>NW_017253360.1:278232-878232 GCF_001642045.1 Paraphaeosphaeria sporulosa | reverse complement strand
TGTACTGCATTTGTTACTTTCTGCACTCTTTGGAGGTTATGTGCCAATAAATTCCAACATTTGTGCACAGATCTGAGCCGGGATGGTGAAAGAAGGCCGGAGTCAGTATCGTAATCAATGCCTTGTTCAGAAATTCGAGGTCTCCTGCTTGCATCTTCGTTGTCCTATCAAAGCCATGAGCGGTTGAAGATCAAATGCCTAGTTAAGGCAACGACATCTGGATCCATTTATGTGTGCCAACTATACGGATGAGGGCGATTTTGCCCAAAATAGGACTTGAATGCGAGGGCTGAGTCTCGCACGCATCCACCAGATACGCAGATGATAACTCTGCATCGTAGCTATCCTTAAGTCATGCACCTTCAGGAACCGCTGACAGGGATTGCTCCGGTGAGGCACTTGCCCAGGAAAAAAGGCTCGCTCAGCGATTAGGCCGTGGCACAACTGTAGCATGATTGTCACACTGCATATGACTTGGCACTAGCTGGGATAGAATTGGCGCTCATCAAATCTCCATGCGTGATGACTCGGGAACCCAACAGATCCGGTCACAATCCCGGGAACTCCAGTAAGTTCCTAGTCTCTGGTCTCCCTCCTTCAACGATCGATCCAGATATATGACCCCTGTGGCTATGGGGGGCCAGATACCCCACGTTGTGGAAGTCCGGCTAGCGATATATACATATCCTTGACCTCCTATGCTTATTGGTGAACGTGTCACACGGTTTCAATTATCACCGAAGCTAAAGTGCGCGACTGCATATTACATTAAAGCACAAAAATAACTTCTTGCCAAATCCGTGCCTGTGCCTCATACAAGGCGTTTTTTTCAATGGCTCTATCCAAAATTTTCAGAGCTGATGGAGTCCAGAACATTCAATACTCCCACCAGCGGGACTTCAATTGCAGCTGAAACCTGTCAGTTGATTGGCCCTGGCCAGCTTCCCATGAGACACATGACGTAAGCTCGAGGCATTCTTCGCCTGTTGGTCACAGACGGATAAGTCAAGCGACCCGGCAGGCGAAACAGGCTATATCCAAGGCAAATCCTTGGGGCAGTACCGAAGATACTACTCCAGCATCGGATTGCAGATTGGCTACGTGATTGGCCAGATTTGCTACGATCGACGGTCCCTTCAGCAGTGGAGATATCCAAGTACCAACGGCCCCCAACATCACGCCCTCTCGCAGCTGGCATAGCAGAAGAAGGTGCGTAACCGTCTTGGAAGAGTAAGCTTAACATCCTGGCTAGTTTCAAAATAATGACCCACCCCATTCTAACTGTGGTTTTTTTCACAGATATCTCCCTTATTTGCTATTTCACCTTGTATATTCTGTGTCGATACTCCCGACCAAAGCGTGTTTAAAAATGAATTTCGACACAGACTCATCGAGTTGGTTATTGAACGAAGGCAACGATCTCATTGCTATTGTAGGAATGGGTATGTCTTCACACTCCAAGCCAAATGACCCTCGTTGACTGTGACCATTAGGATGTCGTTGGCCGGGCGGAATCTGCACACCATCACAGCTATGGGACTTTATAATCAAGCAGAAGTCCGCCTACAAGGAATTTTCCGACGCCCGATTCGACCCAGATGCATTCCGCCATAGCAACCCTCAACGTCCTGGAAGTATTCAGACCCGTGGCGCATATCTTCTGGATGATGATCCTAAGCTATTCGATCACGCATTCTTTGGTATCAGCGGCACCGAGGTTGCCACCATGGACCCTGCCCAGAGAAAGCTACTCGAGGTTGTATACGAAGCATTTGAGAGTGCTGGGGAAACTAAAGAATGCTACGCTGGCTCCAAGACTGGAGTCTTTGTTGGAAACTTTAACAGTGATCACCTACTTGCGCAAACTCGGGACTCGGATTTCTCATCGCCTTACTCGTCTACAGGTGCAGGTGCGAGCATCCTGAGTAACCGAATCAATTTTCTTATGGATCTTGTTGGGCCAAGGTAGGTAAAGACCTGTACAATGTTGAAGCTCCCGTTGGAACCTTGCTGAGACAGGCAGTGTTACTGTTGATACCGCCTGCTCGTCGTCCCTGTTTGCTCTTCATCTTGCCGTCACCGCAATTTATCGAGGTGACTGTGAGTCAGCTATCGTTGCAGGATCGAACCTTATCATGACTCCCGATGTTCAGCTGATGCTCACCAAGCTTGGAGCATTATCGCCTACATCCAGCTGCCATACTTTTGATGCTTCAGCAGATGGATACGCACGTGGCGAAGGATTTGCGGCTTTTTATATTAAGAAGCTGTCCGATGCAGTAAAAAATGACTACCCAGTGCGTGCTGTTATCAGAGGAACCTCAATCAACTCGAACGGACGATCCGCAGGTCTGACCCACCCAAGTTCTCAAGGCCAGGAAGCGGTCATAAGGCAAGCTTACCAGAACGCACAACTCGATCCAAAAGACACGGGCTATTTCGAAGCGCACGGGTAAGTAAGATTCACATAGTTCCTCCTAGCCGAGAAGCTCACACACCTCCCAGCACAGGAACTCCTGTCGGCGATCCCATTGAAGTGGCAGCAATCGGAAATGTTTTCGGTACTAGCACGAGCAGCAGTCCGTTGCTTATTGGATCAATAAAACCCAACATTGGACATACGGAAGCAACGAGTGGATTAGCTGGAATCATGAAGGCAATCCTAGCACTGGAGGCAAATCTGATCCCCCCAACACGTGGCATCATAGCGCTCAATCCTAAGGGTGCGTCAATGAGTACTGAGAAAGGGTCTTAGTGCGCACATGCTGACCTCTCTCAGTGGATTTTACGAAGGCTAACGTACAGGTTGCCACGGAAACTCTCCCTTGGCCCGCGGACAAGTTACGCAGAGCCAGTATTAACTCTTTCGGATACGGGGGCGCCAACGCTCATTGCATTCTCGACCATGTCTCAGTACTTATCCCTGAATTATCGGAAACTAATAGCGTTGTCTCCTTGGACACCAACGGAAGCATCGAGACTTTTGCTAATCGGCCTCCTTGCACACCCAACCTTGCTCGACCAAGAAAGGTGCGAAGCGCGAGTGCCAGCACTAGGAGACTGACCCTTCTTCCTCTATCAGCCCATGATGAGGATGCTCTCAAAACGATCGAGAGAAGAATCCTCGATAATATAGCGAGCTTGCCACTAGCTGATGTTGCATACACTCTCGCTTGTCGCAGATCGAAGTATCGTCATCGCTCATACAGTGTGATGCAACTGGACAATAGTGGCGCTACATCCGTCCTCAGCAAAGGAAATCCTCGGAAGCTCCAAGATGTACATGTTCCAACGATTGCTTTTGTCTTCACAGGTCGGTAGATGCTGACACTCCTTTGTTCGCAATCTAAATCGATCACTAATTTCCATGTAGGACAAGGAACTCACTGGTCTGGGATGGGATCGACATTGTTAGAGTACGAGACGTTCCGAACCACAATTGCATATCTTGATGCTATCTTGTCCCGGCTTTCGTTTGCCCCCGATTGGAAAATTCAAGGTAGTGATACGCCCCTGACCTAGAGATCATGTCTTACGATAGTCATAGATGTATTATCTGGTGCAAGTGACCTTCCAATCGGGTCGCCGATGATATCTCAGACCGTCTGTACAGCTTTACAGATTGGCTTGGTTGATCTCTTAAGGACCTGGGATGTAAAACCGACGGCAGTCGTCGGGCACTCTTCTGGTCTGATATTTCCCTGTACACATCGAAGCTGTTAGTAACAACCCTACAGGAGAGATTGCTGCTGCCTACTGTGCTGGACACGTGAGATCTGCAGAAGCTATCGCCATTGCATACTGTAGAGGCGTGGCAGTGTCTAAAAATGAACAAAAAGGTCTCATGCTTGCCGTAGGTCTTGGTGAACTCCAGGTGAGATCTTATCTCAGAGACCGGTACGCTACGATTCAGTTGGCAGCGATCAACTCACCGGATAGCGTCACTCTTTCAGGAGACGCGGACTATATAAATGATCTCTCCGATCTATTACACTCCCAGGGCATATTTACTCGTATCCTCCAAACTGGTGGGAATGCATATCATTCCTTCCATATGGAACCGCTCGGTTTGGAGTATGAGGTGTTACTCACACAGGCTCTCAAGGAGCTAGAAATGGAGCAACAGCCAAGCAACGAAGGCTATAATAGCCAGATTACTTGGATATCTTCGGTGTTTCCAGACATCTCTATGGCTCAATCGAGAACGAAGCCACTCTATTGGCGCCAGAATCTCATCTCGACGGTCCAGTTCTCAGCGGCTGTCGTAAATATCCTCCACTCAGAAAATCCTCGAGTCGATATGATGGTTGAGATAGGGCCACACTCGGCGCTGAAATCCCCTCTGGCACAGATCTGGGCCACCGAGCGGGGAGAAGATGTCGGTAGAGTTATTTATCATTCAGCCCTCTTTCGGGGCCAGGATGGTATGCAGACCCTCCTCCAACTCTGTGGGTCACTCTTCTGCGAAAATTACCCTGTAGATTTGGTAGCGATGAATTCCGAGGACCATCTTGTAGCTGGAGAGCACGTTCATCGCCACGGTCGGACTACAGGAAGCTTACCACCTTACAGTTTCAGTTATGGTCTACCTATATATAGTGAGAGTAGGATAAGCAAAGAGATGCGCTTAAGACGCCATGCTCGACACGACCTTCTAGGATCAAGACAGCCAGGCTGTTCTACGAAGTCACCTTCATGGCGTAATATCCTGCGAATCAAAGATGTGCCTTGGTTGGAGCACCATAAGGTCAGTCAACTTAATGCTCTGATATGACAGATGACTTTTCTTACTCAGCATACACTAGTTGCTTCCTCATACTGTATTCCCTGCATCAGGCTATATCTGCATGGCGGTGGAAGCAGCCAATCAAGTCTTTGCCGAGCAAAACTCACTTGAAAACATCGGAGGATACATTCTCCAGAATGTTGGTATCCAGAAAGCAATGCGCATACCAGAGGACGACCGGGGGCTCGAGATAGTGTTCGATTTGGAACAGCGCCAAACCGCTAATGGAGCATTGCATCGATTCCGGGTCAGCTCAGTGACCCAGCCAGATGGTATTTGGAGTGACCATTGCTCGGGAGAAATAAGGGTTATGAAGAAGGGTTCACTAGCCAAAGAGTTTCAACCTCACGAAAAGATAACAAGCCCGCCTGATCCCCGCATACTGAGCAGTGACCGATGGTACAACACCTTTTCAGACACGGGTATCAGCTACGGTCCCTCGTTCCAAGCAATATCAGATCTGATGTCCAACCCTCAGAGCGAAACCGTTTCGGCAAAGATCGCGCTACGCACGACGAAAGAATTCTTTTCCGGGGAAGAGTCATCCTACCTGCTACATCCAGCTTCTCTGGATGCCTGCCATCAGCTTGCGATTGTCGCTGGCCATCGAGGCCACAGGGATAACGCGCAGCATGCGTTCGTTCCGATCTTTTTTAGGCGAATATCACTCTGGACCCCGAAAGGCCCAGTCCAGGACTCTGCTTTTGCTGTTTGCCACAGCACTCGTCGCGGTATCAGAGGACTCTACGCCCAGATTCAGCTCATGAGTCATGATAGAGAGCCGCTTCTAAGCATAGAGGATCTACGGTGCGTTGCGTATGGAGAGAATACAGCTGCTGTCAAAACTCCTCGTCGGCCATATCGAAACCTGGTATGGAAGCCCGATATTTCCAAAGTCAGCCAGGAGTATGCAGACAAGAGCTTCGCCCCTCCATCCATTGGGCTTGAGCTTACCTCAGACATGGACAGGCTCGATCGTCTTTGCGCTTATATCATCATGGAAATGTCTACGGATCCGGAATCTCAGCTCACCAAGCCTGATTACGAGCCCCACATGATCAAATTCCTTTCGTCGATAAGAAGACGTGTGGACCCTGAGGATTCTGTGCTTTGCGAAGCGGCTTCCGTTTCTAGTATTGATCGGCTCGCTACGATATCTGCCATTACCACCCAGATGAAAGAGAAGATTGAGGTGCAACTCATCGATCGGATCTTTCAAAATCGTGGGAATATATTCAACGGTAGCAAAAGCGGCCTTGAGGTCGCCCTTCAGGATGGACTTCTCACTCAGCTGTACACATCAAGCATAGGGATTGCGGGAGCGTATCCCCAATTGAGTCAACTCGTGGATCTTTGCGCGTTTCGAAGTCCTCACATGAACATTCTGGAGATCGGCGCTGGAACAGGCGGAGCAACAGATGTGGTCTTGAGAAGTCTTCGGGCTGATTCGCCTGAGAGATTGTTTAACCAATATACTTTCACGGATGTCTCTACGGCCTTCCTCACTTCAGCTAGGTCTCGATTTGACCATGGCGGGTTCATGGTCTTCAATACACTCGACTTTGAAAGTAACCCGTTGGAGCAGGGGTACGAACAACAGTACGATCTTGTAATCGCATCGGAATGCCTCCATACGTCAAAGAATGTCGAACAAGCACTTCGAAACGTGCGATCACTAGTCAAACCCAATGGCCAGCTACTCATTGTTGAGACTACGCGAACATTGAGGGCACATGGACTACTCCTCGGAACATTTCCCGATTACTGGGTGGGAACAGAAGACTACCGTACTGATAGTCCGTTCCTGGACGAACGCCAATGGGACTCAGTCTTGAAGCTGGCAGGTTTCTCTGGGATTGATCTCCAGCTCAAAGACTACCCCTCTCCGTGGAATATTGCCTCTGTTTTCTTATCCACTCGTAAAGAAGACTTCGTACCGGGAACAATCAATTACAGCGATCCTGTCTACCTTGTAAATGGGAAGGAGAGCATCGGCCTTTGCGAAATGGTCGCATCGAGATACGATCAGATCAGCGTCCCTGTAACACAAGAGACTCACTCACCAATTGGATCTGCTCGAGCCATTTACTTCCTAGGCTTCCAGCAGCTCACAGATCTTCAAGATGGGTCTTGGTTCGAATCAGTCAAGCAGGCTGTACAGCATTATCGCTCAGTGTTGTGGATTACGCAATCGAATGTCACTGGTGGAGCAGTCCCCACGGCAGCTCTGGTGATGGGGCTGCTTCGTGTCATTTCTGCTGAGAACCCTCAAGCTGCCCACGTCATAGTCGATATTCAGAGAGACGCAGCGGAAGGAGTGGACATGCGCCTAGCAACTCAGTTGGTACAACTAGAGTTGGATATGCAAGGCAGCCAGAATGCAGAATATGCTGAAAGAGAGTATGTGTGGAGGGACGGCTGTCTCAGAATCAGCAGGTTAGTTGCTGATCACTCCCGAAATGACGGCTTCCATTTGCTGCATTCTGAGCGGGACACTTTCATGGACGTACCGCTCAGAGGACAGAAACCATTCAAGATTTCTTACCAAAAGCCGGGAATTCTTTCTACAGTCTTCTTCACCCCCGATGAGGAGTTTCTCCAAGATCTTCCTGATGATTGGATAATCGCCAAGACAGAAGCTGTTGGGCTCAACTGGAAAGACGCAGCAGTTGCAACGGGTCGGTTCGATCTCAACAACGCTAGCACCGAATTCTCTGGTGTCATAACACAGATAGGAAGCGGGGTATGTGATTTCAACGTCGGAGATCGAGTTTACGGGTTTGCTTTCGGCCACTTTGGGAATTACATGCGACTTCCAGCAACTTTCGCTCGGCGAATGCCGGATACAGCGTCCTTCGTCGACATGGCAACTGTCCCAGTTGTCTTCGCTTCGGCACTGTACGCGCTCAACCGACTTGCTCGGCTCCGTGCGGATGAAAGCGTCTTGATTCAATCAGCTACTGGAGGCCTGGGCACGGCTGCAATCCAAGTAGCAAAGTCAATCGGTGCCACTATCTATGCGACGGCGGGCTCTGAGAAAAAGCGTGCATATCTTTGCGAGGAATTCGGAATCCCAGTTGACCGCATTTACAGTTCACGAGATGTACCTGACGTACACACGTTACTCAATATATCCGGAGGTGTGGGCTTTGACGTCGTTCTAAGCACATCTTCTGGCCTAATCATGGATGTAACTTGGAGTGCAATGGCTACGCAAGGTAGATTCATCGACGTTGGTCGCGTTGATGTTCATGGACATGGAAGCCTTCCACTTGAGCCATTCAACCGCAATGCAACCTTTTCTTCTTTCGATCTCGGACGACTGGGAATGCGGCATCTATCTGAGTTGATGGGCGAGGTGGATGAGCTTGTTCAAGCCGGTTCCATAAAGCCTATTTCGCCTGTCACAGAGTTCGACATCAGCCAACTGGGAAGCGCACTCGCCAAACTGTCTGAAGGGAAGCACCTCGGAAAACTAGTCGTCAGCTATGGGGAACAGGATTCCTTGATTCGAGTAAGATAATGCTTTACTATCTCCTACGAGAGAATATCTGCTAACAGCTTGAAGATGACACCCTCGTGGCACACGGCGGCATTCGATCCGAATGCCTGCTACGTCATCGCGGGTGGACTGGGTGGGCTTGGGAGGAGCCTGGTATCGTGGATGACCACCCGCGGTGCACGCTACTTCATCTCGCTATCCAGAAAAGCCGATGCGATACCCGAGGCATCTTCCTTCATTCAGAGCATGCATGCCAAGGGGATCCTCATAGAACCAGTAGCGTGCGATATCACGGTTCGAGACGAAGTGAACTCAATCATTGCCACAGCTGCAGGCAAACGGACTGTGAAAGGCGTCGTCCACATGGCCATGGCACTCAGAGACAAATTGTTCGCCAACCTCTCTCTAGAAGAGTGGCAAACCGGACTTGCGGCCAAGGTGCAGGGTGCGCTCAACCTCCACGATGCCACACTAAACCTTTCCTTGGACTTTTTTGTCATGACCAGCTCCGTGTCGACACAAATTGCACAGCCGACTCAGGCTGCCTATTGCGCGGCAAATAGTTTTCAGGACTACTTTGCACGTTACCGTCGCAGCCAAGGGCGCCCAGCGACCAGTATCGCATTCGGCTTGATCCACGAGGTTGGTGAGCTCGGCCGCAGGATTGATGTGCAAAACTCCATGGGCCGCAAGAACCTCTATGGCACAGGAGAGGCTGAGTTTCTACGCCTCGTCGAGGCTGCGTTCTTCCCGCCGCAGACAGACCGAAGCGAAGATGCTGACCCGTTGGCGACGGCGCACATAGTCACTTCGCTGGAACCAGCGCTGCTCCTCGCAAAACAGCAGGAGAACAGCAACAAGGGCATCACAACAACGCCACCTTGGCATCACGATCCGCGGTTCTCCCACATCCTCCGCGAGATGCAGACGTTAGCTGCGACCTCTGAGGTCGCCGAAACAGCTGGGACCCGAACATCTCTTTCAGATCCGGCATCCTTCCGAGCAGCACTCGATGCTTCCATGCGAGCCGGCGATAGCAAACAGGCGAGAGACATCGTCCTAAGCTCGATTGTCAACCGTGTGGCCGAGATGCTTTTCATTGCGCCGGATACTCTGGACCCGCACTTGGGCGTATCTGCGTACGGTATTGATAGTCTAGTTGCAGCCGAGCTGCGGGGCTGGTTCATCGCTACCTACAACAGCCAGATTTCGTTTCTGAAATTGCTCGATCCTAGCACGAGGATTTCTGATCTCGCGTCATTTGTACTGGACGAGTGGGCTGATTTGGGCAGTAATGTCTGAGCGGTGGATGAGGCTCCGTCGGACAGTGAGGCTGGAGAACATTGGAATGGTCTCGTCTTAGGTGGCTGATTACAGGATGTGTCAGGTGTAAGTAGCAAGCAGAGTAGATTAGTTCATCTCTTGGTCAATAAGACTTGCCTCTTGCACAACATTATGCTCGTCTCACACTGTCCCGGGTCTCGCCGTAGCACACTGCGCAGCACAGCATTATGGTTTCGAGTTACTTGGTCATGATCACGGGGTATGAGAGGGAGGATGAGGAGGGAGGGGGAACAGTGCTGAAAGAGGCTAGGGCTAGTGAGCAGGGGGGATTGGGTACGGCGTACAATGCTTTGATGCGCGAGGTGAGGGAGGTGCTTGCGACGTTCGTGTTGAGAGGTCTGAGTGCGTAGCGTGTGCGCTTTGGCTTGGAGGAGTATGCAGGATGGCGGATGTTGGGGATGACGTTTAGTCCAGGTTCAGATCGAAGGTTTCCAGGCGGCTGCGCGGGAAAGATGGCATTTTGATGCACATTTGGGATTGGATTAATACTGTCATCGATAGCGCTCATATCCCTGGCTCAAGCCGTGGAATGCCAAATACCATGACCTTGTTGAAAAGAACACTCGAGTTCTCCCATCATATTCAACCTTTTATGTACCTGTGCCGCGATATCGTTAGCCCTATCTACTCCACTGCAACGTCGAGCATTATAGCGTAGAGCGAGGTCAAAGTCCTCAGAGTGAAGACCAAAGAAACGAAGACCACCGACAGAACTCAGAATCTGACTGGGTATCAACTACATATTTATTCATTATACAGCACTGTCTTACTAAGGCTCCAGGTCCCGGTTGAAGTTGAACTGGCGGTAGCCGAAGCCATCCATCGTCCTGTACGACCCCAGAGCCTCCAGTTGCTTCCAGACAGCGGGATACCTTGCCTTGATCCACTCTTCCACCTTCTCTTGCCTGTCGATGTTGGCGGTGCACTGGAACCAGTTTCCCAGTCTGTACCTCGATTAGCAAATATGCCCCACCATGCAGGTGCCAGATGGTTGACTTACATGTAAAAATCAGGCGTGAAGCCATACTCCTCCTCCGCCGCCTCGATCAACGCCAGCGCATCGTCATGGCGATGATTCCGCGCAATCGCACACATGTACGCGGTGAAGATCTGCTTGTCGATATCCACGTCCAATTCCTTCAGCCGCGCCCAGATGGAGCGCGCATGGCGTTCGCCGTGGTGCGTGCCCTCGCAGGCACGGAACGCAATGGCTATGCTGTTGTACGTGGGGCCTTCCCGTGACGACCCGATCTCGCCCCACATGGACAACGCGCGCCCGTTGTTTTTGGTTGCGGCCCAGGCGAGCATCAGGGAATTCCGAAGCTGCGTGTCCATCTCGACATTGAGGTCGATCTTGAGCTGATTACTGACGAGTTCCAGACTCTCGGCGTCAGCGTTGCGGGCGAAGCCCACGAAGGCCTTGACGTAGACTTCTTTGTCAGCTGCAATGGTCTCCTCGACAGAGTTGCGCATGTGAAAGAAGACATGGCACGCCATGTCGGAGCGTTTCCGGCGGAAGAACTCATCCATGAGGGGGATGCGGTCAGCGCGAGGGGTTTCTGGGAACGCGTGGCGGAGCATCTGATAGGTTTCCCAGGCTTCCGCTGTGCTGGTCTGACTGTCCATGATGAATGAGGCAAGGCCGTTTCGGATGACTACACGTTGTTCGGGTGAAAGGTGATGGGCGTGCATGTTCAGCAAGTCACCCGCATCGTGCGGCTCTCCACGTCGAAGGTGGAGTACGCACACCGTAGCAACCGTCTCTGGTGTAAGCCGTACGTTTCGTTCATGTAAGTCGTCCACAATGGCCATTATGTCATCGAAATGGTGTTGTTGCAAATTGCATAGCGCTTGGATGAGCTTGTTGACCGCTTCGGCGCAGTCGCTGTCCTCCGTAATCTGACCCTGCAAACCGTAATAAGCAGCCCTGGCGCCGTCTATATCATTGATCGAAAGTCGATAGCGCATCTGCATGGTATAAGTCTTCTCATCCGGGTAGATGCCGCGCTTCTCTCCGAGAACGACAAAGCGCTCGGCCGAGTATGAGTCTTGCTTGGACATGGCGAGCTCTACTAGCGAGTTGATGGTTTTGATGTCCGGTAGTATGACAGGTTTTTCGGGCGATTTTTGTCGCTCTTCCTGGTTGCGCCGGATCATAACGTTCATCATGCGGTCGATCTCATCGGCGCCCTTGCCAATTGCAGCCGACCAGACGAAAATGGCATCCCAGGTCTCCTTGGCTGGCATTTCTTGCAGGAGCGAGGCCACGACTTGTTGGCCGAAGGCGGTGTCTCCGCTAAGCGCAAGAGAGGTGAGGAAAGGTCCCAGGGCACTTTGCAAGCCTCTACCGTCGTCCCATTCTGGGATCGCGGTGGAATACCAGTGTTTAGCTTGTTCCAGATCGTTGCGTTCCACAAAGTACTTGACCAAAACGCCCTGAACTTCAGACGTAAACGTGGCTGCAGCGTCCCGCATCATTTCCGTCGTCTTGATCAGCTCTGGCGTATTGCCCTCTTTAGCAAAGCCTGCCACGACTGCCTTCCAGGTGTTCCGCACAATCTTGTCCTCATGGAGTGAGCGCTTGTCGGACGGGGTTCCAAATGTTTTGTTGGCCAGGTCCCTCGCCTCTAGACTCGCACCATAGGTGCAGAGGATACGCACAAGCTTGGGCAACTCTATCGCTTCGTAAACCGTCAAGGTGGCAAGCGACTTGCTCAGGTCCATCTCATTCCCAATGACCTTCTCTATCTCTGCATCCAGGAGCTTGGCCAGGATTCTATGCGGGGTTCCGCCCGTCCCTGGCGGATATCGTTCGATTTTGTACATCATGGCGTTCATGCTCTTGTATGACAGCCATGGCTGTCCGTCCTCTTTCGGGTTCGCCAACAGATATTGGAGTGCGTTCAGAGCCTTCGCAACGTGAAAGTCCTCGACATCGGCCTTTTTCTGCGTGAAAAAGGCATCCAATGCTGCAGCGACCTGCGCAGGGGTTGGTGGCCGCAGCCCGTCGCCTTGGGCTTGTATCAGTTCACCCATTACTTCCAAGCCAGCGGGCACATCCGGCGGCTTGATTTTGCGCTCGGGCTTGAACATGCCGAGAAAGGTGCGCCGCTGGGGCGCAATTGCGCGGGGCCCATGCTGAAAGGATGCGCGAAGGCGCGGGGTGCGCTGCACGCATCCGCGGCATATCAGAGGGGTGTCGGCGATGATGCTGCGGAAGACGACGCGCGTGAGGTGTGACGGCATGGCGGAGGAGCTTCGAGGAAGCTCGCGGGCGGCAGAAGGCGTCGGGATGCAATTGCAGCACGGGTACTATTAATACAGCTTGGGCGGAGCTTCCATGGAAGCAGAGGGGATGGAAGTAATATACAGTATGGTACAGCAGCGGACCTCCAAGGGGCAGGTTGGGATGGAGCGGCGGGAGGATGGCCGCCGCGTGGTGAAATCATATATCCGCCAAGCCGCTAGCGCGGCAACTTTCTGAACGTCGACGCGCGAGCACGGCGCAGACAGCATCGGGACGACTCGCCACATATCACAATGTCTCTCATGCGGTTACCGCTGCGCTCGGCGGCCGCCTCGTCGCGGACCTGCACACGGGGCCTTGCAACGACCGCGGGTCGCCAGAACGGTACGCCTCCCATGCCTCTCCGCCGGACCTCCGCTGATGCCTCCACAGCCGGAAACCTCCTGGACATCCTGGGAAGCAGCTCCCCGAACCGCGCCGCCCCAGAGAAGCCGCTCTCCCCGCCGACCGAGGCCGCCCGAGACCCCAAGCTGGCCATGCGCATGGGAGCAATGGCCTTCGAGGGCGGCGCCGACCGCCAGCGGGCCCTCCTCCAAGCGAGCCAGGAACGCCAGTCCTTCCAGAAGCAGTTCTACCGCAAGTGGAACACGGGCGACGTCTACGCGCCGCACGACCTGTCCGCCGTGGAGCAGAAGAAGTGGAAGATGGCCCGCAAGACGCCCTCGAGCGACGCCTTCGACACGCTCGGCATCAACCCCATCCTCGAATACAAGAACTTCACCATGATGTCCGAGTATGTGTCTGAGACGGGCCGTATAAAGCACTCGCGGGAGACGGGCCTGCGTCCTAAGAACCAGCGCAAGATCGCAAAGGCGATACGGCGCGCCATCGGGCTGGGCCTGATGCCCAGTGTCCACAGACACCCGCTGGTCATGAAGAAGGTGAACCCGGGTCGGTTTACCTGAGGAACCGAGGTTGTACCATGAGGGCTGATATAGACCGAGTATGTATTTTAGCGCAATGTATTAACACGGCACAGCGCCTGTACCATATCACATCAACCCACCGAGAGCCGCCCTGCCGGATCGATACCATGTGTGATTCCATCTGCTTGACCTCATCACTGCGACTCCCCCAACAACGCCCTCCTCTCACCCGCTCCCCCTCCCTCCGGCTCCTTCATAAACCCCACAAACCCCCACAGCCACACCGCCCCCGTGAACGCCATCGTCCACTCCAGCACCCCGCTGACCCTCCAATACTCCATCTGCATCAGCGTGTAAAACGCCACTCCCATCCCCGCATCCAGAAACACTATGATCGCACTCGTGGCGCAACCACTCCCGTTAGCAGACGCGGTAGAACAGGACAGCGGGGACTTACTACACCCTCAGTGGCCCAGGTTCCCATGCCCGTTCCCACCACACCACCGTCGTTAATACCATGCTGCCCGCCAGGCCGACGAAGCAGACGAGTAGCAGCGCCGCGTGCTCGGAGTGGAAGCGGAAGGTGTCTAGCACCGCCAGCAAAATCAGTCCTATCCCTGCGACCACAGCGCTGCACATCGCCACCACAGAGGCAGTCCGTTTCCACGCTGCGTCGTCGGCGAAGCCGTACATGCGGCGATCGTACCGCGCGGTGTGCACTGCCAGGATAGTCAAAGAGTAGGAAAAGGACGTTGTGATGCTGCCGATCAGAAAGAGAGGTTTGAGCTGGAACGCTGCGATGTCACTAATAAACCTGCCATACCCGGATATCAGCACCGACCCACTATTTTCTAGCAAGCTGTTGCGTTCACGTATGCAGTCCCCGTGGACGGGAGAAGTGGTGATGGAGTGAGGCGCACGCTATGTACGGATTCTTCTGCCCAGGGTACCGCGGACATGCCCTCCCCACCCACGTGAGCAGCATCGCCGCCAGCGTGACAAACCACGCTGTGCCCGCTGTGCATGGCAACAACCACAAGCGATCCCGGGAGATGTGGAGGTAAGGCATCGGAGGGGGCGCGACTTGACCAATGAAAGAAAAATGAAAACGAACAACGGCACAGGAGTAAGGGTCTGGTTAGGGATGGGTTGGGTCAAAGCGGAGGGGGAATGGAGGGGGATTGTGCGAATGCGATGACGTGGGATGGGATTGTGAGCATGCGAATGTGGTTGGGATCGCGTGGGTTTGACGCGAGCCGAGGTGGCAGGGGTTGTCAACACGCATGCGATGCATGTGGAACGGGGCACTTCTGGGGAAAACTCTCCCATTACCCAGATTCCATTACACCGCTCCCAGGGGCAGCCCACGTGCGAATAACACAATAAACATACATAGATTACTCCGCCCCAACCGCCAATGCACCTCCACGGACGCACCCAGCCTCACTTCCCAGGCCCCATCTCGAACGCTCCCGACCGCCCTGGCACGGGAGTAATACCATCAACCTCGTGCGCCCCCTGAGGCATCGGCGGCACGTTGGCATTTGGCGCCGCATAATACGGCTGCACATACGGCGGCGCCGGCGTCGGAGGATTTGATATCACTGGGGACTGTAGCCCCTGCTCCTGAACGGTGACGTGAGTCTGGTAGTTGACTTTCTGATCCTGGGGGGTGAAGTAGCCTTGTTGTTGCTGGGCAGGAGGCGGGGGTGCTTGGACAGGGACAGGGGGTTTGTACTCCTGTTGAGCTTGGAATTGGGGTTGGGGTGGTGGTTGCTGTTGGGCTTGCTGCGCGGCGATAATGGTCTGGTTGTTCGCGAGCTGCTTCGCCTTGCGATGCTTGACGCAGAAGAATATGACAGCCGCGCCGAGGAGGAAGAGCACGACGAGGCCACCTACAGCCGCGCCAGCGATGAGACCAACAGATGTTTTCTTCTTGGGGGTTTTGGGCTTGTGCGTGCTGCCATTGCTGTTGCCCGAAGGTGAGTCGGTGGCACCGGGCTCAGAAGAGTCGGGATCCACGCTCGTGCTGAAGAGAGGTGATTCAACGGACGACGCCTCGCCATCCCACCCAGTAACAGCATTCCCGCTCAGCGTCGGCAGCGTAATCCAATACGAGCTCGCGGCCACGAAGTCAGTGGAGGTCTGCTCCACCGTCACAACACCCGAGTCGGACTCCGAACACCCATAGTCTGCGACTCCGTCGCTGGGATACGTCCACGTTACGCAGTAGGGAGACGCTGCGTTTGTGCACTTTCGCACGAAGGTGTTGCTCTGGCAGGCCGCATCGCAGGATTTCTTAGTCCAGGCGTCATAGTTTACACATGAATTCACCCAATTGCAATTCTGGGTGTCGGAGGAGTCGCAGCAGCCTGCCATACCGCCCGTTCCCGCAGTATATAGGGCGCAGGTTAGGCCTGTGCCGGGACAGGCAAGGCTTGAAACTACTTCGAAGTTAGCGTGGGCCACGATGATGGGGCCTCATAGCTGGAAACTCACCTCCGAAGTCTACCCATCCGCACAGGCCTGGGTCGCGGCTGAAGTAGTCTGTCTGTCTCTTTTCGAGCTCGATAGCTGGGGCATGTCGAGGTTTTGGCGTTGTTTGCGGGGTCCTTCCAATGACCGCTTTCTCAGCGGCATTGACGGCTGTGGGTGAGGGTGCGGGAAATGCGATGCCGTGGACTAATGGCAGCGCAGCCATCCCGCTGAGGAGTAGTTGGTACATGTTGTTCAAACTTGTCGTCTCGGTCGGACACCCAAGAGTAAGCCACTCAGTATGAACAACGACAACCAAAGCCTGACAGGACGACTGGATCGTCAATGGAACTGATGCGACAACCAGGAGACAACTCCGCGACTGTCTGCGAGCATATTAAAATCTCTCCATGTGCGGCTGAGCAGCAGCCAACTCACCCACCGTACGACAGCTCGCAAGCCCCTTGTAGGCATGTGGGCTCCAGACCCGCCACACGATATGCTCCACTCCATCACGAAGCCAATCTTCTGCCTCCGGCGGCCGCCCGCATGATTCCAGACACCTCGCAAAACACAAACTCTCGTGTTCGTGTTGAGGCTGAAAGGCTGGACGTTGCGCTGGCCAATCATTCCATTGCGTAAAAGACTACGCTAACCGCCTTGGGACTTAGCTGTCCGATGTGGAAATGCGTGGCGGGAGATTCGTCCAGGTTGGGTGGGGTTGGGAGGAAAGCATTGAGGCGCATGCTTGACCGGTATTGCTGAAGCAGCCCTGTGGAAGCGGGAGGAAGCGGGGGTTTTGATATGTAGGCGCTTCGCTCACTTCGGTTCAGAGGTGAAGCTAGTCTCTTTATGCTCACAAAGTAGTAAGACCGGGCAGGAAGATGTGCATGCTAAGTTCGGGTTGGTGTTCCATCGTTTCTTCAAGGCATGCATGGCTCCCAGACGATTGTTGGGTGCAAATGAGGTGAACCGGTGGGAGCGATGACGCTGCGGTACGCTAGCACCGTGCCACCTGCCACTTGCTAGAGGTGCCCGTCGTACGCCTCATGCCTTATACTTCTAGGATTCGGACATAGTAGACATCTCATCTCACAATTTCGTTCTCGCACCTCGCCTAGTGCTGAACAACTTCCATAGAGCCGCCACCATCTTCACCCATACCAAGCTAAGAGCAGTCAAGATTGTACCTAGTACCGTGAGCTGGACGTCGGACCAATCTCGCTCAATCCCGATATAACTGCTATGAAGTACACTTCGGATGCTGAAGAAGGAGTCGTTGCTCGAGGGGATTTCTACGCGGTTGGAGGTCAGTGAAGAATTATGATATTGGAACCTACACGTACTCAATGTGGCACGATGCCCTTTACGCTCGCCAATCGCCCGCTTCAACATGATGTATGTCGCCCGGTCCTCCTCCACAGAGATGAGTCGCGAGTTGCATACTTCGAGCGACTTCGTGTTCCACGTCCTCTGCGGCATCCTTGGGTGGCGTGCCCGCATATTTGTTTCAGCAAATTCGAGTGGTGTGTACCCGCATCCGGTCCTCCTCTCCAAGTCTGCACCCGCGGTAACTACCGCTTGAGTATAATTCTCTCTTCCTATGCCCTTGTCCAAAGCGTGAATCAAGGCAGTGCAACCCCAGCCGTCTTCCACCTCCAGCGCTAGTCCGTGCTCCAGCATCCTCGTCACGACTGGATTGTCACACTTGATCGCCTCAATCACTTCGCTTCCGTATCGGCGTAGTTGCCAAGACATCGGCTTCTGTCCGTCTCTTCGCCCACATCCATGATCCAGGAGGGTTTCAAAGATGGCATGATCTAGCTCATACCAGACGGCTAGCAGCAAGACGTTTGGGTCGTTAAACGTCGGATTCTGCAGCAATCGAGGTAGAATCCAGAATTCTGCTCCTTCGGAGTGCCCATGTGCATCAACGTCCGGACGGCCGTGTCGCAAACAATTCCAACGATCAAATATCTCATCCACTACCCCATTAACAATGCTATATGGATGGTTGAAGTCTGATACTCCGTCAACAGACGCTCCAGCTTTCATCAATGCGTCGACAACCTCCATATTGCCTGCCCTCCCGGCCGCCCTCAGATACGTTTGATGTTGCACGGCCTCAATCTCATTCAAGTCCAGCCCGATGGCCAAGAACGGCTTCACCATCTCGAGGGTGCCTTTCGCGCACAACGACTGCAAGAACCGAGTTCGATGTTTGACTTCGGCATTTTTTATGCTTTCCATTTGCACACTCAAGTCAAGCTCTGTTAATGAAGCCGACGGGCGAGCTTGTTTCAGTGCCAGACGCGGCGCGGTTCGGAACGACTCGTTCTCAGCCTCTAGACATCTCCGAAAAGTCGGATACGCTCTGGCTAGTGCTGTTATCAACCAGTAATCGACCGTCTCCATATCATGCAGAGCTAAGAGGTCTATGTATCGATAAACGAACTCCTCGAGGTAAGATAAACCACCCCGGTTCTGGAAGATCAAAGTACATGCGGAGTTTCCTTCCTGGTCGCTAATGGTCAAATCCGCATTATGTTGAATGATAACATCGGCCACAGGTCGAAGTCTATCACACAATTGTGGACTTTGACCCATAAGATGACAGACTTGCACCAAGGCCGTGCTTCGATCTTGTCAGTTTTCCTCGTCGCTTGATGATATGACATATATCTACTAACCAGCCTTTGGCGTTTTGTATGTTTGGATCAGTTCCCTGCTTCAAGAGCAGAAAGGACAATTCTAACATATTAGGTATTCCGGCGGCTAGTCGCTTGACTGCTTCCTAAAGATTGGTCAGGCGACTCGATGACTTCGCATTATCTTAACAAGGCTTACATGCAACAGTGTATTACCCCAAGGTGCGATCAGGTCATGCGGAGATGCTTCTCGCTTGCGAAACATTTCTTGGATCGCCGATACGTTTCCCAAATTCAGATTCATCATTAGACGCGGGTCACTGTTGTAATGCCTCTGCTTCAGCTTCCAGCTGATGTCCGGTGTAGCATCTCCTCTTCCTTTGAGGCCAAAGGAGAGATGAACAACAGTTTTGGTCAACCATGGGACCGGAAACAGCGAGAATTCGATCTTGGAACTGGATTGCGACCATTCGTTGGTGTCGCAACCATTTCCTTTTGTCCAGGCCTGGGTGGAGGACTTTCGAATCGTGAGGATGCCGAGAGGTAGCTTCGCAGACAAGAACTTACAGGATACCAGTACCTGCGTTGATGATGCTGATTCTGTCATTGCCTCCAAATAGGTCGGAGGAGGTTCTTCGTACCCGGGGAGCAGCTCCTCGCTCGATGGAGCGAGAGTGGCGAGCTCTGCTCCATGAAGCTGTAGCTGTGACAGTATGGTTTCTTCGTTAGGCAGCCGATAGTTTAGCGTCCGGACTTCCCGCTTCACCGTGTTGATCACCACCTTATTCTCTTCCGACAAAAGTTTCTGGGTCGCCCGGAGCTCATTCTTCATTGTTGCGTGGAATGTGTTTGCACTGCTTGCGAGTCGATCGAGTTTCTTCGATTGCAGGTGGAGCTCCTCCATGATTTTCTTGGAACGCTCGCTGGTATTGTGTCAGTTGAAGTCGCCCGATTGAGACTACTGCAACTTACTTTGAAACCATTGAATAGAGCATGGTGAACGTATCGCGGTGTTGCGACAACTGTCGCTCATATTGCTCGATGTCGCTTTCCGAAAAGACCTTGTAAAATCGCGCTTTCACCTGCAACGACGTGATTGATGGTTTTTCAAGACTTTTCTGGAGCTTTGAAACCTTCTTGTTGAATACTTCGAGATCTCGCTCCATGTCTTTTACGTTATTCATCCAGTAAGCGTCGATGTGCTCCATCGACTCCTCGTTTGCTATCTCCGCGCCAGTCCGCTTGACCTGCAACACGACCTTCTCCAAAGTTTGCGCATTACGCAATAATCTGTGCAAGTCTTGTGGTGCGTTGTGTAGATCATGGCAGAGGTCTCGCAACGTCTTGCAGCTCTGGAAGAGGACCGCCGCCAACGTGGTGATACTGGCTGCAAACCCGACAAATGCGACTGTCGCCGATGCTGGATCCATGGCGCATGCGAGTCTTTTCTGATTAAGGCGCAACAAGCGAGATGTTTACAAGGGCCAGTTCCTGACGGCCTGCGCTGGACAGCTTCCCGATAAACGGCCCTTTTCTCGGTGCAAAATGCGGGCCTAAGTGGGGATGGCTGACTTTTGGGAAGAGGGTGGGGCGGACGCGAACGTTTTTAAAGGGTTGGGGGCCGATGGGATGGGCGTCTGGGTGCGTTGGGTGGCGGATTCAGCCTGCTCTGGACCAATGGCACACACAAGGCTTGATGGGAGCAAAAGACGCAGAAAAGAACTCAGTATCAATCCAAGCGCGGGCGCATTCAATGCAAAACTATGGCTTAGGAGAAGACATTGCGATACTGAAACACTATTCAAGGGCTAGCTACCGCCTGCCACGAATCCTGTTGGTACTTCACTCCGCTCACGCAAGGCTTGAAGGTCAGCGTCTTCGCACTAGTACGATCGAAGTTGCCCTTCCAGTCCCAGTTGATGTCCCCGCCATCTCCAAGATTCACCAAAGACCCAGACTCAAATACCGTGACACGATACTTGATCGCTCTTCTCCGCGATGTAGCGTTGCCTGGCTTGCTTTCGTAGTGAATTACGTACATCTCTTCCACGACGCCCTCAGGATTGAAGAAGTACTCCAGTTCCTCGTTGATCACTAGCACATTGTGACAACTCCGATGGCGCTCGTCGCAGACATGCTGGGTCAAGCGCAAGACCCAGGAGTCGCGCGCAATGTTCGACTCGGTGACCGCGGTAGGCAACGCACCCAGCGTTCCGTCTTCGCTCGTAATTCTTGGAATGCTCTTTTCGTCGAATGCCGCTCTTGCTTCGATATCGACGTTGGAGCGGCGAAGAAATTTCGCGAGGAGTGTTACGAATATGAGAAGGATTGCGGCTATACTAAAGGATAGTATGCTCATCGCTTGCTAACTTGCTAGAGTATGTTCATGAGTAACGTTGTGTGGCTTATTTTTGGGCACACTTACCTGGAACTGGAATACCTTTGAAATTGACTTGCATAGAGACGTTACTATAATACGGGTTTACTATAATCTAATTTTTGACGAGGAGTTTTCTTCACAACGTAGTGAGAAAGAGTATGAAGAGGGTCTTGTTATATTGCGCTGAGATGCGACGAGGCTGAAACTGGGCGATTGCACCATGGGTGCAATTCGTTTGTTTTTTGTTGCACACCTTACACCAACCTCCGTGGAGCTGCACCTGCAGATTACCCCGCATAGCCTGCCAATCAAGAACGGCAGAGGAACGCACCTCGCCACGGCCTCCCAGGCAGCGATATTATTGACCTCATTCATACTGTCAGTCGTCGAGAGACACCTACCAGCAGATTCACGATGCAATTCTGGCCCCTTCAGCTACCATTTTTCTCCTCGAATAGTTCGCGCCCTGCTTTCCATCTGCGCATCTTAACTTTCAACATTCGCTATGCAACAGGCAGTCCGTTTACGAACGAGAAGCCGTGGGCCGAGCGATTTCCGCGAGTCTTGAATCAAATTCAGCATGAGACACGATTTCTGGATGGCACCTCCATACCTGCTGACTCATCACCGCAGCACTCTGCAGCATCTATAATTTGCCTTCAAGAAGTGCTGCACAACCAGCTTGTCGATCTCCTCAACTCGCTCAACGAACTTCCCTCTTCAAACGACAAGCTCGCAGACGGACCAATCTGGGCTCACGTAGGCGTGGGTCGCGATGATGGCCACCAAAAAGGCGAATACAGCCCAATACTCTATCCTGTGGCTGTCTTTAATCTCTTACACACCGAAACTATCTGGCTGAGTCCGACACCCGAGAAACCCAGTCTGGGCTGGGACGCAGGTAGTATCCGCCTTCTGACTATTGCCGTGCTCGAGCACAAAGTCTCAGGACGTCGTATCTTAGCTTCGACGACACATTTGGATAATGAGGGTAGTAAAAGCCGCGAGAACAGTGTGACCATCATACTGGAGTCCTTGAAGCGGGTGGGGAGGGACTGGTCCACCGAAGATGAATTGCCGGTTGTCTTGGCTGGCGACTTTAACTCGTTTCCAACTCAGGAGGCGTATCTTGGCATGGCAGCAAGCGACTACATGTATGACTTGCGCGACTCTGTGCCCGCGAGCCGCAGATACGGAGAAGAGATTACGTTTACAGGGTTCCAGAAGGAGAAGTGGTCTGACGAGCAGGGGAGGATTGACTTCATTTGGTTGGGGCCAGGAGATGCGGTTTGCAAACATAACCACGGCGTGAAGGAGGAGGTTGAGGGGAACTGCCAGTGGATTGTTGATGGGTACACGGTTTTGTCGAACGTGTTTGATGATGGGGTGTATTTGAGCGATCATAGGTGCGTTGTTGGAGATGTGAGGTTATTGAACTAGGACGTCTCTCTAAGGGGTGCAATACTGTGACATGTCTAGAGACCCGTATCCTGTCCAGCCTCTTCAAGTCCACTGCTAAATTTGATCATCTCGAGGAACAGTGTGACATGTCCATAGTTCTTTCGACAAATACGGAATGTCTCACAATCTCAATTAGGCATAGATCCCTTGGAATTGGCTTTTACTGTTGCTCTCAATTATATAGCGTATTAGAACCTCCCCAAGAGATAAGGGTACGCCTAGGCGTAAAACCTTTGCCACATTGTTATTTGTTAGTGTATCTCGCCACATTCACCCAGACCCTTGGGCTATTGAAACCTATGATCTTCACTGGTCGATATGGCAGACAACATCAAACTTCCGTCTCACGTACAATACTCTGTTTGCTGTTTTTCTCGCTATTTCTACCTTGAACACTAACTCGACTACACCAGCACCCCCGAAAAACTTGTTAAACGTCTCACTAAGCAATCCGTATGTATGAACAACTATCAGATACCCGAACTGTTTAGAATAATGAACAAACATGATTGCACATGACCCATGCTCAGTGAGACCACCGACACGAAGCAGCGATACAAACTGATCTTGAAGACTATAAAGAAGCTTCACTTCCGTCGTGTTATATGCTGTTCAACCAAATCCACCTCATATCCGATCGATCATCGCAGCGGGCACGAATCACGTATCAGCTCCTGGCCGATATGGCAGAACGTAAGAAGCTAAGGAAGAGACTACGGGACCTGAGCCACCAGAACGATTTTTTGAATGCCAGGATCACGACTTTGATGTCTGAGAATGCCACTCTGACTTCACGCAATGCAGGATTGAATGCCAACATAGTGGTTCTGAGAGATACCAACGTGATTTTGGTCCAGCAGTTACGCGACGCCGAAGTCGACCTCTATGTCTTGAGAGATGGCTCACACAATCACAATACAGGTGGTCATGATAGTAGCGATTCCATTGCTTCAAGACTATCAACTGCACCTCGTGGTGAACCTCGTTCACGCAACCCAGTCGCTTCATTTCCACCTTCTATATCTCAACCTAGCCCAGTGGGGGACCAGGAGGCACAGCCCGAGACCGCTTCACAGGCCTCTTCCGCTGGCAACGCCACGCCTACTTCGTCTCCCGATGTCTCAGGGCCCAGTCTACCCTTGGACGACACCGCTCAGCCTGGTGTTACTTTGATCGCCAGGCCATTGTCCCCTGTCAATGTTGGCACAGGCCACGGCCTGAGGTCTCCATCGCGCTCAGTTGGGGATGCTTCCGAGCCCTATCTACCCTGGGACGGCACTGCTTCGGTCGCCGGTCCGTCGTTCGATGCCAATGCCAATGCTGAAACAGGCCAAGGTCCAGAATCTCCGTCTCTACCCAACGTGGATGAGCCCAGCAAAGAGGAAGACAGGGACCCTTGGGAAGGTTGGACTGAGGACCCGGTGGGTCCCACTAACTGGAGAGATCCACCCACCGTGACTCGTGTCGCTGGCCCTACACCGATTGAGCGCATGGTTAATGCCGGTATTCATTACGAAGACGCGGAGGTGTATCTCAGGCGTTATGACAATAATGTGCAACGGGCAACAGACGAGTACTTCAATGACATGGATGCCCGGAGGTTATATTTCGAGATCCATGGAGTACCCGACGAGTTGAGGGTCCGCCTTTACGAAAAGAAAGGTGATGAGATTTCAGCCAAAGAATTGTGGGATAGCATCAAAGACGTCGTCCAGCTCCTCATTATAGGTCGTAATAAGGAGGAGACATGGCATTTTCTCGAAGAAGAGCAATTCGACTCCAATAGGGTACGTCAAAGGTTGGCGCGGGAAGCCGGCTATGGCAAGGGTGCGTCGAAACGTCCCCAGGCTAGAGACCCCAATGGTGAGTGGCGCTACGATGAAGACTCCAAGGGGGAACTAGGTGACGATGAAGACCCTGACGGTATTTATTCCCTAGATGATTGAAATGTCGAGTGGTTGGGTGTAGAGCTGAACACGGAGTCGAGGTTTAGGCTCTTGAGAAGTTATCGTTGCCTCGAAACTGTATACAATTTAGCAGCAGCAGCCTTCGCTATGCGCTTGATATAACTTACCATACAAGCTCGAGCTGGTCATGAGACAGGCCCTTTTACTGGAGCTAGAGGTCGGACAAGTGATGGAAGACGACCTCATCTAGCCTCGATTCGGTATAATGGCAGGCCGGAACCTTATCTGGCGCCCATTGTTGGGATTGATGAGTTAGGATTCTGTGTGTACCTAGACATTTCGTTTCCAATTTCATACGCTCGTGGTCCTCGCTTTTGCTATTGTTTGAATGCTGTCTGTCGTATCCGTAGTCGAAGGGGTGAGGTCGGTTTTCTGTACGGTGTTGCGGAACGTGGGCGCGGACCTTGAAGGTAGGATGCGGACATCGGACAAAGCGGCGTCGTATTCAAGCAATGCGTGGGAGTTGGAACAGGTACAAGTCGGGTTGTGGATTATGAAAAGCAACTGGTTGAGGACGTAGAATTCGAGTTTTAGTTTGATGCTGTACACGACAGTCTTGTAGGTAGTTTGGATTTCGAAGTTGTTGGTGAACTCGGTGAGGAGGAGGCTGCCGTCCATGGCGATAACGATCAGGTTAACGAGGACGAGATGCCGGATCACTTTTCGTTCTCGTGGTCCCTTGAATTTCAAGATAGGATTCAAGGCGCGATACGCCCCCCAGATATAGAGACCGGCGATGATCCACTCCTGGACCGAGAAGCCAGTGAGCTGAAGCTTTTCGTAGATTGAGAAAACATGCGTCAGGTACGCGTTGTCGGGGTGTATGTTGATAGCGAGGTATAGCCCTGACACCGGCAGATGGAGGACGCAGAAGTTGGTGATGATCATAATCAGCACCCATCGCAGCCTTTTCTGCTCCCAGACTAGGTGTAGTCGCGAATAGAGGACAACAGCCTGACCAGTCACCATGCACCACCATCCCAGAACAATGAAGACACACATCGGTACGTTCGGCGCCAGGCCGAAGTTGCGCAGGAGAACAGCGGTCGCATGAACGGGGATGCCAATGCATGCAATAAGCATGCTCCAGAAATACAGTCCCTTGTGGGTCCGGAACCTATGGAAGATGGAAAAGAGAATCTCGACGGAGTTGTAGATGGAAATGCCGAAAAATGCAGCTATAATCATAGCCTTTGCTAGCGACAGCGTCGTGGGCCCCGTCTCGCCCGCCATGGTGGTGTTGAAACCGAAAGGAACAGCTGTGTCGTCGAACGGTCGTCGTAGTAGATGGGAAAAAGTCTTAGACGAGGAGCAGACGGATGCGATATTAACGTCACGTCCTAGAATGCATGGTTCTAGCGGGCTCCGCTTGGCTTGGATGGATGTGCTTCCCCGTCTGAGGGCGTCTGCAGATAATCGGTGGGTAATGGCGCCCAATCGGATTGCTAACGACGGCAAAGGGAACCGAGAGCCTGTCACGCAGACTCCCGCAACTAAGGCGCTCCTCCGCGAGCCCAACGAGGTGGATTGTGGTGGTAAGGGCACGGATGGGGGGCTGCGGCTTAGCCGCTAGCGTACGCCTCCGTCATTAACCTGTTCGCCCGTGCCGCCGGAGGCAACTCCCGCCCATTTTCCTGGCTTCCCCCAGGACGCCATGTCATTAGCGCAGACAAGTCGCCGAAGAAGTGTCCTTGATCCGCCGACAGGGAAGGTCTTCCGACACAAATCAATAATCGCTGCACATGCAAATGTACTATGTATGCTGGAAACACGCATGCGAAGGCAATCGAGAGTCAGAAAAACACATCAGGTTCAACAGACATGACTCTCGCCTCGTCATCACCGAACCGGCCGAAACGTTTCAGAACTATATATGAACGTTCTATGGGACTCGAACCCAACCATACCTTGCTTGAGTGTGATCCAATTGAATCGCAGTCTATTGACTTCAATGCACATTTTATTCCTCGATTCCAATAGCTCGTGCGAGTGGTAGGGAGGTCAGATCCGGTTGAACGCATATTGGCAACATTTAATTCTACGCACCATCCGGGGCTGGAAGGTGGGCATTGTGTGCACGTCCAATAGTGGGATAGCATTCTGCGAAACAGCGCATCGAAGGTTCAAGGCCGATCAGCATTACCCCAGTGGTTTTCGTATGTAGGAGGGCAGCCCAACGCTACTTACCGGTTCGTACCCTAGGAACGTCGCTCATTTACTACAAAGGCGGAAACATAGCGAAGAATACGCGAACTCTCGTTGAAGAAAGTTTTATACGCTGGTATAATCGTCACCATGGCTGGAAATAAACTCTGGGGGTCCTGCGGGAAGTGGAGCGACACTTGGCCCATTCGCAAGTTATCAATTGACGAGGTTGTTGTGGCTCACCGCACTTCATCCACATCAGGGCAAGCTGGCCGAGGCCAAGAACGTATACGACCGGAAACTTGAAGCTCACGTATCAGCCTTCAGGATATCAGCGACCGCTTGATATCATAAGTTTGCACGCAACACTCATGCAACGAGGTGGAGTACTTCACTCGCGGGCGGTTCCATGTTCCCGTATCCTTCTTTTGGTGAAACCGTATACAGGTGCATTGGTGTTAGCTCTTGGACAGATCCGATGCACACCCTACAAACACGCAGCGATCTGGTCCTCAGCGTGCATGTAATTGTCAACAGGTTTGTGCAAAGTCTCCTCCACTGTGTAGAATGGCACGGCCTACTGTACAATTCGGTACAAAGACGTATGCAAGCGTGAAATTGTTGCCACGCGGACAGACGTAATGCACAACCGGAGTCTGCTTTAAACTGTAGGATACGATTATGATCGTTGCCCTGACTTCTTGTCGTCCAATAAACTAGAACCTCAGAACTAAGCAAGTCTATGACCTTGCTCTGTTCGGCGTTTTACCATTCACACCTCTCTATGTGCTTTCGATGCTCACATACTACAGTAGGTCACGACCTAGCTATCATGCCTGGTCGATAGTTTGAGCGCGCAGTCCTTCCCCACGAAGAGCATTACAGTGCTAAAGCTCTAGTCCTAGATCTATGAAACTCACATCAACTTGGAGTCTGGATCACGCACACTTTTACTTAATACAATATTGCTAGCAACTTACACAGCCATCCAGAGCGCTATGACCAGCCCCGGTAGCCCAATTAATCGTCCCCTCTCCAATTTTTTTCCGGGGCTCTGTGGCGGCGACGATTGGGAGTTCTTGGCCAGCTCTGATATTGGGTTGTAGCTGTCGCAGTGCGGGATATCTTCCACAGGCTGTACATCTTCGTCCGTCAGGGTCACATACGCACACTATCCCTCCACATTAATTGACTGTCTAATGAAGCATCTCCACGAGGCAGTCCCAAACTCACCTGATCCACCTGTTCAAAAGTTCGATAATTTCTCGCATCGCACAGCTCAAAGGTTAGCGTTGCATTAAGCCCCACCAAATCCTCAGACCGCAAGGCTTTTCCATCCTCGTCGACTACCATCTCAGTCATATTGAGCGGGAGATAGCAGCGTCCCTGCTTCGGAAAATTCTGCCTTCAAAGTGTAAGCAACAACAGATCTTTGTACCTCACATCAAGTCAAACCACACTCACCAATAGTGATACCGCCACATGGTTTGTCCCATCTTATATTTTCCCTTCGGACCCTCGTTATACTCCGAACCGCCCGGCCCGTCAACCCATTTATAATACAAATGCGGCAGATATACATCCAGATGGAACGACTCGTTCGTAGGGTTTCCTTGCGTCGCATTCACGAGATCGAAGATGGCGCGCCCGTTGAAGACATGGAATTTGCTGCGCGTGACGTTCTGTGGGACGCGCTCATTCAGACAGGAGTTCAGGTAGCCGGGCGAGAGGAAGGTGCCGTTGCGGGACATGTAGCGGTCACCTGGTGCGGCTGTCCAGCGCGCGGGGTACGACAGATCAGGGTGCACGTCGATTGTCCATGGGGAGGCGAGGGGGAAGCAGAGGAGGAGTAGTAGAGCTAACATGGATGTTTGCCGTCCCAGGGGAATTCTGGTTGGAGTGTTGCGAAGGTTGCTGGGTGCCCAGTATGTATACGAGAGGCGCAGCCGGGGTATAGATCCTTCCAGATTCATCTTACCGCATCTGCACTCTGGAATGTCCTGTAGGCTCAGGTCCTGTAGGGAGATAGCAGCTCTAATGTTGTTGTGCTAGAGATGATGTTCAGCCTGAATACACTTTCTCAGCACGACCCGCAAGGGCTTAGTGGTGCAGGCTAGAGCGGTGGAGAAAGAACACTCCTGAGCACTGTACTGTGTACACTCCCTACATTCGTGGCTACTTTCTAAACACCTGCATCCTGAGCACCTTAGCGACTTCAGATTTTATGTCGGAGCGTCGTATCTTACGTGAGTTTATGACTTCAATATGGTACACTCTATTACTAGCTATCTTCTTAGTGCATCAGCGTGGTCGTTAATTAACGTTCCCGTGGAACGCGTCAGCCAGTGCCCCGCTTATTTTACGCCACAATCCCCTCTCCACCCTGGTTGAGAAAACACAACACGCACCCTTAGTAGGTATGCCAGATTTGCGTAGCTATATATATAATTTTGAAAGTCCAAAATTATTATAATTTGAGGCTTTCATGCGTCTAAGTTAACGGCCGGCTAGCGCAATGGTAGCGCGTGGCCCTCCTACGTTCCCCTCACACGTGTGAGGCCAAGGCTGCAGGTTCGAGTCCTGCGTCGGTCGGAATCTGAACATTTCTTTTTGCTTTTAGATGTTCACTGATCTAGGCTCTTTCACCGGATCGAGCTCGGTTCCCGACTAGAACCTTGTACGTATAAGGAAAGAGAGAAGGCCGTCGACTTCGCGAGATGCGTTTACTTCGAAAAAACATTGAAGTCGTTCTTTTTGTTCTGTATCATCTAGCCCAAGTGATTTGAGAAACAAGTTGAACCACCCTTTTGCACTTTTTTAGTCCATGGCAGCGCATGGTTCTCATTGTTGCTATCGACCCTTCAGATGTTAGTTGGCAGGCAGATGCTCACATCAGCTGTGCGCTGCGGTGATTATCTAGGACCGAACATGAGATGGGCTATCCTGTAGCGTGTTCAACGTTTGCCTTTTCATTCTTACTGATATCATACATAATAGAGCTAGCCGCTTCAGAGCAGGTGTTACATAGGAAAAAGGAAAACCCGTCAGACCGCCAAATCTGATAAATGGCCAAAAAAGTTCAACGCCTGAACCACTAACGCATAGTTCGATTCATTCAATCATCAACCCATTACATCCTCATCCTCTGCTGCCTCCTCCCGCGCTGCAACAACCTAAGACCCTTGCCTGGCCTTCTCAGCGCAGATGAGAGCGATGATGCGCGACAGCTCCGCACTCTGTGCAAACTGCTCTTGTTTTGTGTGTTCATCCACGTCCTCGCTAGCCGCAATGTCGTTGCTGACCTTGAGCATCCTGTTCTGGAGCGTCAAGAGTTTAGCGAGGGTGTTATCCAGGAACGGCGCAGAGAAGGTGATGTTAGTGGGTGACGCGCCGTTGTTGGGTACACGGATATCGAGCTTGCGCGGGGGCTTCTTCTGCTTGGGCGCCTGGACGGCCGGGGCGTTCTGGGGGGACTGGGGCCTTGCAACATGTCAGTGCGCGAACGCGTCATTGTTCGGAATCAACATACTTTTCGCGCTCAACAAAGGTCATGTTCTCAGCCATCTCTGCGACGCGGTTTGCGATGCGTGACGCCATGATGGTGTATGGAGAGGTAGCCTGGTGCACACCGTTTGCGGCACCGTTGGCAGCGCTCTGTGTCTTCTTTGCAGCAGCGCCAGCCGGCTTCTTCGTCCGTGAGGCGGCAGTTCTGTTGGTCGTGCGGTTGACAGGCGCAGATGCGACGGATGCAGCAGGCATTGCGACGATTGTTGTACGAAAGACTTTTTGATCTGGATTTGCGTTGTTAGAAAGGGTCCTACCCGATGACCACAGAGCTCGCGTGCGGCGGCGTGGCAAAGTGCGCTTCGTGGGAAATTACAGCTGGAGTAAAACCAAGACTTACATTTGCTCGTTGATTACACGCTTGTAGAAAAAGGTTTGAAGTTTGGTTACAGAAGTGGTTTAATCGAGGCGTGTCGGATGGTGGATGGTGCAGACAGCTTGGAAGAATGATGAGGGTCCTCCTCGTCGCTGCTCCCGGAAAGTTGGCCTTATGCGCCACACGACGTCATGGGGCCCCGCTCTGCCAGGCCCACCCGCGGAGCCCAGCCACCATTGCATCCTTCGACGTCAATGTTATCGACGGGTCAACGGCCTGGCAGCCAACATCTCCACTATCCGTCGACTTTGCGGAGAGATCACCGTCAAGCGATGCCCTGCGGTCCAGACAACGACACACCAAGATGAATTCTCCTGCTATGCGCAAGAAGAAGGATGACTTCGGTGCAGGTCTCAAAATCGCCAAGCAGAACATCGCACCGGAGGAGCATCCTGCTGGCCCTCCGAAATATGGCGAATTGAACCAGGCCGAGCGAGCCTTTACGCTGGCTTCGACATTCCTCTCCGGCGTTCTTGCGTGAGTAGCTTCTGCGCCCGCGCAGGATAGAATTGACGTTCCTACAGCATCAGCGCGTCCCAAGTCCTAGGAGCGCCACTCAAACTCATTGACCCCGTCTTTTACGAGGGATACATGGCATACACCAAAGAATGCTTTGCGATTCTCGTGACATGCCTGACGCAGTGGTGGGCACCCACTGTGGTCAGGGTCAGCGGAGACTCAAGCATGATTGGCCAGTTGATTAAGACGAAAGACGGAAGCCTCAAATGCAACTTTTCAGAGCGTCTAGTGCTCATGGCGAATCACCAGCTTTACACGGACTGGCTTTACCTCTGGTGGATTGCCTATACGAATGGTTTACATGGTTTTGTCTACATCATTCTTAAGGAGTCGCTGAAGAACGTCCCGATCATCGGCTGGTCCGCGCAGATGTACAACTTCATTTTCCTTGCGAGGAACTGGGAAGAAGACCAACAGCGTTTCAAAAAGGCACTGTCCAAGCTCAGCAACCCGAAGGATCCAATGTGGCTGATCATCTTTCCGGAAGGGACAAACCTGTCTGCATCAACCCGCGAGCGGAGCAAGAAGTGGGCGGCTAAGAACGGGCTCGAAGATATGAAGCATCAACTCCTTCCTAGAAGCACAGGTCTGAAGTTCTGCTTGAATGAACTCAAGGACAGCACAGAATGGCTATACGACTGCACGATCGCATACGAAGGAGTTCCGCCTGGTCAGTTCGGACAGGACATCTTCACGCTACGTTCTTCGTTCTTCGAAGGGCGACCTCCAAAGTCTGTCAACATGCACTGGCGTCGCTTCCATATTTCCACTATACCAATTCACAACACCAAGGCGTTTGAAGTCTGGCTGCGCAACCGCTGGCGAGAGAAGGATTACATGCTAGAGTACTTCCAACGTCACACCCGATTTCCGGCTGAAGAGTTTTGGAAAGATCATCTCGACGTCGGCGACCGTAGCTCACAGAGCGATAAACAAACCATCCGTACCAGGCCTCGCCCTGCGGTCCAGATAGAAACCGAGGTCAAGTCGGCGAACTGGAACGATTTTGTCAAGATTTTTGCGCCAATTACGGGTGTCATGACGGCCATGTCTGTAGCGTACGGGGCATCACCAGGCGACCTAATTCCTGGCGGGGAAAAGTTCTTCGGGCAAATGATGAAATCTGTTCTCAGCGGCGGTGACCTGAAGGGTCTGCCAAGCCCCGACGAGCTCGAGAAGATGATAGAGGGCGCAGCGAAGATTGGCGCCAATCAAGCCGCTAGTCCTGAGAATAGGGGTCGCGTGCAACACCTGACACAAGAGAATCTCGCTAAGCTGGTTAAGGAGACAGCGATCAAGGAGGGTGTGGTACTGCCAGGTGGCAGAAGGGCGAGCACAGCTTTACCCCGGGCTCCGACAAGGACTTTGGCGACATCGACGGCTCCCAGAGCGAACAGTGCAGTGGGACCAAGTGGTGCAAGAAGACCTGCGGCAACGCCAGCAGCGAAGCCGAAACCCGCCGCCAAGCCACAAGAAATGCGGGAAGTTAAGCTTGCCTCCGGGGTTACCATCAAGATTCCCAAGCCTGAAGTAGAGAAAGCAAAGGACACCGGAACTATCACAACCGCGAACGGTCTCAAGATCAGGGTCGGCAAGAAAGAAATCGAAGCAGCGGAACAGAAGAAGGGCACTACGTTCATGACTTCTTCTGGCGTTCCCATCAAGATCAGTCCAAGCGGCGCACTTAATGTAGGACAGAAGCAACAAACGACCAACGCCACACCGTCGGCCCCTGCCAAACCAAAGTATGTGTTCAAACCAAGCACCAACCTGCCGACCAATACATCCGCGCCGAAAGCCGGCGGAGCTACATCAGCAATGAAAAAGCCTGCCCCGGCAAATGGTGCTGTCAAGAAATCTGTCTCAGTCCCAACGAAGAAGCCAGCAGCCACACCAACGGCGCCAGGGAAACCAACCAAGAAGACCACGTGAATCAAGGTCATCGATTCGTTATCCTCTCATGCTTGCTGTCACAGCTACCTGGCGCGTGGCACCTAATAGTATGAGCCAGCTCAAGCGTCCGTGGCTGTATTGCCAACGATCCGCTGGGTCGCTCGCCAAAGAGACTATCTGGTCTCCCATCTTCTTCCATGGCCCATCTAAAGTGAAAGGACCCTCATGTAACATATAGCCACTTTTTGCTATAGAGCTTGCACTCAAAGCTTCCGTCTCTACGATGCGGATTTACGTTTTTGTACTCGCATATTTCTTGTTACTTTCCCAGGCAACGATACAACAACCAATATGGATCATGAGTGGCAGTCGAAACAGCACCAGGGCACCGCAACTCAGCCATCCCATGGCACAGCGACCTCTCGCAGACGACTATGTACATGTTACGCCCAGTATCCAGAGCCGTACAACTCCAAGCGAGCCATATCTCCCATTTCCTGGCTTCTGGACATGTCCCCGCAATACCGCGCTCCCGCCCAACACCGAAGACTGTCTCCAGGTGATCATGGACACCTTTCGACAGTTCGGCAACATGACTGTGGACATGCCTGCGGATCGATGCATACAAATTCCTTACCGGTCGTGCGTCATGTATACATGCTCTTCATCTTGCGAAGGATTCCAATGGAGCTTCGCTGAGTGGTCACAGCTCGCCATGCACATCCAGAGGAGTTGCATTTGGGGCAGGGGTGGAGGCGGGTATGTTCAGAGGCAACCAGGAGGCGAAGACAAGAAGTTTGTCTATCGCACGGGACTGACTCATGTAGATGAGGGGGACAGTTTGTTGGCACCTGCTCTTGTATGTTGATAGAGTTCACATCATCCAGTGTACATTTAGTCTCATATCTATGCAAATTAGTCTCATGCCAATAAGCCAATGAAATCTTCGCGATTAGGTAAAAGAGAATTCAGATAGAGACTCACTGCTGAACTGGGTGATCTTACACGATTATGAATGCATGCGATTCTGTCCCAAAATCCCATGCTCCTCGAGACGGAAATGGAAAAACCCGTTCTCCACTGATAGTGACGCGCCACGCCCACGCCCCATCGATCGCCATAGTCTAGCCCGCCCCCGGCCCACGCTAATGCGCGCGCCACAAGCAACGTCATAGGTACCACTCCTCCGCTCTCAGCCCGTCCTCTGCGAAAGCAAGATCGCAATGTAGCACTAGCACACCCTCGTCACCACCGCTCATCAACACCTCCGGTAACACTGAAGCACGTTGTATCGCAATTCGACGACCATATACACCTTTTTGAACGACTGCAACTGCGATTGCGTAGAAAGATACGAAAGAGGAGACATCCACTATGACGGACTTCGTAAAGAACATGATATGGAACAGTGTGTCGGGCTTCGTAGAGGAGGGAAAGAGGACGGTCGGCGGGTTCGCAGGCGACGCGTTGATTAAAGCGGGCGATATGGTGGAGGGCGGCGGGAGGACGGTCGGGAATGGTATGTTACGCCTTCTATTCATCCATCTACCTCTCACTCTCACTCCCTGGGGACTCCCCAAGGTCTGCGCAGGAACCTTCATTGACGAAGTGAACAGGGATCGAGAAAAAAGCAACCGGCCTCGGCACCGCCATCGGTGGCGCGCCCCCAAAAGCCCCCTCCGCAAAAGCCCTCCCAAGCACCGCCCGCCGCCCCGCCGCCCACCGCTCCTCGTCCCTCCCCGCAAACACAAAGCCCAAGGCCCCCGTCGGAGGCTCTGGCGTCCCCCTCGGCGCAAAGAAAACACCCGCCGGCGCAGCAGCCGGCGCCGCAGCCGTGAAGCGTGCTGCTGGCTCCGGCGTCCCTCTCGGCGCGAAGAAGACACCGGCCAACGGAGCCCTCCCAAAGTTCACGCCCAAGCCGTTCAACCCCCCGGGCGGCGTGTCCAAACCCTCGCCGTACCCAACGTCCGGCGGCAAACCCAACGCCTCAACGTCGTCGCTGCCAAAAGCCTACCCCTCTTCCGGCACCGGCGGCGCAGGAAACCCCCTGCCCAAACCGTACCCAGGTGCGGGGAGCAAGACGCCGGTGCGGCCGGGGCAGAGCAAGCCGTTTTCTGGTGCGGCGACGAGCGTGGGAGGGGCGGTGAAGCCGTACCCGGGGACGAACACGTTGCCGGGACAGGCGAGCAAGAAGCCGGTGCAGAAGTACAAGCCGGCGCAGAGGTACGAGCCGCCGGCGAAGGCGGGGGAGGTGAAGAGCTTCTTCTAGGGCGTTGATCTCATCTGAAACGTGGGTGAGCTGGGTGGCTTGGGTTTTCCTCTGGGCAAGAGTGAGGGCGTTTTGTGTGGATTTCCGTTACTGGGTACGGAGAAGGTGTACGATACGCTGCAGGGTTGTGCGGCAATGACATGAGTTCGGAGTTCCATGTACGGCGCGCTTGTAGGATATTGGAGAAAAGAAGCACGGTGTTCATTTTGTCGGTGAAACCCGCACGCCAACATGCGCGAGTGCGATCCAAGAACCGACCAAGTTGCGCGCGTGCATTGCAGGAACCACGTACCATCGCAACCTAACGAGCCCTCCTGTGCACAGAGCCATCGCCCTCAAACGCAAATAGTATCCATCCTGCATCCACCGTCCGACCCCCGCACCCCGCACACACATTATCCATCCCCGTGTAGATCTTGGAAACGGGTTAGCTTCTTCCTCAACATAGCTCACCACACGCGCAAGCATGCAACTTCCCCTGCCGGCACATCGTCCACTCCTCCCTCGTTACCATCCCTACACCATGCACTCCATTGCGTGGGCAATACTCCAATCGGTGCGCGGCGTCGCATCGGTATACCCTGAGCGATGGCCTTGCCTCATTCGCAAGCCCAAGGCGGTTTGCAATCACGGAAACGCCACTTCTCCGTCGCAGTGAGCTCGAGGTAAACCGGTAGCAACTCGTACGAGGTTTGCATGTCTTAATTTCTGTCGCGCCTATATCGCCGATGAGTGTCCGTTTTTAGGAACGAACTCGGCGGTACTCGACGAGACATTGTGTCCTTTCGACCTTTGAGACGCAAGTGGGCTCATACACTCATGTCTCACGTGTGCACTTGCCGGACAGCGTAGTTTTATGCGCGCACCGCCAACTTTATTCTTCACCCTTCCTCCTCTGTAATATTGATGCGTACCTACGCCTACACTTCGCTTGCAGCGTAGTACTGCCCTTAGCGGCTAGAGTACGCGTAGTTGGTCGTTGGTAGATACCTGTGGTAATCCCAACAAAAGGCTCTCTGGGCATTCGAAGTTGGACAGGCGAGTTTTTCATGGGAGGAGGCACAAAAGCACGCAAGCATACTGCCTCGCTGCTCGGCCATTCGCGTGCCTATCTCCGCTTCATACAGGGCGCTTTCGCACCGATTCCTTGCTCGGGCAATTCCCGTGATCGTTGTTGTTACGTTCCCCCGCATGAGTCTCCAAGCGTCCACCCCCAATGCGTTAGTGGAAGGCCTGAAGTGGTAATCCCAACCGCTGATCACCCAGCTGCAGCACCGTTCCGGGGCTGATCAGGACGCCGATTCAGGTCCGAGCAGCCGAGCGGGTTCGCGGGTCAAGCTTTTAGGCGGAGGCTTGGGTTGCTTATATTTTGGGCTGCCCAGGCTATCACTATTGCTATCGCGTTTTACTGAGCAGGTGTTGCTTGCTTTTCGTGAGTTTCGTTACAGCGCAGCGCAGCCATGGGAGTTTTTGCGAAGAGATCCAAAATTGGTGACGGAGCTGTATCGGCGCAAGACGCCATTGTCGCAAGCAAAGAGAAGGGCGTCGAAGCAGAAAGGGTGGAAAGAGATGCGGAAGCCGGAGCGCAGGCGCAGATGCACATTGATCCCGAGGTCGAGAAGAGAGTGAGAAGGAAGCTGGACTGGCATATCATACCCCTCGTATCGGCGCTGTACTTGCTCGCGTTTCTGGACCGGTCGAACATTGGGTAGCATCTCCCCCCTTCGCACATATCATTGAACATGTTAGCTAATGGGATGGAACAGTAATGCACGCATCGCAGGCATGAGCGAGGACCTTCACCTCGACGGGGAGAAGTACGACTGGCTCCTCACAATCTTCTACATCTCGTACATCATCTTCGAGTTCCAAGCTATCATGTGGAAGATTGTGCCACCGCATCGGTGGGCGGCCTTTGTGGTGTTTGGATGGGGCCTCGTTTCGTCTGTCCAAGCGGCCATTCATACATGGGAAGCTGAGATGGCGCTGAGATTTCTCATGGGGTTGACAGAAGCCGGTTACGGGCCAGGGATTCCGTACTTGCTGTCGTTTTTCTACCTCAGGCACGAGTTGGGGCTGCGGGCGGGACTGTTCCTGAGTGCGGCGCCATTGGCGAATACTTTCGCGGGGGCGCTGGCGTATGGCATTACTTCTGGCTCTCCGGGTATTCCGAAGTGGAGAGTGCTCTTCTTGGTGGAAGGGCTACCTACAATTGTGATGGCGGGAGTGGCGTACCTTTTCCTGCCAGATAGCCCTGAGAAGGCGAGGTTCCTTAACGAGGAGGAAAAGCAGGTGGTTAGAGCACGAGGAGTGAGGCAAGCCGGGGCTGCGACCAGGGTCGGCGGCGTGAACTGGAAGGAGTTTGGGCAGGGGCTTGCAGACCCTAAGGGGTGGATTTTGGGGGTAAGTTGTCTTTCTTCGTGGAGAGATGAGTGCAGCTGACTGACTCGGTCCCAGTTGATGTACTTCTCGTGCAACGTCTCGTTCTCGTCGCTTCCGGTGTTTCTGCCCACCATACTAAAAGAAATGGGCTTTTCGGCAATCAACGCTCAAGGACTCACGGCCCCGCCGTTCTTCCTGTCGTTCCTCATCACCATCATCACGCCGTACATTGCGGATCGCACGCAGCAACGTGGCATTATGCTTGTGATCCTCACCAGCATCGGCGGAACAGGCTATGTGATTTTGGCAGCGGCGAGGAGTGTAGCAGCTCGGTACTTTGGCGTCTTCCTCGCTGCTGCGGGCATCTTCCCCGCCATTGCCAACATCTTGCCGTGGGTGTTGAACAATCAGGGTTCCGACACGCGGCGCGGCGCTGGAATCATTCTGCTGAATGTCATCGGGCAATGCGGACCCCTGCTGGGAACGAGGATGTACCCGGCCAGCGAAGGTCCCCGCTACGTCAAGGGCCAGTCAGTGTGTGCGGCCTTCATGTTCTTCACGACGTTCCTCGTGATCGTACTGAGGACGCTGCTTGTATGGGAGAACAAGAAACTCGACAGACAGTACGGGACATTGGCGCAGCAGAAGCAGGCTATTGAGGACGCAGCGCGCAGCGCAGGCGGTGAGGTGAAGAACGAGGTTGCGGTTGAGAACTACGGGCCGCTGTTTAGGTACGTATTGTAGCGGATAGGGCCGAGGAAGTAGCGGCTGCGCCAGACAGATAAGGAAATCGAGCACGCGACTACTGCTTTTGTTCCGCCACGCGCACATATATCAATATTGACGCCGAAGAACATTGCCATGACAGAGTAGTGGATTGGTGGATTCGTGTTAGCCGAGTCGTCCACCAGCGCATACTTCGAGTCGTTGCGTCCGAAAAGAGGAACCGCAGCCAAGGGCTCTGACACGGGCGCAGGCTCGAGCTTTGACCACGATCTGTGACGTCTTCTTGATACGGCGGCTGGGCGCGTCCACTCAACCCACACGCTCTGCCGCAAGCACACTTGTTCTGCCAGGTTCGCGACTCGGTCGTCCTGCACCACCGCTGCGCGTCGTTGGCCTGCTCCCACGCAGCCTCACTCACCATGGCCTCCAATGCCACGAATCAAGGGCAGGCTGCCCAAGGCACCGCTCCCCGCCCAGAATTGGCACCTGTGCAGCCGTCCGAACCAGCCACCCCCGCGAAGAAGCGCAAGCATCGCGGAGGGAAGAAGCGCCGCAATCGCCGGCAATCGTTCGCCAACACGCTCGAGTCTGGCGACATGACCGACGATGCGCGCCCGAGCCTCGCAGACGTCGGCGGGCACTCTTCGCGCGGCAGCACCAGCTTCTACCGCCTGCGCCCGAACCAGAACCGCAGCAACGACAGCTTGCAGAGCGAGGCCCTGCTCGACCACCGCGAGCAGCCTGCTGCCTTGCCCACGCGGCGCGCGAGCGTGCAGATGCCCCAGCTGCTCTCGCCGCCCCAGCGCCGCTCCACCCAGCCGCAACCCAGTCGCTCTGGGCTTGCTCAGCAGCACTATGCCTCGGACAGTGGCCCCGACGATGATGATGATGCCGACGACCGCACCCCGCTCATGAGCTCTTCGCACCTGAGCTCCTCTGCGCGGGATCGCGGCTATGGGGGTGCTGGCAACATTACGCGGAACCGGAGAGGGAGCAGGTCTTCGGGGGCGTCGGCCAATATGATAGGCGCGCAGTTCGCGATACAGCATCACTCGCACACCACTCTCGCCGAATACGACGTCAACAATCCCCCCTCTGTACCTGCGAGCCCGGTCTTGACACCAGAGCTCAATAGCTATGGCGATGTGATGCTCCCGGCAGATCTGAGGCACGACCAAGAGCAGGCAGAGAGCAGGGGCAGCCGGGGCATGTCTCGGGACGTGCTCATTGACATCGACGAGCAGCCTACTCCGCGACAGCAGGCATGGGAGTCTGCTCCAACATCACCTCCTGCGCCTGGGGACCTGGGCCGCCGCATGACCCTCTCAGCCGCCGAGGACGTCTGTTTCCCGCTGGAGGACATGTCAGAGATCGGTCAGGAGGACTACATGAACCGCCGAGAGGGCGGCGATACGCGTCAGCGCCGGCGACGCCGTCGATGGCCAGACCTGAGGGTGCTCGAAACTTGGTCGCACGAGGAAAAGGAACAACGAACCATGGAAGGCATGCGTGCCCGAAAGGTCAGCGAGCCTTTGATGGTAGATGGACGCCTGCGACCACAGAAACGCACTTGGCATAAAGATACCGAAGACGCCCCATATCGTTTCACGTACTTCAACGAGGAGTTTGACAACACCATCCATAGTCAGAGCATTGGCGAGCTTCTTCAGCCAGGACAGACGTTCCGGCAGCTGTTCATTCCCGATCCCCCGATATTGGAAGACAGCACCGACGACGAGACTGATGACGAGGAAGGCATGACGACCATGACGAGAGAAAGCACCGTGGATAAAAGATCTAGCATGGAAAGACCCAGCATGAATGGACTGTCTCGTGCTGACACCAGGACACCGACTCTCTTGAACCCGACCTCATCGGGAGAACAGACACAGTCTAGCACACCTGGGCGCACTTCGACCCCCAAGCCGCCAAAGGAGGAGAAGCCGCCGCGGTACGGTCCACGCCCCGCCTTCTGGCTCGACGTTCTCTCGCCCACTGATGCGGAGATGAAGGTCATATCAAAGGCCTTTGGCATCCATCCCTTGACAGCCGAGGACATCTTGATGCAAGAGCAACGCGAGAAGGTGGAGCTTTTCAAGCATTACTACTTCATCAATTACCGAACTTTCGAGCAGGATGAAAACAGCGAAGACTACCTAGAGCCCGTAAACTTGTACGTGGTCGTCTTCAAGGAGGGCGTCATCAGCTTCCACTTTTCGATGACACCTCACCCGGCCAATGTTCGACGTCGCATCCGCCAGCTGAAGGACTACCTCATCCTCAGCCCCGACTGGATTTCCTACGCCCTCATCGATGATGTTACCGACGCTTACGCTCCGCTTATTGAGCGGATCGAGGAAGAGGTCGACGACATCGACGAAGCCATCCTGCGTACCTACTCGCAAGAAGAGGAAAAGACCGCCAAAACCAAGAAAGACCCTTTCAACATTCTCAACGAGAAGGACTCAGACGATGGAGAAGAGCATGAAGGTGGTGGACGAGACATGCTGCGTAGAGTTGGCAACGCTCGAAAGCGTGTCATGACACTCTACCGCTTGCTGAGTACCAAGGCCGACGTCATCAAGGGCTTTGCCAAACGCTGCACGGAGCAATGGGACGTTGCCCCTCGGGGCGAGGTCGGGCTCTACTTAGGCGACATCCAGGATCACATCGTGACCATGACGGCCAATTTGACGCATTACGAGAAGTACGTTTCCTCCTCTCCCACTGCCCCATCAATCACGTATACTAACACGCCCCAGCCTCCTCTCCCGAAGCCACAGCAATTACCTCGCTCACATCAACATCCGCATGAACGAGCGACAAGAACAAACCTCGGACATCCTGGGCAAGCTCACCGTGCTCGGCACCATCGTCCTGCCCATGAACGTCGTCACGGGTATCTGGGGCATGAACTGTCTTGTCCCCGGGCAGGACATCGAGAATCTGAATTGGTTCTGGGGGATTACGGGGAGTTTGATTGCATTTGGATTGAGTTGTTACTTTATTGCGAAGAAGGTTTTTGGCATTGTGTAAGAAGGAGGGGTTGTAAAAGGGATATTTGCATTAGATTGTTGAAGTAATGGGGGATGTAGAAGAGCTTGGTATGATACACGGGGGCTGTACGGTTATGTGTCTGGTATATACGCGTGTGTTGGTGCGTTATGCATTGCATCACGCTCATCGCATCGGGAATGAACACAAGAGCGCTTCGGCGTGATCGTTATTTCCACCTCCTCCATCTACCGCTCTCTGGTCTAGCATCTGAGTGTACTGTTCACCTGTCTGGTGTGCAGCTGTGTAAAGTAGCCTAGCGACCAAGCAATGAATCGCTCTGGAAGAACGGCGCAGCAATCTCAAGCGCACCTACGGAAGTCACGCGTGTATGCTGGGATTCGGGTCGTATGTAGGCGTAGCGATCAATGGTATAGAATTGGTAGGCTAATCAGTAGCAGTACAGAACTCTTGAAATGCTTCAAGGTCTAAAGAATTGCCTTTGTCGAGCGTAACTGCTACTTTCAAAATGTGCTACCTCTGCTTGGAATCACCCCTCGGCGCTTGTTATGCGTCATAGCGATTCCATTTGACATTCATATCTGCCTATGATTTGATAATGAGCATTTGCCTATAGGGGCAGATTGCCACCAAGTGGGCTATGTTTGCGGTGTAGCATGGTCTCAAAAAAGCAATTGTTCAGTCTACCTGTTGGAGGGCGCCTGTCCACGGAATTATGCTTTAGCGTGGTCCCTGCTGGGGAAACATCTGAGCGGAGGCAAGTGCGAGGCGCAGCAAGGCGCATTTCTCTCGTATAGGCTGCCTGCGAGGAGGGTGTTCCAAGGCTGAGTCCCTTCTTATCGATAACTCGAGTCTACGCATGTACATTTAGCTTTCACTCTCCTAAGCACGTTTCCCTAAGCTCAACAATTAGTGGACAAGACCACATCCTGATGGAAAGACTTCAACCTTTCTTGGTTCGTGGAACTGGAGAGTCGTTCGTAGCCGAACAGCGTCGATCATATCGGACGTACGTGAAGCAGCTTTGTTCTGACAATCCCTACTTGAGAAACCTCGCGCAGTTTCTCTCTGAATCGAAACCTCCATCGAATTCTCGCATTTGTTCGATAGACTTCTATGAAGGGGTGAGCAGGCCGAAAGTGCGCGCAAATATCGACACGGAACAGCTTTCCGCAGAGATTGGAAAGGAAAGGGCTGAAGACATCAATGACAGCAAGTGTGAAAGTGGACATGTTCAGCATCAAAGACCACTGCAAGGACGTATCGTCGTCGTTGAAGACCTGTCCAGAGATATTGTCGAGCTACTGGGGGCGTCGTTAGACATTGACCCATTATTCTTCGCCTTGCATTTGCGCGCAATAGATCGGGGAGTCTCACGTCAACAAAAACCTCATGAGGCTACTCTTCCGTCACGACTCCTGCCCCAAGGCTTCTTCAATATTTCTTACCATCGGTTACTCATGTCAGACGAAAACGTACTGCCTATAGGACCTGGAGGCACCTTTCTACACGACCTCAACATAACCCGTGAACTGGTCATCCTTGGCTCTGCCAATATTGGCCTATCACAGCATTGTGCGTCTGTGATTCGGGTCAAGAAGAGGGACAGGCCCTGGTTAGGTATGCTCAGTCACCCTTTAGGCTTCCTTCGATATTGATGATGATAGCTTTGATCTTGGTAGACCCCCCGATAAGCAGTGTGTACACGAGCAACGATGCCGAAAGAAGGAGGTTTCGTTTAGACCTACGAAATTATCTGGGAACGCATGATAATTCTGTAGAGCCGCGTCCATTTTCTGAGTGGCAGGACGAAGACGCCGAGACTTCTTCTGTTGCTCAGCGAGGGATGTTTGATGATCTCCAACAATACTGGAATCGCGAACGTCCACCATCTTTCAATTCATCGGACCCGTCCATCCAATCGCTATCGTATCACATGTTACGTGTTGTTGCAGCGGAATGGGTCCGCTACATTGCGGCGATGCAAAAATGCCTGAAACAGTACGAACACAGCCACGATCAACTGCCCGCTACATCACTTGGTATATACGATCGAGACCTCCATGAGCTAATGGGATGGAGACGTCGGACTTTGTCCTCGCAATCTAAGATCAAATCGGTCTTGCGCTTCCTTGCAGCAGACCAAAAGACCGGGGAGCAGCAAAACTACGATCTGAAATACCTTAGCGAAGACTTCGAGCACATCCAGGAGAGGATAAGCGCAATCGGTCAACACCTCGAAAGCACGATCCCTGTTATCATGAGCTTCGTGCAGATCGTGGATGCGCGCCGTGCCTTCGCCGAGACAACCAACATGAGTCGTCTGACGGTTCTCGCACTGGTTTTTGTCCCCTTGACATTCGTTTCCAGTCTCTTCAGTATGAACACCGAGAACCTACCTGGAAGCAGAGGTTTCTGGGTTTACTTTGCAGTGGCCATTCCATTGACAGGATTGGTTGTACTTGTCGCGAGACCGCCACCCGTGGTAGCTGCTCTCGTAATGAGAGTATCCCAGTGGATCCGGAAGTTGGAAAGAGGTGTAGAGTACGACGCATAGCTGATGTGGAACCCGAGGTGATGTTTACAAGAAGGCGATCAAGCTACGGGCGATAGGGCTGTCATCTTACTTTACCCGGCACCATACTGAGCACCAGACACTCCGGTCGAACGGCCAATGTAAATCGATGAGTTTTCTCCGGATCGGCGGGCGTCCCACGAGTATTTCTCAAGAAGCTCGCCTACTAAAATCACCTTTTTCGAAATTGAAACCTCGGTCTCAATATCTGGCACTCCCAGATTCAGTTAGGTGATATATGCAGACTCGGTTTTTATACATTCGTGAATATGTCGAGCCCATACAAATTGAAGGAGCAGAACCAAAAAGGCGGATCTTGGAGCTACTCCATCTAATGATAGGTAAGGTACATCGCGGAACGAATGGATATATAGAAGGGCGAACTTCTTGAGGTCGTCTAGTACGTATGCGCTTGTATGATTAGTCGAGTTTTTGGAATAGATTACAGACTGCTTGCAATCGTAAATCAAATCACGACTTCACAAGCGCTTTTGCTTAAGCAAGAAGCTCCAGCCGTCCTGTTGGAACTCTTCCAGCGCATCTAACAATGCACAATCCAGGAAAGGGGCCCCTTGCGGTTCGGACATCGGGGACTACTAAAATCAGCTGATGGCTGTGTTGACTTACGGTCCACTCTCGATGGACCGTGAGGAAGTTGACGGGACTTCACTTCGCCAAACCAAGCCGGTGGTGGATTTTGCCTGGAATCGTGCTCCCTCAGCTCGTCGTACGCACAGTAGTGAGGACAGTGTTTAAATGTGTGACATTGGGTACGCAGACACCTTGGCTTTGCACTACTATGCATTGATGTTCACAGTAGGGTGAATTTTCATTTTTTGGTCGGCCACTTTAGTACTTGTTTTAGGGATTCGGGCTCGAAGAGACTTTAGTAGACGAAGGTGCGGGCGAAGTTCTGGACCTGATCGACGAGGGAGAGCCAGAACAATTTCCGAACAATGGATTGAATCCTTTGCCACAAAAGTTGGTGTTCGAACCGCAGAAACCATACTGGCTAGTACTATGTTAATTAGAACAATGAATTGCTCAGATCTTTCCATCGAAACTTACCTGCAGCAATTACCATATTTGGAGCCCAGACATGTGGCACCGCCTTCAATACCACACCTGCCGTTCTTCGAGATCTTTGACTGGGCGACAGGCGCAGAGCCAGATTTGCAAGTTCCCCAGCCTGTCTGACAGCCATCTCCACAGTAGTCATTTCGCGAACCACAGTAACCATATTTAGAGCAACGATTGCCAAACGAGCTACCCTGGCAGGTGAGGCCAAAGCTGGGTCCGCAACGAGCCGTCCCACTGATGCGTATGGAGGCCCCTTGCGCAGCCTGTGCAGCAGCGAGAGTCACGGATAACCAAGCAAAAAGACCAAGCATCTTCGAAAAAGTAGAATGAGTGTGCTGATGGGAGAGGGCACCAGGAAATGAGATTGGACTTAGAGGACAAGGTACTTTTAGAATGAATTCGATCAGAAAGTTTCGTCAGCTTGGTCCTACTGAGTCGGGTAGCAGTACAACACCGGACCGCATGCGAGTCCACGCGCAGCTTCAGCTAGCAGATTGTCTGTGGCTGACGATGCGAACATCACGGAGCAATCGATCTTGAACAAGAACAGGTACACCCCAAAGAAGATGGAAATGAATTTGCTGAAAATAGTGAGTTGCCTCAGGGTAGACATCACGTAGGCCAACAGTACGCAGAATTCTGCCATTGCTTGAAGCTCTAGGGACGAGCCCCAGCCTACTACCACTTAGTGCGAAGGCTCACGAAGCTTTCTGGCATGGGTGGAAACTCCGCTGCAAACCCGTCCTCACCGATGTATCTCTCCTTGAAAAAGAAGCAGCTTGCGCAAAGGCGCTCTCCAATCGCGTAACTGCCTATCCAGTTTCTTCCTTGGGCAGTGTAGAGTAGAGTAGCTGCCTCGGAGAATACGTTCGAATTTGGTCGATCGATCTGGAGCGATGTGGGGTCGAAGAGGTACGGCTGCGCGTCGAAGAAGTCCTCTTCAGCGTCCAATACATCGTCTATAGAAGGATAACACCACATTCCAGTGTATTCTGGGAGTTCAGCTACTTTCAGACTTTGTTGCGGTATGTTGCGGCATATGCAGACAGGGCTGTGGCCGGTCTTCACACATTCCTGGATTTCAATTCGTGCAGGCTCGACTAGAATATGGGCCATCGAAGTGTAGTTATGTTGGCATCGCGAGCAGGTCTGGAGGTGGGATGTCCGGTCGTTCGAGTTGTAGATGACAGCGTTCGTGCTTGATAGAGCGTTCAGAAGATCATCCTGCGTCCAACACAGTTGCCGCATATACAACTCCAACTCTTCTCGCATGTGATTTTCTAATTTGTCGACCGCATCGAGAACTGCATTGCACCAGTCTGCATAGATGCCAGGTTGTGCTTGCAAGAACGCTCCGTACGTCATGTCGTCCTCGGTCCAGTCAAATCCCTTGATCCGAAGGAATGCCCCTGCTTGTACAGCCATCACAAGCACACGCCCTGTTACTCGAAGAGCTATCCAGGACGAAAGTGCACTTACGTGCTGCAGGCTGAGATTCCTAGCATCAGCGTCCCAGAGTTGGAGAATATGCTCTAGATGTTTGCTATAACGCTCGTGGTTGAGCACTGACCTTACAGCGTGCTGCAGTCCAGACCATAGGACTCTTGGGTTGCACTCAACGTACTGTTCTTTCGCTGTCAAATGTAAAAGCCAAGTGATGCTGTTCTGCGATATTGGGACTTTTTCTGTTGCATAGGCTCTCTTCAACCATTCATGAACTTGCCAGCCGTCGCCTTCAGGACTAGTCAGGTCGATGCAGTCGTAAAACATCCTGAGCATCTGTATCTTAGTCTCGGCGTGCATCTCGGGCGAACATGCAACAAAGAGTGAGATGGGGGATCTTGTGACGTCAGCTCCAGTGCTTGTCTTAACTACAGTACTAAGAAAAGCTTTTGGGTACAGTGCGTTGCCCTAGGGCAGGTCACACGTAGAGTATCTGTACTCAAACTTTTGTCCGAGTGTTGTATACGAAACTTACAGGATGGATTCGGAGGGCCCTTTGTAGACTAATGCTGACTTATCTGCACCTGCTCGGATCAGCATGGTGCACAAGTCCACATGTCCGGCGGCGGCAGCAAACTGAGAACACCATCAGTAGTGCACATATATTCAGCATGACCAGCGTACGGTCAGGGCTCTTACATGTAAAGGTTTCCATCCCTTCGGACTCGTGTCTACTACGCTTCCCAGCCCTTTACCCAACAGGGTCTCAACAGCACGAGTCTGTCCAGTTCGGCAGAGCTCAAATATAAGAGAATCCTCAGGTACTGCGCGAGTCAATGTTACCCTGCAATTGAGAAGCCAGCTTCTGCCCGCAGATGACATGGCCGCCTCCAGCCCCCTTTGGAAACCCAGACACTTCATCCATGTCCTAGGGTAGAATACAATAGAGGTCACCGTCTGGTAACTTCCAGCTGCAGGGTCGTTGGTGGGGTATATGGTCGTTTTGCGTACCCAAACTGGGCCGAGTGGGGTCTGGAAGCTAGACGTTGTGTGGTGAATGCTATATCGGAGACGATCTGCATACACAAAAGTTTTTGCCCGTGGCTGTCCACACTCATCAACAATGTAGCTGTCTCGAGCAAGAATATCTAAGGAAGTCGTTTCAAACGCAGCTATTGCGATTTTCGAGATTGCATGTAGCATGAGTTGTTGGATTTGGAGCTCTGACCTGTATGACCCATCGACAGGCTTCATCATATACTTCAGATTGTTTGGATACAAAATTTTGCTAGTCGATGGCGTACACGAAGGAGACTGCAAACAGCGAAACCTGGAAGCCTCAGTATTTCCTTTGAGCTGAGTAGATTTGCTTCCACCGGATAAGATTTGTCGCGGTTTCTCGGCGATGCAATGGTAATTTGAATCGGTGGCTACGTTCAAATGCATCAAGGAAGTACCAGCACTCGCTTGCACAAGACTGTAGAAGTCAGTATTAATTCAATCACAAACACTTTCGTATCTTATCCTCATACCTTTCGTACACCAGAGCAAGTGTCAACGTTGTTTTCGTCTCATTCAATGCGTTACGAAACCTTTGGACATGTTTATTATGAATGGCGGCTTTGAAAGCTGTCCGCACCCGTTTCGTACGTGACGATGACTGTAAACCGGATTCAAACTTATCGACAATCAACAATAGTTCCTGAACCATCAGTAAATCAATCATCGCACATTCTAAAATACACACCGCTACTTTTCTCTGGCAGTGGGTGGCTCCTTCCGCCATACATTTGCTCGACGAATGCTCGCTGGATTCGACCCTCTTAAAAATAGAGATGAGATACAGTAAGTCTTCCTTGATTGTTGCGATTTCGTGCGGAGCATCTTCCATGGATTCCCAAAAATCGTGAAGCTTGATGCAAGCTTCCGCGAGATGGACAGCGACCGAAACAACAGCTATGCCTTCATCCAGTCAGTGAACTAATGTAAGGAAAGATTTGAAAGCAACTATACTGTTTGCAGCAACGGAAAGACCTTCCATATCTTCAATCAATCTTTTCTACGGTCAAAGTGAGTTCAAAGTCATCTTAGGTCCCGTAAAACCAATTTATGACCAAGTGTGCTATGGCAACATGAGGACGAGGCGCAGTTCACTGGCATCCCTGTCCGCACGTCCACGCTACAGTACCAGGATAACAGGTCGCAGTGCAATCAGCCTACGTATTACGTATCCTATGGTATCGCACTATACTCAGACACTATCTACCAGCGTAGTAAAGATCGAACAATACGAGGACAAAGTCTGCCTTTCTGAAGCCCTGTTCCTAGTGACATGGTATCATACCAGCTACGCCTCATTTATAGCTCCGAATGAAGCTAGGATCATCGCGCCCGCTAGCAAGTAAGAAGCCACAAGATGAATTCCCTGCGGGTCTCACCTTGTTCTACATATTATCTTCGTTTCAAGGGGCCGTAATCTGGTCTTGCAGGTCCTGTAGGAACAAGTACTAGTAAAAGTGATTGTGGTCACTTTAATGGGTACACAGCAATCCTAAGAGAGGCAAAGCAACGTACTTTGGAATTATGTATAGGCTAGCGATGTTGTAACAACCGGTCTTTGCTCATGAGGGGTCAATATTGGTATTGCCTTCAAGGCGGTTATATCCTGCCCCCAAACTACAAAATAGCGGTAGATGACTGCAGCACGGGTCGTCTCATCTAGTTCTGTTTTATCTTAGGCTTCGACATTAGTCCAATCGGAAGCGCGCCCGTTTCCATGCCTCCGCGCGGCAGATCAGTGTAATGAGCACAGAAATCACACACTACTTTGTTTGCCATGGAAATGATCTAAATGGTGGCTAAATATGAGCAGATCTCCAATACAACATGCACTTTAGGTCAGAACTAGCATGAACGCATCCGGAACATGCCACGCGCATAACATACAAGAGGCACAGTAAGTCAGTTTTGCGTGGATTTATGCGCTCAGCTGTTTTTGGCCCTTTCCAGGCGCCCGCGATTAGGGTAGTGAATGCGCAAGTCGATGCCAGCTCAACGTGCAGATATTGCGCTACACTTCGGACAGGGCATTCGCCCTCGCGCCTGGATTCAATGATGCCCTCCCCTTTCTATGATTCGACGATTGCCCGGCACTGAGTTGACCTCCCTGATGATCGACACGGTCATGCTGCCCAGGTGAGGCTATGCATGTGGTGTAACCATCCACAAGGCAACGGACAGCAGTTTCTGTGAGCACCCCAGAACGAGGGAGACAGCTCAGCCGTAAATCAAATGAGAGCGACAAGAAACTGCCCGTACACTGTGCTTCCCTCAAGCTCGAATCTGGCTACGATCAGGCCGAAGTGTCAAAAAGGTGCCATTCTGCCAAACCCGTAGCCTTTGCAGTCTGGTGAAGATCGGCAAAGTCCCATACACGCAGTATAGAGGCTATAGTCTCTGGCACAATTCCTGCCTTTTCTGGCGGCAACGATAGCAGACCCACGAACCAACATGCTTCAGCGCCTCTTTCGAAGACTAACTGTGAGACATCTAGTCCGAACGACGCAGAATGTCGTTCCAATACCGACCGGTGCCTCAGCAGGTCTTACCGTGCCTACGTGCGTTGATAGACGATTGCGCGCCGAAGAAGCTGGTACTATGATTTAACTGCAACCGTGCAGCTCCTAGCAGAGTGTGTTAAAAAAAACCCTATAAAGTACAGCTCCTGTAATCTACATCAAGTATCAACTTACTAGTGCACGATATATAATATAGACTTCTTAAGGAGCGCTGTCAAAAGGACTCCTCACTGTCATCATGAACTTCACTCACGCACAAGAGTGTCGGGAACGAGGTCCTCAACAGGTCGGCCCTCGTCAAATCAGTGCACTTTCACAGCAACAACATCTTTGAGATGGACTGGGGATGGTATTGAGGAAGGTTGGGAACAAGCTTGTGAATTTAAGGTAATACACCCATCGAGGGTTTACATGCATATGCATCGTGTTATCGTGTTGCTAATAATGGAGTGGCTTGTGATAACCTCGACGTTCTGCTTGCGCTAGAGAGAGCGCTCAAGCAACGCCGGCAAGACAAGCACCCCACATTCCGCTAGACTTCCTTCCTTTCTTGTGATTTTATCTATGTTCCTTATTCGTAGCACGTCCAGTGTCGTTGGGTATCATGTACACCTTTACTCTCCCACCACGCAAAACCCCTCACCCCACCCACAAAGTTCTCAGCCAACGGTGCCTCCTCGGCCGGCGTACACAACAGCGCACTACCTCCGTTGCTCCGTAGCCCGGCCTCACACTTCAGCCCGCAGGCGGCTGCGGAGGGGACTTGGGAGTGGGGCGCATCGCATCACGCACGCTAGCTTGCGTCTTGGGCGCCAACTTCAACGGCGAAAACCTTGATTCTGGTAGTCTTTGCCGGCGGCGATGGACTCGAGGACCCTGCATAAGGTCAGGCTTGGTCAGCGCAACCATGTTTCGCACCTTCTGGAAGGAAACCTTATATATCTCCTGGAAGCATATCGAGAGGTACGGATGCAGGGAGCCGGAGACGGCTGAGTTGCGGGTTGGAGGGGAGATGCAGGTGAGGATAGGATAGCAGGTATGACTTACCACTCTACGGTCACGTACTTCACCGCGGCGCCTCGTGTCCGCGCGATTTCCTTCTGGAGCTTGCTGCCTGCGAGACCGCCGCCGCAGGTGGTTCCGAGGATGACGTGCGTGACTGTGCGGCGGCCGAGGGCGATGGACTGGCTTGCGCCGTGGACGTTGAGGACATACTTCAGCTTGTGGTCTGAAATGGCGGGCATGGTTGAGCCATTGATGTAGAAACAGAGGCTGCGGAAGATCTGCTTCTCAGGCAGCTTCGCGAGGTGCTGTGGGTCGGAAGCTGGCTCTGCGTCGCGATCTGTGCCTGGACATCAGTATCGTATAGGCAGGATGCGATGTGTGTACTCACCTTCTTGGTGTAGATTAATCTCCCGTGTGCTGCTCAGCGACTCCGACCACGAAGCATCCTCTGCATGCTTCTCTTGCGACGACCTCTTCGCTGTGGAAGACGCCTTACTCTTCCCCCAAAACTCAGCGAGGCTCTTCTGCCCACCCGTCCTCAACCCCCGCGCGCCCTTCTGCCACCCGCCATTCGCCAGTCGTCCATCCTGCCCAAAGTCCTCACTGCCCGCGCCAACCGTGTCCGCGACCCTCTTTCCACCACCCCGCCCACCCTTGTACTGCTCTGCGAGCTTCAGGCTGCGGCTCTGCCGCCACGACGTGGACCCCGACAGGCGATTCTCGGCCCGTTGATGCCCTGTTGACGACGAGTTCCAGGGGTCAAAGAAGGTGCGCGCAGTCGATGCGACGCCCGACGTCAGGAGCGGCGGGGGATGCGCACAGGACGCGCTGGGCTTGGCGGCCGTTTGCGAAGTGGCCGCGGGCGCGGGTGCGGGTGCGGGTGGGGGTTTCGTGCTCGTGCGCGAGGGAATCGCAGGCGTGTGATGCGTGTGCATTCGTGAGCGTGCGCTGTGATCTACGGCCGCGTGCGCTGCGACCCTGGCCTGATGTGAAACGGTGCGGTCATCGCGTCGAGGCACTCCCGAGGTTCTCGCGTGGGAGTTATTTCCAGGATTGAGCGCGGAAGCACGCGATTTTTGCTGCTGTACAGGTTGGGCAGAGGGCGGAGGGAGCTCCGGATCGTCGTCGAGCTTGCTCGCGGACATGGGTGTTGACATGGAATGGCGATGAAGCGAGCGCGGTGGAACAAGCCTCTACTAATCGGGTCAAGACATGCGCAACCTGCTGCCAATACAGTCAACTCACCCCCACGAAACTACTTTGCATGCGCCGTGATCGGCTTACCCCTTCTTACTAGACATTCACTCTCTGATCTACTATGAATGCTGCCCACTGGCTGCTCCTCTGCCTCCCCCACCCGTGGATCCTGGCACCTAAGTTCTGTGCGCGCGAACTATGCCCGGCATCGCATGCACAACCACTTGATATTCGTTGCCGTATAGCCTTTGCTGCTCCATGTGTTCCGGATCGTCGTCGTCGAGCGCCATTAGAAACATAGGTGTGGACATGTAGGTCGCGCACGCTTCACGTCGTCGCCCTCGCGCCCCCATACAGATCAGGTTAAGGCGCGACACTCACGGCACCTACGCCTGGTATTCCTTCAGGTACTCGTATTCCTACAAACTGTCTGTACCATTGCAGTCTTGATTCCCGCTGTTCCAAGATAACGGCATGAACGCCATTGCCTGTGAGAGTCGTTGCATAATCTGCTCGGTGCGGATGTAGTCGCCCAACGCGAGTGTTCACTCCACCCATGTCGCCAACCCCCTCCAGCCCCTCGTCGACGGTCCGGAACGCGCTCCAGCGCCAAGTAGCAGTAGACACCGGATGTATGCGTCCGCACCATGTGATTTACTATCGCTCTTCCTTGCTGCGGTAGCTCTGGAGAACTACTCAGAATACATGCATACGCCGTTATCTTATCCCACCTTACTCTTACGTTTCACTATTCCTTCGTCGAGGGTGGAGGTGAGTCGGGCAGATGGCAAGCGTAGAGGTGAAGTGAACGGGGTTCCTACGACTGTAAGCCCGCACTTCGCCAGCTGATCAATTCACGATTATCAACGCGAACGCAATCTGCTAGCACCTACTATCTACCCCGCCAGCCCGAATCCGTAAGGCTATTCCGGACCCTTATTATATCTCATGCCCAAGTGCACTGCGAACATGAGTCAACACTACTCCGTGACGACGCACTATATTCCTATTCCCATCGTATAGATGGCCCTACAATAATCACGATACTTTAACCCTGAGTTTTCCCCTCTTCCAACTGTCTCATATTTCGTCCTCCTCGTCATCGCACATTTCTACACCCGTCGAAACCAGGGTCCTGCAGGTGTTCGCCTCGCCTCGCCACCCGTACGTACCTGCATCCATCTGCGCACCTCTCCACATTGAGCTAAGCGTGGGCGGTGTGATTATGCGTGCGCCGCGAACTCTGTTTCCTTCGCGCTGCTCGCCTTGCCTCACACGGTGCCTCACATGGACTGAGGTGTCTGTTACGTACGGCCGCCTTGTTTCTTGCACTGGTCGCGGCCAGATGCCGCAGGTGGGCGGCGTAGTCGCTCGCATTTTCGCCTGCCCCGCTGCGCCGTATCGAACTGCACCGTGTCTACTCCTCCTTACTTTCGTTCCCTTGTGATGGGCACCATACGGCGCAGCTGCATGGACAACTCGTCATGTGACAGTGACGAAATTTTGAACCCTTGGAAACGCAAATGGTAGGTAAGCAGTACGGAATCGATACGGCGCAGCTCCATACGCGTTGCCTGAACTTCCCCGAGGAAGACGAAACGCTACGCCGTGTCCCCGGGTGCGAGAAAAGCAAGTGAAGTTACGGAAGTTCCATCACAGCGGGAAGAAGTAAAAGTTTTCTTTGTATTGTTTCATTTCAGTCATTTCATTTCCGCTCGATTATGCTATTGCTGTTGTGCCACACGGCTGCACCGCGATGTGCCCTTGAAGCGCCCAAGTCGGCGTCCGCGACGACGCGCTCGTAAAGTAAACAAAACCCAGATTGAGAGTGAGACGCCACAGCTCCATCATGCCACCCATGCGCCACGCTATAAACACATAAACAAACAGATTGCCTCATGATACCATTAACCCTAGGGGTATAGCCACGCAGTGATTTCGAACAGAAACTAGAAAGTGGAAGATAATACATACACAAACAGGGGAATAGAACAGTCGGGGGCTGCGTACTTTTTCCAACTCGTGAGAGCCTTGCCTCTGGAACGCCGGATCCGGGAAAAAGGAAGAAAAAGTCCGTCCGCAAAGCGCCCGGAGCAGACTGTGAATGGCGAAAGTGGGACTCAACCCGGGTCGAGTCGGAGCGAAGTGAAACCCGAGAAGAAAAGCTAGAACACTATGTCGGGCGTCCGATCCTGCTTTGCTGATCGTGTCCACATTGATTTCTAGAGGCAGAAAAGCACCGGCATCAGTCAATGGCGTGAAGAGAATGATCGTGCGCCAGGGCTACGACGCATTCCGTGCCTCGTAGAGCTGGCGGGCACGCTTCATCTCTTCTGCGTCGTACGGCACGGCATCGCTGCCTTTCCTGTCCGCTGCGCTCGCGGCGACGGAGGTTCGGCCTCGCAGACTGGCTAGCGACCTGGCCTTCCTGATCTTCTTGCCCTGGTTCTCCCCGGATACTGGCAGGTCCTGCTCCATCTTGACCATCTCTTTGACCTCAGGCCGTGACGTGACGCGCATCCGTTTGAATTCCCGGCTGAGCTTCTCGAGCTTGCTCAGTCCCTTTGATGTGGATTCCCTGTCCACAAGGGCTTCTGGGAGGGTCCTGTCGTGAGTGGAAGAACCGGTACTGGGACGCCTGCTGTCCGAACCAAAGCTGACACCAGAGTCCGTCTTCTTGCCCTTCCTGGGCTCGTCGACCGACTTGAAGTCTTCAGTGCCCATGGTAGTCATGCAGTCGTCGATGATGTGCTTGGCGACACGTAGGTACTTGTCCACCTGCTTCTGCACAACCGACCACTTTGTGCTCTCGCCTTTCGTGAGCATCTCAAGGCAGCCAGGGCCCGATTTCTGCACTTGCCGAATGTAGTGGAAGAAGCTCTCCCGCTCCTGGCGCAGGGTCTGTTGTGTTAGAAGAGGCGAAGGAAGCTTCCCACCGCTGGCGGGCTGGGGAGGCAGGAGAGTGTTGAGCATGCCCATACAGTTCAGCTTATTGAAGGGCTGAAGAGAGAGCTCGTTGATCATGACCTGAACAGCTGTTAATACGCGTTTGCGGCAACGTTGGTTGCAAGCTTACCCATCGGCGTAGACCGAGCCACATCTTCGCATAATAAAGCTCAGCTTTTTGGCTCTTGCCTTCCAGGTTCTTCGCCCAGAGAGCAATACCAGGGTAGCGCTCCGACAAGGTCTCGATATCCTGGCCAGCGGTCTCTGGGTGGATGTGGACGCGATCAAAGGCGGCTTTCAACTCTTTCCGCCATCGGTTGTCGAGGTCCCGGAGGTAGTCGAGCGCAGTCAATGCCTGGGGAAAGTCGACCAGAGACAGGCTAGGGTGGAATATGCGGCTGACGAAGCTGACGATGAAGGAAGGCGGCAGCGAGCTGGGCTGCTGCGGCATTGAGTTGATGTGGCTCATGAGCTGCGACGTAAAGTTCATCGAGGCTGACTCCGCGTCATCCCACGCTGGTTGCTGCGCGGAAGTGGGTGACGGAGCGCGGGATAAATCCTTGGGAAGCGGCTGCGCTCGTGGCGTACAGTTGAGGGTGTACATGGTCCGCAGGGGGATCTCATAGCTGCCGGGGTACTGTAGAACGTGCTCGAGGATCATGTTGTAGGAATTGGTGGTTCCAGTCGTCTCCGCAGACGTATTCCTGGAGTGATTTGAAGACATGGCGGCAATTGGGGTGCAAGCTCAAGTATGTAACGGGTCGAGGAAGGTGGCAGGTGGCAGGTACCAGGGTTGCCCCGGTGAGGTCAGCGGAACAGATTGTTGCAGCGCCACTCAACCACGGTATAGACACACGCAACGTTTGAGGTGGGCTAGGCCGGAGAGATTATATCGCAAGACGCAATGCGATCAACGGGTCCGTGTGCAGCAATGAGGCAATGAGCGTGGGGCTGGCGGGGTACGTGTTGGTGAGCGAAAGGAAGGAAGGCGCGGCCCTGATGTGTTTCGAAGGAGAGGCAAGGTGATAAGTACCAAGGCGGCAATCCACAGTGGAGTCGAAGGAAAGCGTGCTCGATTCGTGCACTGCGCAACGGCTCTGGGAGAAGGTTTCTAGGGCGTGGCACCCTGGTCTCGCCTGTGCAAAGGGAAGGTGATGTGATGCGAAGACAGTAGTCAGGTGGAGTGGAGGCGAGAAAGTTAGTGCTCGATTCGTGCACCGCGCAACGGTTTCGCGGTCGAAGGTTTGTAGGGAGTGGCACCCTGGTCGTCTTTGTTTGGGGACGGGGGTCGTGGAGCAAGCTCTCGTGCTAAAGGTCTTGGGGTGAGACGAGACGTCGGTGCGAGAAAGACGAGCAAGTCGACCGAGGCGATGGAGAAGAGAAGGGAACGGGGAGTAATGCAGGCGGAGGACGCAGTGGAATCACGGGCAGCAATGGGCGTGCGGGCGTCGAAGGGATTTTCGTCTCTGCGAGCTGCCGTTTGGGCGCTCCAAGGCGGGACCTTCTCATGCGCCCAGCCGAGCCGGGGCGACGATGTGAGCAAGGAGGCTTACAGGGTCAGGGGCGCCGGGGCATAGAGGAAGCTAAAATGGAGGCGACTTCCCCGGTGCGCTAGACGTGCTCTGGCCAAACGCTCCTCTGCTGCGCGCTGCAGAGGCACATCTCGAGTCCCCGGCCCGCTTCACCTGCTGTCACGCACGCCCGATGCGGAGCGCTGGATAAACGGACAGCTCGAGGCCGCTGCGTGCTGCACGTGTGCCCGTCTCCGCTGCGACACCACTGCACACACTGCACACTGCACCTTCAACCCCCCGACAGCGGCGTCGGGCGTGTATGCACGGCCCACTAGCCGATGGCTGCTCGACGGCTGACAGACAGCCCGCGTCGCCCGAGTCACCAATGCGGAGCGGAGAGCGACTCGGTGGGAAACGCGTAGGAGCAGCAAACACTCGGCAGCGCCATCAATTCGCAGCTCAAATGCACTCCTGAGCGGCGTGCATGTTCACGCGTACCTGCTGCAGCTGCTACTGCGAACGCTGCAGACAGCCACTGGCAACACACGAATTCTTTGGGCCCGGCCCAATGAAAAATAATGCACACCAAAGACTGCAGGCGGCACTTCCTCATCGGGCTCGATTTGTTTCTGGTGCCAGCCTCCGCAGTGCTGGATGCGATGCGGCAAGGTTCGCGGGACGCCTGCACCGCCATCGTCACAATAAACGCACCTACCGGCTGCTAGACTCTGCACCCGCTCGCCTAACGTGCTTTGTCGCTGCTCTGTCTGCGGCCTTGGAAGCGGCTGCTGGCCCCAAAGCAGACAAGAGAGGTGGCCGGACACCCGGCCATCGAGGCGTTTTCGAACGTGGAGAGACGGACTGTGCGCAGCTGAGCTGCAGTAGCGTGGGCGACGCGTGGGATACGACTGTTGCTTGTTTGGCACGACGAGCGTTGTTACCAGAACTCTGTGCACACCTCAGCAGCAACGGCCTATCACATATCGCCATGGGACCTGGCATGTTCTTTCGATATCACCTTGGAGAGAAAGCCCTCGGATGCTGAGCAATGGCAACGCATCAAGGCACATCTAGGATAGCAGCGCCCGCCAAAGCACATTGGCGAAGAGGGATGCCCATGCTCTCGCGGCACGACGAGGCGTCCAAAAACAAGTATTGCGAATACGCGCGCCGTCCAGGCGCAGCGTTGCTACTGGCAGCATCGGGAAATGGACGAATATCGAAGCGTCAACAAACGCGTCAACAAACACGTTCCACCGCACAAGCGCGTCGATAATATTGCCGCAGCTCGTGCAGAAAAATCTCCGAAATGAGGCCCAAGAAGTGCACACTAATGTATGATGTACCACGACATCCAATAATACTCAAAGTGAAGACACGCGAGTGGCACACGCGATTTTCGTATTGACATTTGTTGGGAAGAGAATGCGAAATCTCAATTTCGTGTTGTCACTACTGCAATGTGGAGGCAACTCCGACCTCATTCCATTTTTTTCCAGTGTTTTCGTCAATGACGGCTCCATCGCTCACAAATTGCATCCGCTCGACCAGACTTGCCCATGGCGAAGCAGTTGCGATAGTACCAAGCCTCTCACGACAACATGAACACTGAAAACAATGGAAATTTACAACCGCTCAAGTTAGCCTAGGCTCTATTACGGTTTTTTACTATCCACAATCATATGTATTGGCTTAGATGCGGTCTCTGTGTTGTCATGAGAGCAGGCGCAGAAGCTCGCGGGCAACGACGCATCGTACGTGCTGTGAGCACATCCAGCAATAGAAGACGACCAAAAGCAGGGTAATGCATGAGATCCGGGACCCTGACAGCACTCACAGCCGCAGTACCACGGTTCGCGCTGTTGAAGGTGGGAGTAAGTTTGGCAGCTTCGACGTAGCGGTCGCACCAATATATTCGCTGAGGCTGAAAACACCCCCGAGTGGCTGGAGCCAAACTTTGCCCCTGATCACCACGCGAACTTTACATGTGGAGGGTTTCAAGTGGCGAACCCTCGAGAAGGCAGCCCAAGTGGCTTATACGGTACCCTTGCGTAGACTAGGATTAAAAAATAGTAATAAAGATGATTCGCGTTGAGCTTGTGCAAATGCAGCTGTACTTTGCTTCGCAGTATGGGCGAAACAGGGACAAGCGAGAGACTAAGTAGGAGGGATCGGCCTTTGACCGAAAGATTAGATAGCGGATCTAACCTTATGATACTGACCTCGGGACTGTGTACACGGGTTGACACGTGTAAAATATAGCTGTACGCGTGGTGGTGGAAGCAGGTCGCGTTAGCCGCATTGGGCCAGACCCCGCTTCAATCGATGTTTGTACACACCACAAGCTATGCCGTCGACTTCGACTGGTAGCCTGAAGGCCGCATAGAACGCCAGCAACATGCTCATAGGGCTGTGCGGAGGCAAGCAAGGCCCTCAATCAAACACTTGCCGCTGACTTATCCAGGAATCTGCGCGGGCAAGTCCTCCATCGCATCGTACCTCGTCGAAGAGCATCAATTCAAGCGTATACAGCTTGCACGCACGGCTGCAACACCTTCCGTCGAGAAGTCTGCGTCAAATGTCCATGTTCCGCCCGCCGAACTGAGCCCAAATGACGCGCAATACACTTTCCCAAACGTCGATTCGCTGCTCGAATTCGTGACACTGAGATGGAGGGAGAACTGGGTCACTACAGACATATGGGACGATAAAGTTGTCGATGCGCTGCTCCGACGGCCCTTCTTCCTCCTTGTGAGCGTAGACGCACCCGTGAGCGTGCGATGGCAGCGCTTCAAAGATCGGTACACCGCATCCACCCCACCGCATTTTCCCTGCCGTTGACGACTGCAGATGCGCATCCAGCCAGCTCACCCCGCCCTCTCTCGAAGCCTTCGTCCTCCGCAATGACGAGCACCTCTTCGCGCCCGGTACCGGCCTGCAGATCCTCTTCGAGCGCGCCCAACTCAAGCTGCTCAACTCGACCACCTCAATCCCGTCGCTGCACGCCGCGCTAGCAGCCTTGAACCTTCCCAACGACGCCCGCCTCCGGCCGTCTTGGGACCAGTACTTCATGCAGCTCGCGGACCTCGCTGCCCACCGTAGCAACTGCATGAAGCGGCGTGTCGGCTGCGTGATTGTGAGGGAAAAGCGCGTTATAAGCACAGGCTACAACGGGACGCCTCGCGGCATGACAAACTGCAGCGAGGGCGGATGTACGGTTCCCTTCGCTGCCTCTCTCCGTCCCATTCTCATCACACTAATCACGCTTAGGCCCCCGCTGCAACACCGCCGCGAAGGGCGGCGTCGACCTCTCCACCTGCCTGTGCCTCCATGCCGAGGAAAACGCCCTGCTCGAAGCCGGCCGCGATCGCATCGGCGCCACGAGCATCCTCTACTGCAACACGTGTCCCTGCCTGACGTGCAGCGTCAAGATCACACAGGTGGGCATCAGCGAGGTGGTGTATAACCAGGGGTACATGGTCGATACGCAGACGGCAAGGATCTTTGCAGAGAGCGGGGTGCGGTTGAGGCAGTTCAGCCCACCGAGGGAGGGCTTGGTAGATTTGTCGGGTGGGTTGGACGGTGGGGAGGATGGCGGTGTGGGAGAGGGGAAGGTGGGGGACGTGAGAGAGGTGTTGGGCGATGAGGAGTTTGTGAGGCCGGTACGGTGACGTGGGAGATGTGGGACAGGAAAGTAGGTAGAGGAAGATACCCCAGCGCTGATGCATGGTTCTGCTCGCAATATCCACGTGTTGATTGTAGTCTCACCGTTGGCAGCAGGCCTGCACTCGCTCCCCGTACAGCGCACGCGCTCTCTCAGACTCTGCAGCGGATACCTTTAAGCTCAAATCCAATAACGTGCAATGAGGCTGCAAAGGATAGTCTCCAGGACTCAATGCAGTCTCCAGCTCTCCAGGCCCGCTCTTCCACCTAGCTCTACCGTCTAAGCCAACACATCCGATGTGCGAGGAAAACTTGAGGTGGGTCCATTCACACATCGACGATTGTCGTCAGAGGCATTCCAGGTGTGCTAAACGTGATCAAGCACCTTTGCCGACCAAAGTGTTACATGTTTCGAGCTCTCTAGAAGGTAGCTTGGAAGTAAATCTACAGGAGATCAGGGGTTTGCGAGAGAAATACGCGTATCTGAGCCACCGATGGGGTGGCTCTGACGCTGGTACTACACGTCAGGACACCTATGCTCAAATGCTGAGCGGAATCACTTGGAGTACGATTTCGAGGACATATCGGAACGCGATTAAGTTTGTTCCTGCCCTTGGACTGAGCTATTTGTGGATAGACTTATACTGTTTTATCCAAGACAGTCCAGACGACTGGGAGGCCGAATCTAAACAAAGGGCAAGCATCTATGAAAATTCTTACTTGAGTCCCAGAGAGGCGAGACAAGTAGATCTATTCGGCAACCCCTTCACGCATCACCTACCGCCGTCATCAGAGAACTGCATCACGATTCTTCGTGTCGGCATGCTTTGCGCCCCCTGGCGACGAGCAGACTCGCTGCACAATGATCTCCACTGGATGGACAAGATGTAGATAAGCTGACCTTTCACATCGATAAATTACAAACCTTCGACGCATTTCAGAAGAGAATCGTAAGGTAAAGTCAAGTTTTCGGTGTCATATGGTCGTACGTGTTAACGATAGGGAAAATATACGATACATAGCCACAAGAATCATCTCGGAAAATCGATAAGATACCGGTTATCGGAGAATCGTCTAATGCGTACAGTGCCGTCTATCCTTCTCGATCTTGCAGTATGAGTGTCAACCTGATAGCTTACATAAGATCTACTTCCACCATCTCTAGAGACCCGTCACTGACTCTGTTAGCAGCCTCGCCATTCAGAGACCTAGGACGTTGCAAGTCTCTAGGTGAATATACCGTGTTCCTTCCACCCTAAGCAGGACCGGAAATGGACAACCTTGGATCACACCAATTACATCTCCAGCCTTCACACCGTAGAGACTCGACCCTATGTAACCAGTGGATGTGGTGAAGAGATGGTGTCGTTCTTTTAAAGACCTCGTCAGATGGGGTCTCAGTAAACGCGCTTGACCAATAATACTAGTTGCTACCCACTTTTCGGACTTCCAGCAGTCATAAATCATGTCATGGGGGAATACCGTTTGGAGCAAGGACGGGACGTGGTTCTCGAACGCGATGTCCAAGGCTTCGACGGTGGAGTGGAGTATGTCCAAGACTGGCGCGTTCGAAACAAGCCCCTCGAGAAAGTACAATGTCGCCAATACCAGCCGCTGGTAGGCAGCGAGACTCGATGCATCACTGGATTTTCCGATCCAAAGGATAGAATATGACAATATGGCGCACAGGATGGCCTGCATGTACGGGGTTCTGGTACGCGTTTCGATATCACTCTTCCTCTCTAGGAAGCTTCGGTAGAGACGCTCAAAATTGAGTGAGTCTGTGTCGAAAATCGGTCCGGCATCTGAAATTGTGTCGCATATGCATGCGTTGACACGTAAGTAGCGCTGATCTAAGACTCGCGCTTGGGAAGAACGCAAAGGGCCCAGGCCATAACCAGAAGAGGAGTCTTGGGTCGGGAAAGGTTGCCAGCTATGCTCTAAGGAGATTGCCTGCAAATCGGGGACCCAAGACGGTAGTCCTGGCTCTACTGTCTCGGGACGACAAATAGCTATACCGGAGAACCGCAAAACGAAGAGGTCTCCAAAGGTTGCAATGTATTTTTCCATGAGGCCAGAATATATTTCCACGGTGGTTCTTGCTATAGTCTGGGATCATAAAGTTCCCGAGAAGACCTTGCAAGGCGAAAACTTTATCTTTGGAGTCGGTGGCCTGATAATCCAAAGTGGAAAAGATAGCGTCCAAGTTGTCTGCATCGCTCATCTCCTTGGAACTTTTCAAAGTGTCCCGGAAACTTTCGATGAATGTATGGTTTGCAGTTGGGATCCGTTCGCGATACCTGAGGACATAGCGTATATTATATGGCAAAACCCCGTCTCCTCATCTTGGCTCTGGACTAAACCGTCGAATCAAATTGGCCGAGTCTAACACGCTTTCGTAATGAATGATGTGTTTTCCGACCATGGCCCACAGACTGTGGGTGAGTACCAATTTTGAAAGGACCCATACTCGCCGCCAATATGGCTCGGAAAAGAACGTCTTGTGCGAACTCAACTTGATTGTGAATTTCTGTAGCGTTATTGCCAGGCTGCAAGAACGAGGGATGGTCTTGCATCCAGTGTAGATTTTCCGACCAGTCTGGCTCAGACGCCGCCACATGCTGAATCAACTTCATCGCCGTGGTAGCAGCCGTCATCTTTCCAGCTTCGTCTGCACCTAACCACGAGACGACTGTTGATGCATTTGAGTATATCTCTCCCATGAGTTGGACCTGATAGGACTTTTCGTCGTCGTTCTGATTGATACAGATTGCATCAGCCCAGACTAATGGTGATAGTGGGCTGGATGCTGAGTGAGATTGGTTCGTATGTGACGCAACGCCGAAGCTAGGTTCCTTCCTACTAACTGTGGCTTGCCGTTGATGTATATTATGTCGCCCGGGTCTGGGCCATGGTCCCACCTACAAGAGAAGGGGTGTACGGCATGGTGGTATGCAAGGAAACAGTCGTGATATGACATGAGATATCATCATGTTCTTTCTTCGCGGGTAGGAGCTCGAGAAGCCGTATTGACTTCACGTCTCTTGGTAGCTTCTAGTACGACATTGATAGGATTAGATGTGATGAATGAGAGGAATATGCAGCATGAGATGCACGAAGTCTGGTTATCTCAGGCTCTACACTTGCAACAGGATAGTAAAGCTCGCTATTGCAACAGCAAGTTGAGACAGCACTGTTGAACGAAAGTACCAGTGATAAGCCGAGCAATATAGGCAGCAGTCACTCACACCAACCTAGGCAGGACTTTCGGATGCAGTTACGACGGCTATATGCAGCAATCAATTGGCATCTGAATCTAATCAACTTGCGAAATAGTAGATACTACACGTGTCTGACTGGTCAATGGAATCCGATTTGTAGCCACTGTGTTGCGTAAGCCAAATATGAAGGGGACATGGCCGGAAGCAGGAGGGCCGTTCCCGACAACCTGTCACCGACGATGCAATATCAGCAAAAAGGATAAAAAAGTCTAGTATTTAACCTAGGCTCCGCTACTATCTTCGCACTGTTATAGAATTGTGCTTAGATCCGGGCTTTTCATTCTCATGAGAGTAGGGGATATGCAGTACGTAAATTCAGATGGCAAACAGTGGTGCAGCATTTTGTACTTTATATCATGCATCTGTATACTGTAGTGTAGCTAACCAGCCTACCGAAATCGCCATAACACGTAAAAATCATCCAATTGCGTATGCATCATAACGACCCATCCATCAAACAAACCTCACCTCCCCCAACCCCCTTTCCGCCGCCGCCATCTGCACCCCATCCTTCACACTCCCCAGCGCGTCCTCCCACCTCTTCTTCCCAAATCGTCCATCCGCATCGGCAGAATCCCCAACAATCCACTCAAACCACTTCACCACCGCAACCGCCTTGAACATGTCCCGCTCCTCGGTCACAACGCGGCCCAAATACTTTGCCAGCGCGCCGACGTCCTCCTCATACGGCCCTTCTTCGCCGAACTCGCGGATCCAGTCTTTGAGCGCGAGTCGCAGGTCATTCTTGTCGTGCAGCTTGTTCATGGTGAAGGTTGGCCGTGGGGGGCGGGGGACAGTGACGATCTGCGATGGGCGTGGGCCATGTACGGTTGGTTGGGCGGCCCTGCGCGTCTTTGCCAGGGCGAGGCGAGACGCTTGCAGTTTCTGGCGCTTGTGCTCTTCAACAATTTCGCGCCGGACGTCCTCGGGGAGGGCGGCGAGGAAGTCTGCGTCGAGTTCTTCAGCGGCGGGCAGCGGGTTTGCAGCTGAGCCTTCTTTGCTGCCGCGGGTGCGCGCGGGGTTTTTGAGCGATATGAAGTTGGCCTGGGTGAGAGTCTTGCCCGTGGCGTCTCTTGCGCTCGCGAGCGCTGCGGCGGCAAGCTGTGCGGACCTTGGAGGTCGGCCTCTTCCCCGCTTGACTGGAGGCACGATTGGACGTTTGGCAGGAATACCAATCAATCGATTCTTGCGTGGTGACTGGGGAAGAAGGGTCTGGTCGATGTGTTTTGGGCGGCGGGACGGAGAGAACGGGGTCGCTCCTGCTGCGGCGTATTGAGAGAGGACCTCTGCGCGGACGTCAAGGGGGAGCGCGGCGAGAATTTCGGGATCGAGCTGAGACTGCGCGGGGAGCGCCGTGAGTGCGAATGGTAAGGCTTTTTGCGGGGAAGGAGTAACTTCGCGGGACTCTGTGCGCCTTTTGGGTGTGGCGGGGGTAGGTGTAGATTGGCGACCTTGCCGAAGAAGCTTCGAGCGGATATCTTCGGGGAGCTCTGCGAGCACTTTCGGGTCTACCTGGGTTGGCATTATGAACTGCGTGCCCATCATGTTTAGCGGGCGTCGGGATGGCGTGGAATGGTTGAGCTCTGTAGGACCAAAAGCGACGTGCTCATCTTCTGCGGCAGCTTTTGGTTTCCTCGGAGTGACCGGATCATCCTGGATGGGGTCCATGTCGTCCACGACTGGTGGGGGTTTGCGGACCTGTTTGGGTTCGGCAGGCCCAGCTCTGAACTGGAGACGGCGTTGTGAGCTTTCCAGGGAACCGTCTGTGGCATTCTTCATGGGCTCTAACTTGGTCATTTGCACACCTATGCCTCTCAGTTCACCTGGAGAGATACCGAAGCCTTTAAGAATGCTCAGTGCCTCTTTCGTCAACGTCTCTTTGGCATTTGTCGCCACTCCGAGCACCAAGCTCTTGTTAAGTGTGTCGCATTTGCCATGACCGAGATGCTTGGGCGGATCCAAGGGAGCGTCTGGTGACCGACGCATGATCTTCATCGTCAACTGCTTTCCTTTGACTTTTTCTTTCAGTAGGCGTTTCTGAAGCTCTCCGCAAAGACTTCCAATAAACTCATCAGCCTGCTCTTGGTTCTCAAATCGCACGCCCCAGTTGACTTCAGCTGACACTGACTTGCGCACCACTTGCTCGCCAACTTCCACTCGATCAATGCCGCGGGAGTACTCCCATAGCTTATCCCCAGTCTTGGGCCCCAATGTCTGTACTAGCCTTTCTTTAGTGAACCCTCGGATGTCTTTGACGAATTTGATGCCGATTTCTTCCAGCTTCCCGCCGATAGACCATGCAACACCGGGAAGATCCTGGACCTGCAGTTCACCTATGAAGTCGATGGCCTCTTCAGGCTTGATTTGATATTGGCCGGCCGGCTTGGCTTTCCTCAGAGCGACTTTGGCAAGCAGGACATTACCGCCTATACCGATTGAGACATTGCAGTCTGTCCTCGCTTTGACTTCATCACGCAAAGATTGAGCAATTTCCTCAGCCTTCGCCTGTTCACGATATATGCTACCTTCGCTGACGCCTTTACCGTCACTACCACCAACTCCAATGCAAAGGCTCGAGACGTCGATCAGCGCTTCATCTATACTCACGCTTTGCACGATCCCGCCAGTCGCAAGGATAACATCGTAAAACGCTCGGCTAGCGTCTTCGTACGCGGGGAAGTCGTATGAAAGTATTTTCAGATCCGGACACAGGTCCAGAGCCTTCTTCATCCACATTCCGTTTTTGACTCCAAATTTCCTTGCGGGATAATTGCAGCTGGCGATTTCCGACCCGCTGCCATTGCCATGAGCGACAACCGCAGGCTTGTCCTTGTATTGCGGATTCTTCTTCAGACTCACTGCAGCAAAGAAGCTATCAAAGTCGACGTGCAGTATGTATCGCCTTGCGCCCGCAGGTCTTTTCTGCTTCGCCTTCTGCGACGAACTTCTCTCGCTGGCCAAAGCCTGCAATTGTGATTTCAGCTCGGCCTTCCAGGTGGAAAGGTGATGCAAACGAGACTCGCGATAGTACTGTTCAAGGAAGCTGGGATCCACAACGGTAGATTTGCGAATTTTGGGGTCTCGGAGTAAGATGGCATTGTGCTCTTCCGCGGTGAGTGGTCGTCCCTTCACGACTGACTCTTCTTTTGCTGCTTTTGCAACCCGTTCCTGAGCAGCGGGGTACTGAACGGCTTCTTCATCTGGATGAGTGTATCGACCATCGTGGTCCTGGGGTACGCTGTCTTGTGCCATCGGGACGGGTTCGTCAGGTGGATCTTCCGGGGTAGGGCTCGTCTTTGGCGGAGTCACGATCGTTTCGGAGGCGCGTGCGGCATCTTCCAGCTGCTCGACCCAGCTTTGATCAAATGGCCCCTGTTCTGGCTGATGCGAAGGCGGCAGATGTTCCTCAATATCGTCACCTGGGGTCAGCAGCCTTTCCCGGGGAACCCGGGGTCGCATAGAGCTCAAGGGAGTTGGAGTGCTCGCAGGCCCATCGAACTGGCTGGTCCGGAGCTGGCTAGTATACCAGCTCTGGTTGCTTTGGTCGCGATACCCCTGCACCTTCTTACTGGAGGCGCTTGATACCTTGCCATTGTCAAAAGCCAGCACCTTCTGATTTTCTCCCTCGTCTAGAACACGATAGCCGCTCCACGGAAGCAGCTTCCCAGCTTCGATGCTGTGCACGACCCACGCAGGCTTGACGATGCGGTATTTGCGGAGCTCTACGGCCTTCTTCAGGGTGAGGCTGCTCGCGATGATGTGGGTCGCGGTAGTCTTCCCGTCGAGGTACTGCAGGAACCCGCCTCCATGCTGAACGATGAGCGTATGCAGGTCGTTGAGCGACGGCTGCGTGTAGCCGTTTACGTGTGCGACGATTCCTCTGAATATCTGGGGCTTGTCGGCGGACTGCAAGCGAAGGTCTGCGTCCAGGTTCTGAAGCTTGATCTTCTTCCGTCTGAAGTACTCTGGGAAGCCGCCGAACTTGGAGCCCCCATACTCGTCGCCGTCCTCGTCATCGAAGGTGTGCTTGGCGATGCGCTTGCGCACCGAGTTGGAGTTGCTCTCAAGGCGCGAGCCCATGGTTGCGGGGTGGGTGCGAAGGATGCTGCAGCCGGTGCCTGATGACAGCCGCCGTCATGGTGCGCGGGCAGCGGGTGTGGCCGCCGGTTGCGACGTCGACAGTGAAGCCGCGTCGCGTCGCGGCGGTGGCGTTGGTGTCGCGTTCCGGGCCACCCCACATGGCGTAGGCGGTGGAAGCCCGTGGACCCACTCAGGCAAGCTCGAACTCTTGGCAGAAAAACGCTGGTTCCTAAACTTTTCTTGTCGAGTTCCTCGAGCAACCAGCCTCGAACTCTGCACCAGTTCTCCGCTACCACACCACCACTTTTCCTTGTCCATTTCACACAGCAAAATGGCCAGCATACCTGCAGGTGTCTACGGACTTCGCGTCCCCGCTGGCGGCCAGCCAATTCCCGCCAGCGTGAACCCCAATGTTGCTGTAAGTATCTCATCGCAGCTGTGACGGGAGCGCGCAAGTCTGCGGCCAATGCATGCGCGCTTCCGGAATCGCAAGCTCTTCCTCGTGCGCAGCAAGCTTACAGTCCCTAGTTCCGCATCACCATGGCTGCAATCGACCCCACCGCCGAGGTTGAGGCTGGGCCGGCTCGTGCTACCCTCAAGCTCATCCGCATCCAGGACGACGACGAGGATGAGGACGACGACGACGATGACTTCGACCCCGACAACATCGAGGAGCTGCGCGCAAAGCTACTTGCTGACGGCGTCCTTGGCTCCGAGGACGAGTCGGACGAGGACGAGGACGAGAGCGAGGAGGAGACCAACGGCGGGCCTAGTGATCCCGCCAAGTCCAAGCAGGCCAAGCGCGAGGCGCTGCAGAAGAAGCTCCAGGAGGAGGCTGCCGCCGAGGAGATGGAGATTGACAGCATCACCAACGGCGTGAACGGTAAGGGCAAGGGCAAGGCTCTCGACGACGAGGACAGCGATGAGAGCGATTCCGAGGAGGGCGACGAGGCTGAGGAGCTCGTGCTCTGCACCCTCGACCCGGAGAAGGTAAAGTTCCTTCAGGCGCATGCTCGCGACACCACTAACGAGAACGCAGCACTGGCAGCAGACCCTGGAGATCACCGTCCGCGAGGGCGAGGAGATCTACTTCTCTTCCAATGGTTCCCACGACATCTACCTTACCGGTAACTACGTTGCCATCATGGACGACGAGGATGACGATGATGAGCGGGATCTCTACGGTCTTGGCGAGGACGACTATGATGAGTCGCCTGATGAGGACGAGCTTGATGAGGAGCTCTCTGAGTTGGACTCGGAGGAGGACTCCCTCGACGACCTTGCTGATCCTCGCATCACCGAGGTCGACTCCGAGGAGGAGGCCCCCAAGCTGGTCAAGGCCGACAAGAAGGGCAAGAACAAGCGCCCCGCACAGGATGAGGATGAGGGCGAGGCCATGACTCTCGACGAACTCATCACCAAGACCAAGGCTGAGGCTCCCGCCGCCAACGGCGAGAAGCCCAGCAAAAAGCAGGCCAAGAAGCTCAAGAACAACGAGGGCCAGGCCGTTGCTGCCGCTGAGCCCGCAAAGGAGGCTAAGAAGGTGGATACCCCCAGCAGTGACAAGAAGAAGGTTCAATTCGCTAAGAACCTCGAGCAGGGTCCTACGGGCTCGCCCAAGGTCGCCGAGGCGAAGAAGGAGCCGACCAAGGGCCCCCGTAACGTCGGCGGTGTCACCGTCGAGGACAAGAAGGAGGGCAAGGGCAAGGCTGCTAAGAAGGGCGACAAGATCGAGATGCGCTACATCGGCAAGCTGAAGAACGGAAAGCAGTTCGATGGTAAGTCACACAGATGTCTTGATAGCATCGTACAGAAGCTGACTACCCACAGCCAACAAGAAGGGCAAGCCGTTCTCCTTTAAGCTTGGCGTCGGCGAGGTCATCAAGGGATGGGACGTCGGTGTCGCTGGCATGCAGGCTGGCGCCGAGCGCCGCCTCACGATCCCCGCGAAGCTCGCATACGGCTCCAAGGCGCTGCCCGGCATACCCGCCAACTCCGAGCTCATCTTTGATATCAAGTGTATCTCGGTGTCGTAGACGTCCGCATCCCCCGGTAAGATAGACAGGTGTCCCACTTCCCTCACATGTACTGTACAGTGTAGCGGACTCCACTCCTGCGCCCGCCTGCGCAGGCTACGTGTAATGCATGCATTCTTTGTTGCATCCATGCAGCTTGCCGCGCTTGTGCGCCTCGCCTTCCATATCTGTTTCCTTGCTACTGTCTGTTTGTCTGCTTTGTACTGCATAGCGCTATGAGATATCCGACTTGCATCCTCTAGTTTCACGAGATCCGTGCAGGGAGGAAGGATTTCTCGCCGGCCTCCATAGTCACTGTTCTTCTTAATCTGTTGCCATCCGGGTCACTGATATAGCGAGGCGATGCTGCCTACCGTGGCGGCAGGCATATGCCGAGGATGCTAATCTGTAAAAGTTAGGAGTTCACGGTGGATGGAGAGTTATGTAGGCAATAGATGTTTGTTCTGATTCACTGATGGCGCAGAGAGTATGTGCGCACAGCCCTAACACCGTGACCGTAACTCCCAAAGGCATGTGAGGCATTCCAGTCTGGCTACACGGGTCATCTGTACACCCGGCTTTTATACACATCCGAACGCGAATCATCAACGGAAGGAGCTTCTCGTATGATCATCTCTACGTCGTCTTCCATCCCCTTGTCATGGCCAGTGCTTGCATTGCTGTTTCCGATCTTGACTCTCTCGATGCGACTGCTGGATCCGTATCTCGCATAGCCACCGGTGTTGCTTCGCATGGTGCCGAGCACCTTGGGGAAGAAGCGCACGAGGATTATACGCAGAGATGGCATGCAGACGCACATGATGCCGACGTTGATCTCGACGGTGGACCAGTTCGACACGGCCCAGTAGTCCCAGGTGGGGTTGATGGATTTGGCGAAGTGCACGAGGGAGTGCAGGCGGAGGATCGATACTACTGTGACACTGTAGAGATGATTAGTCGGGAGTCCGTGAGCGAAGATGGTAAACGCAACGAATGGGACAGAACTCGTGGGGGGTCCCTTTTGTGCTCGCACGTAGGGATCCCACGTGAGCTTGACAGAGGCAGGGTTGTGCAAAGCAGGGACACACTTACAACGTCCCGACACAGAACATCAACGCAACGCCGACCTTCTTCTTCCACGCCAACTGCAGGTCCAGAAGTTGGGAGATGGGTATCGCCAGCATCCAGAAGTCGAGCGCTATCGAAATCGCAGCGTTGGACCAGCCAAGCGCATTGATATTGATGCACGTCCCCGGCGTCTCGCCGTGCCACTCGTTCCAGTAGTGGCTGATCGGCCTGCACTGGAAGATGGCAACTGTGACAAACACCGCGCCAAAGAGACTGTTGAATATCACCGTCGCCCAGATGACCCTTCGCACGGGCTTCCCGGGGAACACGCGCAGGTAGAAGAACAGCAGTGAGAGCTTGAGGAGCGTGATCTGCGCAAAATACATAATCTCCATGATGTAAAAGTATTTCGAGAAGCTTGTGATCTGGTTGAAGCGCAGCGTCCAGACATCTTTGCCTAGGCCATTGGCGGCCAGCCCGAGGACGTTGATGGCGGAACTGGGGGTGCCGGCGAGCAGTGTGATGAAGACGAAGCAGTCGTCGAGTCCAAGTTCCATGGAAGTTATGAACATCTTGTAGCCGAGGCGCAGCAGCACCAGGGCAGCGGACAGGACAGCCAGCGTGGTGGAAATCGTGCAGTAGAGGGCTGAGCTGTCACGGATTGGGGCACCGCAGCTTGTCGATGTGATGTTTTTGGTGGCTGTGCTTCTCATCAGCGGTGATACTTGAAGCCAGGAGGACTTGCCGTACTCAGAGCCTCTTTCTTGGAGCATGCTTGCAACACGCAGACTTCTACGTCGAGCTGCAGTTTCTGGTTCGTGCATATACATGTTTGGTCGGTGAGTTGGCAGGGAGACTCGCTGATGGCGGAAACGAGACATTTCAACTGCATGCTCTGGTCAGTATGATACGCTGCATTGCATGAGCCCACTTGTACGTACCGCGCACGCAGGCAACTGTTCTATAGCCTCAGTCAGAGTCCCTTGCGCTATGCTAAAGGGCAAAGACAGCAGCAAAAGCGTCAAGATCGCGATGGGTGCCCTCATGGCTCACTCCGTTGTCCGGCCACGTCGAATTCGAAGGGTCTGGCCTGCACATATGCGATCTTCAACCCTGATCGCCATAGTGGCACTTCCGCCGATATGCCGGGGTATTTCCACCTCGTGGATCCCCTGACTCACGAACGAACCTCGTCACATATACCGTACATCAAAATTCTGCACGTAACAGGCAAGCCAGCAATTAAGCGATCAAACCAGACAACAGTATCCGTCGTAAAACTGGAGAATTCTGAGGAATGCTGGCAGATAATTGGCGGCTGCGCTGGACGGCAATGGCAAAAGTCTACGGCATGCACCTAGGGTCGCGTGATGATGGACGCTATAGAAGGAAGCGAGGAGGCTACTGGTGATAGTTTGATAGTATGCAGCAGTTGTTTCTTGGAAGTCGTTTCGCAAATGCGTCGGACCTTGGAACCACGGGTAAGATGCATTGTAAAGGACCAATCCAAGCTTAGCGGGGTCCACGCCGATAGTCGCAACGGCGGAGAACTAGCCTCTTGTGACAGGACGTCAACAGCAGTATATCTGCTCGGTATGAACAGGGATGTCCAGAGGGGCAATGGTACGGTTTCCGTTCGCGAAAGTTGCGCTTCAGAGATTGGGGGAGGATTAGCTAAAGCGCTGTTTCAGGCACCATTTCTAGACCCTGCGCGCACATGCCGGGCCGAGGTGAAGTGATGTTTCCTTGATCTGCCGGCAGGCGTCGATCACCTTCGTGCCATTGGCATCTAGTGCGGATTAGTATAAACCATACTTTCCATTCGCCGTCTCGCACCGTCAACGATCAAGCGGGACGTCACGGGATGGGCTTGATGTACCGTAGGGCAGAACTTTACCTAGGCACTGTGGATGGCTAGAGAGGCGCACGGTTCAGTGCTTAAACCCTCCCTGTCCCCAGAGGTTTGCCGCGTGGAAGGCTGGAAGCCACCCCATGTCTGCCCCCCATTTAATTAGGTTTCCAATAAGCCCGCGCTACCTGACGGTTCTGTGTGAGAACTATAATCGTACGCCAAAATCAATTCGCGACGGTTGGGCACGTTTCGCCACTAAACGCCCGATTAAGCGGAAGCAACAGCACCTGGGCGTACCGAACTTTGAAACTTGACTACATGTATGCACAGAAGCCACTTCGGAGGCAGTCAAAGGGTGCATCTCGACATTCCTGATATTGCGCTTTTAGGAGGCTGAACACAGCATGAGTGCTTCCGTGCTCGTGTTCTCGAGCGGTCGCCTAAGAATAAGATCCGATTCATGCGCTCCGAGCTGTGGGCTCAGGGGGCCTTACCGAACTGCCAAATGTGGCAGATTATCTCCGTGGTATCCACGCACGCAGATGGCCAAGCTGTACATATAGCTCGAGAACGATGTGTTCGATGACTTGCTGTACCTGCTTTCTTTGGTGCCTTGCCGCTTGGTTCTTGAGTATCTTGCGTTATCGGGAAATAATGGAGCTTCTCACATTCTTCCTCTTCGCCACCCAGGCATACGCAGGGCTGCTCCCTGGCCCCAAGGGCTCCAGAGCTTCAGCTTCCTGTCGCTGCTTTCCCGGGGACAGTTGCTGGCCTGCAGCGTCAGCGTGGGCAAGTTTGAACAGCACCGTAGGGGGCCGACTTATCGCCACTGTCCCTATTGGATCTCCTTGCCATGATCCCAACTACAGTGATGCGGACTGCGCAGCGTTGCAATCTGCATGGCAGCTACCCCAGACGCAGTAAGTACCATGGTCTGACTCGAGAACGAGAACGCAACATGCATATTAACACTTGGCAATAGTCTAGCATCCTCTTCGTCGGTCATGCAAGCGTTCTTTGCGAACCAAAGCTGTGACCCATTCACTGCACAAAGTTCACAATGCCTTCTCGGCAACTATGCTCGGTATACCGTGAACGCGACGTCGAGCGCGGATGTAGTTGCTGCCATCAACTTTGCACGTACCAAGAACATCCGTTTCGTCATCCGAAACACTGGTCATGAGTATGTACGCCGTTTGTTGTTGAGAAAACAAAGCTAAGCTATTCAATTGCAGCTACAAGGGAGCATCTACTGGTGCTGGCTCGCTCTCTATCTGGACTCAACACCTCAAGACTGCGCAATTCCTTGATTGGTCTGACTCTTCCTACAATGGGAAGGCCTTCAAGATGGGCGCCGGGATCCTCGGCTACGAAGCGGTCACGCTTGCAGCCGCACAAGGTCTTGTTGTGCTCTCGGGCACATGCCCAACAGTCGGAGCTGCAGGAGGCTACCTTCAGGGTGGTGGCCACTCTGCTTTGAGCACAAACTTTGGTCTGGCTGCTGATCAAGTCCTCGAATGGGAAGTTGCCACCGCAGCAGGCAAAATCGTCAAGGCTTCGAGAACCACCAACCCAGACCTCTACTGGGCACTGAGTGGCGGCGGTGGTGGAACCTACGCCGTTGTGCTTTCGGCTACTGTGCGCGCCTACACCGATGCCAAGGTCGGCGGCGCTCAGCTACAGATGGCAGCCGCGTACACTACCCCCGACAAGTTCTACGAAGCCATTGCAAGGTTCCACGCCATGGTGCCGAACATCACCGACAGCGGCACTTCGACCGCGTTCATCTTCAACTCTCAAGTCTTCCAAATTGCGCCGATCACTGCATTCAACCAGACATCGGCGCAGGTGCAGACCACACTCGCCCCCTTCATGGCGGTGCTAAGCGAACTCGCCATTCCCTACTCCATCACCTACTCCGACTCCACGAGGTACTACGACCACTACAACAAGTACATGGGCCCGCTGCCCTTTGGCCATCTCACAGTCGAGGCATACCAGTTCTCCAGCCGCCTGATCCCGCGCAAGGTGCTCGAGACGAACAACGATGCTCTCCAAAAGGCGCTGCGCAACATCACCGAAAACGGCGTCCTCGCTGTCTCGGTGGCATTGAACGTCACGCGCCAGTCTAGCTCGCCGAACGCCGTACTCCCGGCGTGGCGCGATGCCGCCATCCACATGCAGATGACGCTCCCGTGGAACAACACGCCCTCTGCATGGCCAAAGATGATCGCAGACCAGTACCGTCTTACGAACGAGCTTGTGCCGCAGGTTGAGGCGGTGACGCCGGGCAGTGGAGTGTACATGAACGAGGGAGACTTTAGGACGGTGGACTGGCAGAGCAAATGGTATGGCGCGAACTACCAGAATCTGTTGGCAGTTAAGAACAAGTGGGATCCCGCGGGCTTATTCTATGGGCTGAAGACTGTGGGAAGCGATGCGTGGACTGTGGGTAATGATGGACGCATGTGTAGGGCATAGACGTTGGAAGTCGCGATGTCCACTTGCACGGCCTCTAGCATGTATTTTCAATGTACATAATTCTCAGCGCAGGATATGACCTTTGACATGCAGGATTCTGACTGTCGATATGAATACAGACGGATCACAGCAAGGGTTTTCCCGCGTACAACATCGAGGTTAACAGCGTATCACTGACAGTTTGTGGCTTGCGGGTGGCGTGAACGGTTCCGGTCGGTTCTGGATTAGGTCGCACTGGGGAAGCGATGAGGCAGACATGATGAGAATATCTCAACAGGACATGTCGAATTTCATGATAGACTGGAAGCATACGACTCCAAGTTACAGGTGCAGTCTGCGCTGATGCTTGTTCGATATTGTGGCGTGACAAGGGCCTGCTGTGATCCAGTTTGGAAGTTTTGGACTGGGGAAGGCCAACTTTTGGAAAGCTTTTGTCTATTTTTGATATGTTTTGGTCACGCTCCAGGTGATCATGTATCCCTTGGTTGTAGGAGGCCATCTCGCACAAGCACTCTATGAGCCCCTGATCTCCTGAATACCACAGGTCGTCTTTGTATTCTGGGTCACTGGCATAGCTGACGGCAACGAACAAATCGTCCTTCAAGCTGAGGCAATGTTAGCTCAGTGATGTCTCAATTGTTGCTTCCTAACAGGTATTGACAACGGGGTATGTTGAAAGAGCGTCCACCGCTGAACACGTGCAAGGCTAAGCTACCGGCTAACGTTGCCGGAGCATCGTGACTCTGGGCGCCCACAGCAATAACGTGACACCGTGTCATCGCAGGCTTTGCCAAAGCTGCATTGCTTCCACGGGCACGGGGACCATGGAAAGGCTTATGCGGCAGCTCAGCGGGCTGTTGCTGCCTGACGTCTTCTTCACCACAGCTGCTCCAAGGTCATTCTTGGTGGTTGGGTGCGGTGAGGTGGACGAGGCTGCTTCAGGCGCGGGTCGAGGCAGGAGCCAATCAAGGGTGGCGCATGGGCCCACGACCGCGGACGGACCCACCGGCGCAGGGCCCCACTCTTCTCCTCATCTGCTTCTTTCTCGAAACCTCTCTCGCACCACCACACACGTACTTCAACGCTCCCGCCCGCCACCGCCGCCACCGCTACGCCAGCTCAAAACCTCGCCAATCCAAGCAGCAGCTTCCCGCAGCACCCTACGTCCCACCCCGACGCAACCGTGGCAAACCCGAACAATGGCGCATTCGAATTCGAAACGAAGCAGTAGTAGTAGTAGTAATCGCAGCGACCGCTCGACCGCCAATGTGCGCGCCTCGGCCTACGTTGTGAACGCCTCGTCCGCCGCCCTGCAGGGCTTCCACTACTCCACTACGGGGGCTGGCGGGGCTGAGTGGTATTCCTGAGGTCGGCTCGGTGAGTCTTCTGCCTCGGCGTCGGCGCTTCCCACCTACTGACTGTCCTGCAGGGAATACCTTCACCTCCACCGAGTCCCCCCCTCGCCGCCAAGGCATCGTCTAACGCTGTTGGACGGGCGCGCAGAGGGGGGGCTGCATACACCATTACGGGAGAGTGTGAGAGACTCTTCTGCGAGACACTGCGGGCTGTTTTCCTTGGTGAGGGGAACTTGGCTCAGAAGGACTCGCTGGTGATGGGTATGCATAACAACACGACTACCGATATCGTCAACGACTATGGCATCGATGTACGAATGAATACGAGTAGCGCTACGGATTCGCCGTTCCCCGAGGGATATGGCTGGGTCCAGCAGAAGGGGCTGGTGAGCGACTGGATTGAGGTCTGGGACTATGTGGGCGGTATCCGATTCCGTGGGTTCGTCGCGGAGAAAGCCGACGAGAAGGCTATGGTCGTCTTCTTCGATCAGAACGTGATCGGAGGCGACCTCAAAGCTGGGTGAGTCGGACTACTTTTAAGTCATGTGCACTGAACATCTACTGACTTTCCAACAGATTGATGGCGCTCCTCGAGCTCTGCGCGGTCGACTACTTCGCCTGCACCCGCCTAGTCGTCTGCATTGACCGCCACACGCAGCAGCAGTCCCTGGAAGTTCTCTCCAAGGACCTCGGCTGGATCGGCTTCCAGCTCACCACCCTCCGTGAGTTCGTCGAAGAGGGTGACGTCATCAGCAACGAGTGGCTGTTCATGGAAATGGACACGTAGTTCCTACCACGTGCATGTCTATGGGTTTGCAATTGTTCCGAGTCTCAGTTTCACGGATTTTCGAGTATGGTTTTCCTGCAGCTTGACCTCTGGAGAGGAGTACGGTTCACCTGCGGGAGTCGGTGTCAGTTTCGTTTGGAGTCTGCACTTGTCCCTGCATCTTTCTCTACCCTGTCATGTCCTGTCTTTGATGGCGGAGTAGGTAGTTGAGGGTATATGAATCACTGAGAATCTTTTGTCCGCGTATAACCGTGTGTTAAGTACGTATGCACAGTGCTCGTCATGCCCAAGTGCACAAACGGTAATGTTTACAAGAGTGATTGCATGAGCGTAGTTCAGCGCGATGGGGACAGTTGAGGCTGGCTGAGTACCTCCAGGTACTCTGTGCCAGAAGCTGAACCCATGCTGCCCACTGGATCAGCTGAAGCTGACACCTATATTACATTTTGCCAAGGTCACCTAGAGCGCAGTCGGGCAACGCCAAGTCGGGGCTGGATGTAGCCTAGTTAGTGTAGAGCTGCTGTTTAGACAGTCACTGGTGAAGCTGATCACTGGTGAAGCTGAGAGGGTACACCGTGTTGATGATGCGAGGTAACATTCGAGTCTTGGGCTGGGTCGGCGACTCAGGGTGGCTCTTGGATGAATCGGCAAGTTGGGCAAAGGCAATGGGTATAAAGGCGGTGATATGCCAGCTGGTATGCTAGAAGACATCAGAACATCGCTCAGATTCGACGATACATTTCCACAGCAAGCAGCAACTACAAACGACTTTTCGCTTCCTCACGCTCCATACACAAATCAAGATGAAGTCCACCATTCTCGCCACTCTGTTCGCCGGCCTGGCTGCGGCGTCTTGTACGTACCACGCCCTCCTCATCTCCTGTGTCTTTCCCCAACTAATATTCCCCACGCAGCAATCCCCAAGTCCCTGATCCCCCTCCCTTCGCCCGTCCCAGACACCACGTCTTTCATCCCCCTCCCCACGCCCATCCACTCCAGCACGCCGCCGCCTTACTATTCCCGCATCCACGACATCCTCGCTGAAAAGCTTTCCGACGGCGTTGAGCGTCGAAGCGAGGAGTTAGAGGCAAGGAAGGAAGACTGCTGGGAGCGCGTCGACGGGTGGTGCGCGCCGTACTGCGACGGGCAGTTCCCGGGGCCGGATCCGGCGACGAAGAGGCAGGCTTGTCGGATCTGCATTGCGGTGCAGAGTGCCTTTTGTCTGGCTTAGATTAGCAGGTTCGGCGTGAGAGAGGAGCTGAGGGTGGACACATGCGGTGTGGACTTTTGTACTGATGGATCATTACCATGGATAACTGGGTTTCCGTCGCTTCTTCATTGATCGTAGCAATTTGTATTTCCCACTATTGCGTGCAAGATATGTGATGCAGCTGTCAGGAACTTTCAATACATTTCCTTGCCAGGTTCGATTCACCAGCTAATCTCCCGAGTTCCTCTAGCTAACGTGAATGTGACACGCAGTTCCTCCGAGCTCCTTACAGACAAACTATCTACACTGTATTTGCGATGCCCGCACTGCAGATACTGCCCTTCCCTCACGCAGACTCTGCAACCATTTTCCCTATGGTCCAGTTGCAGAACCTCAATAAGGCCATAGGTACCTACTAAATCAGGTCTTACTGGTGCCCAGTCCCCCCTAAATCCCACACGCTGGCCTCGCCATCACGACGTGCTTAACGAGAAAAGCTTTCACGGCCTTGTTCGCCACGTAGAAAAGCTTCTATGTGATGGGATCTCATATAAATTTCTCCGAGTTTGACTTCATCACTAATCTCCTACGTCGGTAAATCCCATACTACACACAAAAACCCCTCTGCCTGTCTTCCATCCCATCCACCTACCCGTAATTAAACGGATTCCTACAAAGCGGACAACTACTGCTCCCACTACTCTTAAACCACTTAAACAAACATCCTCCATGAAACAAATTCCTACACGTGCTGCACCGCTTGTCCGGCAGTCTCTTATCGCTCCCAACAACGGAATAACAAATCGCGCACTCAGTCTGCCCCTTCATCGCGCCCTCCACATTCCGCTTGAAAGTGGTAAGCGCATCGATGATGGAGCCGTTGAAAATCGTGATTGCGCCGAGTGACGTGCGCAGCCAGGACTGCCACTTCTGCTCGTTGACGGCAACGCGGGAGAGGCCTTCGATGCGCGCGGGGGCGAGAGGGAAGGAGGGCGGGAGGGTGAGCCGCATCGCCATGGTGGCGTCGTCGATGGCGTATGTAGTTGTTATTTCATGGGCGCGGGGTGCGATTTTCACAGCGAAAGGCTCGTCCGATGGGAGCGTGTCGGCCCAGGATTGGACTGAGGACAGCGCCGAGGTTATCACAGGTGGTGAGATGTGCTTTTCGGTCCAGGGCTCGAGGGTCACGACGATGGGACGCGACTTGCAATCGATGTACCAGGATTTTGTGAGAGAGGGGAGATGCAGGAGGCACAGGTAGTAGATGTGGGTGAGTAGCCAGTGAGCGTCGCGGCGCGGGAGCTCGACGTCGGGCTCGTAGGTGGTGGGGTCGAGGCGGGAGATGTCGACGGGTTTGTTGTGTGCGTGGCCGAGGAAGTCGAAGGCGAAGTCGAGCAGGCCAGGTAGATACGCACCCGTCTTGATGTGGTCGACATAGTCGTTCTTAACCTTGAACGATGCGTGGGCGAGGTGGTCGAAGACGAGGAGCCACGAGAAGAGGTAGCCGCGCAGGGGCAGCGGGATGCTGCGTTCGAAGTTGGCGTCGGCGAGTGCAGCTACGGTGGGTGCTTCCAGGATCAGAGAGAGCAGCTCTTCCGGCAGGCGGGCTGTAGTCTTCTCGAGGGCGGAGTCGATCGAAATCTGTTCCTGCGCTGCGGGAATTTGCTTGTGGAGGATGTTGAAAGCGGTCTGCTGTACAGGCTGCGATTCTACGTACAAGAGAGGGAAGAGATCCTCTGTCGACTCCAGGTGCTGAAGGGGCACCTTTGCGATTTGACGAGCCAGGACGTCATTGACCATCTTCAAGGGTTGGTGGAACTCGTCAGGGAAGTGGTGGGAGTGCTTGAGAAGGTTAACGAGGCCGTTCGCGATATTTTGTTCGGTCTCCTTCCAAACATCGACGAGATCGTCGTTCGGGTCTTCGGTCTGTGTTAATTTACGCAGCTGAGCATACAGCTTGAGAGATGCGTGCATAAAGGGTATCGGGCTGTTTCAGCGTCAATATCCTGATCGAGCGTCCCTTCGATGATCGTACCTGTTCATTCCAGACTCGGTCTCCTGAAGTTCAGAAGTGACTGCCCAGCTGTCGCCTAGGGTGTTGAGTATTTCGCCCCAGTGCTCGCCATAGAGATCGCTCATGAGCGGCAACAACACTGTAAGCGCACGGCAGACTTCGGCGCGAAGAGGGAAAGCATCACTACTGTTCGACAACCACGGTATTACATGCTTGACGTAGAATATCAAGCGTTGCTTTGCGATGCTGTGTGCAATTTCTTCTTGACCGTTCAAGAGTATGTTGAGCAGTACAAGCTGCTGGAGGCCTGGCTAGTGTTAGTCATATTGGTTTCATAGATCTTAAAGCTAAATTACCTTCGTCTGGATTCTGTTCGATGTCCAGACCTGTGAGATCCGCCACAAGCTCGTTGCACATTCTCTCACACGACTTTGAGGCCGCGAATTGCTCCTTGAAAGAGTTGAGCAAGCCGATAAGCGGGAATATTTCTGGAAATAATGTTATGGGAGTTGAGAGGGGGTTCCTTGGATCACTCACCCTTTCTTCTTCGAATTGTCTTCAGTGTGTCTTGAAGCCTCGCGCTTTCCGAATTACGCCAGCCATAAATTTCCAGAGCATCCGAGATTAAAACGCTATAAGTGCGTGCTAAGTAGTAAGACCTGGGAGACGCTCCGGGCTCAATTTTGGACAGGAGTGACAAAGCCCAATCGAGCAGAAAGTCATTGGACTCAGATCCTCGGTTCGCTTTCATGTTTTTGAGCTCCTGGTCCACGAAACGCTGGGCATCAGCCATGAACGCGATAGCATCAGCCTCCACATCCGGGTTGTAATCGGCCCAGAGTCCGTTGGCACCAGCTAGACCAAGATTGTCATCGGCCAGCTGGATCGTAAGCGCAATGTTGTGCAGAAAGCCATCCCTGATGTCCGAGGGCACCTTCTCAATGGGAAAGACGTTTGCATCTTTGAAGAGTCGTGTGACGTACTGCGTGATACGATAGGCGGCAGAGTATCCATCAGCATCTCGGGAAATCTTTGTTGCAGGTTTGCTTTGGGCCTGTTGCACCAGGTACACCAGACCGCCGAGGGGATTGGCTATCGCCAATGATGTCTTCGGTGCGGTATCTAGGAATGGTGATAGTGCTGCATACCAGTCTTCAGTGCTAGGGAAGGCTCCTGCAATGTCCTCCCAAGAGCTTATGGGTTTCACGAGTTGCTTGGCGAGTTCGACCAAAGTCTCCACTGACACGGATGTCTGCGTCGCTTCTTTGAGTCCTTGTTGGAGGAGTCCATACACTGACTGTTTCGTGTCCGATCCAGCAGTAAGCACCGTCTGTATGGATGCATTGACAGCAGCAGCATCTCGAGAGATGACCTCATCGCCCGACTCGGATGCCAACAGCAGGCTTTGCAGCAGACCTGAGCCCTGTTGGGTAGAGAGAAAATCCTTTAGTAACAAAGGGTTCTGCCTAACAATCTGTCGGAGACCCTGTAGTGCGTATGGAGCCTCTTGTGATATCGAAAGTGATTGGGTCATGTACGACAATATCTCGTCAGTGGTCTCCTGTGCTAGGATTTTAGCAGGGGACTGAAGGATGCGATGGAACGCGTCCCACTCAGTAGATCCGGCCAGTGCATCACGGACACTTGACTTGATATAGCCCTGTAGAGACGAGTCGCCCAGCGCGAGGTCGAATGACTTGGGTACTTTACGTGAGGTCAAAAGCGATTCCAGGGCCTTGGTCCTCGTGGGTGAATCAGGCCCTTCGAGGATAGCCTTGAGTGTCGCTGCCCAAGCCTGCCCGAACAATTTGGACTCAGACAAGGAGTAAAGAATGTCCACCAGATGTGACGAAGATGGTGTAAGAATCAGCCTTGGCAGTTCCGAACCAATGAATTTCTCGAGATCATCAGCAGTCTCTTTATCAGCAAGCACCATTTCACGGTCGCGGTGTAGAAGCTCGGCTGCAACACCTGCTGCTCCATACGGTTTTCCGTTTCGGTTAGAAACAACAGTCAATGCTTCCCGGATGATGGAAGTGCAGCAGCGTTGGAAAAGTGCACGCAACTTTGTGCTGTTTTGCCCGTCCAGCACTTGCTTCTGGAGTGCAGCAAGTCGCGTGCCCTTTTGTATCAGAGCACTTTGGGATTTTTCATAATCTTTGGATTGCTCCGGAGCTGAGACCTTTATATCGCTGATGAGCTGCTCGGTGTAGTTCGGCCACGTGGTCTCCAGGATCGTCGGCATACAGCCAACATCCGTGGCTTTGGCTACAATATGGAATGCGCTGGGTGGTACGCTCCAGTCGCTAGTCTCCGGAGAAGGACGTAGATGCTGCGCTATTATGGGCAGCAGCATGTCTTCCAGTACCTTGGTCTGATCCTCACTAGATAGATCTGCGCAAAGCGACCGGGCAAGTCCAAGGTAGGCGCCATAGGCAGCTTCTAGGTTGATCCTCGATTCTTCCCTCCTCGAGATGCCATCGTGCATGGCGCTCAGAAGTTTGATGGCATCGGCGGCGTTTGAAGGCAGGGCGTCTTTTGGTACAGCCTCGAGCAGAGTGGCCGCTCGAACCCAATACTGCTGTGGACCAGCTTGTGAGCCCTTCTTCAGAAATTGTCGCAGTCTCCGGTCCACTGACGTCTTGCTACTGTAGTCGTCTGTCCATACAGTGGGGTAGGCAGCAGTGAGCAACGCTAGAGTGTCAACGTAGTCTACTGAGGAACCAGTCTGGTCGGAATCGAGCCCGGTCGCGAGGTAGGCCTTGCTGATTGACCGCAAATGGCTCTTCACTGCTTCTGGTTGCTTTTCCAAGCACGTCCTCAGCAATCGGTGAATTGCTCGCCGTACCGAGGCGTCACTGTGCGACGCAAACTCCCACAACTTTTTGTCGCCAAGGAGACCGTCGTAGTCTGCTTGGTGTTTCGAGATTTCTTCCGGCTTCAAGTTTGCCAGTAGGCTGCCAAGCAGCGAGATGCACGCAGAAATAACTCTGCTAAACTTGGCTTCCGCATCATCTGGGCTAACAGTCCGCTCGTCGCTGAGAGTCTGCGGCGTCTCCCGATCGATTGCATCGCGGCAGTACTCCAGTATGGGTTGCTGGTAAGCGCGACGGATATTCTGTATCTTCTCTGGTGTGCTGAAGACCTGGCGCAGCGCGCTCTGCGTCGCGTCCACCACGGAGCGGTCGCTATCATACAGGCCGCATAGCCACGCGCCGACGGATTTAGGCATGTGCTTTGCGAACCTCTTGCCAGCCGCGGCAGCCAGCTGGCCTTGCAGAGCGTGCGCACTGCTCCTTACGAAGCGACCGTTGTCTATTGAAGCACGAGGATACATTTTGACCTGCAGGAAAAGATGAATTACTACCTGAGCGGTATGTACACGCATGAGGCAGACGCACCCATGCTTCCAACAGCCCGTCCTCTACTGGCTCTTCCGACTTCGCGACATGTGCCTGCAAGTCTTCCAACGCGCGAGCTTTAGTCGTGCTGTCCTTCTTGGACAGGTTTTTAAAGTACACGACAACATTTGCGTCGGATATGGTCGAGAGGTCGGGTGGCTCTGTTACGTGGGAGAGCTGTGACGAGCTGGTGCTGAAGGCGGGCGTCGATGAACCGAACGCACCGAATGCGCTCGATGCAGCCCGGGCGCTGCTGGCTTGGGCCTTGTTCGGTCGCTTGCTCATGACGGAGGAGATGAGCAGATATGTGAGGAAAAGGAGCGACACCAGACGGGAAGGAGGAGCAAGCAGAAGAGCGCAAACGTCTGGTGCAAGTGAAAATGCGCTCCACGATGACGGCACCTCTCAGTTTGGCGGGGCACCCCTGCTCGTACGCTAGCACACATACGGCAAGGCCGAAGCGCGCAGAGCCGCACCTCATCTGAAGGCAACGCTGGTCCCCAACTTTCTTTCAACGTGGACGAGCACCGCTCCATCACCACGACAGGTTCTCGCGCAGGCGGGCCATCGCCAATATGAAGTTCTTCATTGAGTATGTCTCCCTATGCACAGAATACATCTCCGAAAAATACGCCCTCCATTTGCCACCCATCGCGAGAGTAACGCGCAGTCGCCGCTTTGGTCACGGCCGTCGATCACACAAGAATATACGCTAACATGCTCGTAGTGAGCTTCCCGTGCTCTTCCCGTATCCGCGGGTCTATCCAGAGCAGTATGCATACATGTGTGACCTCAAGCGCACGCTGGACGCTGGCGGCCACTGCGTCCTCGAGATGCCTTCAGGCACAGGTAAAACTGTGTCGCTGCTCTCTCTCATTGTAGCCTACCAGCAGTTTCATCCTGAAAACCGGAAACTGATATACTGCTCGCGTACCATGTCCGAAATTGAAAAGGCCTTGGCAGAGCTGAAGGCACTAATGAAGTACCGCACACAGGAGCTGGGCTACGAAGAAGAGTTCAGAGGCCTAGGGCTCACGAGTCGAAAAAACTTGTGCCTCCACCCGTCTGTAAAACGCGAGAAGAGCGGCTCTGTTGTCGATGCGCGATGCCGAAGCTTGACTGCCGGCTTCGTCAAAGAGAAGAAAGAGCGGGGTGAGGATGTCGAGCTATGTGTTTATCACGACAATCTCGATCTATTAGAACCTCACAATCTCATACCGCCTGGGGTCTGGACTTTTGACGGCTTGCTCAAATACGGCGAGCAGCAAAAGCAATGCCCCTACTTCACCTCACGGCGAATGATGTCCTACTGCAATGTCATTATCTATTCCTATCACTATCTGCTCGACCCCAAGATTGCAGAGCGCGTGTCGAAAGAACTGTCCAAGGACTGTATAGTGGTTTTTGACGAAGCCCACAACATCGACAACGTGTGCATAGAATCTCTCAGCATCGATCTGACCGAGGAGTCTCTGCGAAAAGCTACTCGTGGTGTCGATAACCTGGATCGAAAGATCAAGCAAATGAAGGAGTCAGACTCTGAGAAGCTACAAAATGAATACGCGAAGCTCGTAGAAGGCCTGCGAGCAGCCGACGAAGCACGAGACGAGAATGCATTCATGGCAAACCCAGCACTACCTGACGATCTTCTGAAAGAAGCCGTTCCCGGGAACATAAGGCGAGCGGAACACTTTGTGGCCTTCCTGAAGCGTTTCGTGGAGTACTTGAAAACTCGAATGAAGGTCTTACACGTCATATCAGAGACGCCACCCTCCTTCCTTAGCCATCTCCGCGACCTGACCTTCATCGAACGCAAACCCCTTCGCTTCTGCGCCGAACGCCTCACATCTCTAGTCCGCACGCTCGAACTTACAAACATCGAAGACTACCAGCCACTACAGGAAGTCGCCACATTTGCTACCCTTGTCGCTACCTATGAAACCGGCTTCTTGCTCATCCTCGAACCCTTTGAATCTGCCAAGGCAACTGTGGCCAACCCGGTCCTGCACTTTACCTGCCTTGATGCAGCTATCGCCATCAAGCCCGTTTTTGAGCGCTTCTCTTCTGTCATTGTCACCTCCGGTACCTTGTCGCCGCTAGACATGTATCCGCGCATGCTGAACTTCAACACTGTTGTTCAAGAGTCCTTCACCATGACCCTATCTCGAAAAACGTTCCTGCCTATGATCGTCGACCGTGGCAGCGACCAAGTCCCAATATCTTCATCTTTCGAACAGCGTTCCGAAATGACCGTCATGCGTAACTTTGGCAGCTTGTTGCTTGAATTCTGCAAGTTAACGCCCGACGGTGTTGTCGTCTTCTTCCCCTCTTATCTATATATGGAAAGCATCATCAGTTCGTGGCAGGGCATGGGTGTCCTCGACGATGTTTGGAAGTACAAGCTTATCCTCGTCGAAACCCCTGATGCGCAAGAAACATCCCTGGCACTCGAGACCTTCCGCACGGCATGCAATAACGGCCGTGGCGCTGTCCTACTCTGTGTCGCGCGTGGAAAGGTGTCGGAAGGCATCGATTTCGACCATCACTACGGACGCACTGTCATCAACATAGGCGTTCCCTATCAATACACTGAATCACGTATCCTCAAAGCAAGACTGGAGTTCTTGCGAGAAACATATCGCATCAAGGAAAACGACTTCCTCTCCTTCGACGCCATGCGGCACGCAGCACAGTGTCTGGGTCGCGTCATCCGTGGAAAAGACGACTACGGCATCATGGTGCTCGCGGATAGGCGGTTCGGCAAGAAGATCACACAGCTGCCCAAGTGGATCCAGATGGGGCTCGACCTGAAGAACACCAAGCTCAGCGTGGACATGGCTGTCAACAACGCAAAGGCGTTCCTGAAGCAGATGTCGGTGCCATACACGCGGGGTGAGGGCGACGGGCACTCGAGTTGGAGCCTGGAAGATCTGGAGGCGCACCAGGCGAAGAAGAAGCAAGAGGCTATCAGCGGGACGGAGAACCCGGCTACGCGGGCGTTGGAGGGCCGGGCGGAGAGGGTGGTTGAGGCCGATGATGAGTTTGGCGGTGCGGGCATGGACGACGTTATGGCCGGGCTGGTCGGGTAGAGGATGTCCACGTCGTCGTCAGCGAGTGAGTAGGCTCTGTGGAGCGCGGTCGTGCTTTCAGCTGACAGTGGTATTGCAATGACTGGGCCTGAGGCTGATAGCGATGTTCCTACACCTATGCATTAATGTTACTACTTAGACACGAGGCGTTTGGGTAGCATCACAGCCGAGACTCGGAGTATTTCTTGTTCATACGCGTCTCGTGTATTGTAGAGTGTATGTAAATTGAATATGATCAACAACATCCGCCAAGAGATATAGAGCCGTCATAGTATCACAAGCATAGATCTAGTTTGAATATTCCTGTGGTCGGCAGGAGCACCCATTGGGCATGGCAGGAACCCCCTAGCTATGCACAGCCAGCGCCCTCGACGTCTTTCCTCCATGGTTTTAAAAATTTGTTTTGTTCGTTCTCAATCTCACATCGCACATCATCGTGCGCAGAGTTCCACAGAAGGGGGCGGGGCGTAGAGAGGGCGTAGGCGACGGGCTGTAGTGTCGTGCATAGAGTCTCACTTCAACCACAGCCACATCCACGCCCCGATGGCCCTCATATTATCTGCTTCCCACAGCGCGTGCTTCGGGTTCGGCAGATGCAGTCTGCCCCTTCGCCGACCTGGCACGACAACTTTGGGAGGTGGCCTCTGGATATTCAGTGATGCGTGTCTGCGCCATTTCCAGAGGCGCCACCCATCCGAACGAACGTGGTACGCCGCGATGATGAGGACGTATGCGGCGATCTGAACAAGGTCAGTCGATGTCCACTCTCTAATCCGTGCTCTGCATCAAGAGACAAGAACACTTACAACCGAATAGCTTGCCAGAAAATCCGCCGTGTCAAAGGGTTTTATGAAAGCCGTCCACTTGTTCCCCACCACAAGCAACCCGCAGAACACCACGCCATACCACGCCCTTGCCCGCTGTCCGAACGTGCGGTACGGATAGTATGTATTGTCTCTATCATACGCGCTCCGCTGCTCCGCACTGATCCCCACATCCCCCGGATCTTTCACCACGCGGGACAACACGCCGTAGAACTGCGTATAGGAGAGGCAGATGGCCCCGTAGCACACCAGACACTGCACCGTGACGAACTCGACGAGGCGCGCATGGACCTTCCCCGGCAGCGGGCGCAGTGCGAGGAATGCAAGGAGCCCGAAGAGCCAGGAGTAGAAGACTGCGGCGAGGGGGACGCCGTGGGCGGATGTGGAAGCGAGCGTGCGGCGTATCCCGTGTAGTGGGCGTGGCCACGCCTCAGGGATTCCGGCCAAGGCATGGAGCAGGCGGCTGGAGACGTATACCCCATTTATGGCGCTGGTCGTCGCAGAGAAGATGAAGAACGCGTTGAAGAAGGTGGGAAAGCCGCGCAGACCGGCGCGCACGGCGGCGATGATGAATACGCTGTGCTGCCCGCCGAGCGTGTGGCCTGTTCGAGTGTCCTGTAGCATAGGGTCATCGTATGGAACTACTAGGCTCGCGGTAAATGTGGCCAGGATGTACAGGAGCCCTAGTCTGAGGGTTAATTTGCGGCTGCCGAGCTTGATCGTTTCGTAGGTCTCGAGATCTTTATTTTCAGCCGCAGACAACGCGATTATTTCGAAGCCGGTGAAGGCGAAGAAGGAGGTCGTGACGCCGGCCCAGAGAGACAGGGCTCGACCGCTGTCACCGGTCACTACGATGGGGGCTGGAGATGTGGGGTGGATGGTGTAGTTCGGTGCCGCGTAGTGATATGGATGATTCCATGTCCAGAAGGAGTCACCTCTTCTCGTTCCCTCTCTCGTGGCGAGGATGACGTTGAATAGGATCAGCCCGCAGATGAAGCCCATCTTCAGGCACCCGAAGACGTACTCCGCGCGCCCGTACCACCTCACCGGTAGCACGTTGACCCCCAGGACTATCAACAGGGTAATAATGACCCAGACAGCTGGACTCGCACTCTCAGTCCCCCACCCGAGCTCCGCATCCGGATATCTGACCTGGAGGAGGTAGGAAGCCGGCACGCGAAACCGCCACTGCGCCGCCACCGCCAGCGCCTGGTTGCTGATCGTAACAGCCCAGCTGAACCATGCCATCCACCCGACCGCATAGCCAACAGCATCATCAAGATAACGCGCGGGGAATTCGAAGAGGGGTCCTTGGACGGGGAAGAGGGCGGTCATTTCGCCTTGCTCACGCAGTCAGACGGGATGGAATGGGAGGGGGAGGGACGAAAGTACCCAGACACGAGACCACGCACCAGAACACACTCGTCGCGAGCAAGAAGGCGACGACGGCGAGCCCCGGGCCCGCAACGTTGAGGACTTCGCCCGTGTGCAGGAAGAGGCCGAAGCCGATGCAGGCGGAAAACGCCATCATGTTGACTCGACTCGAGCGTCAGTGCATTCTTCGTCGAAGACCAGCAGCTGGATGGATCTCGCGCACCTTGCCGCTCATTGAGCGTCTGTCTGTCGCGGTGTCAGCAGCGCAGCGCCATGCACAGTCTCCCTCTCTCCCTCCCTACCCACCAGAGGAATGTCGACTCACCTCAAAAACGTACCCTTGGCCATCTTGTCTCTGAGCCTTGCGCTGGCCTGCCGGTTGCGCGCGCTGAGGTGTTATACACCCTCTCAAAACATTTCCAGCGCCCTCCAAGTAACAAGAATAACAGCGGGGATGCCGCGATTTTCTTGGATGGTAGGGCGGCAGCGAATGGGGACGGGCGTGGCGTTTGTTGGACGAGTAGGTGATTGGAGCGCGCGCAGGGGTGGTGTTCGGAATAGTATCTGAACACGAGAATACGAGAGCTGAACGGGTGGGGGCCGTACACATGGAGACATATATGTTTACACTAAAGCGAGTAAGCGGGCGAGAGGAAGACGGTAAGATAGATAGATGTATTATGATTATGTACTGCTTATGACGTGCGTGTCGTGTCCTATGTTACCCGTAAGTCAATGAGAAACCGTTGCGCCCCCAAATCATGATGTGTCGTGTCCAGCGAGGGGTATCCGTAGTGTGCGTCCGTTCGTGAGTGCGGTGTGTGGGGTATCGTGCATCCTGACGCCTGTCCTATCCAATCCGTCCCGTCCGTAAATCCAGAAACGCCAACAATCATCCCAAAGAAACCATAGAAAGTCAAAGTTTCCCGGAAACTCAAAACTTCCGCTGCCGCCTCCGCCTCGCAGCCCCCCTCGCCGTCCACACACCCGCAAACAGATCCTCGCACTCCTCCTCATCCTGGCTATCAAACTCGACGTCCTCATCCCTGACTCCGTCCCTCAAAACCCCATCATCCTCGTCCTCCTCGCCACGACCCTCCCACCCCGCACCCCTTACAATCCTCTTCGTCTCCAGAATATACTTCCCCACCTTATACCTCTGCGCCTCCTCCTCGGCCTCGACATACTTCCACCCGAGCACACTCCCGCACACGCGACAGCTGATATCGCTGACGGTGTGCGCGCCGGTGACAAGTTGGCGCGGGACGGCTTTGTGGACATGCGTGTTGGGCAGGTCGCCGGCCGTCATATCCCCCTCCCTGGCCTTAGTTGGGTGGAGGGTAGAAGGTGGCGGAGGAGAAACCAGATAGGCGCGGCCATGACGCCCCGTGAAGCCCTTGGATATGATAGAGGACGTGGGGATCAAGTCGGCGAGGCATTTGGCGCAGCGGAGGTGGGAGGTAGTCGTGGAGGAGAGGTAGGATGTTGGCTGCGGAGGAGACGAAGAGGGCGAGGGGATGGTGGAGGTTGTGGCTGTCGAGCTGCGGCGGCGGAAGGGGAGGCTGGGGAGGAGATAGAGTGGGAAGGGGGCAGGTGGATTATGCGTGAGAATGGGCATCCTGGTGTCTGTCGTTGTCTTCCGTCGTAGGAGTCGAGTTGTTGCTGCCGGCTGGCGGTGTGGTGGGCGGTGAACGATGTCGGGACCGCGGAAGCTGGGGTCATGAAACACCGTGTTTCGCGTGTTGTGTCGTACTTTGTTGCTGCTCGGCCAGGAGCGCGAGAGATGGATGCAGATTCCAGCGAGGAGAAGATGAAGCAGCTCGCGCCGGCCTGCAGCCGGGCTTTGACGCAGTCGCCGGTGTTGGTACGGATCGTGCGATGGGCGTGTGACGTTCTGACTGCGTTCCCCGCGCTAGGATGACGCGCTAGATGCTACGATAAAGCCGGTGACAGCGCCACAAGCGAGGAGGGATGCTTATCGCGGCTGCGGAGAACGATGCTGTCCTACCGCGAGCAGACAAGAAATGTCTTGAAGTGAAGTGGAAGCAACGACGACGGCAGAAGAGGGGAGGCAGGTACCGCCCGGACAGACGTGTCCAACGCAACCTCGCCGCCGCGCATTGCCGAATCATATCCCTCCACACCCATCACGCGCATTACTTTAGATGAGCTCACGACCTGTCACGCGTTTGCTCTGGTCTGATCGCAAACAGTCCATGCCTGTGAGAGTCGATGCGCCTGAACGGTTGCGCCTAGCGCTAGGCTACCCTACTTTCGACCTCTGCTCGCGACTTTAGGGCTGAGGGAAAACACTGGAAGGAAACATTGCCGAGTTATGGTCCTCTACCGCTGTGTCGGAATGAGACTTCTTTGCTGAATGCAAGGACGTGGTCTAGCCTGTTTGAGCCAACGAATATCTCATCTCTACTGAGAGCGTTGACGTAGCTGTAGCGGAGACCACTCAGCCCTGCGTTCCAATTTGAAACTTTACAAGCCGAGACATGACCGCCACAAGATAGTTGTTGCTGAGATCGGCCCCCACCGTGATATGCCTAGCCACTTGGACTGCCACGAAGCACATGGAGGGATCGTGTGGAAATGACCCAGAGACAGCGGACTCCCTCGCCTGGTGATGTGTAATTGGTGAACTGGGAACGCCATTGAATACCTAAGCGCCAAAGTTCACTTTGGACTTGGACCTCATGATCAAAGGCTGCCATCAGGCCAACGCCCTGGCGTACACTTTAGCAATTGCACCGCGTAAACAGTTGTCTTGTGCGGCCGCGCGGATCTGACGGCTGTCAACGTCTGAAGCGACACTTCGAACAAATAATGCCCGAATAGCCTAAGACACATACTGTGCATGCAGTAATCGTCAGAGACTTCTATTCGACACGCATGAGGCGCTCAAGTTTGAAGCGTGATCAAAGGCCTCCACAAACGTCAACGCCATCGACGCCCATCACCTCCTCATGCGGCAGCGGCCTCAGGCAGTTGGCCACAACCGTGATGGATGCTGTGCAGAATCGATATGTACCCCACAGCCTCACCTGCGACCTGGGCCCAGCGGTTGTGGGTGAAGCTCATAAATGCGTCCAATGGCCGTCTGATGCTAGTCAAATTTCTCGTCACGCTGCCTGATTCGGCGCACCCGTGGGGGAGCGTCAAATATTGGTGTGTGATGGGGGTGCAGGCGCGTCAAGCGAGGCCGCTTGTGGAAAGCGCGGCATACCAACGACTCCATCGATGTTCAACGCGGCGGGGCCTGCAGATGAGGAGATGAAGGCGTGATGCAGCTTCAGACGGCAATTCGACGCCCAACAGGTCGGTGGTGAGGGGAACAGGAAGCTGAGTATGACGCTGCAAGACAGCAATTGTAAACAAACAGTGAACCCCTCTCCTCTGCATGGCTCGACTGGAATAGCAGCGCTAGATGGTGGCTAGCGACGGCGAGCGCGTCCAGTGTCTCGCCAGCTGGTGGTCTCAGGAGGAAAAGAGCGAATGGCAGAGACATACGTAGTCCCTTAGCTGGCAAAGCAATCCTGCTCGTTCTCACGTGCAGTAGGCCGAGTGGAGTCGATGAAGCGCGCAGCCCATACGGAAGCCCGCCCGCTGTGTGTTTCCGAAGTGTCGCATGGCGCTGGCAGCGGGAGTGGGCGAGGGTGGACAAGTGTTCGTGCAGCCAAGTCAATGCAGGGGCTCGCGGCACAGGCTAGGTGATTCCCAATGCGGCGAGGCGCGTCGCGTCGGCCTTCACATTGGCGCCGCTGAGCATCTCAACATCCTCATGGCGAGTGCGATGCTCGCGGGCTAGCGGGTGGCAGAAGGACACGCGTGCACTCGACTGCGCGTGCCCTCGCCCAGTGACGAGGCGGCCCTGCGCTTGGGCGAAGCGCGGAATGTGTGGTGTGGTAGTCGGTGTGCTGTGGAAGAGTGAAGTGGAGCTCGTCGCTAGCGTGTGGCCCAAGCGGCCACCAAGCAGCGGCCGCAGCGCATGCCCCGACCCAGTTCCCGCCAGCTTTGGCTTTCACCGCAACCTCATCTTCGCCCACGCAGCCATCCGCCGTCGCGATGTCCTGAGAACGGCTGGTCGCGCCTCCCGACGATTTTCCTTGCGTGTCACGACTCCCGCTGCCCTCGACGCCGCCCATGGACAAATTTGACTGACGCGCCCAAGCCGCCGCCTGATCGCGCTGCCAATCGCCTATCCGCGCCCATCGACTATCGCCCGTCCGCCTCCGCAAGTTCCCCAGGCACTCCGCCGTGCTGCCCCATCGCTGCGCGTGCTCTCCAGTGCCCATAGCGAGCATCTTCGGCCGCTGCCGATTTTCCTTGCACCGTCGAGCGCGCGCTCGCCCGTACCAGCGCGTTCAAGCTACGCGCCGGCCCACCCACGACCTCTTTACGACCTTTCCTTGCCTGTGTCGCCACTGCGACCCACGGTGAACTGTGCCCGACGCCCTGCAAAGGCGCTGCGACCGACACAACGCGGCGCGGGTCCCCTTGATCGCTCGTGTAACCTGTCGTGCAGCCGCACAGTCGCGTTTGCAGCTTTTGAACTACTGCTGGCTCCCGTCAGCATCACCCTGCATACCCACCGACCCGGACCTGCAGCCATTGGACTCGTGCTTGATCTTGCTTGCGGCCCTTGCAGACGCTGGATATTGGGTTCTTGTATCCTGAAATTGACGCATCGAAACCAAAGTGAATTCATCGACATCACTGTTCTCCTATTTCGCCATGGAGGACCGTCCTCATCTGTCAATCACCCTACCACGGAACTTCATGTTCCACTACCAGGACGGGCAGCCGCCGCGCACCCCAGAGCCCGACGCGCAGGTAGACGATATGCAGCCGCCGCCGCCGCCACGACAAGTGCTCAAGGTCCGCCGACGCCGCACTACCTTCGTGCCAACTCAGATATTCAACGACCCGGATGACGGCTTGCCCATACCTACGATAGAAGCACCGGAACTCCATTCTGATGTCTCAACAGAGCTTCCTACCTTGCAGCCTGCCATCGACAACGACTATCTGTCACCAGCATTGACTTGGAGCCGGATGCTTTCGCCTCCAAAGACGCCTGTGTCACAAATGGGCAGTTTGAGCAGCTTTGAGGGTCTGCAGCACTGGTCCGAGTTGGACCAGGCCAGCCAGAGCGAGACTTCAAGCAGACCAACATCCTCCTCGGGCTTCTCCGATTCTTCCCAGTCTTCTTTCGACAGCTTCGAGTCGTTCCCTTCGCTCGGTGGAAGCTGCACCAGCTCCGAGGATGAGAAGATGGACCCGTTCTTTTCGCCTGCACCCAAGCATACACCTATGTTGAGCTCGCCCATCGTAACCCAACAACGACAGCAGGCGAAGCTCAAGCTGAAGGCTAGCTTTACTGAGGAGATGGACTACCACCTGTGGATGACTTACATGAAATATCTTCAGGACCCCACCGTGACTCCTTTCAAAGCTCTACCCACCACTGTGCCGCCGAACGGTGTATGCCATCGCGTCGCTCGTCTAGCAAGACATACCTGGAAGGGTCCCCGAAAATCGTCTGTTGTACCTGGTGTGCGTTCGGCTGCGCGTATCCTTTCTCGCAGCGGTACTCCTGATACCATTAGACCTGCCAAGAGCGGCAGCAATACGCCAGTTCTGGGAGCGAATAAGCCATACCCACGATTCCCGGCGGAAAAACAAGTGCGAAGGCGCCTGAGGTACCTGGCTAAGCAGAAGCCGACCCTCTCGGCCCACTACCAACGCTTGATGCATCGCTCGCCCTCGCCCTTGCAGTCGTCGCCGCCGCCCGAGGCTCCCTCTCGACCGGCCGTATTATCCTCGCCATTCTCCCAACCGACCACGAGCTTCTCAACGCGTGACATGAACATCTCGCTGGCAACAAGCACTGCACCGTCGATGCAGGCCGGCAACCCTCTCGCGCGATTAGCCAACAACGAAACTCCCCGACCTGCAGAGGTCGACCGGGCACACATGCGAGCCTCAGCACATCAAAAGTCGCAGTCGCTCCACATCGGGCTCGGCTTAGGCTTGAGCAACGTGTTCGGGTCTTCTCTCGACAGTGCACCTCAAGCCGACGTAGTCATGACGCAGCCCAGTGCTCGTACGTGGCATGCGGCTTCGGCACGCCCACCTAAGCTGGGCTCTCCCGTGCAGTTGCACGCCCCGCGACCCATCTCGCGTGCCTTCAAGCGTAGAGCCCTGCATAACTTTGAAGACCAGGCACGCAATCGAGGCAATAGCTTCATCAGCCACGTCTTCGGTGCGCCTGCTGAATCGAGCCACCGCCGCGTACGAAGTCGTGGCTTCAGCTTGGGTGACATGGTCGAAGGATCCCGACGACTGCCTTTGTCAACGAGTGGGCCGACGGGCTTCAATCCCTTCGCCCAACCGCCGGGAGCTGTTCAAGTCAATGCTCAGCAGCTTTCGCCGGTGAGCCCCGCCGAAGTCCAAGGGCGGGCTACCATCCGTCTCGGATCGCCGTTCGGTGGCCGACCGAATAACACATTCCCACGGGCATCTACCTCGCATGGATTCGAACATCCAGCATCGTTTGAGCAGCGCTTCGCTGCTATGCCTAGCGATCCCGCGTATCTGCCTCGTCATTAGCGATTTGCTGTTTGATGCCTTCTCATCCAAGCAACAGTTCTGCATTGCATCACCGGCGTTAGCATCGGCAGCCGTGAGGCGCCGCGCGTTCGACCCTGGAACATCTCCAGGCGTACTCACCTTGGCCATTGGCCTGATATCCACCATCTGAAAAGTATCTCCTATGTCTGTTTATACTCGACTTACCTTCATACCGGCCACCACTGTTTTGGTGTGTTTACCTTCCTTGCTTCGGGGATTATACTTGCTGCATTAAAGGTGGCCGCCTTCTTGTCCTTTGTTTGCTCCACGATCTGGGCATGATGGTATGGCTTCATGATCTTCTCTTACTGTCGACTTCTCTTTCCGTAATCTTGAGGCGGGCGAGCGATGAGCTGGGTTGGGAGCGACGCACAACGGCTGCTGATCGATTGATGGCTATCGATGCGTCACCCAGCAGTCCCGGACGGACCTTCCCACCTCGTGACGCACGCTTCTCTTGTACATTCGACGCACACACCAAGCGAGCTCTTTGCAGCCCGTGTTTTTCTCTTGCCCATAATGTTGGAGCGAACGCCCTTCCGTTTCCTTTGTCTTTTCACCAACTTGTCCTTTGCTTGCTCACTCACGACGGAACGCTCAATTGTAACGAACGAATGCGGATTCGAGGCGGTAACGGGGCTGATCTTTTTGTTTTCTTTCGGGCGGTCTTCACGATGTCAATGAGGGTGCGTCGAAACGTGATTGGCTAATCCGTAATTCTTGTATCGGCTGATGTTAATTGATCGTCAGGATGGCGAGGGCGGGAGGACCGGACGGGAGATGAGTGCCAGAGTGGCATCGAGAGACGGACTGGTTGTGGAGGGGAGGGGAAGAGCGGCGATTAAGCTTCGGTCCTTCGGAATCGGCATCTAGACGGATTAACTAGTCATGACGAATTGAGAGATTTTTGTGAGGAGAAAGGGCCGAGTGCGTGAGCTGGTGTTATATGAGATGAGACCGTCGTGATACTTCGTATGCAGGGCATTACGTCGATGTGAGAGTGGCCGGGGGGCTGGGCCGTCTGGTGCTCTAATCATCTAGCCAGAGCTCGGCAGGCGGTTTTGCACTTCCATCCTTCGAAATGCTTTTTGCTCGCCGGTGAATCCGTCAGTCCAACAACACAAGCAAGCAAATCTCTGATGTCAGTGGATTCGCATGCCCCTCCTAAACAAAGCCCAACGGCCGTCCCCAACCCGGCTGCAAAACAGCAACAGCAACGCAGAGAAAACCCCACCGGGAGCCCACTATGAAGCGGAGCGTCGCGTGTCTCGGTCGGTGATCGCAGGACTAGGCGCCCCGAAGGGGCTAGCAGCATCCACTTTATAGTGCTTTTCTGACCGCGCAACCGTGCATCATGTGCTCGCGCGGCACCGTGGTTACGTGTCGTAAAGTGGTTTTAAGGCGCTGTTTCGGGCGGGGCGGACTGAGACTACGTTTGAGCGGGCGTGTGAGGGCTGCAATGACTGATCCCGCCGTGATTATAGCTGTGTAGGACTGTTGTTCGAGGCAATTGCAAGGGAAGATGCCAGCGGTGCCGTTCCGAGGGCTGAGCTGGCGTCGGGCGGACGGTCAGTCAGCTTACCTAGCTCTCGAGCGGGCTGAGGCGGCGTTGGTGCTTGAGATGCGCATGATGCAGGCGGTGTTCTATTTTCTTCTGCTGATGGGGTGGAAGTCGTTCTCCGCTTAGGGCAGGCGGGTCTGCGGGAAGGTTCGTGCCACCGTATCGATAGTTGCGAGGGGTTGCGGGCGGTTTCTGCCCGGCGTGTCTGGCATGTGCCGCTCGGCAAAAGTGTGGGTGATGAAGTGATTTGTCGAGGCGTTCTCTACGTTGGTACGCGGAAGAGGATGCGGAAGCTACTGCCGTATCCGCGGGTGCGATCCGATGATGACTTCACGACGTGTTGATTCGAATGTGGGAGGTAAGCAGGGCCAGATGCGAGTTGGTGAAATGAGGTCGGGGTTGAAAGATGTTTCGATCTGCGTTAGAGGCAGGTGACCGCGTGTGTGCCTCTTGCCGTTGCTGCTGCTGATGGCAGGGCAGGGTACGTGGTCGGGCAAAAGCGCTCCACAGACAGTCACTCCTGATGAAGCAAGTACGAAAAGTGCCAGTGTGTGTCTTAAATTTTCTCTTTCCCCGTTTCGGAACTTTGACAGTATTCAAATGTGTCGTCATTGGCTTTCCTGAGGTCTCACAGTCACGAGACCTAGGTATCTAGATATCTATCAGGATGGGGGCGGGAAAACCACTACCAGAATCAGTCGACTTGCCCGCATATTCGGCAATGAATTGTGTTTCAACGAACTCGGCTTCCATTGTAGCATGTTGGCATCATCGCCCCTACCGATCATCTCCCGTTGCATCCCATCTCTTTGTCTGCCACAAATGAATTTCTCCACTCGCTGCTTCTCATTTTCTCCCGTATAAAGTCTTATCGTCCCCGAACTTGTCCTCTCGTCATACTAAATATCCTCCGCAAACACATCTTGCTTGTTGTACGAACACCTTTAGATCATGCCATACAACCCCTGTGCCCATCACCAGACCACTCAACTCTCGTCCACCGCCGAAGTGGACACACTCCTCACTCTTCTTTGTTGTCTCATCGTATTCGCCGTGGCCTTTTACATGGGCCGGGTATTCCTTTGGATTGTCCTCCTCGTTCCGCTCTAGTTCTGCTTCCTAGGGATGTGGTATTGCCATCTGTGGTACAGTGTCTGGGTTAACGCGATGGAGGCAACAGGAAGTCCTCGATCATGACAGTGATATTACTTGGTGTCTGCCGAGGTCGAAGTGACGAGGAACGTGATCATGGATGCAAAAAAGAAGACTATCTATGTGAGTAAGCGGAGGCGTAATGTTAGTAAGCACAGGAGCATCAATCCGGGGCGGCGGCAGGTCTCGGGAAAGTCCGATTCGACGAATGGGATATAGTGACTCACCTACACCTGCAACAGACCCTAGGGTCTGATATCGAGTTGAGCAAAATGATACGTGGGGCGGTTCGAAAGAACGACTGTGAGCAATCAGTCAGGTCAGCCAGGTCAATTGAAGATCTTCTCCCTCAATTTCCGTCTCCCCGACCAGGATCTCAATGAAAAAGATAGAAAGTTGAATTTCCTGGGCGCAGAGCTTGTCACTATGTACACCGAAGCACCTCACAGCTGGACGCCCAATAAGATGCGTATGTTGGATCTGACGAACATCAAAGATCTAATGTTTGATTGAAGAAGAGCTGGCCCCTTTTTAGCGTAGGGTGTTGTCGCTGTACAAGTACAGCTCTGACGCTCAAGACTATTAGCCGCTACTCAGGCGAGAAATCTGGCACAAGGCTGGCTAGCCAGCACCAGGATTTTCAGGGCCGAGATTTCAGGCACAGAAGGACCGAATCCAACTCGTCCCACCGTTGCTGTTGTGCGAGGCTTCGATGGAGCACGGCTCGCGTACGTGCCGCACCTCCGCGCAATGGGGTAGACCACGCGGGCGGCAGCTAACGGACCACTAAGGGTTTAGAGAAAACAGAGACCAAGCTCATTCGTGACGACAGCGAAACCTCCCAGATGACGACAAGATAGTCAGAACAGGTGCGCACTATGGAGAGTGTTAGAGGTGTAGAGAGCAAAGGAGCAGAGGGGGGACAGGGAATTTATACTATGGGCAGCAGTGGAGCGCACGCACAGATCAAACAAGGCAGCGCCAGCTTGCCTTCTGAGTCAGAAGTGAAGGTGAAGATCAATAGCGGCCTATGCATAGCAGGCGCTTAGGTCGTGCGTCATTTACCTCGATACCAAAGATTTCCCACAGCGCGCGTACAAAAACAAGTGTCACCCGCCGCAGCACATAAAGAGGCCCGTCTGGAATGCTTCTTCTCACGTAGCTGCTTACACGTCAAGCGCACCGGTAAAAATCCCTGCGATGCTTCAGAAGAATGGTCGAAGTTTACCTTCCGGCCGCAGCCTGCGAGACTGCCCAAGGCAAGGCAGTGCTCCTATATCTCGAATGGATTGCTACAGATCTCCACGTGCCGCTTGCAGACAAAGTCGACATGATCGAGATCTACAGGGGTCTTCGTGCGCTCATAGATAGCATACAGAACGAACGGAACCTCGAGCGAAAGATCATGCGCATCGAGGACAAATTGCTCGGTCTCGCCCACGCCGGAGTTTTGTTCGAAGATAGGCGCACGAGTTCGATAATTTCCAGGCTGGGTTGTTACGATTATAACTAATAACATACAGAGTTCAAGAAGCTCGAAGAGAAGGACCATCAGACCTATAGGCACAGCGAGACGCTCAGGAAGCTCGTGCTTACTGATTGTCCAATCATATACACAATATCGGATGGGTAACTTTCCTTTCACTGGCCTAATACGGACTCAGTGGGAACACATCGCTCCAGCGTGTAGAAAACAGCATTAGGATGGATTTCATGATGACTCTTTCATCAGCGTCTCCTGCACCTGAACTGCTTCAATTTCAAGCCCTGCTGTGCTTCTAGTGTGAAAGATTATTTTGACGAAAGATTTGACGTGACGGTCGAATTGAAAAGTGAAGTACTCAGCTCAGATTGGTATATCGTATACCTGGACTGAAAAGGGCTGAGTCCACATACTGACGGTCCGTGGGATTGCTGTGAATCTCAAAACCCAGACTCTGACGTACATGTTTTGGAAGACGGGTATGTGGAAAGGAGCACTCTGCTGTTCACTCTGTGTCTAACATTCGCGCATTGGGACGATCGTGTAGAGATTTGCTTACCGGGAGATCGGCAAAGTGAGCTGGATTCTCAGACTCTATATCAGCTCCTCGAAACTATCAATACAAACAAAAGGGAAGCTTGGCAAGCGAAGAGAGACAACGTGTGACGAACCGAGATTTTCACGTGCGTTGCAAGAGATGCCTATGGAGTCGACGATGTCCCCGTCAAAGTTTTGATCATGAATCATCAGCGCATTACAATCGCCGAAAACATTTGTTGTGCTTCTGTCTTCTTCTACTAAATAGAATATACCTGGTGGTATCTATAGCTTACCTTATAATACAAAGGGGCTTTCGATTGAAAAACCATCAAAACTATCGTCGCGAAGATTTCTACTCATGTTTCTCGTTAATGACGATCAGCAAGGTTCCAAGCACGTCTTTGCTATCGCGGGTGTAGGCGTTGGTCACGACATCGTCTACCCCGATTGCGCAACATCCAAAAATCCCAACGATGACCAGCAGAGCCGCCCTGAGAACTCTATGATCCACCATATAGGATCGATACCACCGATTTGGTCTTTATCTGGCCTGGTGTTGATAATGGCAACATCTCTCGGCGTATTGCACCACCCAGGCCGCGTGTGTCGTTATTATGAAATGCCGTGACTAGAACAATCTTGACTACCGCATCCTACCTGCGGCATTCTACCACAACTTATACAGGTACTGGTCTCAAACTAGGCGATATGGCAAAGACTTCTGTGCGTCCAGGCGGACCGCCACTCAAATCTCCTTTGGATTACCCCGACAGCCCTTTGAGTAGCGCGATCTCAACGCAACCTTTACTCCTCGGTGTCTTTCTCAACCTACAAGATATCCACGTATCTTCATACCCGACAAGTAATTCATGGACCTACGATTACAATCTAGCATGCGTACAAGAAGCAGACCGTCAAGGCTTCGAACTTGCGTTCTCGCGTATGCAATGGCTGCCGAAAGGCGGTTATGACGGAGAAGCTTCACTGGACGCGTTCATAGCTTTGGGTGCCATGGCTTCCGCAACGAAGAACATCCATCTCATTTCAACACTCCACGTGCTCTACGGCCCGCTGCATCCACTGCATCTTGCGAAATGGGGTGCGACACTTGATCACCTATCTAAAGGGCGATGGGGTATCAACGTGGTGACGGGGCACCGTGCGATCGAGCACGAGATGTTTGGGGGCGGAAGGATTGAACATGACCAGAGATATGCAAGAGCAGGAGAACTTTTTGACGTCTTGAACTCGCTCTGGGCAGAAGACGAAAATCTTAGTTATGACGCAAACGAAACCGGCAAGGGCAATGCATGGAGACTGAAAGATGCGTTCGTTACACCGAAACCACTCTTTGGGCGGCCCGTACTCGTGAACGCTACTGGATCACCAGCTGGAATTGACTTCGCATCCAGTTACTCGGATATCATCTTCATCACCTCGCCAGGTGGAGCGCACATAGACAGCGCGCTAGAAACCCTGCCGGCACATATTGCAACGGTCAAAGAAGCTGCGAAGAAAAAAGGCCGAGAAATCAAAACTCTCATCAATCCGATAATCGTTAGCAAAAATACGCCACAAGAAGCAAAGGCATATGCGCAAGCTATTTGGGAGGGAAAACCGAAACAAGAAGATGTGAAGACTTTTGGTGGAAACAAGCATTACGACAGTGATGCGCAAGCATGGAAAGGAAGGCAAGATGCGAGGCACAAGCAGGGGCTGAACATCGGGGGCAATATCGAGATCATTGGCAGCCCTGAACAAGTGGCAGATCAAATTGAGGCGCTGCATAAGATTGGCATTGATGGAGTGCAGCTGTGTTTCTACGACTTTCTGCCTGACTTAGAACACTTCGGAGAGAAGATCCTGCCCATCCTGAAGCAGAGAGGTCTGCGAACCTGATAGGTCGATTTGCAAATTGCGACATATGATATCCACTGCTGAAATGTGCACCCTTGAAGTCTTTCGGCAACCTATTACCGACCTCCAGCGATCTCGGAGACAGATTACGCCACCACGTGTGCGCACAGGTTCTATGCTTATAGATAGACTTGGCAAATGCAACGTATCTTGATAACGAAGTTGCCAAACTCATGGCTGCCAGGATAATTCCACTACCTGATTCAACAACAGTCCTCGAGGCGAGGACTGCCCGTCGTGGTGCCGTGATGTCGGTTTCTCCGATGCAAGCCTCCTATCAGGGCCACTTCGCTTTTCCTTATTCAGCTTGCTATCAACGATGCGCGTCGTTGCGTGCTCTCGGAAATGCGCGATAAGCACAGAATGAGTATACGACAGAGCACATCAACTGGTCTAGAATGGCACCATGCAGATGGTGTGAACTTTAGCGAATGTCGTCATCCTGCAACCGCAACGATGTACGGAGAAAAACCACAGGAAGCATTTTCAATTGGTATACAAAAGAACCAGAACCCGTGTATTCGGGTCAAATGCAAACAGCTTTGCTTCATTCACTTCGTTCCGATTAGGTCTTACTAAGTGGTTTCACGGATGGCATCCCATTCCGGAGTGCCACGCGAGAAGTGGTGGAAGATCCAGTGGTTTTCCGACGATGATACTCCCGAAGAGAAGAAGTTCATTACCAAACTTGACTTAATCCTCATTCCCTATCTCTTCGTTACCTACTGGGTGAAGAACTTGGATCAGAACAATCTCAGTATGTCATTGCGAATCGAGCGACCTGTATCATGTACTGACTAATTTGAGACAATGCATACGTTGGTGGGATGAAGGAAGAGCTTGGGTTCTACGGAAACGAGCTTATTCGTCTCCAAACGATGTATATCATTGGCGCAGTGCTCGGGCAAATACCTTTTCTCTTTGTGTTCACGTATTGGCCCATGTACTGGGTCATACCAGGGATGGATGTCTGCTGGGGGGTCGCGACGCTATTGCAGTACCGAGCCAACTCGTTTGCCGAGATGGCTGCTTATCGATTTCTTGTGGGATGGTTCGAAGCTGCGTATTTTCCAGCTGTTCACTACATTCTTGGTACGCGAAAGCCGCCTGTGCTCAATAAAGGTCTCCACTGATGTGTTCACAGGCTCCTGGTACCGCGGTCATGAGATCAGTCGTCGAGGAGGTATATGGTATACTGGGCTGCCTCTTGGAACCCTTACAGCGGGCCTTGTGCAGGCCGGCGCCACACGAAGACTCGATGGACTCCACGGTCTCTCTGGATGGAGGTACTTCTCACTACTCAACTGATGTCTCACTGTGAATGGAAATTTGTTGACGTTTTATAGATGGATGTACATCATCTGCGCGATTGTTACCATCCCTGTCGGAATTGTCGGATACTTCATCCTTCCAGGAACCTTGGACAAGCCAAACAAGTTTGTCCTGAACGATCACGATCGTCTCATTGCACGTGAGCGATTAAACAAAAAGGGCCATAAGGTACAAGGAAGATTGAAGTTCCGCCACATCAAACAGATTATGTCTAGCAAGCACTTTTGGATCGTGGTACTCGTAGATGTTCTATTCTGGAACGCAGGTATCAACTCTGGAGCTTTCTTACTATGGCTGAAGAGTCTAAAGAGATACGATTCGGCGACTGTGAACGAATACGGCACTATCCCTCCTGCCATGGGCATCTTCTTTACATTGTTCGCCAATTTTTCGTCCGACCTGCTCTGGGGACCAGTCTGGGCTATCACTTTTGCCAGTGGTATGAACACGTTGACAAATCTCATTCTGGTGAGTGCAATCCGCCTATCCCGAATTCAATCGACTGACACTTTTACAGCTTATATGGAACGTACCAGAACCCGCTAAATGGTTCGCGTACTGCAACTACGGGTGGTCATACGCCCTATCGAGCGTCCTGCACGGTTGGGTCAACAACATACTGCGCGATTCTCCCGAGATACGCTCGTTCACTTTGGTTTTTATCAACATCATCGCGCAGTCCTCTACCGCATGGACAGGTATCTTGGCGTATCCGACAGTAGAGGCCCCGAGATTCCTGAACGGTTACAGCTTCTCGTTCTCGATGTCGACATCGCTGATTATTGGCGCGCATCTTCTCAACCTGTATTTGAAGCAGCGAAGAGACCCAAATGCGACCCAATCTACGACCACGGCTGATGTTGAAGTCAGCGATGGCGGATCGTCACAAGCGCGGATTGACGAGGGCGAGCAATCCAAGAATTTGTATAGCACCCAAATCAAGTCTGTCTCTTGATGAGAGCTGGTTTCAAAGCAGGTCGATACGTTATAAGGTGAGAAGATACCTAGTGTGAGAATGCGAAGGGCCTAGTAGAGTTCGGGAGTCTTCATAATCGTTGTGCGTACATTGCGTTATAGACAACTTGTCTTGGTGATAGAGAAAGTGAAATTCGCCTCCTACAGTGATCATAATGAGAAATACATCAAAGTACAGTGTCAAGAAAATCGCGACCATGATGAACAGAATGTTACTGGACAACTGTGATGAATGACAAGGTTGTGGATGTTCAACTTCTGCGCGAAAATGGCACAATATGATTGGAGACATGCCATGATGACGCAGCAAGCCAAAGAATCAGGATCTCTTTTTTTACTCGGTGAACACTAACCTTTCTTGGCCATGCAGTTCTCAGCCTGCTCGCCAGCCTCTGAAACAATTCGGAGCCCTATGCTCCACGCAAGCAAATAAAAAAACTTGAACATAAGAGCATGAAGTAGCCATGCGGAATGCGATGCGTACAAGGTTTCGAAGATGGAGGGAGCGACGTAATGTCAACAGACATAATGTCAATACCGCGAAGGCACAATCACGACAACTTGTGACAAAGTCAGATCTGTGTACCTTTCTCGGGCTGGGAGAACTGTCGCATCACCACAACGGTGTAATCGAACAACCGCGACCAGAAGATTCGACATTGTACACGACCTCTGTGGAGCGGAAGGAACAGGCGCATTGCTCTGATGGTGTAACTGAACAACTGCAACCGGCAGAGTTGACATAATGCACACACTGTATCTCTCTGGTCCTGAAAGATCCACTACGCGTGGCAATCTGGCCGTGGAAAGATGAAGATGATTTGAGGCTTTTTAGTTACGCCGTAGACGCGGTGAGCATCGCAAGCACCAGCGAGCCAATGAGCGAATATCGAAGTGAACATGGACCATACGTGGTTCACCAATCAATATCGGCACCCTTAGTCCTACATTTCCACGCACTCTCCGCCCTCGTTGAGATTGAGCTCGTGGAGTCAAATGGGCTGACGCCTTGGTACCAGATTCGGAATGGTCTCCACAATCCCTGTGAATCCTTCAATCTCCTTCATAAAGGATCCACCTTTCCTGTCAAGACTGCTATTGAGCTCACTGTGCTCGGCATTTCAGGTAAACGATTTGCGGGCCATTTTCACCTTGAGCCCATGCGAAGGGAGCCGCAAAGATGGAATTAAGACTGCGTTGTATCGGTGGTCGCATTTCACGCTGGTAGTACAGTGAACGGAAACTGTGAAAGGATCGGCATGTTTAAGATACCTGAGAGTTGTGTCTCAGTATGGGCATCCTGTGACGAGAGAAGTGAGCTTAGCATAGTTTCGACGATGATATGATGCTACAATGTGTGGTAAAGGGCGCGCAAACTTACTCGGATAAACATATTGCATTCCGCGTTTCTCCTATCATGATGTCGCTCCATCGCTTCTTTTTCAGTTATGGAAAAATTGCGATCTCTATCTGCGAGAATGGCACGCGTCAACAGCCCTCCTCATATAGCCGTTTAGCCTCCGCAAGCTGCACATCGGTCCAATACGTCGACATTTGCGGATAGTCAGCGGTTGGTGCAATCCTCAGATTCTGAAGGAAGGGTCGTTGGTATTTCTCGACGAGATCTCTTCTAAGTGAGATGGATCCCTCTTTGATGAGACCTGCAGTCTCGGCATCAAACATAGTCTCCATCTTCTCTTCCATATCTTCACGCAGAGTCTGCCGCAGCTTAACGTAGATCGTCAACCAAGCACCTTCGGTGAAACGACGCGAATTCCGAATGACGACTCGTGCTTTCGGGTTCCGAGAACAAAATGTATATAGCACTGGAGACATGGAACGGTCTATCAGCTGGTTGATGGTATAGCTCTTCTTCAGGCTTTCATGGTCGTCGAGGATGATAACATTGCGGAAGCGCCTGTGCAGGGTATGCATGCTAGAGAGGAGAAAGCTCTCAAAATTTTCAATTCCGTGGAAGTGGATATCGTTGTATCGTAGAGAAAGCGTTCGAGCTTCGTAGTTGAGTTGACGACAGACGTACCTCAGCTGGTTAGCCTCGCGTCTGGCTTCCTTATCCCCCGGTTGGTATTGCAACAGTAGCTTTGGGGAGCCAGTTGCATCGCCAGCAGTGCAAAGAAGGGGCATGAACTCGGTTAGGGCGTATTCATAGATAGCATTTCTGAGTTCTGGTGGGATGTTGAAAAAGTAACACTGCGATTGGAGTGGTGCGGAGAAAACAGCCATTGCTGCACTGAAGAGAAGAAATGCTCAAATTGACCGCCGAAAATGGAAAAGAGCAGAAAATCTCACGGGTAGACGAACGAACACAGGAAGCCGTTACGCAAGGATATATAGCCAATACTTCGCAACGTGAGCGAGACGAGGGGAGGCTGCTACGTAAGTTCTGCACGGACCACTGACATCAACATCCTTCACGAGCTAACCGAGTATGGAAAAGACCCTGGTAATGTTGAAATCAAGAACTCATGCGGAAAGTCATCTGCTGGAGGCGACTCACTCTATACGAACACTGGAAAACTTAAGAAGTGGTACCGGTGGGGCTGTAAGATCTATAGAGATCGTGTTCCAAATCACTCGGGCGCTCGACTGTTGCATCACTGTACGTATATGTTGATGTCGCCAGCCTTAGGATCTATGCTTGTGTCGATCTTCGCCCAGTTGCTCACCGCTCTCAGTGGAAAGAAACGCACGTTTCGTCGGCGCTTACTCCGCTTTCCCATCTTATCGTTATCAACTTGCAGACCAAGCCCCGTCCCACAACTCGAACCGCTACCTTCAACATACATACTTGGACGAAAGTTATAACTCAATCTAATGCAAGACCTCATACGCTGTACATAGGTTTCTAGCGAGATCCGAATGTATATGAAGATAAGCGGGGCAAATGTCATCACGTGACATGGTCCTCGACTGCTCATGTGGGTATCGACGACGATCAAAACGATGCGAAACTAGTGAAGGTATACCCTTCAGATCATGAATATCACTAGAACTCTCCTTAGAGTCCTTAGTGGCCTCTCCATCCTCTCTACTTTTCCCATTATCACCCCATACTTGTCGTGTTCTTGAGGCTGCTTCGGCTGCTGGAAAAGTATACAATGTTAAATGGGAGCATGAATTCGAAGTGAAGTTGGGTGAATTAATTGATTGAGGTGTCAACTCCATAGTAGAGTGGTAAGTGTTCTATATAGGATCAGGTGGCTGGGAACGTCACATGACCACTCCAAACATACAATTCTACGAAAAGGCCACTAAACTTTCCTACGAAGCGTGGCACTGCTCTTTACCGACTTCAGCCTGCTTCTCCAATTCCCACTCTGCTCCTTCTCCTCTCTACTGCTGCGCACAAGTATTACCGAGAGCGACGACGTTGAGCGCGGCAACCCGTTCGAACCCAGCATCTTCATTCCCTGCTTGTCTACCGTCTGTGTCTTCGAATCATGTCTGTCGCTTGTCCTATCAACGAAAGATGCCTTCATGAAGTTCATAAACGCAACAACGTCGTCCAGTATGCTGCATGCTCCGAAGCTCACTCGAACCATCCCAAGCGGCCTACCAGTGAAGCTGTTTCCTTCACCGCACCGCAAGCCAGCGCTGTATACTCTTCGTAGCTCGTGATCATCGTATCCCAAGGTATGCGCCATGCCGGCTGGGTTGCAGAGACTGCCAGCTCGGATGTGGATCTTGCATGCCATGGCCTCGTTGCTGACGAGAGCGGTGTCGAAGTATCGTCCGTCCGTCCCGTAAACATTGAAGGCCACAGTTGCTCCTTGGGTAGTGCGGTCGCCATATGTTGACGCTGGGTCTTTGTATATCACACATACCAACCGTCCATTCGAATGGCGCAGGGAGCTTAGCTGCTCATAGAGCTGTCGTGCAAGCCAGCTTGTATGTTTGGACACTTGCTCTAGGCCACCGTACAGTTTTTGATGGACTCTGATCGCGCAGTCCAGGGCCAAAATGCTGTGTGCTGGTCCGGTGCCGTCCTCCACCGACTCAGACAAGCCTTTCTTCCTGGCTACCCAAGTATCCTCGTTACACGTTATCATGTCCGTCGTTCCTCCACCGAAGTACCGCCTCTGATTGAAGACGTGCGCAGCGGCTTTCCGCACCAGCAACGCTCCGAGGTTCGGGTATCCAAATATCTTATAAAACGACATAGTGAGAAAATCTGGAGCCCCTTCATGGTCGCTAAGATCAAGCGGACTGGTGGATACGTATGCTGCGACGTCAAGGAGCACATACGTGTTTTTGTGACGCCCTTCTTTGCGCATAGTAGCTGGCCATGATAGTGGCAGCCGACGACCGTTCATGTTTGATTGTGCTGGGTACGCAAATAGTTTGGGTCGCGCATGGTCGTTCTGTGCATCGTCTTGCCCCAGCCACCACTCGGTAATGTCATCCGCATCGGCACCACTGAAGCAGCAGTGTTGTTGTGCTAATTGCCTCCCTCCCACAAGGCTAGTGTGACAATCCCTGTGGTAATAGTAGTCGAAACCCTGATTTTGGTCGCGAAAGGCATCAAACACCAGTTTCGTCGCAGCGGTAGCGTTGGCAACAAAGACTACATCGAAGTGGTCCGGGCTGGCGTTGAACAGCTTCAACACCTGGAGACGGGCCCCTTGGACTACAGTCTGGGTGAGATTAGGCGATGTAGACAGAGCAGAGTGCGGGTTCGCGAGTAGAAGCCTCTTTTGCTGTCTCGAGAACGAATCTATGAGAGACACTGATGGTAAGGCTGTACCAGCGTGATCCAGATATGTGATGCCTACGATGTTAGCACAGATTCCAGTCAAAGAAAGAGCAAACATACCGTGCAGCATTGGATACTCCGCCTTTCGCACAGCTGATATGCTATCATTATATCGAAAACGCTCGTCGTCCTCGCCGTAGATCTCCTTTGGCTGTGAATACGCTTTGCGAATCAATCTGTTCAGCATTCCGCGACTGGGCGCCATCCGAGACTGAGCGTTAGTGTGATTTTTTCGAAGTGAATTTCAACGACCGCAGGGATAGTAAGAATGATAGCAAATGTTTCAGTCAACCGTTGACTCTTCGCATCAGGAACGCAGTGGGGTGCCAGAAACACAAGTGATAGTGGCTATGAAGAAAGATGTTGTTCGTCGACGAGGTCACAGTAGGACCAGAAGTCGCAGCTTGGTATACCTCCACCCTGTTTTCGAGTTTCATGAGAATTTTGTATTTCAGCCAGGCGGTGAGTAGTATAGGCCGACGGAAGCAACCTGGCTATGTTACACCTTCTCGCAAAGCACCACCACGAAGTTGGCAACACGAATCCATAGTGCGTCAGGCTAGGTTGCTTGCCGTATCCTTAGACGAGAAGGGGTTTTTGATCACCTAACAGGTCCTGAGCCAATTCATGATCCGCGCCATAGAGGGTCCATGCCACCCATACCTTCCATCGTTACGCCTTGGAGCTGACCACCTTCAATCAACTGACCATTAAAGTCTTTGATGCTGACGATTTCTTGGGCCCGGCCTAGCTTACGTGGTTCCTGTCAGAATGGGGCTATGGGTGCTCATTGGCAGAATTGCCGCCAATTACAGGCGCGTTGTCGAAGCGAGGCAGCTCAACTGGAGAGATCACAAAAAATTGGCCCCGGATTAGCGAGAATGGTTCAAGGCATACTTGTTCGGACCCGACCTTTGTGGTGTGTTGCGAAACCGCGTCCAGATCGCGAGGGTGTGAACTGTGCCGCCCAGAAAATTTGAGTGGATAGGTTGCACATCTCTCTCTACATCAGCAAGGCACCACGCGAAGGAACCGCTAAGCCCAACGCCCCGTGTCGAATTGCACTCTTTCGCACGAGATGAATGCTGCTGCTTTCGCTTCGAAGTTGACATGAGGATGTGTCTGCCTTTGGGAGGAGCATATCCTGAGTCACAAATATGCTTCGCCAGAGGACTGTACACATTGGGAAGCCTGCGAGTACTGTTCCCGGTTCCGATCCGATCAAGCCCTGGATCGGAGTCGGACGTTTGTAAGATCTCCGTCGGGCATAACGTAAGAACTGCTCAAGTAAGACTTACCCAACATCGGCATGACTTAGCAGATGAAGGCTGTTAGTCGGACAAGACCGTTCATAAATCCTAGATGGTAAAAAAATATACCCTCCAGGATTCTTCGGGTGCCGTCCTTGATAAGGGAATTCAGAACAATGTGGTTGCTCTTCTCGGTGGCTTAGTTTTGAGCAAAAGCTACAAGTGCAGCAGCGTGTTATCCTGATCTCCTCAGAGTTGTAGTGACCTTTGGTCCTGGTCCGGCCCGCGTGTCCATTTTCCGTTCGTCCGGTTTGGGCAACAAAGTCGACCGCGGATAGCTCTTTGCATGTATGGGCTGGTCTCCTCGAGTAGTCCCCTGAACGATCATCGTGCGGCACAGTCCATACGCCTCGATAAATCAACACAGAAGCGCCGAATTCGCCCCATACCTCAAATCTGAGTCGAGAGTAAGACAAAAAGATGGCTTGGAAGTATGTGACATAGGTGTCACGTAGGTCCGTATTTTGCGAGAGAAACGCGCGTCAGCGAAGCGTGGCGAAGCATGAGTAGACTAAGGAAGCATCCTTCCGATCATATTTGGAGCGCATCGCTCGCAAAGTTTTACTCAAGTGGCTTTCACTTGCATTCATGCAGAAGCATGAGTGGAGGACATTTCGGGATCGTTCTTTTGTCGATTGAAATCTCACAAGGTCTTTTGATTAATCTGTGCGGCAAGTCTTCAGGATTAGAGACCCCTGATCTGGACATCGTCATATCATGCCCTATGCGAGATCGGCTCAATATCTTGTACTGGATCCCATTGTTGCCGGCTCTTGCATTAGATTTAGGTGCATGTGTTTGCTGCGCCGTGGTGTGACGGGCAGGGCAGTATAGACCATTCACGCGCCGGAGCACGATATGAAGGAATCAGAGACCGCGCATTGGTACAGCGCAAAGTATGAAGCACTTCAGGTACGATGAAACAATATCGCACGCGTCGAAGGATGGAAGTGGTTGGGATAGTGACGAGCGCTTATTTGGAGATTGGACCAATGACGCGGGAGTGATTGGAAGGTGGCTCGTGCGACGCGCTCTCCCTAGGTACTCCCGAAAACTGTCTCACTGCTGTGCCACACGTAGACACTGCAGCGTCCGATCTTATTGTATGTGCAGTTCCGAGTCTACACTACCCGAACTCCTTCTAAGCCTCTCAAATGCTTCGTGCGCGCCTGCCAGGCGCCGCACGTCTACGACTTCCCTCTCGTCAAATCATATCCATAACCACACATCTGCCCAATTACGCACCAAAAACTCAGGAGAACATATACAACTCTCATCATGATCACAGACTAACGCAACCATTGGAGCTGTCCTCCACGAAGACCCCGCCATAGATCTGCCCTTCTCCCTGCGGCATAGGCTCTTGATAACCATCCCAGACAACCGTCTCTGTTTCCGTCGGCTTCTTCGCCATGCCGAGTTGCAGCTGTCCTCCACCCGAATTGTCGTTGGGAAGTGCACCCGTAACGTCTTCCAACGGCCCGTTCCCAGCGGAGTAATAAACCCGGATCGTGCTGCAAGTACATCAGCATGTAGAATCGAGTAATAGTCATCAAGGGCGCGTTTCCAACCAATGGGTGCTCCCGTCATGCAGAACCTGCAGTGGTTGAGGCCGGTATAACTCACCTATTCGCATAGTCCAGCTGCACCCCAAAATTCTGCCACACATCGTTCCGAATCGGCGTACGGAACACGAACTCATTCTTATGATTCTGAATCTTCCAGACGTTTTTCTCCTCGGGCGTATCCAGCCCGCTCCCCCCATCAACAGGCAACACAACCCCGCCCACAAACGTAAACTGATTGCCGCTGTAATCCGCCTTCTCATGCCACACATTCATATACTCGTGGCTCAAATTCATCGACCTGCTGACATCCTGCCGCACGCTCCAGTGGAACGTCACAACGCCCTGGTCCGCGGCATCAGCACCGGCTGCGTTCTTGTCGTCCCTAAGCAAGAGGCCTGCGCGCCGAAAACCGAGCTGAAGACCGGACCCCGAGCGGAAGAGCGAGGCGTCGTTAATGGTGACTTCTAGGGGGCGGTGAACCAAGAGGGTGTCGAAGCGCGAAGTGGTCGTGTTGGGGAGGAGGATGATTTCGCTCCAGGTGAGGTTCTCGCCTTTGACGTATTGGGGGCTGTAGGGCGATGTGGAGGCTAGGTTGAAAGAGGCGGGGGTGAAGTTTTGCGGGACGCGGCCGTCGAAGATGACGGGGCACTGTATAGGATTTGTACGATAGGAGTAAGGTGATGCGAGAGCGAGAGCGAGGGGAGATAGGAAGACGTATTTCCACATTGTGTGGTCACGATGAGGCTTGCAAGTAGCGAACCTAGGAAGACCTACAAAGAACGTGCGGTAGCACTACATGTTGCGGGGATGAGGCGTCAAAAAGCTTATGTGTCGAGTTGTGAATTCTGTGGCGGGAGCTTTCCGATCGATACAATCTATTTAGATGAGCTGTAGAGTGCACATCCCGGGTACGAGGTACCGGGTAAAATCCGAACCATTCCAAAATCCTTCCAATTTTAGCGCCAATGTCTCTTCATGAACCGAAAGCGCAAGGCTCAAGCGAACATCCAGATCTCCTCCAAAAGTTCATCATAAAGCCCGGCTCTCTCAAGAAGCCAGCAATGGCTCACATGCCATGCATCAACCATTCGCGGGCAACCATGATGAATGGCTGGCTCATCTCGTGTTTGGTTTGTGCCTGGAAGCTCCCTAAAAGCTCAGCAATACTGATCCCACCAAGTAGGTTGCGTGGATAGACTCGTAGATTTGGTGCCTGTAGAAGAGGAGGCGAATGATCGTCGCGCCCAATTGCTTCATCGATTCTCGTGAACTGAGGCTGAAGCCAATCGAATCCCGTTGGAAGCGTATTCCTAAGTACGTAGTACAGCGAGAAGGCTGTACTAACGAACTTCGGCGACACCTCTCCGTCGTCTTCCACGATTTCGTCAAGTGTGAAGGCATCTGGTACGAACCGGACACTCATCCAGGGATAACTAGAGCAGAAGGCTTCAAGCTTCGAGAGCCGCTCAGACTGGGTAGCATACAGGAGCAACCAAGCAATTCTCCCACTCACGTCTTGGTCAGACTCCATTTCTTCAAACTCTTTTCCATACACGGTGGTTATGGCTAAGATCGTGATCCTTTTTAGCCACTCTCCCTGAGAGGGAGGGCATTTAGCAAGGAATTGGTCGATATGGTCGACTCCCGTCCCATCTCTATCTCTTAATAGGACACCGTTGAACTGCAGTTCCAGTCGATACGTCTCCCGCCAGAACTTCTTGCAGACGTACTTCAGCTGGTTGAACTCACGGCCATCCTTCTGTAGGTTCTGAGCCTGAACAGGACTCGAAGTAATAACGGTAAAGACCTTGCGATAGTCGGCATCCGACACACCTTCGAACCCGCCCCGTTGCACATCCGGGACTGGATGATCAGGACCGTCCTTAGGAGACGGCAGTTCCGTGGTGTGAATATGCGACTCTGTGTCCGGCGAACGAGCGTCTATGGTGGCATTCAATCCATTGGCGTACTCAATGGGGACATACTCGAGAAGATCATCATCGCTAGTGAGGACGTACTCATAGATGGTGTTCAGCAATTCGCCCGGCAAATTTAGGAGTGCTGACCCGGAGTTGTTCTCTATCTCTCTCCTGGCATGACTATGGGTCGAGAACTTGCATCGTTTCGTATCCGGCAACGCTGCGACCTTCGCGTCCTGGGCTTGCGTGGCCGGTGTCCCCGCGGCGCCCGGGCTGGCGGAGAGCGCGTCGAGGTCGCGTTTCGGCATGGTATCGAGGGTAGCGGTCGCGTCTCGGTGGTGCGGTGAGAGAAGGTGCGGGCAAGGCTTCTCCAATCGCCCTGTGAAGGCTATATGGTGGAGGTGGGAGGCGCGTGAGAAGCTAACCTAGCATGGCTTAGTAACTTTCACCAGTGCTTTCTTGGCATGTGCGCGCTCCCGCGCCCTCATTACTGCGAGTGCTCACCCTCTACTTAGCTGTGTCTTTTGCTCTACAAGCTTTGACCATTCACTGCTGACTCCCGATGAACACGTCCGAATTCGCAACGATCCACATCAATCATCACAAGGACATTAACAGGCCAACGAAATTATTCCACCACTACTGCCTCTTAGATGCCTGGCCTAGTGCTGCGGCGGCCCAAAACCAGTCGCATTCTAGAAAATTCAAGGCTCAATCTCAGTCTACTAGTCAAGGCAGCCTAGTGGCTACTGTAACATTCAAGTACCACTCGCTAATAACGAAAGGCTCAGAAACACAATCTTAAAGATCAGAATATGGCAATCCATTCATCTACCACCAACTCGAACAACAGAAGAAGCCTGCCCTACCTTACGTTACGTTCACCCTCCAAAGCAGTCCCCTCTCTCCTTCCCAGCCGATCCCCTACACCCTCTTCCCATACCCACCGCCATTTGGGTTTTCCTCTACCTCCGGCGTCGGTGTCGGTGAAGGCTCCACCACACGGTACCAACAGCACGACCAGCAGTCCTGTCCAAGTCAGCTTACACCCTCTTCCCTTTCCCATTCTTCTCCCTTTTCTTCCTTCGCGTTATCCCCTCCCCCCCTTGATGTTATTGTCCACCGCCTTTCTAATCCAACCTTCTCCCAGCCCTTGAAAATGGGAAGGAATAAATGGTACTTACCCCATTCCTCCCCGGCACGCCCGGCGCACAAGCCAAATCCAGCCCCTCGGCGGTAGCTGCACAGCGCCGGTCACACGCGCGCTCGTGGCCACCGTGAGAAGTGACATTCATTACTGGATCCTGCGAAAAGGTCGGGATCGCGCTGATTCCGCTAGCTAGGAGGGCTATAACAAGGTGGGGAAGGGGTCTCATCTTGGCTTAATCCAGTCGATGAACGCTAGATCGAAGGCCGGGTATTCGTGTGGATATGAAGCCTAGAGACAAGACGAAGGACAACAGTGCTGTGAAAGATTGAGTTGACAGTAGTGAAAGGGCTGAGTCTGGAAGTAGACAGCAGGATGACATTACATCCACGGCGTCCTTCGAGTTTAAGAAGGTTTGGGTGTGGTACAGAAGGAAGGTGGCACGAGACGTGAATGAGACGTATGTTTGCTATTTTGCGGAGGGTAGCCAAGTCGGATGATGATGGTTGGTGTCTACTAGATTCTTCGGTGTTATTTATTGAGACAGCGACTCATAACTTGGCGAAGCTTGCTGGTGATGCTGTGTGGGGGGTACGTGTGCGCCGGCTAAACGCAGTGCGGAGGTCAAGCTAGGCGCTCTTTACGTCCACATGTATAGCAGACTTGTCAATATGTGAGGCACAGACATTCACCCATCAGAATATCGCCACAGCATTCGGCGGACTTGCTACACCTCCAGGAATCTACGTCGCGTCAGTCGAGTGAATCAAATCAAAATGTCTTACCCTACCTTCAGCGGCACGCTGGACACAAAGCAAGTGTATCTCCCGAGCGAATCCGCCTTCTCGCAAAGTCTCTCCAGGTCGAACATTTCCCCTATGGTAACACCTGCACCCTGTCAGCAAGTCTACCCGAAGCAAGGACGCTCCAATCTACTTACCCCATCCAGCCAAACACCACTGATGAATCAGCCCCCCTCCTTGCATCTCCTCCTCCCACGCCTCTCCCTTCCAGATCCCGCCTGGCTCGTTGTGCTTCCCGACGAGCGGCGACATCTCGAACGATGGTGCATCGCTAGATAGTCAGCTGCGCTCTACAAACATCTCAGTAAAGAATGTATGCTGGATGACTTACCCTGCAACGGCTACGAATCCCGACTCCCATATCCACTGCAAGACGTCCTTGCTACTCTCCACGCCCAAAAACTCCGCTGTCGGCTTCGCGGCCTGCGCCTTCCGGTCCTCATCACTCAACGCCTCGTAATCCCTCGTGAACCCTGTCCTTAGCAGCAACATATCGCCCTCCCTAGTCTGCACGCCCGTTTCTTTCAACATATCCCTCAGCGTGTCCGCCGAGATACTCCTCGGCTGCAGCGCATTCACCTTCTCCTGTCCTTTCTTCTCCAGATACCTTGGGTAATCCAGAATCACCGCCCTGGTCGTAATTCCGCCAGCCTCCACCCACCGATCAATCCCAATAACATCACTCCCTTCAATCTCTGCCTGCGCCCTACCCCCATAGAACTGCTTCGCCTTCTGGTACCCATAGTGCCGGAAGCCGTCCCACTGGCTGCTGCTCTGCGTGTTGATGTCGATGAAGTCATCGTTGACGGTCCGCGGTGCTTTGCTGTGGAGCCTCCATTTAAAGCCGGGGCGATTGAAGGAGGGGTAGGTCGGTAGGTTGAGGTACCAATCCAGGGAGACGCGCTCACCGAGCTGTATTTCTTGCGCGGCGAGCTTGACGATGGCGGGGGTGAGGAGATTTAGGGCGCCGAGTTCGTCGTTGGGGCCGTAGAGACCCCAGGCATTTCCTGGAGGGCCGTTCTTGTCGAGAGGGAGGGAGGAGAAGGGGGGGCGGGTCGTTGTTGGGGGCATGTTGTGAAGGTGGGGAGATGATGTGAACCGGCTGGTATTGCAGCTTGTTTGAGGGTTTTATGGGTGTGAAGCTGCGTCTTGCCGACGTCCGGGTTCTGGGGGGTTGATTGCTCGGGCTGATGATGTACCTAACTGTGGGGTTGGTGGTGGCTCAAAGCGGGGTCGCTCTTGCTTTCGCGCTGATCCGTTCTGCCACCACGCGTACAACCGAAGTCGGGAAGGGTCATTGAACGTGATCGTATACATTCTCGTCCGTGGTGTTGCCGGATGGAGGAAGATCTTGATCAACCGAATGAAGCTCACTTTTTGAAACACAATTTTTCCGTCGGACATTGTATTAGCTATACTCATTTGCACGACACAATCAAGATCGAGCAAACGTGTGGAAACTATCGCACGGTCAGAGACGCAGTGGTAGACCGTGGTGGGTCCCGCAAAGCCAACAAGTAGTCGATTGATCGGTTGACCCAAAACATGGGGTATTGAAGAGCCATGACGCCGGAAATGCTATAAACCATACGCCGCCCAATGCACGTCCTTTCCACCCTACAACGCCTCCAACTCGAAGTCGTCGAGCTGATCCCGATACTTCATGATGTTCCTCTTAATCTTCGACGAGTCGACCCACGTCACGAAATCCTCCATATTCCTCGTAACCAAGTACGCCGGGTCGGTCATAACATCCGTTCCAACTCTGACGTGCCCCTGCTCAATGAACTTTATCGCAGCCGTCACATTATCTGCCATCCGTAGCTTCGTCATGACAACGGGCAACCTCCTCCTGCAAAACGCGCTCACGGTGACTTTGTGCTCGACATCGGACAGCTTCCCGCGGCCCGACCCGCCGGTGCCCAGTATGCCCATGGTGAACAGCTTCTCGAGCATAAGGTCCTCGTGCTTGCGGCGGAAGTCGTCGGTGGGCTCAAGGGCGGCGATCTTGTGGGCCAGTTGGCGCAGCGAGCCGGCGAGGCGGTTGTACTTTGCGTAGTCGTCGCGCTTCTGGACGCCGTAGCGGCGCATAATGGCATGCTCGCGGTGATCGTTGTCGGACTTGTAGGTACTGGAATGGTTAGCTGGGAATGTCCGTGGGACATGGGCTTCTTACTTGAAGTCGACCTTGCGGAGGAGCTTCTGCTCATGATGCTTGAGTTTGCGACCCATGGTGCCGTGCGCGAGCTAGCGGTGCGTTGTGTGAGTTGAAGGCGGATTCCTTGGATAAGAACTCGTAAGGGCAGTCTGTTCGGTCTTGAGCACGGTGGCCGTCAAGACTCTATGCGCCGAGAAATGCGGGAGCGAGCGCGACGAAAAGATGCCCGAAATCGAAATCTTGGCGAGCCACTTTTCTAGCCGCTATCGATAACAAAACCCCCAAAAATCCATCGCGACTGCCAACATCCCCGCCAGCCTTCAATTGTGGCCATATACCAGCGGGCTCCGAAAGCTCGTTTTCTCGCTCTGTACCCATCCTCGTAAGCTATACGCGCGATCGCTACCCCCGAAAGCATCTCCCGACCCTCAGCATCCCTTCGCAAGCTGCATCTTCAAATCCTACACACCAACCCTCCAGAATGCCAAAAGCCAAACCCAAGCGCGCCGGCGCGTCCTCTACGCAATCCACGCCCTACGCCAAACCCTCCGCCAAAGCCGCCGCTGCGCACTCCATCTTCAAAATGAACCACGACCTCGGGCAACACATCCTCAAAAACCCGGGCGTCGCCTCCGCCATCGTCGACAAAGCGAACCTAAAACAGTCCGACCACGTGCTGGAGATCGGTCCGGGGACAGGAAACTTGACAGTCCTGATCCTCAAGAAAGCCAAGACGGTCACCGCGGTCGAGTTTGACCCGCGCATGGCGGCCGAAGTGACAAAGCGCGTGCAGGGCACGCCCGAAGGCTCTCGATTAAAAGTCTTGCTCGGGGACGCAATCAAGATGGAGTACCCCCACTTCGACGTCTGCATCTCCAACACACCGTACCAAATCTCCTCGCCCTTGGTCTTCAAGCTGCTCTCCCTCCCGCACCCCCCGCGCTGCGCAGTTCTCATGTTCCAGCGGGAATTCGCGATGCGACTATTCGCAAAGCCGGGGGAGAAGCTGTATAGCAGACTGAGTGTGAATGTGCAGATGTGGGCGCGCGTCTCGCACGTCATGAAAGTCGGCAAGGCAAATTTCAACCCCCCACCAAAAGTCGAGTCCAACGTCGTGCGCATCGAGCCAAAGCATCCGCGTCCGGCTATCAGCTACGAGGAGTGGGATGGCCTACTCCGCATCTGCTTCGTCCGCAAAAACAAAACACTGCGGTCCAGTTTCTTGGGGACGAGCGCCGTGGTCGAGCTCCTCGAGTCAAACTACCGCCTCTACTGCGCGCAGAACGACATACCCATCGACGAGACGCCCGTCGACGACGCCGACGCCGTGGATGAGATGGAGGTTGAGGACGCCGACGACGAGTTCAGGGGCTTCAGCGACCCGGACGACATGGACGATGATGTGCCCGATTTCTTCAAGACGGCGCAGAAGAAGGGCGGGAATAAGAAGAAGAGCCGCGGCGCGGTGACGGGCGTAGTGCGCAAGAAGATTGAGAAGGTGCTCGAGGACGCGGACCTCGCCGAGAAGCGGGCGCGGATGTGTGACGAGGGGGATTTCTTGAAGTTGGTAAGTCGTCGACATGAGCGCAGAAAGAACGCGTGGAGACTAACCGAGACATAGCTTTACGGGTTCAACCAGGAAGGGATACACTTTGCTTGAACGGAAAAAGGATACCACGGCACTACATTTTCGGCGTTCTGGGGCACGAGATCAAGTTTACGCATGCAGCATTATGGGCGCTTGGGAGATACCAAAAGGACTTGGCATTCGGGAGTCTATAACAAATTCATCGGCTCAACAGAGAGTTTCATCAGATCGCACGTATTCGTTCCACTTTCACTTTCAATAGTGTTCAAGGCGTCTATATCGCCTCCTCGAACTGCCTAACCAACTGCCCCTTTTCTTGCAAGAAATCCTTGACCTGCTTGACCGTGTACTCTCCTCGGTGGAACTACCCCAAGTTAGCAAACATCTCTCGCCCGTACCGTGCAGAGGAGTAACTTACCATGCCAGCTCCCAACGCCGCATCCGTACTCGTCTTCGCAAATACCTCCTCAAAGTGCCCTGGGTTCCCTGCTCCACTGCTCGCAATAACGGGGATCTTGATCGCCTCCTTAACATCATTGATCAACTCCAAATCAAACCCGCTGTTCGTCCCATCCTTATCAATGCAATTTAGCAAAATCTCGCCCGCGCCCATGGCCTCCACAGCCGTAACCAGCTGCCGGACGTCGAAGTCCCGGCCCTCGCGGCCACCCTTGATGGTGCACTGGTACCACGCGTACTCCTCGCCATTGGGGCCCTTGGTCGCCGTCTTGATGGTGTGGTGGGGCGTGGCATCGGGAGAGGCAACATAGACGCGGCGGGGATCGATGCTGATGACAACGGCCTGGTTGCCGTACGCGGAAGAGATGGCTTCGATAGCCGTAGTGCCATTCAATTTCGATCCACGCGCGTAGTACTCTTCCGCGGCGGTGACTGCATCAGACCCGATGCTGACTTTGTCCGCGCCCGACTTGAAGTACATGGTTGCGATGTCGAGGGCGGAGATGTTGGTGCCGTCTGTGTCGACGGTGTCGCGGATGCCGCCGCCGATGGTGAGGGGCACGAAGACAGTTTCGCTGGTACGCCGCAGGATCTCGAGCATGGGCGTGTCGGCGACGGGGCAGTTGCGGAAGGAGGTGATGTTCAGGAAGGTGACTTCGTCGGCGCCCTGCTCGTAGTACTTCTTCGCCATCTCGACTGGCTTTCCGAGGTTGCGCACTTCGCCGCCTGTGTTTACGCCATCTTTCTCCCGTACGTCGTACTGGTCTCCCTTGGTGACGACTAAATCGCCCTGGTCGTTTGTCCGCACGTCCAAACATGCGATCACTCTCCGCGTTAGCCCTTCTCGTGCTGATTCCTTCGAAGGGACTTTGGGTAATTTTTGTACCCTCTCGCCATCGCAAAATGCTTTCAGAGCACGCAGGCCAGCGGCTCCGCTCTTCTCGGGATGGAACTGCGTCGCGAAGATGTTGTCCTTTGCCACTGCGCCCACAAACTCTTCATCGCCATAGCGCGCTGTTGCTACTTGCCAGCCCTCCTTTTCTAGCTCGCCCTCTACGTACGGCGCAGCATATGAGTGAACGTAGTAGTACTTGGAGTCTGGCCGCAGTCCATACAGCGACTCATCTGTAACCTGGCCAGTCCGTGACGTGTTTGCGCTGTTCCAGCCAATGTGCGGCACGCTCTTGTCCTTGCTGTCGAACTTCTTCAGCCGCGCTGGTATCACACCCAGACCCTTCACATTCGGGTCTTCTTCTGATCCCTCAAAGAGCGCTTGTATCCCGACGCATATTCCCATGAACGGTTTCCCAGCTTTGATGTGTTCGCGGATGGGTTCGACGTAGCCCGCCTTTTCGAGGTTCGTCATGCAGTGTCCGAAATGGCCAACGCCGGGAATGATCAGTTTCTACGGGTTCAACTCTGTCAGCTCATGTCAATTGGTGTTTGAAGCACACAGCTAGGCGTCTTTACCTCTGCAGTAGGCACGTCGGCGGGTGATCTGACCCACTCGACGGTGTAGCCGACTTTTTCAATGGCATTGACGAGCGAGCGCACGTTTCCGGCGACATAGTCGAGCAAGTGAACGGTCGGCATGGTGATCAATTGGTGTTTGTGGTGTGAGTGAACGACTGACTGGTCTTCAGAAATTATTACATGCTACTGACTCATGACGCGGTTGCGCTTGCCCCGCCATCGGAGGGGTAGGAACTGTCGCGCTAAGGGACGCGTAGGGTCCAAAAGTCACGCCTCGCGCCTCGTACATCACATGGCTTAAGAGAACGGTATTTTGCATAAAATCGTGTCCCTCGTTGGATATTTGGATAGGCTATTCCTCTCTGCCTGCCTTCCTTATGTACAGCCGATACGCCGGAGCGACCGCAGACCTCCACACCACACACGCGCTAGCATGCCAAAGAAACCCAGTCAATGCGCTGTTTGATATCAAGACACCCAATGAACACCGGCAGAAACGAGAACAGAACAGGGCCAAAGCCGTCTATACGAGGCCGTCATAGAGAGATAGGGCCGAAACGATCGTCTCGTCGCGCTTGGAGCCTTCCTTGAACTCGGCCATGTCCAAGCTGCCGTTCTCATCCTTGTCCATCATCCGGAAGATCTTGCGTACGCGCTTCTCGGGCGTGTCTTCGTCTTCGGGGAGCTTGACCATGGAACCGACCTGCAATGATCAGTTGCTGGTTGTGAGGTACTACGGAACGCCTCACCATCTTGTATATCGCCTCAACGATCGACAGCATCTCCTCGTAGCTGATCTTTCCGTCGCCGTCAATATCGTACAGCTGGAATGCCCAGTCGAGCTTGTCCTCCATTTTCCCACGGCTCGTGACGCTCAGGGCACAGATGAACTCCTTAAAGTCGATAGTACCAGACTTGTCCGCGTCGAACACATTGAACACATAATCTGCAAACGAGGATGGATCACCGAATGGAAAGAACTGTTTGTAGATCTTCTGGAACTCCTCCTTGGTGAGCATGCCAGAGGGGCAGTCCTTCAGGAAGCCTGCGTTCGTTTAGCGCCGGTATCCCTCCATGGGACGAGACTCCCCTCACCCTTGTACCATTGTTGCAGCTCCTTCTTGTCGAAGTGGGTCGCCTTCTGGAGGTCGGCCAGCTCTTGCTGGGAAAGCTTGCTCTGGCTGCGGGGTAGCACTATCAGCGTCTCGTTCACAAGTTTAATGTGCTCGACAGGACTCCGCGCAGCAAGCTCCGCCTCAAAGGACTTGACGGCGTTGGCGAGGGCGACTTTGCACAGGGCGTGGTAATGAGGGTAGTCGCGGTCGCGGTGGTGCGGTATGTCGATGTGGTGCAGGCGCGCAAAGTAGAGCGGCACCTGGTGGTCCTCTAGAGGAGGCGGGGTGCTGTGGCCCAGCGGTATATGGTTGTCGGGCATTGCGCACAAGGGGTGTGCTTAGTATGCGCGTGGCGGCTGAGCGGGTGTCCTGCAGCCAGAATCGCGTTGGCTGGCGGTGGCATATCGTGGAGCGCTCGCTGTCAAGCGCAGACGTTGGGCTCGAATGTGCGGGCGCCATGTTTGCGCGGGTCGTGCGGTGACGGGCAGGAGTCGTCCGGTCTGAGGCGGGAGGCGGCTGCTGCTGCTGCACAAGGAGAAGTGGGGGACTCACGATTTACCCATGGCTGCGGCGAGAGCAGGTCACTGTTGCGGGTTCTGGCGCGTACAGGCAGAAGCAAGGCGTGTGGATAGAGGTCGGCGGCGTGTGTAGGGTCGTGGATTTGAAGGCAGCCGTCCGTGCTGGGTTACGGTGGCGGGGGGTGATTCGCGCAGCGGCGATATTTGGCGGGGTCAGTCCGTTACGGACGGGGCGCAGCAGAGGGACAGAACCGTGGTTGCCGCGGATACGAAGACAACAGCAGGGCGGCAAGGCGTGAAGAATTAGGTGCGCGTGTGACAGTGCTAGGGCAGCTGGGGAGTTTCAGTTGGGCTAAGGTGACGGTCGGCGGACGCGACAAATATAGCTTGACGGGCCAGGTCGCGGCCGCTTCCACCTTCGGCGTCATGATGCGCCTGCTCCGGCCGACAACTCCAAAAGCGAGGGCGTCGCGGGCGGGCTGGCCAATCCCGCTGCCAGCCAGCCATCCAGAGCCGCGCTGTTGGCGCCCGTCGGCTGCAGCTCCAGTAGCCCTATGCACAGCACCTCAGCTCGCTGGCGGCGTTGGTGCTTCAGATTGCCCAGCGCGGACGCCTTGGCGGTGTCATTGTTGTCGGCGGGCCCTGGAGCGTCGCTCCAGTCCCTGTCTTTGCCGCAGTCCCTCGAATCACCTTGCGAATAAAGCCCCCGTCCACCCCTAGCTCTCGCTCACGCCCGAAGCTATGGACGTCACCCTCGACGGCGTCTTCTCGCGTGTCGAGACGGCCTTCACCACCCTCGTCGACTCCATTGCCGCATACAACCCATCCCTGCAGGCCGCCGGTGACCTCATTGCTGCCGACGATGAGCTGGCCCGCGGCATAGATAAGCGTAACCAGCACCGCCTGCGACTGCGTGCCTACGGATGCTAACCCGCCCAGTCGCACAGCACCGAGAGAACAGCGCCCGCATCCATGTCCTGCGCGCCGAGCGGGAGGCTCTTGAGGAGCAGTTCAGGTCGTCCGTTGCTGCCCTTGCGGAGCTCCGACGGGACCTTTTTGCGACGCCCGTGACCAAGTTCCCTGACGACCTGCGCCCGGTGCCCTTTGACGAGCTGCTGCAATATGCAAAGAACATTGCCCAGTCCACCGTCCCTCCGACGTACCGCGAAGCCCTGCCAGAGAAGCAATCCGAAGACAGGTCCAAACCCACAGAAGACGGCGCATCGAGCGCAGTGCCCTCCAATGCGGTAGGAACGCCAGCACAGCAACCCGCGCAGGAAGCACCCCAACACACCGCTGAAGTTCAGGCCAGGGAAGGCGAGGAGCAGGCCATCACAGAGGAGGAGGCGGAGTGGCTGAAGAAGCTCAAGGCGAGCGGCTTTGCCTGGTACCCCTGGCCTGACGAGGACAAGATTCGGCGCGGCAACCTGATGCAGATCCAGCATGTGCTGGACCGTGGCAGGGACCCCACGAGCGAAGACCTCACGAAGCTGGGCGAGGATGAGAAGGACCGCATAGCGGCAGAGGCGGCACAGGCCCAGGTAAATCAAGAAGCACAAGCTGCACAAGCGCAGGCGCAGGCGAAGGCGCAGGTGCAAGCCCAGGCTCAAGTCGCTGCTCAAACTGCAGGAGTAGAAGAGAGGCAACCACATGCGCTTCCACCGAAGCCAGCCGAGAAGCCGCAACAGTTTGCGGGCTTCGACGACCTCGATTCAGATGACAATAGCGAGTAAGGCTCTCAAACTCTCGCCTTTTGTCTACTTGCGAAGAAGAGATCTGATGATCTCTATGGAAATTGCCGAATACATCGTGCTCAATGTCTTTCAATCTCCCTGATGTTCAGTTCAGTCAGCGGAAGAGGGGTGCTGAGATATGGCCAGAGAAGTCGCTGTTTCACCAGCTAGGACATACGAGCAGGACAAAAAATATTGAAGTTAGGTCTACGAGTGGTGCCACCATCTTAGCCATTTCGGCATCCTGTCAGCGGAGGTCATCAGTACTATCAATTCAAGGACATCTTGAAGATAATATGAAGCTCTATCTTCCATGTGCATACGCTTTGTTATTGATGCTATGGACGTGAGTGACCAGTTTTGATGAATTCGCGTGCCACCATCCTATTGCGACGTCTACGGAAGTACAGTTCCATGACCAAGGCCTAAATTCTTCTTCCTGTTCTGTGTTGACATTTCGTTCTGGAAATTTGTGCTATATTCTTTACGTGCAGACAGATCGTTTACCTTTGCGCCCAATATTACATGTGACAAGGACCCCAAAGAGGCATGGATGGGAAACATCTAGCGGTGCGGTATCGGCCGGGGCATTTGTAGCCGAGGCCTAACTGCAACAAACAACTAGATTCAACAGAAAAGCGTTCGAGTGGTACTACGCAAGACTCGACCACTGCAACAGATAGGAACTGCCCTATCTGGCCTGGTAATCCCGGAAAGATCGGCGTGCTGTCGGCATCTCCCGCATCCACTGCTGGCCGTCGGACACACGCACCAGGTACCCGCATTTGCGCAAAGAGCCCCGAGCCCCAAGCCTCACGCACATATAACACCCCCTCCGCGGGCCTGAATGGCCAGCGCCGCTGGAGCTCCCATCCAAAGCCGGCCCTACCGTTCCCACAGAGTCCCAGCATGCATCCGCTGCCGGAGCCGCAAGATCAGGTGCCACATCGATATCCCCGGTGAGCCGTGCTTGTCATGTCGGGAACGACGCCTGAAGTGCCAGTACGCGGACAAGTCCAGCGATGGATCTCCGGAGGACATGAATGGTGGGACGCGCACGCCGAAGCGGCAGCGTCTGGATAGGGGTCCGAATGATGAGGATGAGGAGGATAGGCCAAGGAGCGCGCCGGTGCTGCATCGTCCGAGTAATCACCCTTCTGCCAGTATCATTCTGGCGCCGCATGTGGCTGAAGACGTGGATATCCTGCAGAGACACATGTCTCAACATCGACCGCCTGAGGGATCGGGATCAGATGCAGGGCAGTACCGCACACTGAATCAGGACACGACTGATCCCATTGTCTACCTCACTGTTCCACGATTCCGGAGCGGTTTGGCACCGGAGCTGGGCGCCGGGAAAGAGCAGCTGGAGATCCTACAGCAGCTGATGGGCCCGTTTAAGAGAGAAGTCGTTGATTTGTTCTTCTCTTGTATGCATTACGCATTCCCTGTGATGGACGAGGAGTCGTGCTTTCTGCTGAAGAAGGGCCAGCTCGATAAGGTCAGCAAGAACTTGGTCTGCGTTGTGCTAGCGAACGGCACCGCGAACTGGTTCCTGAGCGATACGTTGAAGATGCATCCGAAGCCAGACCTGCATTATATCTGGAATAAGGTTGGTAACTCTACAGTCATGCAGAGCAAGCATTGACTTCTTTAGGCAATCAGCGCGCTCCATGAGGACTTCCTAAGCCCCAGCATGGCCACAGTCAACGCCTCAGTGCTCGACCAAACTGGCCGTCCCTCGGTCTCCATCATGGGCAACCTCACCCTCTGCGGACGCACAATCTCCCTCGCCCAAACATTCGGCCTCCACCGCGACCCCACAAAATGGAACATTACCGAGACCGAGAAGCAAAACCGCATCCGCTCCTTCTGGGGCGTCCTCATCACGGACTACTGGAGCTCCATCGCCTACGGCGTCCTCCCCCACATTGGCAAGCGCTTCTACGATGTCCCCCTGCCCACTATCGACGCCCTAATGCCGCTCCGCGCGACCCCCGCCCAGCGCTGCGCAACAATCTCCTTCGTCCACTTATGCGCACTGACCGAGCTCCTCGGCGATATCCTGCCCTTGGTCTACGAAATCAACCCCAACCGCGCGACCCTCTCCGACACGGTAGCCTCTCTCAAAGCCCAGCTGAAGAAACTCGAGGACCAGCTCCCAGACTGGCTCCCCCTCCCCAACAAACCCGGCACCTCGAATCTCTGGTTCTGCTTCCTCTCTGTGCGCCTGCTACTCAGCCGGGTGAACCTGCGCGCCGCCGTTCTGGCAGACGAACCCGCGCTCAAGAAAGCCCGGTTTGACGAGCTGAGGCAAGCTTCCACCGCGATATTGGACTACATCTGCTTCCTTGGCCAATCCCAGTTCCAGGACTTCTGGCTCCCCTACGCCACGCACCTTCTCGTGCACGCCGTCACCGTCTCCCTCCGATGTGCTGTCGAAACGTCCGACGTCGAGCAACGCACATCCTCCGTCTCGACACTCGAACGCTTCATCGCGCACATCCAGCACGCGCGGGACAACTACGACTGGGACATTGCCGGCTACACGCTCGAGCGGTGCGGCGAGAGCGTGGCAAAGATTGCGAGTTTGACGGCAAGAGGCGACGGGCCGCCGCCGGAGGCTATATTGGTTATGCCTGAGCGCCCGCAGGATCCGGAGGAAGCCCTCACGGGCCCGGTAATGGAGGATGGCGGACTGTTGCTGAGCGATTTGCTGGATCCGAATGCGTTTGATTTCAGTTGGGAGGCTTTGTGGAACACGCCGAGTGGAATGACGAACTTTGCGCTCTAACCTCGGGCGGCGGGCAGAGGTGGGTCAAGGTTGCAACGGAAGTGGTCGCAGATGGCGGAGTGAAAAACGGTGCGAACAGGCAGGAGAGATGAAGGATAACTACGAAAGGGTAGTGTTATGTAGCATATACCATATAATCACCCCAATTTTGAGGAACACCCATACCTTTCGTATCCACTTCTCCCTCTACCTCCTACCTCTTTTCCAGGGAATCTATATCCCCAGCAGCTCCGTACACACACTTTTCACCGCGCCCGGTCGACCAACTCATCTCTCGCTCTACTACCGCTCGTCTCGCAAGGGTCATGGGTGGGATGTGACCTAAGCTTAAAGTCACATTTCCAGGCTACATCATCTGTAAGAAGGAAGGCGACGCACAGAGTGCCATGGTAGTTGTACTACATGTAGTCGACCAGGTGCCTTTATGCGGATGGTAGTTCATGTCTTTGCGAGGTCGTCTGTGGCGTGGAAGGCGGGAATAGCTGCGGAATGTCAATAATGGCGGTACAGCAGCATCTCCGATGTGCTCTGTGTTAGGAATACACCCGTAAGCATTCCTACACTCCATTCGAGGAAGTGCATGTCCTGTGATACGTGGAACGGTGTTTGTGGCGGGGAAGCTGCGGAGAAACGGTGCGTGGGCGGTCATGCGAGGCGGCATAGTCTCCCGCGATGCAGATTGCAAGTGCGGGTAGAGCACATATGTGTCATGGAGCAAATGCGCTTTATCCCGGAGCACTGAGTAACGATTTGAATGGGTAGGCTAGCGTCAGAGCAGCGGACTGAACTTTTGGATCAGGGGACGAACACCCAAAACGAGACGTTCATGTACACTTACACTCCAAGGCGTGTTGGAGATCCTGCCAAATGCGATGCTATCTGGCTATTACGAACTCTACTGCCTTCGACGATCACACTGATATCACAAATGCAAGAAGGCATGGAGTGAAGCTACGTCTAGATTTTACGTCTAGACTCCCTGCGTTTAATCTTAGGTATCTCTTGACTCAGTTATAAGCTCGTCTTGGTCTATGGTTGTAGAGAACGTACAGATATGCTGTGCAAAAGCATATAGGAAGCAGACATCAGGTAAGAAGGGCAAGAAATGAGGCTTTCGTGTAGTATGTTGAAATTACGTACGTCTGTTGTAGCCGTTCCACTGCGAATTCCATATTCATGTAGATGATTCCTTCCCCCAATTGTTACCAAGAGACAGGGAATAATGAGGGGATAACAAGAGATAGGTCTTTTGTACCTCCCTAGAGTCTCTATTCAGGGGTTGACCGGGGCTCTCAAAAGGGCGTGATAAGTCAACAACTAGACGTTCAAGAGGTAGAGTACACTAGGAAGGAGAGTGAATAAATATATGACAAGGGAAGTCTGACTGATATGAGATATAGCACCGGGATGAAGGAGAACTAGAGAGAGACTAGGGCGTCTGCATCAATGCGCAGAAATGACAATGCAGCGGACATGGCGCACAAAAATATAGGGCGAAAGGCAATTCAGACGGGCGAGGGGAAGAACAGCTATAAAGAAAGAGAGAAGACAAAGTCGTGAGACCGTATAAAGAAGGTCAGCCAATAATTAATCACTCTAGGTACATAAGATGAAGCGATGAATGTGGAGCAAAACAAGCAGCCTATCCCATGGGCTTGGGCCGACTACCAAGAAACTCCCAACATCTTTATTGGCTTGACCCCTTGGCCAAGGGCCCGCCACAAAGTTCTCTATGCGTTTACTTTGGGTTTCAAACTGGCGCACTGCCTCTGCATGATAATCTAGGCGAAGCCTGTCCCTAGAGGTGGGCGATTCTGGTTGAATAATTGGCGAACAATCGTCCCTTCGCGGTGCCGCTAAGGGCACTGGAGGTGTTGACCATGAGATTTCTAGAATTACCGCATATATACAGACATGTAGAATGCCAGCGCTGTAAAGAAGATACACTGAAGAAGCAAAGCAAGGTACGCCAGCTAAAGAAGCTGAAGACTGCGCTTCTGACGCAGCCAGGAGTCAGTCAGTACGAGCTTAGCAGGAGATACAAGCTTATCGACGATGTGCAGAACGAATCCTCACCCAGGTAAGTGAAGGAAGCAAGACTTCGAGCCTTCATTAAATAGTCCGCTAATGTGGGATGTAGCACTCTCTTACCCGGCGTGATGAAAAAGTTCGACAGCGAAAGCTGTCTAAGCGTCATCGAGTAAAACCGGTAATAAAATCTGCAGCACTTCGACGGCATACACCAACGGCGTACAATGGCGTATAAGGCCTTCTAGGAGACGATGACACCCCAGCGACAAGGACACCACGTGCTTTATCCAGTAGCTAGGTGCCATAGGTACTCCAGATCCATGGATGTCAAATCTCATACGCCATGTCCCCTATTCATGCCGCCGGAGGGCGGTCGTGATGCGTGGCGGTCGAAGTAGGTTCAGCATACTCAGCTGGAGTCGCGGAAGTGACGCTACGATCCTGATACAAATCCTGGAGGCGTTATAACACATGCTACAAGCGCGGAGAACGATCTTGTGCAGGAGAAATTCACCGAACACCTCAAAGTAAAAGTCCAAGTTCCTGAGCAGGCTTTGGACTGCAGCTACAGCACTGTTGGTGGCAAAGAGCTCCCGGCGGCGCTGGGGGCGCACTTGAACGAGTATTAGAAGTCACGGAAGTTGATGAGTGGAGAGCAGATCAAGATCACTGGGACAGCGACAGCGCTGCACGAGGCTTTCGGATCTAGTATTGCGGATCCAGGACAAGGTGCGCTGGAGACCTGTACGAGAATTAGCCTTATACAAAGAGAGTAACTACTTATAGCCTGTAAGGAATCATGACCAGCAGACCTTACTATGGCCGCTTTGAGCTGGACTTTGGGCTCAAGGCTGGGCTGAAGATGGTGGCTGCGGATACACCATTAGGAACTTGTTTGCAGCCCGATGTCGTCGACGCATTCGAACAGACGTCGCAGAAGGCGAAGGCTGGGAGTATAGAGATCAGGGCTGTGCTTATCATCAATCCTCAGAATCGCCTACGTAGGTAAGCCATGTGCTTCACACAAACGTATTACAGATTGACGATGCACAGGTCGATGCTGCCCCGAAGACACTCTCATCGCATTCATGTGCTTCCACCAGAAGCACCATATCCATCTCAGCAGCGACGACATCTATGCTTTTTCGGGGTTCGACCCCACTGAGCGCGGTACTCATCCCTTCACCTCCGTGCTCTGGTTTGAACCACAAATAGACGAAAGCCTGCTGCACGTCACCTATGGTATGGTCAAAAACTACGCCGTTCCGGGCTTGCGCATAGGAGCCCTTATTACGCATAGCAAACCGCTGCTCAAAGCGGTGAAATCTGTGACCCGGTTTCGTAATCCCTCGGGACCCTCGGTCGCGATCGCGTCTGCTACGTTGTACGATCGTACATGGATGCGTTCATTTATAACACTGAGCCGGGAGCGCGTAGGCGAGGCGTACACGTACTTCAGTGAGCGTCTTTCGCCGATGGGTGTGACGTATCTATCCCGAGTCAATGCAGGCTTCTTATGTTTATCAATCTCGCAGTCTGGCTAATAGAGGATGTAGGGCAGGGCAAGGAGGAACGGGAGCAAGAGTTGGCTCACAGCGCATTCGACAGAGGAGTCTTCCAACAGCCAGGTGAAGGGCATGCGTTAGAGCCAGGCTGGTTCAGGTTGGTCTATATGCTGGAGAGGAGGGTGATGGATAAGCGATTGCGAAGGCGAGTGTGGAGAGAATGTTGTGAGACTCTGTGAGCTAACATCGAATAGGCTTGGAAATGTGATCAATGATTGAGCATGAGAAGGTTCGCACATATCGATTCGATACCACTCAAGACTGTGACTTCCATGTAGTTGACGTGTACGAGCCCCAGGGGCGTCGAAGGCGCTATGGACCCTTCTTCTGTGCTCAGCTCGGATTGAAGCCGAGATAGCGCAATCAAACAGTTGCTGCGGTTCCTTTAGCCTCGGGACTCAATCCCGTGATGTTTCCCCTCAGTCGTAAGCTCGATCGCACAACTCAGCCGCTTGTTTCGAAACGCGTTCACAGCGACAGCAGGGATCACCTGCGGCATTATCTCGGAAGTGTAATGCAAGTTCTATCATTGGCCAGCACAGCGCGGACCGCAAGGCGCAAGATGTCGACCGCGTAATCAAAGCTTGGCTAATGGTCTGTCCACGCTCCAAGAATGACGGCGAGGCTGTGGTTCGAAGGGCTGGTGAAAGCTTAGACGAAAGAAGCCCCACTGGCATAGCGAAAATGCCCCATGCCACGCGGTCGCTAGCCACTTTTGGAGCAAGGGCCTTGGCAGGACGACGACTCCTCTAGCAATTTTGAGATGTTGACGAATACTCCCCAGAAATGACCGTAAAGAATGTTCAACTGGGGTGCAGCGTTGGCGCTGAAGAGATCAAAGGCCAATGCTCGAAACGTCCTTGTCATTATGGGCAACGACTACGCCCCAGCGAGGATCCACAATGACGATCGTCTGCGCTGTCTGAATCGATGGCCCTGCAGTGTGACATTATGTTGATAAGTATAAAGGAAACGAGAGGAATGGACAGTTAAGATCATCATCCAGATCGTTCGCTGCGCTTCTACCTCGCTACTTACACATCTTTACAGCAACTCTTTCTGTCCTTGCGAACTTCTTGCTTCACATAGACCATTCGCTCCATATAAAGATGCGTCTCACTCAGACAGTCCTCTCGGGCCTGACTCTCCTGTCGGCCGTATCCGCCCATCCAGGACATGACCTCTCCCAGGAAATCGCCGAACGTCGCGAGTTCCTCAGCTCCGTGAAGCGCTCCGATCTCAGCCACTGTGCCGCCAAGTTGAAGGCACGTGGTGTCAACAAGCGCAATGCCGTCCGTCGCGAGGCAGCTCTCGAGAAGGCCCGCGCAAAGCGTGGCTTGAAGAAGCGCGACCTTGACACTGTGGTCGCCACTGACCACAACGCTACCGCCAAGGGTTACACCTTGAACACGGACGCTACTACGCTCTTCAGTGGTAATGCTTCCTGCGTTCTGACGCCCGAGGTCACCCAGGGTCCCTATTATGTCGGAGGCGAGTGGATTCGCAGCAACATTGCTGAGGACCAAGCCGGCGTTCCAACTTTGATCGACTACCAGGTCATTGACGTTGACACCTGCGAGCCCGTGACCGGCGTTTACCTTGAGATGTGGCACTGCAACTCCACCGGTGTCTACTCTGGCATAGTTGCTTCCGGCAATGGAGATTCCTCCGACGAAAGTAACATCGACAACACCTTCCTCCGCGGAATCCAGAAGACCGATGCCGATGGTGTCGCCCAGTTCGAGACTACGTTCCCCGGCCACTACACCTCCCGCGCCACCCACATACATCTCATGGTCCACACCAACCCTACACTGTATGTCAACGGCACGCTTGGCAACAACGTTTCAACCTCCCACGTTGGACAGGCCTTCTTCGACCAGAACCTCATCTCTGCCGTCGAGCTCACCGAGCCGTACAACACCAACACCCAGCAGATCACTGAAAATGCTGACGACTCTATTCTCGGTGAAGAAGCTGACAGCGTTGACCCTTTCCACGAATACACCCTTCTCGGCGACGATCTCTCTGACGGCATCTTCGCTTGGTTGGCTTTCGGCATTAACTCTACTCAAGTGAACTCTGTCACACCCGCTGTAAGTCGCTCTCAGTGACCCAATATTTGACGTCAGCGAAGAAAACGTACTAATCATGTGTTCAGGCTTACTATTATAAGGAGGGCGGTGTCGCGAACGAGAACTCCGGCGGCATGGGCGGCGGAAGTGGTGGCGCCCCTCCTAGCGGCAGCGGTGCTCCCAGCGGTGGTGTCCCCAGCGGCTCTGCTCCCGCTGCCTCGGCCACTGCTTAGACGGTGAACGATTTGATCGTTCATCCTTGGCCCGCTCGTACACGGTCGTGACGCTAAATCTTAGTCGACATAGTGTCGCAATCTTCTCCTGTCTATACTCCCTCACTTGTGCTTGTCGCATTTTATGCGCGCTAAAGATGTTTACTTTTCCTGTACATAGAATCAAATACCCAGGCCTTGTCGTTGTCCACCCTTAAGCTAAGGATAACCCACGAACTTGACCACCGTGACGGAAACTTTTGGTCCTGTTTTCTTTTTCTTGTACTATGTTGGCGCTCGATTCATCTCGCTACTACTTAGCACAAGCTCCGCTATAATTGAAGATCTGAAACATGAGACGGTGTTTTCAGCCGACCAAGCAATGCATACTTCTTCCCAAGTTCACAGCTAGGAGGGAGTTTTGCGATGCTATTGGATTCCTCACCTTCAAGTTAGCTTTCCATCCCTATTCTCATCCAATGCCGGCTGCTTAGATTCGCTAAAGGTTCGGACGCTGATGCAGCGTAGATACAAATGACTGGGACATAGATCAATACAGTCTCGTCGAGGATAGCGCGCGACGGCGATGAATTGTTCCAATGCATTTACTTACGGCTCCAGAATCACTTGATTTAACTTTCTTACATTTGAGCTGATCATTATATTATTCTCTCAAAGGAAGATTGTCGGGCCTCTTTGAACTCTAGGTCTCTATCACGCGTAAGGGGCGAATATCAAATTGTGGTCCCTTCGCTCCTCGCGAGCACGTCTCTCTGCCCCCTTTCTCAGTACCGGAACATATCCATCTCTCCCACGAAGGGCCCTAAACCATTGTCTAGCTGTCGTGGTTCGGAACCTGTTTTCATACACCTGTAATGTATCATGATCAAGAGATGACCACATAATGCCATCGTGACCGACAGTACAATGGTAGTTCCAGTGGTCCTAGTTGTCCTACTGTAAGCATCCACGCTAATATATCACGTTGCATGTTTAGAAGAGTGTAAAGTGATTTAATGCACGATGAGGTGCCCGTCTAACAACGTTTCAGATATACCAGCTGACTGAGTTGGATAAGGACCAATTAGATCTCGCGGACTGAGTCGCTGGGAGCTTACTAAGACATACTGCTCATGATCTTAGGTGATCATGTGCCCTGCTCGTCTTGTTTCATCACACCACTCATCCACTAGATCAAATGAATACCAAGTCGCCGAATCACGAAAAGAGTCGGCCGCTTCCTGATTGTGTACCGTAGTAATATCGCTTAGAACAAATATGCGATGTGGCGCACCTCGTGCTACCACGAGTACAAAAACCGACCGGTTCACTGCTGACTACGAGTTTGTGCGCTCTGCTGACCACCATTCAGCTCAGGCTGAACGCATGTGCAAACACAGTTTGCCTTTTGACCTGGCATTGCATTTCCCAACAGCCCATGATTGGCTTCATGGTGAAGCTTGGGGCTGAACACGCCGCCAGCTATGGCTTGCGGCATGCGCCCTAGTCAAAATACTCAATGTTCGAGCTGAACGCATCGTTTAGTGCGGATGTGGTGGCTTTCACCAGCTCGTCCATGCGGTATGGCCAAAGATGGGCTCGCTCGCCTCAGGTGCGCCTCGATCATATCAGTCTCAGCCGCACAGAGAAGTGATCGCCTGTCAGTCTTGGAGCGGTCAACAACCCTGCATCAGTCCAGCCATCTTCGAGGCACCGGTACATCGAAATTCACCATAAAGGACGGTGCGCCCTAGCACTCACTATTGCCGTGAAATCGCACCGGGATTTTAGCCAAAGTCTTGTAGCCGTGCAATTCAAACACTCTTGTAGACTGAGCCTTTAAACCTAACTCATTTGAGACCATCCACGAGTTGATCTCCTTCTCTCAGCCAACCATGGGACCTCTGCTCCGCCGAGAGCACCTTGAACGAACATCGATTCTCAAGGAGATACTGGACCACGTTGATGAGTACGCTGCTGAATACGATAAGATTGACTATCTTCCTTTGAAAGAAGAAGTCTTGAAACCGGTGTTGGCAGATGACTTCGACCCCCAGACTCAGATACGTGGGTTCCTGCGGACTTTTCAACATACACTAGCTTACAAGCTGGCAAGTGCACTAACATCACGATAACTCGAATTTAAGACTAACACCTTATCAAGGCAATCGACAGCATTCAAAGCCAAGAATTAAAGGAACAAATCATAGAGTTTGTGGAAGGGAAGGATGCGAAAAGCATCATGAACGGCAAAGAGTTCAGGGTCGACCTTCACAAAAGCCCCCCTGTACAACACCACTTCTCATTAATTGATGAGCTAAAGCAGCTTTTCGTCTGCTCAATCGACTTGAAGGCGGCAATCAGCGATGTCTTCCATCCGAAGCACAAGCATGTAAAGAACCTACCAATCATATACGAAGATGCACAGAACACGAAACTCTTGGAGGTAAGCAAATGGCGACACCGAAATTCTTACTGCCATACCAGTTTCAGACTTGGTTCTGTCCATATCACTGACTTCAGAACAGTGCTACAGTGAAGTGCCATTCGCAAACTGGGGTCAAACGGTGGCGAACTCGCCCAGGTTCACCTTCCTTCCCACGACCGTTCGTGGTGTCCAGCGCATCGTGCAGTTCGCAGTTGCCAACAACTACCGTGTGCGATGTGCTGGATATCGTCACAGCTGGAGTCCTATTTTCTCGCAAGACAATGAGCTATTTATCTCATTCGTCAACCTGGACACAGTTAACACGCTTCCAGACCCGACCTCGCTCATACCTGGCGAGTATGATCCATCGGCTGTACCAGAGCTCAAAACGATTGAGCTCAAGGAAGAGACAGCACCAGGAAGAAAACGACTGTGTCGTGTTGGCGTCGCGGTCACGAACGAAGAATTCCGCCGATGGGCTATTGCGGGGAAGGCCTGGTCTCTACCCGCTGATGTGATTCTGGTTGAGGTATGTACCCTGTAATTCTTAGCTACGACACCAGAACTCGGAATCTGATCGATTCATAGGTGACCATCGGAGGTGTCAATGGGCCTATTTGTCACGGTGCTGGCATAACCCATAAAACTCTGTCCGACTACGTTCGACGCCTCGAGTATGTCGACTGCCATGGTCAGCTCCAAATCGTCGACGACGAGGTTCAGATCAAGGCAGCCGCAGGGGCCTTTGGCCTACTTGGTGTCGTGACCCACATTACCTTCGAGCTCGATGCCATGTCCTATGCAGTCATGGTAAGTACGGACTCCCATCATGTAACTACCAGTTACCGATTCATGACAGAAACCACTGAAAGAAGATGTCGGCTTGGGTGTGCCGCCCCTGGACAAGAATGACATTCCCGAAGCATTGCGAAGCGACTGGTTCGATGCGCCAAATGTAGATCAACAATTGGCTTCTGCAACGGCAGAATTTAAGAATCGAGCAGCGAGCGAATACTACAGCGAGTAAGTGAACATCATTCTTTCCGTCTAGGGTGATACGATAGCTAATTCTCATAGATGGTTTTGGTTTCCATACCAAAGGAAAATATGGACGAATACTTTCAGTACGACAACGGACGCAACAGATGCTATCGACTACCCCGATGATAAGAATGTCTTCCTACAGTGGGTGCAGAACTGGCTGGGGGGCGTCGTGACTACAAATCCGTTCTTCAACGCGATACCAGGCTATTGGCAAGCTCAACTTCTTGCCACGCTTGCGATGGCAACTCTTCCACCGACTCTCGGCGAGAGCAACACGCCCACATATAAGACCTTCCTTCCGAATGCCTTGCACTTCCGCCGCGGAATACAGAACATGCGAGTCCGGGACATCGAACTCCAAATACCGCTGCCCCCACGTAAAGATGACCCGTCAAAGCCAGACTTCAGCATCGTTCAGCGTGCCTGGTGGGACATCATCAAGCTTGTCTACAAGGATGCCGACATCAGTAGCGATCCATCCTCAGCAATGCGCGTTGCGCTCGAAATGCGTCTCATGGCGGGCAGTGATATGCTCATGGCACCTCAGAAGGGCAACGACTTGGGAACATTGTCGATCGAAGTGCTCACATTGCCTGACGCTGTGGCTGACGATGAGTGGCACGACTTCGCACAAAGAGTCATTGACATCTGGATGAGCTATGGCGGGAACACAAGACCTCACTGGGCAAAAGAATGGGACTACTTCAAGTTCAAAGGTATGGAAGCGAGGAAGTATCTGAAGGAAGTTGCATACAAAGATCAAATACCCGAGTTTCGGGAAATGCTTAGCAAGATCGGGAAGCAGCACAGCTGGACACTGGACGAGTTGCAGCGGAGATTCTCGAACGAGCTTTGGGACAGGATGGTTTACGAGTGAGATGGCATTGTAGGTGGCAGGACTAGATATCGTATGGTACAATTTTCGGCCGTATTAGTATATAGTTATGTTTTCTGCCACTAGGTCTTGTGATGAATGCAGCCAGTGGTTGTTCCATTACTTCCCAGTCTTGATGGAACTACGGTATAATCATCCGCTATCATCCCATTGTGACCACTCAGGGATCTTTTCTCTGGGAGCTGCGATATCGAAATTGCCGCTGACCTGCGGCTGGGCTCCAGCAATTAGTGCACCCATTATTTGTGTTACTCAACATAGACACATAGATTCTGATAAGACATTGTATCCTTGATGTGCATCGGCCGAAGTACATCGGCCGAATATCGATCTACATTAACAGCTGATGTCTGCAGCATGAATGCTGCAGAACGAGCATCTGAGGTGTATCTGCTGTATGCTAACGGCATTATTTCAATATCCGATCCTCCGACCCTCCGCTAAGTCAAAGCTCGTTAGGTCACATCACACATGGATATAGATTGCGATCCACAAGCAATACCCCACAATCCTTGGTCTAGAAGAGCAGAAGATGGTCCGGAAGTGTGAAGCAACATATCTCACGTGGGTAATGCTTGTCTCGAAGCTGCAGCAAGCTCCGCAACACACCACACATGCGGGATTTCGTCACTGTCCATGAAACAATATTGACCTGTTCCAGCAATCGAAGTCGCAATCAGGTATTAGATCTGCACATACATTCTAATATGCATGTCGCTAGTTCGCCTCTACATCTTCGGCCGAGGTGAATGTTACCTGGGGCATCGTGTCACACTATTCTAGCGTTCGAATGTGCCTCCAAAAAGCGGAGACCAACGGCTAACATGGACCCGAATTCCTCAAAGAGCCAGTGGGCATCGTGGGTGCTTGGTCATCGTTAGAGAGCGCGATTTCTCACTGCACCGGTAGTCTATTTGAGTTACCAACTCCCAGATCGGTGAGTTACTCTGAGTTGCATCCATTTAGCGACTACGCCTCGCAGTATCATTTCGACGAAGCGCGTTCGAAATTCTCATCGTCTTTACAAGAGCTGAATTCTTATACGCATATTTTCCAGCTAAAGAAAAGCACCGTGCTGTGTCGCGACACAATGTTATTTGAAGCTATTTCCCGGCTTGCGGTCGTACTCCCCGTACTTTCTGTAAGGGTCCCTTCCATATAGTGCCACGGAACCTGACGATTCTAGGTCTTCTATGTTGTTTTTCGCGTGTTCTACAACTTGTTCCTCCACCCACTACGCTCTTTCCCCGGCCCACTCACGGGTCGCGCTACAATTCTAGCATCGCAGACCCAGACGTTAAAAGGGGCCTTCCCGTTTTGGGTTCACAAATTACATCTCAAGTACGGGCCTGTAGTCAGGTTCGCGCCAAACGAGCTGTCTGTTATTGACTCTGCAGTGTGGAAGGACGTTTACGGACACCGAACAACGAATTTGTTCACAAAGGAGAAGGCGTTCTACGGTCCAGACTTCTATGGTAACCCACCTGGACTGATTCGCTCAGACAACGCATCTCATGCAAGGCAACGAAAGCTGGTATCCCATGCGTTCAGCGATAAAGCGCTGAGGGAGCAGGAGCAGATCCTCAAGGGATATGCAAATCTTCTCGTCGAGCAGCTAACCAAAGCTTCTCAGCATGGTGAGATGGACCTGGTCAGGTTTTACAACTACACCACATTTGACATCATGGCCGACCTGACTTTCGGTGAACCTCTTGGGCTACTGCAAAATTCGAAGTACATCCCTTGGGTTGCGGCACTGTTTGGCAGTGTGAGGCTCATGACTATGGTGGGCGTAGTGAAACGCTGGCCCTTGCTCGACGGCCTGCTTCAGCGATATCTGCCAAGAGGTCTCAAGGAGAAGAGACGACAGCACCTTTTGTTCTCGAGCGAAAGAGTAGACAAGCGAATGCAGAAACAGACAGATCGACCAGATAGTAAGTTGTCACTTCAAATGAGCAATGGATTAAGACTGATTGGTGTTCCAGTTTGGACGTATGTCATGAAGGAAGGTAAAGGCGAGAACGGCGAGATGACTGGTCTGCTTCCGACGCAGCTTCATAGCAACGCGTCGACATTCATGTTGGCTGGCACGGAGACAACGGCCACCGAATTAAGTGGTATTACATACTACCTCCATCAACACCCCGAGAAGCTCGCACGTCTGAAGAAGGAAGTACGTGATGCTTTTACATCCGTCGACGACATCACGATGACGAAGCTGTTGCATCTGGAATATCTCAATGCATGCATAGAAGAAGGGTAACTGTCCCCTCCCTTGATTCTCGTGTAGTCTTATGTCTAATCATATCCGACAGGTTAAGAATATACCCCCCTGTTCCGGGTTTAATCCCACGAGAGACGCCCGGCACCGGTGCGAACGTTGCAGGCAGATGGATCCCTGGCGGCGTATGTTGAGCTTGGTGCCGCCTCACATTGCGATTCGTTGACGCTAACATCTGGTAGACCATTATTTCTATCGCGCACTATGCAGCATATCATTCGCCGTCGAATTTCAAAGACCCTGACTCTTTCGTTCCGGAGCGCTGGCTCCCCGAGGGACAGCACGAGTATAGTGCGGACAATAAGGAGGTGTTCAATGCGTTCTCGTACGGGCCCAGGAACTGTCTAGGCAAGAAGTGAGTTCATTCCCAACGTCGCGCTTGTTGCACACTAGGCATAAGACTAATGACAATAGTCTCGCGTACCACGAGATGCGACTTATCCTGGCAACTGTAATGCTCAGCTTTGACATGGAATTGAATAAGGAGGCGGACGATTGGGCTCAGCAAGAATGCCACATTTTGTGGGCGAAACCAGCGATGATGGCAAAATTGACTGTCGCGAATTAGTCGCTCGCTCAATGACTCGTCACTTGGACGAGATGCGCGTTGTCACTCTCTACTAGAAAGCCAGCGGCTGCTCCTCAAATAGATTATCATATCCTCCTGTGCGATGCAAGTGTGCCAATCTGTTCATTGATCAATCGGGTTGCTCCAACTGAGGGCGCTTGTATCTCAGCTCGTCCTACCAATCCTGCTCTTGAGCGCTCCTCCTTCAAGCCGTGGTCCTGTGCCTTTCCCATAGTGACCATCCTCGATAGCTCACACTCGGTCGACATGCCGTCCTGCATAAGCCGGCTGAAAAGGGTCTGGAAGAAATTTGTTCGTTGGTCAGTGCCATTTCTCAAGCAATTGGTGAGCAGTAATTGACACTGGTTTCAAAACAGCTGCGGGTTTGGCCAGAGCAGGTGGCGAAAGAAGCCGGTGGAGAACATACAGCTACAAGAAGTTCATGCCACACAAGCGAACACGGAACCGCGTTCGAAGTCACTGCGCGGTACTGGTGTCTCTTATCGACAAGTGCCATCATCGTGTACAGATGAAAATCAGCCGGCAGCAGTTGTTCCAGCGATTGCGCACCTCGGCGTTAAAGAGACGCCTCACGGTTCGCGGTTGGCCTTTTTCCGTCGCGAGGTGGTAGGAGAAGAGCCACTTCGTAGAGACACAACACTACTCGCTGACCGTAAAACTTATGCGAAGCGGGCAGTGACTGACAGTCCGCACCATTCGAATAACAGTGACGACGACGAGGATGATGATGATGATGATGATGGAGACCTGCCTGTTGCCAACTTCCTGCCGAGGGGATACAAACTTCAACATTCTGACTCTCGAAATCACCTCAGGATCGTGCGAAAGTCAGCTCTGTCCCCACTTAATGGCTGCGATCAAGCGCCGCCCAACCAAAAACGACGAACCCCGGCCCCATTTATGATGCCAGTGCATGAGACCCAGGGCTCCATCAGTGAAGTTGCGAGTAAGTATTTTCGAAGTGTTGGTGGTACACTATGAATGCTGATGTGCGTAGTGATGCTACCTTTGCCTGGCGAACAACCTACCCCTTCTGCTCATGATTTTCTGGGATGAGTTTCTGCTTCCCTGCAAATTACGGTTGACGGCAACGCGGTCTATATCGAGATTTCTTTGCCACAGTCCTTATGGCGCAATACCCTTGAGAAGCATCGTGCAGCGCCTTGCATAGCTTCATCATATTGCCACTTTCTATACTCCTGTCATCTCGGTATAATGTATAATCTTCGCTAAGCATAGTGCTCGTGTTGGTGGGGCTGGGGGACGAGCACGTGACATGGAATGTTCGTGTGCCACTGTACTGTGTGAAAGCATCCTCGTAGCGTTTCTGTCGTTCGAATGTTGCAACTTGTCTTACTAATAGCCGGAGGCGAGCCCGCTGATGCACATCACAAGAATCTCCCTTTCTGAAGATTGGGCTAGGAATTAAGGGGCGTTGCGGCTATAATGACCTTGAGTCGGAGGAGTGATGCCTGCAGACAAGGCACAGATCCATCGGAAAAAGGTTCACATTGATATTCCTATATGGTAGCTTGTATTGGTGGGCTGTGGGGACGCGGCCAGGGCAGCTATGGGGAAGAGAAGTGTCCAAAAAGGGAAATACCTCGGCTACGGTATAGTGCGCGCCGATCAAAGTATCGATGCGCTGTAACGACACTGAACGAGACGAGATGCTATGCCACCTGTAGCCTCTACCAGGCGAGGACGCCGAATCTCATCCAAAGCATGCGACGCCTGTCGTTCTCGAAAGGTGCAATGCATCATAGACGGGGACGGCCAGGTCTGCAATCGCTGCGCAGCGAACCAGATAGACTGCACATTCCTTAGCCAGCGCAAACCGCGCGGGCCTCCACCACGGTATGCCAACCCTTGTGCGCAAAGGAGATACCGTGCTGATCTTCTGTGATGGCCGTTCAACACATTCGCCGTTCCAGTGGGTGAACTCTCCCTCGCACTCTTCTGCGATCCATCGGTGCTACGACACATTGTGCGAGACTATCTCGACCTTGTATACCCGCTGCTTCCTCTCGTCCACCGCGGAACGTTCAGTACGCAATTTGAAACCAACACCATCGATGCAGCGGAACACGAACCGGCCTTCTTCCGGCTCTGCCTCGCGCTCTGTGCCGTGACGGTGGCATCTCTCCCGAAGAAGTTCAATGAATACAGCAGGGGAAGATATGCCGATATCGGCGCGATGGTTGACCGCGCATGTCATCTAGTATTGCTCAGCAGGATCTCTACGGAGTCTCTGTGGCAGGAACATCCAGCCACCAGCACTGTAATTGTGTCTGTGCTGCTTGCTACCGCAAGCCTGTATGCTGGAAGGGCGAACCAAGGATGGGGCTACGCAATCGAGGCGATTCATTTCTTCCGTGCGCTGGGACTCTATCGACCAGAAGTTTACGAGCACTTGCCGCCTCTCGAAAGAGAGTTTTGCAAGCGAACGTTCTGGCTGCTTTACATCATGCAAATACATGACCGTCTTTCGGCTGTCATTCCTCACACTGGGCTCAGCTTTGACCCTCTGCGAACTGACTGGCAGTTTATGTTCCCTCAGGAACTTGACGATGAGGATATCATAAACCCAGTCGCTCTGGTCACCGGTACCCGAGTTTATTCAGGATTGCCGGTGATCTCTGGCTTCATTGCTCTGATCAAGGTCTATCTCTGCATCGTCGATCTGCTCTCCTATGGCCTTCCCGGTTTCTATCCCCCTGTCTACGCCACGAGCTTCAGCAGCGTCCACGCCTCGATACATCCCGGCCAGTCGCTTGGAACGGATGCCACGATGAGTTTGAAAACCCTACTTCGCATTGTGAGAAAAGTGCAGACCGCACTCGAACAGCTGCCTGATGAACTCAGCATCTCGACGCAGCCCCAAACACCCGAAGGGCAATCACCGAGCTCTGAATTGCTGGAAAATCAGTTCAACATCATGAAGGCCAATATCCACATCACGAGTCTCTACATACAAAGCACGATCCTAGAAGCCTGCTCCAGCGCGTTCTCGCATTCGAACGGCGACATGGCCGGTTCGCCTCTTGAAACAGGGTCAAGCCTAGGTGCACCGCCTCGGACGCAAATCTGGGTGTATAGAAAGAGCATCGCAAAAGAGCTTCTTGATGTACTCCATTTTTGTTCTTCGAGAAGCCTGGAGGCGAACGGGCAGTCCGTCATTGTGAAAATCCGCGAGATCGCGGCTACTCTACTCAACAATGATGATGTTTCAAAAGCTTCTTCTGAGCAGGAGGAAGAATCGCGGCAGTATGTCGCGCAATTCGCCAGTATCCTGGCAAATATAGACCATTTGGGTCAGGCTATTATGATTGCGCCCGACTCGCCTAAGGAGGCCGCGCCGCCGAAGACAATGAAGAAGCGCGGACGCAAGAGAAAAAGTGCAGAAAACGCTCAGAATATCGCATACATGCCTAACCCTAATCACCCAGTCTCTCTCGACCTTGCCCACCATACTAAAGCAGCGGAATATCCCTCTCCCTCTTCCTAGTCGCCCTCAACAGCATCCCCGGGTGAACAGCCGCGCTGATCACCACAACCGCAAACATCAAGCTCGCATCGAACACATACAGGAACACCTCCGTCGTATACAGCTTCCCTTCCGCCCCCTCGAGAAATTCCGCCAACCGGAATATACTCCGCACAACAATCAGCCCGCTCACCGCATACAACATCCACATGTACCTCGCCCAGCTCTTATGCTCCATCGAAATTTCTGTAGGCTCCAGCACTAGCCTCCGATGGAACACGGCCACGCTGAGGATGAACACCGAAAACGCAACAAGCTGCACGCCCAACCCGGCGACCACAATAGTATTCCCCGTCTTCGCACCCGCTGCATCGCCGCTCGCCTGCATCGCCGTGCCCATCAGCTGCGTCACGAAGCTGCCGATGTCGATGAGGACGTAGATCTTCGTTGTCCAGCGCGGTGACAGGACCGCATGGTGCGTAGCATCCAGCGCGCGGATGAGGCGCCCGAGTATCATGTAGATAGAGGCTGCGAGGAGGGGGGCGGAGGCTAAGATCAGCATGAGTTGGAGGAGGTATGGGCTGCCGCTGCGGATGTTGGAATGGGACCACGCGCGGCCGTAGTAGCCTGCTGCTTCGCCTAGGGAGTGGGTTAGTCGTGGATATATCTAGGGTTGTATACGCTGGTGGAGGGAGGTGGGAATGGGGAGGACGTACCTGCGCAGCCGAGCATGAAGGGGATGAAGAACCATGCGCGGAGGGGAATGAGCATGCAGAGATGCACAAGGCCTCCGAGGCTGAAGAGGGCGACGAATGCATAGCCTGCGGAGGCGGATGGAGTGTACGGGTAGAGATCGAAGTCGGCTTCGCCGCGTGCGGTCAAGATGGGCATGGTCATGGTGTCTCGTCGGTGCATGTGGGAGTGTCGAAGTCAAGCACGTCGTGCATCAGGGCGTTAAATACGAGAAATACAGCTCCACCCATCGGGCAACGCTTGAGAATACGCTTCCTTTGCGAAAGAGAATTGCATAGCGACGCGCGTAGTAAGATGTATTTCGGGAAGGCATGACGGCGTAGTACGATGTTAGAGGCATCCACTAGCGCCAGAATACGCGGGATGCGAGTACGCGAGGATACGTCCACAGGGACCACGCTAACGATTCCGACAACGTTTTTGCCATTGTAACCCTACAAATCTAAACAAAGAAAAGCCTCTATTGTGAAGGCTACGATGGGGTTATCTCGCCACCAAAAACTCCGTGTAAACAAGTGTTGAAGCAAACTGTTTGCACTTCCTCCTTCCGACTTCCAGACCAATGTACGCACAGCCGGCCCCCGATCTGGCAGAGTGGCTCGATACAGTTCCTCGACAGGCTGGCTGTTCTCGACTGGTCCGTAGGGCAAGGAGTGAAGTGGTGTGGAGACAGTGTGCAAAATCCAGATGCAGAAGAGAGATTTCAGCGCCCTCCACTTGCTCATGCTTCCATGTCCATCGAAAGGCAGTGTCAAACTAGGTGTTCCCTCCTAGTCATCTCGCGCCCACGCACCGAGTTGAGCGTGCACACTCTCTTCGGTGGGTTTCAATGGATACGAAAGAATCTACAAGTAGGAAAGGTCCAGAAAACAGAGTATAGAAAACAGGTACTGAAAACAAGGTACAGAAACAGGGCGCTAGGGTACAGGGACAGGGAATTGGGGTACATAAACAGGGGACTGGATACCAAATGAAGGAAGGGTACCGACAAGAAAGAACAACACGATCGCTGGTATCCTTTTTAGCGACTACAAGCGAAGCACAGAGGGAAATATGTTACCAGGACCAAGAGGAAACCTAGAGCATATCGAATGAGTCGGCATCCCTAGCTGAACCCCGAGCTAGACTCCGTGATCCGCCCGATGGCGGAGCGGTGGGGATCGAGAATGACATGCCTGAGCCACGGTTTTGCGGGAGAGCGTTTGCCCTGCTCATGCTCTTGTCGAAGGGGTTCGCGAAAGGGTCCGAAGCGGGAGCCGGAGCTGCAGTCTGGGCCTTTTGCTGGGCCAATTCTGCGAACGCCTTCTGGAAAGGGTTCTGCTTCCCAGCCGGGGCGCCATCGATAGATATGCCTCGATCAGAGTTTGCAGACTGCTTCGTGTTACCGCTGGAAAACGATGCCGCATTCTTAGCTGCTGCGATGGCCTCCTTCTTATTATCGCTCTGAATATCCTTACGGAAAAATTCATCTGTGCGTTTCTGAATTTGAGTGGTAGACATAGAACCTTGATTGGCAAGGGCAGTAGAATGTATACCCGCAAGCGGAGGCAGAGAACCGGAGACAATAGCTGGAGGCTGGCTAATCTGAGAGGCACTTGCAGTGGCCACGGGACTGGAGTAGCTAGTGTCATAGACGAGACCAGAGGAGCCAGGACCCGCCATAGAATTGGAGAAGACAATGTTGGCCGAGGAAAGATATTCGGCCTCAATGTCTTTGCAGACATGGTCAAACTCTTGGCGATTGTGGGCAGATCGAGTCGGCAGAACCTCTTGGTTTCCACCATGGTGGATGAAGACCACATTGGTGCGGGAATCGCCACCGAAGTACGTGGACATGGAGGCTCGGAAACCACCCGCTATGCTTCCTGCCTTCGACCATTGCAAGCCTACATGTTTAACGTAGTAAGCGAATTTGCCGAGGTCGATCTGGAGGTGGGTGGCAGGAATGTTAACACGGACGAGCTCGTTCATGACGAATACAGTGGCGTCCGTGATCTGTCCACCCCTACTGGCCAATTCGTGGAGAGTTTTGACCATGATATCAAGGGAATTGAGCTTCGCTTCGGTGGATTGGTCTGTTCGGCAGAAAAAGTTGATTTGTTCTTCGAGCTGCTTCTGTCGTTCTTCAGCTTCGCCTTGAAGCTCTCGGTACTTCTCAACAACGGTTTCCAGGTGAGCGATCTCGCCTCTCAGATGGCGTTTCTCTTTGTTGACATCTGCAAGGCGCTGTTCTGCTTCTTCGACCCTCTTGGTCACGTTCTTGAGAGTTTGGCCGCTCTTGTATAGCTTGACACAGCTGTTGAGATCGAAGTTGAGGCCAGAAAGACGCTTGTTGTCGGTCTCCAATTGGTCGCGTTCCTTGGCCATCCTATCGTTAGCGGCAAGCAAGGCTTCGTTGGACTTGTTCAGCTCCTGGACCTTCTCGAGCAGATCGCCAGCATTGACCGAAGGAGCTTCTACGTGGGCAACGACGATGGATACTTCGGAGCCATCGGAATCGTCTTCATCATCCCAGTCAGTGTTCGGAACAGCGAATCCATTGGGAGATCCTTTCGCGTTTTCGGGATCGTCTTCCTTGTTCCAGCTAGTTTCCGAAACAGAAATTCCATTGCTAGAATCCTTGATGGAGCATTTACATGGGGAAGAGGCAGCGAACAGCTTTCCGAGAAGAAGACGTAGAGAGACGAGACAGCCATTGGGGTGGAGGACTGGAGGCTTGAGAACTAAGTCGGTATGAGCTTCCTTCCAAGCATCGTACAGGAAATACCCTAGCAGGGTGGCGATAGCGAAAGCGGGGCGGTGGTCGAAACATGCCGTGAGGGCGATGGCTCCACACCCAAACCCTTTGAGTGTATCGTATTGCGAAGGGACTTGGGCACCTGCGATACACCCGAGCAGGATAAAGTACCAGACAGAGATGACAAATTGCGCCCAGATGAAATCCATCGTCAAGTCTTGTCCGTGACTTAGATGGGAGTGCTGAGGTTGACGGGACAGGGTATCGGGGTGGGAGGCGACAAATTTATGTCGCACGTGCGGGGTGTGCGACCGGTGGGCGTGCGAGCGGGTGATCTTAGTCAAGCCGCAGGAAAGGGTATAAGGAGGTGGATTGTGGTGGACGTGTGCTAAAGCAGGTGTGAAGACTGTCGAGCTTTCCGGGTCCCGCACACGAGGTAGTCGGTTTGGAAAATACGTGCGGTGGAGATTGCGGGCGGTCTTCATGTAGAAGGGCGTGAGGCTATTGTCCCGCTAGCACAATAGCTGGGGCTTGTGCGCGTGTATCCATCGCAGGCAGCTTTGTGCTTTTCACTGCAGGCTGGCTCGTGTTGTTCACTGACCAGGGTCGGGGGAGGCGGACTCGAGCTATTCACCAGGTTGAAAAGTTGAATCTGGATCGGCACACTTCACCGCTGAATTCTGCGACGTAAACCAGATACGGCATCCAGAGTACGGGACTTCAGAAAGCCGTGTGTAAGAAACTCCGGACACGTAGAGGGGCTTTCCGACATGGCCTATATCAGCGAGTCCTGTGTTGTATCCCTCGGATGGGTGACCTGGTCTTTTGCATGGGCCATATAGCAAGAACTTAAGCAAATCAGACTTGACCTGCTGTTTATGAAGGGTGATCCAATTTAATCCAGATCCTGCAAGAGCTGTCACTGACAGGGACGGGGCAAGCAAATGCGAGCTGTTTCTCTAGAATGCGAACCGCCTGTCGCATTAGAACCACATCGATTCCACTCGGGATGCATTTGACCAGTGAACGTGGCGGCACGTACAGCGTTCAGAATGCGATATTACAAAGGCCGAGTCTGATATACGATCCTTAGACAACCCCATGGGTAACTGTCTTGTATCTCCCAGAGAAGTGAAACTGTCATTTGCGAGGCCAATGCAGGAAGACCTTAAGCAATGCAGACTTGGCTTGCTGTTTAAAATCCCCGTCCATTCACATCTAATTCTTGCATGAGCTCGTCTGAGGTGACAGTTGTCGGTGGCACTTGTTTGGTTTGTGATTGCATATTGCTCATGGGGAACATTAAATTGCGCCTATATACCTGTTGAGAGAGTACCCGTCCCGATTTGGCATGCAGTGCAAGTAACAGAAATAGCGTAGCGAAGAAAAACACAGGTCCTCAAGTACGGCATGAACACTGACGTTGGAGATCGACACCGCCTAGCCGGTAGTGGTGCGCCACCGTGTGGCGCATGCTCGAACTTTGGAAAGAGCTATGATGCACCGCGGCCACTCCAACGTCCATAGTCTCTCAATGTTGTCGCGCCGTGTATTCCAGCAACTCACCGATGGCGCGCTTCTAGGAGCAAGGCATTGGCCCGCGCCAGCCTTCTGCGCCGCCGTCAAATGTACCACATGTTTACCAACAGCATATCCCAGAGCTGCTGCGTTGCGATGGTCCTCCTCGTCAACGAGATGGAAATCACGACAAGGAAAGGACTTCTTTGCCAAGGAGGCAAAGGTACAGGGACTGAAGAGTCGCGCTGCATTCAAGCTTCTCGAGGTATGCGCTACACGATGTTGCGACTGTTTCCATCATTAATGCGCCTGAAGTTGAACGAGAAGCATAAGCTCTTCAAGCCCGGCCAAACTGTGGTCGATTTGGTATGTGAGAACCGTAGATTAGAGGATCCAAATGCTAACTTCTACTATAGGGATTTGCTCCCGGCTCGTGGTCCCAGGTTCGCGCTGTCCTCTTCCCCGCAACCGTTGCACCTGTTCATCTGACACCAGCCTAGGTCGCCGCGAACAGAACCTCACCCGGCGGCCGCGTCGTAGGCATCGATCTCATACCGGCCCAGCCTCCCCGAGGCGTCTCGACGATCCAAGGAAACTTCCTCTCTCCAACAATACAAGCCGAAGTGCGAGCCTACGTGCAAGACCCCGACCTTGGTCGCCCCAGAAAGCAGGTCGCGACGCACAAAGATGACGGAATGACAGAAGAGGAGCTCGATGAAATGGAGAAAAGCTACGTTGACATCGAGCGACATGCACATCTAGAAGGGGTTGGTGCGGAATCGATAGGACAACTAGACAAGGAGACTACCGGCAGCGAGTCGAAGCTTTCGCTGAAAGAGCGAGACTTGCGCCAAGGCAGAGTCGTGGACGTGGTGCTCTCAGACATGTCAGAACCCTGGGACCAGACTACTGGCTTCTATAAGAAGAGCTTGAGTGACCCGTATTTCAGGTTGATGAACACGTCTGGCATTGCTTTCAAGGACCACGCTGGCAGCATGGTGAGAGAAATTCTCTTTCTTGCCAGGCTCGCGCTAATCTGGTGGACAGGATCTATGTATGGCAGGGCTGAACTTTGCATTCGACACACTCCGCACCGGTGGCCATTACCTCTGCAAGTTCTATCAAGGTCCGGAAGATAAAGCCCTCGAGACAAAGCTCAGGCGTCTGTTTGCTAAAGTGCATCGCGAGAAGCCGGATTCTTCACGAGCCGTACGTCCTGAAAGCACATCTACTTCTCTACCGCTAATGTGATGTTAGGAGTCCAAGGAGGGATACTTCGTTGCACTGCGACGCAAAGAAAGCCCGACAAGAGAAGATGTATTTCGAGAATAATGCTGTAGCGCTGGTGACACGAGACATGTTCCCACTACGAAGCGAAAGCCAAACTACGGATGACGCCATGTGCCGGACATCGGCAATCGTGGTTGAGGTCTCCTGCGAGCTCATGCTGGATCAATGATTTTACCCTTTTGAACTGGACCGCAGATGGAAGGTCGCTCCCATTTCCCATATTGAGCGATTGCGGGAAGTTACACGCGGCCATGTGATCATTATATTGGCTAGGGCCCGACGGGCACGGCAAGATGCGGACACGAGTCAGGGCTGGGTGATTTGCACCGATAGTGTTGGACGTGGACAGGACAGCCTCCTAAAAGCAAAGCGCAGGAGCAAGCATAAGACCAGCCAGTGCCTGTGTGTCCGAAGGGGCGTTGTATTCGCACCTGTTCGGTTGGACGATGCCAGATCAAGGGTCCTGTGGCACGGCGGATGATGGGGCCAGGCGATATGCCAATGGAGACAGCGGCAGCTCAACGCGGCCGCTCGGAGCGCTCCGAATGAAGCTCGCCACAATCCCCACCAGACACATGCAGTTCTGTGCCGTGTGACGTCCCAAAGAAGCGAGGCGACCTGGGCCGGGCACGGGTGAGCGTGACAGACTCACCGTTCGTCGTAGTGGGCGTGCGGTGATCCCGGCTGCGGCATATCACAGGATGCAATGGGCCTTCTGTACGGCTAGGGCTGGTTGCGAGACGAGCATTAACGGCGTCCCACCGGGCCATGCCATGTGGCTGCAGTGCGGATCTGGAAGCGGTCCAGCGTATTCTCCGTAGCGTAGAGTGGGCCAAGGCGAGCAGGGGTTGTCCAGGTGCCATTGCATGCGTGGAGGCGGGCAGGCCTTTGACGAGGCGCCGGGTCTGTTGCATGCTGTTTCGGGCTGCTCTGCTGGGCGGCCGCGATGCTCTGCTCTGCTGTCGCCGTCGTTGTCGTCGCGGTGCGGGCTCGCCGCTGAGGACTGCTGCGCGCGATGGGCGCTCTAGGGCACGCCGGGGTTTCGCAGTGGCGCAGGTTCTTCGCTGCGTCGGCATTGACCCAACAACCTTATCACACACCGCACGATTCCTTTCTTTGATCATCCCATCCCCCCAATCAATCTAAACCGAGCTGTGCGACGTGCCCAATGACTGGCAGCGCCCGCCATGGATTACCAAACGTTCAATAGTCCCCAGCACCTGCCGCCCTCGTTCGGCGGGCCCTTCTCCACCTCCTCAGCACCCTCGCATTCCCCGCAGCAGGCACAATCGTACCAAGATCCACAGGCCCGGCTACAGCATCCAGCCACCGCCTCGTTCCCCTACCAGCAGTTTGCCAATGGCCAGCCAGGCGGCTTCCCGGCGAGCATGCCAGGCGGCGCGTCTCAAGCGACGAGTGGCGCCGTGATGCAGCCCGGAGGCCTGTCGCAGAGCCAGCTTCAGATGCACCAGGCCAGAGGTAAGCGCGCCGCTGCCTGCCACCATCACCCTGCCCCTATGCTATCCCCGTGCCCATCCTGCGTCCCGCTTCCCGTGCCGTCACGCCTCTGCGCCGCCCGCTGACCCCCATGAAGCCGCCGCGCTCCAGCAGCAGCAACAGCAGCAGCAGGGCCAGGCGAGCCCGTACTCGAGCGCGCCCTTTGCGCAGGCCCTCGCGTCCCCCGCCCACCAGCAGTTCATCCAGAACCGCAACACGGCCTCGCCCGCCACCAGCCAGCACACCAACACCGCGTCCCCCTATGCGACGCCCCAGCAAACGCACTCGCCCAGCGTGCCCGCCACCCAGGGAATGAACCCACCCACGAGCCAGCCCGCCGCCGCACAGCCAATGGCCTCCCAGACGCCCACGAAGGCGCTCCCCCAGTCGCCCGTCTCGCCCGTCTCGCAGGCGCGCGAGAAGCAGCGCATCGACACGCTGCTCGAGATCAACCAGGTGCTCATCCAGCAGGTCATGGAGCTGTACGAGCAGGGCAAGGCCGGGCACATTGGGCCCGCGCCCGACGCGAAGCAGGAGGGCGAGAAGGCGCAGCAGCCCTCGCCAGAATACAGAGAGCGAGCATTCCCGCAGCTTACACGTCGCGACATCTGCTAACGTTCCCAGCTACATGCGCCGCTTGCAAGCGAACCTCGCTTTCCTCGCGCAGAACGCCGAGAAGCACACCAAGCCGAACCAGAACATCATGCCCGGCCCTGCCATCATGGTCGCGCCATCATCGCCCGATGACCTCGTGAAGCTCTACTCCCGCCTCCAGAGCCTGTTTCCGGGCTGGAAAGGCGCGCCCAACAAGCCCTCACCCGGTCCCCAGCGCCTGAATTCGACCTCCTCACAAGCCAGCGTGCAAAACAATATGCAACCGCCCAACAGCGCCGGGCTACACAACAATATGCAGCATCCCAACAGCGCCGGCATGCCGCCAAATATGCAACTTCCGAGCAATGCGATGCCGAACAACTTCCAGCAGCAACAGCAGCAGCAGCAATAACCTCGCGGGCGTGGCGCCATCTTTCTTCGTACCGTACATGCGCGGCATACCACATCAATCTGTACTTCTATAATGTCTTTGGTCACGAAACGACATAGAGCATCCGGCGCAGTGTCTGTCTTGTCTGTCTGTCAAATGTTTTCCATGAATTCCCAAGGCGTGTACAAAGGCAAAAATCCAACCTCCCGTATCATAACTCCACGGGCTCGGGTCCCAGCTGCGAATGCTGCACGGTAGTTTTCTCTTTTATTTTCCTCTTTGCTTGTCTGTCTTGGAAATCCGGGGTTTATTGAGTTGGGTCGGTCTGTTGGTGTTTGGTCTTAGGGGGTCGGGGTTGGGACAACCTGACTGGGGTTGTCGTCAGCGTTTGCGGCAAGTCTTTCAGTATGTATGCATGCGAGATACCAGAGTTGCGAGGTGGTGCTGGCGGAAGATTAATGAGAATATTATATTATTCTTACAAATCGCGGCATTTTGTAATCATATAAAGGAGAGGACACGTGATGTGCTCATTCATTCTGTGCGATTACTCCCCTTACACAGTAGCACAGCGACAGTCGACGCCGAAAGCGTGGTATACGGATAGTACTTGTTCATTCGCGCTTGCTAGCATCGAAAGTATATCTCTAAAGTTCTTCTCATCTCTATCCATCCAATCCGATGCGAAACCAGTATATCATAATCCAAGCTCCAAAAAAAAGCTCATGGCTTCCCTTCTCCACACTATATCAATCCCATCCGTAAATGCACGACATCATATCATTTCCAAAACGCCAACATGCCCCGTACACATACATGTACATGCTCCACAAGGCCTAGGCCAGTACATTCGCGAGAAAGATCGGATCGGGTATTTGGCCGCGGCCGTGTCAACACAACAAACGGAACGAGGTAAACTACAAGGGTATAAATGAAGCCCAGGCTTCGGCGCAGAATATACAAGAAGAGAAAGGTGGTAGCGATGGGACGGCGCTGGCGCCGGGAGTGGGTGGTGACGAAAAAGTGGTGTGCGCTCATACGGGCGAGTCGAGCTTCGGTTTCTCGCGGCTAGGCGACGATCGCCGCTCGATGGTCTGCAGAATGGGCCTGCTCTCGCGGGGCTGCGACTCGCCGTACGCCCAGCTCGTCGCAGCGTTTACAAGGTTCGCGCAGAAGGGGTCGATGTGCTGGACCCAGAGGGCGGCGGCGCGGTAGAGGACGTAGTAAAACACCGCGACCGCAATGAAGATGTGCGTTGTGGATCCGCGCTGGAGGTCCATTTGGTGCCCCTTTTCGTTTCTAGGCGGGTTCATCGCGGATGGGAGATACACCATCCAGGTGAGCACCGACTTGATGAAGGTGTTGTGCATGAGATAGACGGGGAAGCTCACGCGACCGAGGAAGTTGAAGATCGGGCTGGTGAGCACGCGGCGGGCGTTGCGGCTGAAGAAGATGCCGAGCAGGACGGTCGCGGCGCCGATGTGGTCCCAGTAGCGGCGGATGTCGGTCTTTTCGACGGTGATGGCCTGCATGAAGTGTGCCATGGAGTCGGACCAGTGCGCGTTTTGCGGCGAGTCTTGCGGGAAGCCGGCCATGAACATGCCCGCGATGATCATGAGGGCTGGGATCGGGGCCGGGAGGACAGAGGTCGCTGTATCTTTGTAGTGGTTGTGTAGCTCTGCGACGAACATACCGAAGACGATGTTGAGGCCTTTGAGAGCGCCGACTGCGAGGCCTGTGTCGTTTTAGCTTTCAGGGGCTTCTTCCGCCGTGGGATACCAATTACCTTCTCCAAGCTGCCAGAAGTACAGGTATAGTACAGCGTAGACAATGAATCGTGCCTTTGGTTTTACCAGAACCGTAGCAAACATGGTCATGTAGACCAACATGCTGCCTTCCAGGAATAGATGCAGCGTCCATTGCGTCCCGTCATAGTCGTCCCATCCTACTGTCCACGTATCCACCTCAGCCTTGAACAGCGAACTAAATGCTGCTCCAAGAGTAGGCTCCTGCCGGTGCCAGCCCTGACGGATCCACGTCGAATCGACATGCTTGGTCATATGGTAAGCATTGATGTTGGCCATAAACCACGTCAACGCCGTGGCCATCATCGTCGGAAGAACCAGCCTGCCTGAGCGAGCGAGGGCGCTCTTAGCAATGCCATTGAACGCCGCATCAGTGTTTCCAGCGCGCGATCGCCCAATAGGTCCTATCGAGTTCACGTATCCGGTTATGAGGAAGAAGAGCGCCACAGCCGAGCGCCCGCCGACGGCAAGTCGGAAAAATGGTAATTGAAACAGGTGTGGAGCAGTGTGTGGGTCATTCGCTGGCGAATGCAGCCATGGGACGAAAGCTGTGCACAGGTGGCCGCTTACGACCATAAAGGATGCCACTCCGCGTAGGCCCTGTTTTCATCATGAGGCGTCAGAGTGATTGTACTGTTTGAAAGGATTTGGACGGGTAGACTTACATCGATCCAGTTAGCGTCCCGTGGGGCCATCTTCTACCAATGACTCGCTAATGCTCAAGAGAAACAAAAGAAAGATGTGGATATTGTGCACAGCCAGAGCGAGGAAGAAAATACAAAATCTAGGAAATAGTGAGTGTCTCAAGGGGCATCGCAGCGAGCGGATCAAGCGGCAAAGTTTGCACGAGGTAGGTGGAGTAGTTGAGCGCTTGCGGTCGACCGTGGTGTAACAAGGGTCAAGTTGAAGCAAGGCCACGTGTGGAAGGAGCGACGAAGAAGTTATGGGCGGCAGCGGAGCGGCGATGAGGCCAGGATGAGTTTATAGAGGGACCATCACCGGGGATATACAGCACCACAGTGCGTATGTATCTGGACGTGCCCACCCTGCGCTTTCCGTTCCGCAGGTCAAGCTCCATGCCAAGAACTTGGCGTTCCCTTGGTGAATATAGTCCGCGCACCAGATTTGACTGCTTCGAGCACGGTGGGCTGCCCGGGCGGTTCGTGTGAAACGAGGAGAGGAGTCGTCGCGGAGAGGTACAGCAAACAACGCCACGAGGCGGCAGCCCTGACTGCTGTTTGTCCAGCACGAGGATCAGAGAGGAGTGAAGACAGCTGGCGAGAGAAGAGCTGTGCCACTCCGCATTCCGATGGCTAAACCAGAGTCTCCTACCGTAGCACATTCACCCACTGGCTTAGCTTACGTTCCTCGTTCGGCTGCGAAACATTGACGCGGCACCACTTTCCCATGCAGAAATGCGAGCATGCATGCAAAGCGTTTGTCGGCCGGGTGAGTAGCGTGAGCAGCCTGCGGACTTCGAAGCGACCGTTGCCTAAGGCGGGAAAACGCGACCAGCGGAGCATCTCCCCAAGTTGAAACGCGCACGAAAGGATACTTCATCGCAATCCTTGAAGGCGATACTGGGATCTGTGGAGACACATACGCGTCACCGTGCCCAGGTATTGCTCGTGACCAGTTTCGAACTTCAAGTTGGGATGCTACGCCACAGCCATGCATGCTCCTGAGCTTCGCGACAACTCCGTCGGACAATTTGTCTTCTTCCAATACCAGTCAGCCAGGGCAGAAGGGGACAATTGTGTGCATTGTCTTGGCTGTTTGCCTTGCTTCTACGGACTTGACCAGGTCCCGGGCTCGCAAAGGAGGAGATACTCCTTCCTTAAGGAGCGCGAAGCCGCACTGCCACCGTGACACCAGAGCACGTCTTGTGGCTGCGGGTGCGGCACCACAACGCCGTCATAGCCGATCGTTATGGGTACAACGGTGGGCGGAGTTCTTGGCGTACATACGGTGTGGCAGCTCGTGCTATCGTTCTGTTCGGCAACTCTGCAAACTCCCATAGGCAGTGTGCCAGGACTCGATGCAGATCACGAACTTCGAAATCTCAGCGAAACGACGAACTGTGCCAACGCCAGCATGTAGCCTCTGCTGGGATTGGTGTCGGTGAGATTGCGCAAGCGTTCCGAGGAAGTCAGGCGCGTGCGGCTATGGCCGCTGTCCTCCCGCAGTCAATCGTCTGAACGCTTCCCGGCCTGTTTCACTGGTCATCAAACCACCAACACTGTGATGTACGATGCCTATATTTATTCCAGCCATCCCCCCGTACAACGTCGGAAGACTCGACATGTGTGCGCTTCCATAAGCGTATGCCGCGCGTTCTCAACGCCGTGGCCTTTTCTGCAGCCAGGTCGCTTGTTGGACAGATCTACTTCGTGCTTGCCTCAAGCCACTGTTAACGTTGCGTCTACTCATGGTGAGCAACGCACTTAAGACGACTTCAGCCAAGGTAGAAAATATCGGCCTTTCAGCCCCTCTCCGGTCACCTGCGCCTATCCGACTGAAACCGATCGAATGCAGGACTTCGGGCGCGCGTGCAGCTTGCTATCACAAGGGTTCCTTGAACGGAAGACTTCGAAAGCCTGGTGACTCTTCTAGAGATTTCGTACAGAAATGCTCCTAGGCAGCAGCAGCAGCAGCACGCAAAGCAGGAGCGGACGAGTTCGAATGGCTAAAGTGAGTCAGATAACAGACAGGTGACTGGACGCTTCTCACCAGCTGGTGGTGGCTTGTCCGTCTGCGAGCCTCGTGCTTGGCTACTCACCGTAGGGTAGGCTGTGCCAATAGCCTTCTTTCAACAAAACCGCGCAAGGGAACCGGTGAGCTATACTTCAACCAAAGCAATGCTCGAAAGCATCGCACTCTTGCGAGAGGAACGGTTCGCCAGACGTGTCGTACACTGCTACGGTGGGGGCGAAGCGGCGCGGGGATGGACAGGATACGGTGTCGTCTTAACGGTGACGATGCACGAGGCAGCCTTCCAGCGTGGCCTCGAGTAGTCTCGAACTATATAGGCCCCGCAGAGCGTTCTGCAGCCGTTCTCGCATCCTTCTTGCGCCATCCAACATCTGAGTCGTGATAGTTCGCATGTCGGCTCCAGCCCTGTGACGTCAATCAGTTGACCAGGTCCTTGGTCCTTGCTCCACAAACTGGGCAGCCTCACATCCTTGGTTTCCGCATGGGCTCATATTGAGCCTGCCGTCGCCCGCAGCTGAGGATTTCCAACCCTTCCTATAGCACTACTTAGACTGTCCTGCGAACCGGCGCACCTCACTATCCATCGCGCGCTGCATCTCGCTGCCGCCGCCAATCGCTTCGCTTGCACTCAGCTGCTCAGCGGCCTCCCGCGCCCCTCCGCCTTCTGCCCAGTCAGATCAATAGACGAGTCCTGCGAACGCTGCGTCACTGCGCTGCCGCCTGCCACGCACCATTCACCACTCTCACCGCACCGGATCGCCGCCCACTGGCACTGCATCTACATATAAACACCACACTCGCGAGACAGGGTCCGCTCGGTCCGCTCGGCCCGCTGCCTAACACCCCGCTTGTGCGCCATGTCGACCATATTTAGAGAGCGGGAGCGGGAGCGCGACTGGGAGACGGGCTCCCACGGGGGTCGCAGTTACACGACAGTAAAGCGCTACAAGATTCCCGACAACGCACTCGAGGAGGACCGCTACGAGTCGGAAATGCGCCTCGTCCACCGCGAACGACCGCACCACGAGGACATCGAAGAGCGCAGAGAGGTGCGCAGGTACACTGTCGACGACCACCACCACCATGACCACCACGACCACGGCGACCGCGAAGTCCGAGAGTACCGCTTCGTCGAGCGCGAGCGCGAGGTTGAGCGTGACCCCTCCCCCCGCCGCGAGATTCGCGAGTACCGCATCGAGCGCGAAGTAGAGCGCTCGCCGTCCCCGGTCAGAGAGTACCGTGTGGAACGTCAGGTCGAGCGCGAGGTCGAGCGCGAGCCGTACTCGCTGGAACGTTACTCAAGATCCACCGAGTTCTTCCGTCCGGAGCCTCAGCAGCCGCAACCTATCATTATCCGCAACGAGGCCCCGCAGCCCATCATTCTTCAAGAGTCGGCCCCCCAGCAGGTCATCATCCGACGAGAAGAGCCATCTTACGAGCTTGTTGAGCGAGTCGAAGACCGACAGGTTGCCCGGCGCGAGCCTCGCAGAGACGAAGATTATTACTATGAGCGAAAGGTCAAGGAAATCGATCGTGGTGGCCGCCGCGAAGAGAGCTACTACGATGAGCGTGAATACGGTCGCGGTCGCTACGATAGGGACGCGTACAGCGACGATGACGTAGTCTTCATCCACAAGGAAAAGGATACCTGGGGCAGTGGCCGCGACGTCAGCCCTAACCACCGCCGTCACCTCGCTGAAGGTGTCCTCGGTGGCGTGGCCGCGGCTGAGCTGATCAGGCATCGTCGAAAGAGGGAAGGAGAAGATCCCGGCCACCACCTCCGTCAAGTTGCCGGTTATGGTGCGCTGGGAGCGGTGGGCGCCGAAGCCATTAGCCGCTACAGGGCCCGCTCCCGTTCGAGGTCCTGGTCGGGTGACCGTGGCCGCAGGCGTAGGAGCCGCTCCTCGTCACGCACGAAGAAGCTGGGCACTCTTGCGGCTGTCGCCGGTATCGGAGCCCTGGCATACGCCGCAGGGAAACGCGGGAAGAAGGAGACACAGACGACGATCATTGAAGACCGCCGCAGCAGATCTAGGCGTCGAAAGTCTTCCCGGTCCCGTTCCCGGGCCGTGTCTGTCAAGAGTCAAGGCTCACGAGGCAGGTCGGAGAGCAGGCACATGAGCCCTGAGCATCGCAATCGGCGTGCTGCGCAGGTCGGCCTCGCTAGTGCGGCAGTCGCCGGTCTTGTCGAACATCAACGTAGCAAGTCGCGCGAGAAGAAGGGTGGACGGAGCCGCAGCCGAGTTCGTCAAGGCATTCCGATTGCTGCTGCTGGCGTAGCCGGCGCGGCTGTGACGGGCTTGTACGAGAAGCGAAAGGCTAAGAAGGAGGCCAAAGAGTTGTCGAGGTCGAGATCAAGGTCGAGATCCAGGTCGGTACGTTCCGGTAGACGCGGAAGCACAGCTGGTGACGCAGCCCTTGTAGAGTACGGTGGTGATCCTATCTATACCGATCGCCCCTCGAGCCGCCGGTCTCGCGACTACGACCCGGCGGACCACAGGCATCGGCGTCGCAGCTCGTCATCCTCTTCGGGTGGTGGACGGCGGCGTTCTCGATCCAGTAGAAGCCGCAGCAAGAGTCGGACACGCAAAGCTGCCGAGACTGCTGCTGTTGCCGGTGTAGCTGGCCTGGCTGCTCACGAGGCAGCGAAGCGGCGCGAGAAGAAGAAGGCTGAACGCGAGCGACAACGTAGGTATTCTTCGCATCCAGACGTTGAACCGCCAGTCTAAACATCCACAGGACAAGAAGACTCAGCCTATTCCACCGGCAGCTACAGCCCTCCCCCTCCCGGCGCCGAAGATCCCCAGTACTTTCCTCAAACGAACTACTTTCCCCCACCACCAACCCAACCTGTAGACTACAGCAACAACAACAACAACTACCCACCCTACAACCCCGCCGACTATCCTCCCCCAAACAACGGCTACTCGCCCTCAAACGCTGGCCACATCCACCCCGCCACGGGTTACACCCCACCACCGCCCGAGCCGGGCAACCCCTACGCGCATCAGGACCCCCGCTACCGCCGCCCGGATGACAATGTGAGTGCTCGCGATCCTCCCCTCCCCGAGCACGTGCACGCTTCTCGTTTCGGTGGGTCTAGGCTTTCGCCTGGCCGTGGAATTAGCCCTGCTAACATTGGAGTCGCAGATCGTCTAGGCGCGCAGCATGCCAACTCGCCCATTCACAACGTTCCGTCTCCCATTCATTCGGCGTCTCGCGAGACCGAGACAACGATTCAGCCGGAGCCGGTCAAGCCCGCGAGCGAGAAGAGCGTCATGTTTGATTTGCAGCCGCAGGAGTGGGAATTTACGCCTGATGGGGAGAAGGCACCTGAGCGTGAGCGGGAGCGAGAGCAAGAGCAAGAGCGTGACCGCGATAGAGATGGTAGGCGGAGGCGCGATAGGGACGGACACAGGGACCGCAGGAAGCGAGACGAGTCTCCCGCCTCAAATGCGTCGGACGAGACTATCGAGCTGCCACCACGGTTCGACGAGACTGGCCGCGTGCGGGATGAGGATCCGCTCGCGACAAAGCTGGAGAGCGTGTTGAATGGGTTGTTTCGGTAGCATGCGTTTCGTGGCCTTTTTAATGAGTCGTCCTTGGTCGTTTTCTTTTTTTCTTCTTTGCTTTGGCTTTCATTACTTGATATTTTCAGTGGAGATGCGTTGGTGATGTGTAAGCGGCAAGCGGCATTTCTCATGATCGGGCTTGGTGGAGATACCCCAGCGGTAACGGATGGAGGGCGGGGTTTACGAAGATTATGACTTGTCTTGACTTCATAGTCCATAGTGAGCGTGTTTGTGCTAAAGCGTTTAGGCGTGAGTGATAATGCTATGTGAAATAAATTGTATCTACTGTTCGCTGTGTGTGTGTGTGTGTGTGTGTGTGTGTTTGTGGTTCATGAGGTTGCCGGTCGCGAGAGGCGTTGAATTCGGTTTCGCTTTTATATGTTTGGCATTCATCCCGGTGACGATCCCTGGATAAATTTCTGAAATTCTGCCTGCAGTTCCGACTTCGTAGTAGTGAGGATCTGAATCCGCGACAGGAGGCGAGATGATGCTAATTCGCAGACTGGACTCACTAAACGGCCGCTGTCTGGTCCGTTTGCTCTCAGTGAGAGCGTCGCTTACTTCGGCCTTCGCCTTCACATGCGTTTGCCTCTCACGATAGTTTGTGGTCGGCTTGGCTACGCGCTGTTTACAATGAACCTCCCTCTCTTCGACGCTCGACTTCGTCTTCCCCACCTTCCCTCGACAACGAAGGTAGCCGAGTGTATCAGCAAGTCCTCGAACGTGATGGCAATGTCAAGCGCATCACACAGATTGCGTCTAGCACAACCGCACCCTTCATGGCAGTGAGGACACGAACTCTCTCAACGTCCGGGAGTACCTAATGTGGGGCTAGACGACTATTGTAAAGGCATACAAGTTCACCCAGGATGAACGCAGCCGGGAGTTTCCGCCTGTTACCTTGAGCAATCTTTACGAAGGCGTTCACGCTGCCTACACTAGCATTTTTCATGCTATAGACGTCCAGGAGTCCAACACCACTGTCTCTTTTTCTGGCATCTTCTTGACCTCTGGATTTCCTTGCTTCATATGAATGAGAGATGCAAGGAGCACAAATGAATCCGACGAGCTCGTCTTCAACCTCTCTAGATTTTGAGTCTGGTACCCTCTATTGCCCCAGGGAGACATATAATGCTGGGGACCGGTCGCACGGTAATGTACAGTTCGAACCGTTCCAAGTATCAGCATGTACTATGTGAACACTAGATATTCACCAAAGATCTACACGTCATCAACATCTGGGTGCACCTCGGTAATCACAGAGTGGATCATACGCAAGCTCCGCCTCGAGCACTAGGTGAGTGAGGCCCAGTGCTTCAATACAGTCTGGACTTATCGCGCCCTGCCAGGCGGTGGTATAACGAGTATGGCCGCCGTCGTTGAAAAGCTTTCAATCGAAGCTTAATGGGCAGTTGGGCGCGCAACCTATGAACGGAAAAGGTTGGGCTACATGAGATGGGATAGGCTTTGATCCTCGGTATAACCGAGCGATTAGGGTCATCGCTTGGATGAACTAGAAACTTTAGGGAACACAAGTTTGCTTTCGGATGAGAAGTAGTCTAGGTGACTAGCACTGAATACTCATGCTCACACCCAGGCTCTACCACTCTCACATTTCGATACACGCTCGAATCGCAAGTGTGGTGACAACAGCGGGTATTTACAAGCTCCGTTATCAGAAACATGAAATTGGTATCTTCAGAATTAGTTGATGTGTCGTAAGGCCTTCGGCGCAAACGCGTCGGCTAGGCAAAAGACAATACCACCTTGTACCTAGCGAGCATTCCCTAAGGTATTCCACTGTGCAAGAATGCTCGGTAACGCCACTGAAACGCCTTGTTCGCCATACGCATGCCCGCGTTCTCATGCATTCGTGCCTAGCCCCTTTTCCGGCCGTTTCGCCGTTTCGCTGTTTCGCCGTTTCGCTGTTTCGCCGTTTCGCCGTTTCGCCGCAGACCGCATCAGTATGCATGATATCTCTCACATGCCACACATTTCGCTCAAGCGCCACCCCTCGCCTTCGACTTGGCAGCCTTCTTCTCCTTCGCATCCGCCTTCTGCTTCTTTTTCTTCTCCTCCAGCTTCTGCTCTGCCTTCCTCTTCAGACTTGCCTTCTGCTCCGCCGACTTCTCTACCGGCTTAAAGAATCCCTCCAACCGACTCTGCTGCGCAGTCTTAAGATTCTTCTGCAGCTTGCTCGCACCGCTCCGCACGCGGTCCTCGTTGAAGTGCTTCTCCTCAACCAGAAACTTGACGAGGCCTTCGACATCGGGAGCTTCCCACTTGAAGTCGCACTCTGGGTCGTCGGCGGAGCGGACATCGGGCTCGTGGAAGAGGGCGCGCGCGTCGGCAAAGGGCCAGTCCTCTGGGATGGTGTATTTGGAGCTAGCCTTCATGGTCTCGTAGACTTTCTCGAGGGTGCCGTGCTCGCGGATGAGCTTCAGGGCGGTGGAGGGACCAACGCCTTTGATGGGGTCGACGTAGTCGCAGCCGAGGAGGATGCAGAGGTCGACGAACTGGACTGTCAGTCAATTGTTGTACTCCTTGACGAGTTGAATACGTGACATACCTGCTCCCGCTTCATGTCCAGTCCCTCGAGCACCTTATCGAGATGGATCTCCAAAATCGGCTCTTTGCGCTGCTCGCTGAACGTGAGATGTCGCAACAGAATCGGCGCGTTGAACGTCAACGTATCCATATCCTCACTCGCAGCTGCATACACCTTCCCGCCCCGGGCCAGCTCCGCACACTGTGCCTCAGCCTCCGTCGGCGCCACGATGTACGGAATCCCCATAAGCTTGAGCAACCGCCGGCATTCCTCGTTGTGCTCTCGTGTGACCCTCACCGTCCGCCGCGCAAACTTCTCAATGTCCTCTGCAGTACCCGTCTCCTTTGCTTCTTCCTGTGCCGCCTGCGCCTCCGTCTTGCGCTGGAACCGCTTCGCGAGTTCGCCGGACTTGAGCTTCGGGGGCGCGCCGTCGAACACGTAGAGGGGCTTTATGCCGTTGTCGACCATGCGAAGTGTGCGGTAGAAGAGGCCCATGAGGTGGGATGTGGTTTCGCCGGACTCGTTCATAAGTTGCTGGCCGTCGGAGCGCACGGCGATGAGGAAGCTGTAGATGCTCATGGAGGCGTCCTGCACGCGTCAACAACGTCCAAAAGTCCTACATTTTGCATACTTACTATGGCGACCTTCCGGCCGAAGTGGTTCTTGATCTCGCCCGTCTTGATGGCATCGGGCGCATGCTCCTGGATGATCTGGAAGAGCTGTTTGATACCCATTGTGGCGTGTGCTGTGTACTGCTGTGTTTGGGGTTGTCTGGAGCAGTGCACTGTTTGGTGGAGCGAGGAATTAAGACGCGTGATTCTGGTGGGCGAGGCTGGGCGACGTCACGTCCCAGACGCGCACGACGCGAAATCACCCGCCAACCACTTTCAGCCCTACATTGCTTGGCACCGAACAAGCATCCAACCCTTGCATGGTTTGACAGGCTTGAGATGCAGGCTATTGTAAAGAACCATTACATATAGATCCCGATCATACCCGCAAGAGGTGTTACTTGAGTGTTCATCATCACTTGGAAGCGTTTAGGGCGTTTAGGTTAGCTCTGAAAGAAGCCGCGGCCCAAGGCAACGTTCGGGATCGAGGTGGGGTGAGACTACTTCTACGTCTACATCCGCATACATTTTGTTACAACTCCTCTCTTTTGTTTTGCATTTTCAATTGATACGCTGTAAAATATGTTTAAGCCAGTGTGCCGACATGCCGCAAGGCAATTGACGTCCACAAACCGTGCTGCAATTGCAGGAAGACGCCACTTGCACACACCAGTATCCTTCGACTGGAAGGACCCCCTCAACGTTGCCAACAATTACACTGAAGAAGAACTCGCAATTGCCGAGACGGCAGAGTCGTACTGTCAAGAACGCATGCTACCGAGGGTGCTGGGTAAATCAGGCCCACCTACAATGAGAGACCGCATCACTAATGCAATCATGCAGATGCCTATCGGAATGAGAACTTTGACAGGAAGATAATTGAGGAAATGGGAGAACTAGGTCTCCTGGGAGCCACCATCCAAGGCTACGAATGTGCCGGTGTCAGCAGCGTCGCATCTGGACTAATCACGCGAGCAGTCGAGAGAGTCGATTCAGGGTACCGGTCCGGCTACTCGGTGCAGAGCGCGCTTGCCATGGGCGGAATTGAAGAATTTGGAACCGAAGAGCTCAAGGAGAGGCTTCTGCCGAAGATGGCTAAGGGCAAGCTTCTCGGATGCTTTGGGTTGACAGAACCAAATCACGGCTCCGACCCTGGATCAATGGAGACTGTGGCGAAGCCGCACCCGTCCAAGAAGGGCGTCTATCTGCTCTCAGGATCAAAGACGTGGATCACAAACTCGCCCATAGCCGACGTGCTTCTTGTGTGGGCGAAATTGGAAAGCACTGGAAAAATCCGCGGGTTCGTGATCGAGCGTGACCAGTGCCCTCCTGGAACTCTCGAGACACCAGCAATCAAGAACAAGAACGGCCTGAGAGCTTCTCTTACTGGAATGATCCACTTGGATGCCTGTCCCGTGAACGAGGCCAACATGTTCCCAGAAGTAGAAGGCCTCCGAGGTCCTTTCAGCTGTCTGAACTCTGCGAGATATGGCATTGCCTGGGGAACCATCGGCGCCCTCGAGGACTGCATCTCCAGAACAAGAACGTACGCGCTTGAGCGGAAGCAGTTCAAGGGCAACCCAATCGCGAAGTACCAGCTCGTGCAGAAGAAGCTGGCCGATGCTACGACGGACGCGGCATACGGTATCCTTGCAGCCTACCAAGTTGGACGGTTGAAGGACGAGGGCAAGGCAGCACCCGAGATGATCTCCATGATCAAGCGCCAAAATTGCGACCGAGCATTGATCAATGCACGAACGTAAGCATACTTGCAAGTGTATTCAACGCTGTATTGGCTGACTAAGAAAAATTGCAGGCTGCAGGAAGTGTTCGGTGGCAACGCTGTGAGCGACGAGTACGGCATCGGCAGACACGTGGCGAATCTCTTCGTGACCCAGACGTACGAAGGACAAAGTGACATCCACTGTGAGTACCCTGCTGCGCGGTGTTTGGCGCATGCTAACCTGGCCGCCAGCCTTGATTCTAGGCAGGGCTATCACGGGGATCCAAGCATTTTGCTGAACGTTGAGGCCCGCGCGTACTATGTATACTGGTCAATGATAGCTGCAGAGGTTCGGTTGTGTAGCCATAGCACGTAGCCCCAAGCGTTGGCTTGCAGCTGTCGTGGACAGTGGACGCATGTCATGCATGCAAAGGCGTGATAGAAATAGGAAATGGTGCATGCGAGTCGACTCGTCTCATGGTTTCGAAACCCGTGAGACTCAAGCCGTTTGCAAGAGCCGTGATGTTGAAGCGTTTGTCAGGTGGTGAAGTGGAAACAGCATCACCAATGCATTATTAAGAGAGGCACGCAGGGCACAGGTCAGCCTGCGAGCGGCCGCTAGACCTTCTTTCGACTTCGACTAGTTGCCACTTGCCGCGCTGCGCTGCGGTCAGGACGTCGGTGAATAATTTTGCGGGCGGGCTGTGACGGCTGGCCTCGATTGCTGTCTCGGCCGCGCCTCCAGAGCTGCTGTACATATAATACAAGGCACCCTGGCCGCACCTCTACCGCCCTGTTCAACTCGATCGCCTTCAGCCACACGCCCTGCCTGCCAACGACGTAAGAGAGCGAAGTCACAAGTACGTTCTGCAGCGGGGGCGGGTGCCTTCCGCTGATACGCTGGGCCACGCCGCACAGCGGGATCAAAGCGCTAACTCTCTTGCAGCCAGCCCACTTCTCTTCTTCAAACAACCACCGACACTCTCTGACTTCACGTTATACCGCACCACCCGCACCGGCACACCACACACACAACCATGGCTCTCAAGCGCATCAACAAGGAGCTCACTGACCTCGGCCGGTACGTGCTGCCCGCCCGCCGCGCCGCGCTGCCCGCCTGTTTGCTCGCATGACAGCCCGCAGTGCGGGGCGACGGAGCCTCTGTATACATCGGCAGCAGCCCTGCTATGCTGCAACCCAGACGCTGAACTGACTCTGCGTACAGTGACCCTCCCTCGTCCTGTAGTGCCGGACCCATCGGAGATGACCTGGTACGTCACACCCTTCGTGAACCTGCGGCTGAGGCGGCCGCATCGCTGTCGCTGCCGCACGACACCGCCATGACCAGAGGCACACCGACTAACGAGGCTGCAGTTCCACTGGCAAGCAACCATTATGGGTCCTGTACGTACACCCGGCATCGCTCGCGGCTCGCTGCCTGCGCGGTCCCGCCACAGCCCTCCACCAGCCCGCGATGACGCTAACATTCGCAACAGAGCGACTCACCGTACTCAGGCGGCGTCTTCTTCCTCGCGATCCACTTCCCTACCGACTACCCCTTCAAGCCGCCGAAGGTCAACTTCACCACCCGCATCTACCACCCCAACATCAACTCAAACGGCAGCATCTGCTTGGACATTCTGCGAGATCAGTGGAGCCCAGCCTTGACCATTAGCAAGGGTATGTCGATGCCTGCTTTTCCCACATGACTGCGCATATCAGCACGAGGACTTCCCGGGCCTTGCAAACCATCGCATAAAGTACTGATTGGCTAACCCCTCCCAGTCCTGCTGAGCATCTGCTCCATGCTGACGGACCCAAACCCCGACGACCCGCTCGTCCCCGAGATCGCACACGTGTACAAGACGGACCGGTCCCGCTATGAGTCGACAGCCCGGGAGTGGACCCGGAAGTACGCAATCTAGTTCGCTTTCTCCAGTGCTGACGGATATATCACGGTTCACGATGCGGGGCGGCACGGCTGCGAGATGGAGAGGCTGCATGGACATGGAACTGGCGGACACATGAGGAGATTTTTCATCGTCCTGCGACTGTCAGAGTTGAGTGAGCAAGACAGGCGCTGTCTTGCATTGTTCCGCTCAAATAGGTGTTCCTTTGTTACCACTTTTTCCTCCCATGATGCATACGTGGGTTTTGTTTATAGGCGTGAGGGATCGGATAAGCATGACTAGATCACTGGTTCCTGTTCCGATTGCTAGCTGCGATGTGTGTGATGTGGCTATGAGCCTAGGCTGGAGAATGATTATCCCGGAGAGCGAGCGATCATGGTTTTAGTGCCAGTGACATTAAGGTGTATGGGTCTCGTGGCCAACTAGTTTGTTTTGTGTTTTGGTTTAATTGCCAGGCTATTCGGGCGAATCCCCGGGCCTCTGCGCTACACAGAGCGGATGCGTCACCCGTGTCTGTTTTTCGAACGCCAGGCGGACGTATCCATGCCCACATCCAGCCTCGCCCATCCTCTACGCGATAGTTACATATACATTTCTACATGCACGCCCCCGTTCTCAGCGCATGGGCCTTCTTCCCTCTTATCGCTTGTTGCACGCCTTCGCCAGGAACGACGCCTCATTTCAGGCTTGCCAAAAACTGTTGACTGAAACCGTGGGAGGCTGGTCGAGAACAGGAGTACCTTCCTCGTTGTCGACCCCATTGAAGTCCACTCCTCCGTCGTTTACTGTGTACCTGATCTCGCGTTGTCGGTGACCATTTGTTTTTCTTGTTCGCCGGATGCCAGCGGGCGCTGCGGGCTCCATGTCCGCCTCGAGGAAACCGTGGATGTCGCCTTGTGTTTCCTGCGGGGTGGACTGCGCGATAGCCTCCTCCTGTGGCGGCGACTGAGTCTGCTTCGCGGCCGCAAACGACTTCAGCACTTGCTTCTGTACCCAAAGGCCGTGCTCGGTGAGCCTCTCGCGGCGGACGCGGTCGCGGGCGTAGACCTCGCCAACAATCTCGGCGAGGAGGCTGGGGCGGTTGTTTGCGTTGAGGTTCTCGATTATGTTGGCGATGAGGTAGCGGAGGGTGGCTTGGGCGTGCAGGATGGATGTTGCTTTGCGGCCTAGGTCGTTTGTTTCATCGGCTGGGTCGCGGAGGGAGAGGACGTAGTTTGGGAGAGGCTTCGTTGTTCCCGCCTAGAGATCATTTAGCATGTGTGTATATTTCAGAAGTGTGCTTGACTTACGTCTAGTTTCGCTTTCAAGGTTTCTGTAAGGATAGGATTCTCCTTCTTGTCAAAGTACTCAGGAGGAGAAACGGAGACGCCCTTCTCCTTGGTCTTGAAGTATGCCCAGTAGTACAAGAAGTTGATAAGGGCACCGGCTGCATCCCTCCTTTGGTTTGGCTGCTGTTGCAGACTTACGACTAACATCATAAAGAGCGGGTATGATCCGAAGCCTCCTCGGAAAACGTCTGAAAGCCCTCGCTGGTCAAACATGGTCTTGATCACCGCGTACGTCTGTCGGATGTAAGGGTACTCTTTCATGTACCGCTGTATATATTCTCTCTGTTTGGCGGTATCGTTGGACGCCACGACTTGTACTTCGAGGCCCGAGCCACGATCTTGCACTCCGACCAGAGGATATCGAGCGTGCCGCACAGTCGGCTGCAGGTATTTCGCTGCGGTCTTTGCGTTGTCAAAAACTTTGTACCGGAGATCGTACAAGTTCCGAAGAATATCCCTCCGCTCCTCGGGTGTGGGTGGCTTGTCTGACGCCTGTTGGTCCAAGTCGTCACGCTTGACAAGTCGCAGATCGATGTCGGACAGCGCGAGCGCCATGCCTGTTCGTTCCGATCCAAATACTTCTAGGATATGGTTTGGAAGACGTGCGCGCACGTCTGCGCGAATTTGCTCGACGAGGTTTTTCCGCGCAAAGGTTTCTGCTCTAGTAGGCTTCGCGTATTCGTAGAAGTCATTAATCTCTCGATTCAGCCTATAACAACAACGGCGTCAACAAGAGTCTGCAGTGACAGAGAACAATTCGTTACCTGGACATGGCATCGAGATTCGCCTGCGAAGCTTTGGCAGACCAGGGCCATTTCTGCTCAGGAACAAGCGCTCGTCCCGCCAGAGGTCTGACAAGCATAGGTGCATAGTCTTCACCTACATCGCAAGCAAGTCTGGCTCTCAACAGCAATTGCTCGACGTATGTTTCGGAAGCATGGGCCAGCCCCCTTCGGTCTCTTAATTCATCTCTTTCGGAAGCCTTCGGCGCTGGGCCCAACACCCTATTCCATTCCTCCACCGACTTTGGTGCTGGGCCCAACTGCTTCCTATAATCCTTCAGCGACTTTTCCTTCTTCTGAGCACGCTTCTCGAAATAACGAATCTTCGTATCTGCAATCCCCCTTTGTTTGTCAAAGGACACTTCGTTGGAATAGCTAGAGGCTTTGGAGGAAGGTTTGGGCGATTCATGCTCGGCCGCTTTGGGCGCGGGTGCGGACGAAGAGAAACGCTGCTGGCGTGTGGCATAAAACGGTGCGACGAAGTTCTGGTACAGAAAGGCTGAGGGCGAGAAGCAATTCGAGGCACGACAAATAGGCCCAGCGCGAGGGAGCTTCATGAGAGGCCCGCTGCGAGGGTGGCGAATAGGGCACGATGGAGGGCCAATTGGTAGCGGTCGCGCACCTGGCGATGGATGTTCACATTTGATGCTCGTTGCGTAGCCAAGCCACTACGCCGCTTCAGGGCAAGCCCGGACGCGATGCGCGTTCCCGCACCGCATGCTGCTTGTTCCTGCTCCTCAGATGGCCTGATGTTGGCTCAGTGGGCAGCAAGAGAAGCATCTCGACGCGTAGTAGGACCCATGTGTGCCGAAGTCTGGCCCGTGCCTGTGCAGCCCTCTTCTCCCAGAAACGATGTCGATGTGGGCATGCGGAGGAGACTCCAGCTACATGCGTCGCTTCTATCACTTGCTGTACCACTCACTGGTGACCGCCTGCCGAGCGCGATGTCTCACATACAATCAAGCCCAGCGCAGCCAGCTTGAACTTAAAGACACATGCCCGGGCAAGGCGCGTTGCCGTTCTAGGTGCTAGAACGCGACCATTGGACCTACGTCATCATGTTATAACTTCATGAAAAAGTCCTTCTTGAAAACGTGCAGCGTCGCCGTGCAATAGTGGGTCGCGTAGGCAGTGTGCACAGATAATACAGCACTGCTAACCTTGGCCCAAGCTCCGCGACGCAGACTGACGTACTGTTAAAGCACGCCCTGGTATGGCTGGGCCTGGTTGAAGTGCCTGTACCTGTCCCGCGCTGTTGTTCCAAACACCCCCACCACGCCTATTCACAACAGCAGGCACGGTTCGTCCGTCTCTCCTTCCTTCACTCCTCCTCCCCTCACAAAAGGCGCCGTCTCCCAGGTAAGCTTGCTGCGATTGAGGCACGGTCCCGCATATTTTGCCCTGGTGCCACCTGTTTACTTAACGCCATTGCGATCTCCCGCCTGTCCCAATACCGCTCCGCTACTCCACCACTTCGCTCACTAACCCGCCGCACAGCGCCTGAATCTCGACTCTCTCGCGCCGAACATGTCTCTTCCTACGCGGCCAACCCGCGAGGAACCCGAGGCAGTCGACGAACCTTCACATAACTCACATCCTGCACTCCAGCCCGCTGTCACCGATGTTCCTGTAACACCCGGTGTTCACTTGTCAGGTCACTCCGCCTATACGAACCCTTCAAATGGTCAGCAGGACAGCACACTACCATTCGATCCAGAGAAGGCCACTCCCGGCCCCTCGTGGAGCGCCAATTCCTACTTCACCCCAAAGGAGGAAGATCGCGCGTCCTCACCTACCGAAGCTGCAGCGGGCGCGAAGTCTGGAGAGGAATTGTTGCGACGGCTCAGCGGGGTACAGGACCCCTCCACCGCCTACAAACAAGATCTGGCCGATGTCGACCCTCGCGCTGCCCATCCTGAGCTAAACCTTAGCGGACGTCTCATCAGCGCAACATTCGCTGTACCATACAATATTGCCTATGCCCCAGGGCAGGACTTCGACCTACTGCCCCGACGCGGCACGTCTGCACTCTTCGATTCCTTCTCTTACCTTGCATCGTCTTCATCTCCATGGAACCATACCCTTGTTGGGTGGACAGGAGAGATTCGCAAGAAGACCACTGAGGAAGTCGATGCTGCGCTTCAACCATCAGGCAACAAGGCTGCTGCTCCCGTGCCAATCGATGGGGCGCCCCCTCCGGCTCCCCCACAGGAGCAGGGCCTGCGAATCGGCCGCGAAGACCGTAATCGTCTGGAGAAGCAGCTGGAGCGCGATCATGGGGGCAAGATCGTTCCCGTTTGGCTACCTGATGAAGTGGACGAGAAGAACGATGAGGTGGTTCTGAAAGACCAGGGCCGGTGGCGCACCTATGCTGAACACGAGCTGTACACCCTGTGCCACTACAAGCAGAATGAGCCCGCAGACGGAAGGGCTGCTCGCAAATCATGGGCCGACTACTACCGCATGAATAAGCTTTATGCGGACCGTATTCTGGAACTGTACAATCCAGGCGACATCGTTATTGTTCACGATTTCTACCTATTCCTTCTCCCCAGCCTTCTTCGCCAGCGCCTCCCCAACATCTATGTTGGTTTCTTCCTTCATGTACCGTTCCCCAGCAGCGAGTTCTACCGCTGTCTCAGCCGAAGAAAGGAGATTCTCGAAGGTGTGTTGGGCGCCAACATGATCGGTTTCCAGTCTTACAGCTACTCGCGGCACTTTTCGTCATGCTGCACACGCATCCTTGGTTTCGACTCTTCATCAGCAGGTGTCGATGCATATGGAGCTCACGTTGCCGTAGACGTATTTCCTATCGGCATCAACGCAGCCTCCACACAGAAGCAGGCTTTCGAGGACCCGGTCATCGAAGAGAAAATCAAAGCCATTAAAGATATGTATCCGGATAAGAAGATAATCATTGGTCGAGACAGGCTGGATGCGGCCCGAGGCGTGCTGCAGAAGCTGCAAGCCTTTGAACTTTTCCTCGAACGATACCCAGAATGGCGTGGAAAAGTTGTCCTTGTACAAGTGACGAGTCCCAGCAGCATCCACGCTGACAAGAAAGCCAACGACGACGAGAAGATGATGAACAAACTCTCAGACCTCGTGGCTAGAATCAACGGCGTCTATGGTTCGCTCAGCTTTACGCCAGTAAGGCACTTTCCTCAATATCTGGAGCGGGAAGAGTACTTTGCTCTACTCCGTCTTGCCGATGTTGGCTTGATCACCAGCGTGCGAGATGGCATGAACACGACCAGCCTCGAATACATCATCTCCCAAAAAGACAACTGCGGTCCGTTGATTCTGTCCGAATTTTCTGGAACCGCAGGCTCCCTCAGTGGCGCAATCCACATCAATCCTTTCGACTTCAGCGGCGTCGCGGAGGCGATCAACAATGCCTTGACAATGCCATTGGAGCAGCGTAAGCAGGACTACCAGAAGCTGTACAAGCATGTCGTCTCGAACAATGTTCAGGCGTGGTGCAACAACTTCTTGAAGAGACTAATGACCAACTTATCGTCCTTTGACCAGTCTTTTGCAACACCAGCGCTCGACAGGGCCAAGCTGCTCCAACAATATCGGAACTCCAAGAAGCGGCTCTTCATGTTCGATTATGATGGTACACTCACTCCCATCGTCAAAGACCCTGGTCAGGCGATACCTTCGGACCGTGTGACCCGTACGCTTAAAACGCTTGCAGCCGATCCAGCCAACAGTGTTTGGATCATCAGTGGCAGAGACCAAGCCTTCCTGGACGAGTGGATGGGTCACATAACTGAGCTGGGTCTGAGTGCCGAGCACGGAAGCTTCATGCGCCATCCTGCTACAAACGACTGGGAGAATCTCACCGAGACAACAGACATGAGCTGGCGATCGGAGGCGGCAGAGGTCTTCCAGCACTACGCCGATAAGACTCCAGGTAGGCAGTTCGCCCGGTAGGAGTTCGTCGCATCTAACATTCGGCAGGGTCGTTTGTTGAAACTAAGAAGATTGCTCTTACCTGGCATTATCGGCTCGCAGATCCAGAGTGGGGTGCCTTCCAAGCGCGAGAGTGCCAGAAGCATCTCGAGAACACGATTGGCAAGAAGTACGACGTGGAGGTGATGACTGGCAAAGCCAACCTTGAAGTCCGCCCACGATTCGTCAACAAGGGCGAGATTGCAAAGAGACTTGTGGAAGAGTATGGCGCAGAGCCTCCCGAGTTCGTACTCTGCCTCGGAGATGATTTTACAGACGAAGGTGAGTCTACTCCTCATATCGACATCTCGACATGCTAACATTCCTAGACATGTTCCGGTCGCTGCGGCAATCGGAGCTACCGGAAGACCACGTCTTCTCCGTCACTGTGGGTGCCAGTTCTAAACAGACATTGGCAAGCTGGCATCTCCTCGAGCCATCCGACGTCATCTCTTGCATCTCTCTGCTTAACGGGTCGGCAGACGCGGGCAACGTTGGCGCGATTGCGGTCGTCGACGGCGGTCCTGTGCCTGAAGCTAGGATCTGAGGATACAGCACCTCATTGCACTTGCATTTTCAGTTACCAAATCATGAGCATGAACAGAGCATATGCCATGACGTTCGAAGCATCCGTCACGGCGTCTAGGCGATACATATAAGGTTGAAGCACGAGGGCATGGAATCTCACTGACTCGGGGGCCAAGAAACAAACACGGCTGCGGGGGGAGTTTGCCATGCCAGCCACATAATTATAGAACACCCTGAAATGCATCGTGTTCCAAGGACGTTGTTCGCGTAACCAAGGTGGCGTTGTGTGATGCGCATTGACCGAGGTGTGTTTATTGTCCAATTCTCGGGGTGCGGGCCCGTAGGGCGATTTTAGATGTCAGGGTGTCAATGCACCCCTGGAGTAGGCGTCTGTGCCGGGGAGGCGGCACGTTTTAGGATCTCGAACTGGCTAGAGGTTCCCCCAGCGTGGGAGACTGACTCGGGCAGCGCGCGGCAGGTTGATGAACGGCAGGTTGGGCGGTAGGTGCAGTAGTGAGGAATCGGGGCCTTTTAGAGCTGGGAAAAGTGTGATCCACGTGCATGGCACCTGCCAAATGAGGCTCCTCGGCAGAAGGGTTTCAGGCAGGCGATGCGGCCGGCAGCTGTCACAGACACGCAGGGGCACCGATGGCGGGTTTGCGAGAGCGTGGAGACGGGCGTGGGTCTGGATCCAGGCAAGCGGCGATTCCGACGATTCGAGATGGCTTGCGCCAGCGAGAAATGGCGCGGTATGGGCGAATCCCAACCGTCCAGACCCATCTACCCCTGCTTAAGCCCGCTGCACGCTGCACGCCGCTGGCTCTCCAGCCCTTCTCCTCTGCTCGTTCCTACCCCTCTGCCTCCTCGACACATTCGCTCTCTACCGTCGTCGTCGCGTCCGCGTTGCCAGTGTTCTTGCCCACCCAAATATAGCTGATCGCCTGGAGATCCTGCGGGAGACGTGCAGCCGATACCCTCACTGCGTCAGACTTGGATTTTCCCCGGCTCCCTGCCCTCCGCGCAGTATATACCGCTCGCGCCCGCCCAGCCCGCCCACAGACGACCTCAAACGCACACACTCACTCAAAACAACATCCAAGATGGGTTTCTTCGAGAAGCTTCAAGCTAGTACGTCTTTTGCGGGCGCTTTGGCGCACGCGACCAGAAACCAGACGAGACGCCATGGCTAACGGCACCAGGACTTGAGCTCTACCGCCTTGAGCAGCGCTACACCCGCCGCGAGAAGCGCACTACCTTCATCAGCGATGCCCAGTACGTCGACGGCGAATACATCAGCGCCTCGTCGCCCACGTCATCCACAAGCTCCACCGCGACCGCCAACCGCCGCCTCTCCAAGATCCCCTCCGTACGCATACGGGAGTTCGGGCGGTCAGCGACTGGCCGCGCATAGACAGCTCGAGTCCTTGCGCTGAGCTGCCGATGAGGACGTGAGGGAGCGAGCCCCGCGCGTGGGGATGCGAGGGCGGAGCGCGCGTGGGCACGCAAAACGAGCCAATCGAAGCGGCTCCTAATGTTACACCTACGATATACAGCACACGCGTGCGTGCCTGGTACGACACTGCCACATGCACTGCGGGACACAGCATGTGTCTGGCGCCCGCACACAGCGGCACAGATACAACCATGGACGAAGATACGGGCACCGACCCGACTCGAACTACGACTTTACGGACGCACATTTACCTTCTTATATCATATCATTCAAAAGGAGAGGGAAGGGAAGGCATTTACTGGACTCTGCTGGGCTTAGCAGCATACTTGTCTCGATTCATCTATCGGCGGTCCATCTTCTTACATTCCTTTGTCAACCGACCATGTCCTTTCAACATACAATACCCGTTTTTCTTGTGTCATAGGTTATGCACACCGAGCATTTTGCGAGGACGTGTACGGCGGAGGCTTGGGAACGTGCAACGGTGCTAGAGGAGGGGAAGGGGAGAGCGTGCGTGGAGCGGCAGAAGAGTAGAGCAGCAGTAGCAATTAACATCGTGTCTTCAATGTTACAGTTCTGAATGTTATCCATCTAGTTGGGGAACTTCTGTGCGACAACCTACAGTTTCGGCACTGGGAAACCGATTCGACGTTCGTAGGGTGGTACGGGACTACCTCCACATATTCCACGTACAACACTCCTGCCTCCCATATACCCACGGCACCTACCGCTCCCTCTGGCCCGACGTCGACCTCCTCTCGTCACTGCCACATTCGCGGTCAATGGCTCAGCGTCCCGCGCGCTCCTCCAGCCAGCACGCCATCAAACAAACGCACGCTCACTCGATCACTCTCCTACATACACGTACACGAACACACCACATCCCATCCCATTGCTACACGACAAACGTTTATCTGCTACTCTTGTTCTTTCTGTTATTGCTTTCGACACCAGTAAGCTTCTTGTTCCTCGTCAGGACAGACGCGAGTGCATGTCTGGTTGCGGTGCGGGAGGTGCTGGTTGTGGATCTACAGGTGGCTGCGGGCTTGCTGGGGGCTCTGCCGGCTGCGGGAACGGTGCCATAAACCCCACCACGGCACGTCCAAAGGATCCAGAGCGGTGGCATAAGAGGAAGCAGAAGTTGAAGCACGGCAAGGATTTGACGAAGACAAACGTCAAGATTTTGTTGGTCAAGGTCAGGTTGGTGAAGGTTCCGGTCTGAGCGAGCACTGTTTGGAAGAGATTCGACGGTATAGCCACCGATCCCTACGACAAGTCACCATTCTCACGAAGAGCATCGTCTGAGCAGTCCCCAAAGATTACCAGACCGGATGTTGAGCAGAAGATTAAGCAGCAGACGGACGTCTACGGTCAGCTCGCAGCTGCTAGAGCCGGATTTCAGTCATTGGCCTGGCACCTACGTCCATCCTGGCACCTTTGTGTCTCCTGTGGACCAGCAGACGAAAAGGATTGGGAGTCAGGACGCCTGGCGGGGATACAGGGACCGGTTCAAGAAGCTTCGAGCGTACATCTGCACTCGTCTGTGCAAACAGGCACAAGAGGAGACGTCTTAATCGGCAAATGGTCAACTTCTACAACGCCGGTGGAGGAAGTGGGATCCCATTCCAACCAACGTACTACACCACCTCGGTCAATTCGCCAATCTTTGTCTACGCTCCCACTTTCGTCTCCACTCGCACTTCCTGGCCCGATGAGGATCAGTTCGATCCACCACCTGAGAAAGACTACGCTGCAACCTTGGAGAGCTTGCTCCCAAGTGCGAGTTCAGAGGCCAGGTCCACATCAACAACGAAACGTCTCGATTCGAGAAGGAAGGCGTTCACCATCCACTTTAGAGAGATTTTCCACAGAATTCTGCGGCGTCTCAGAACCGAATGACTCTGCGCAGTGGTTTCGCAGTCTGATGGTGGAGGTCGGAACTGATTCCGGACGGAATGGAACGCGCACGGACGAGACGCGCGAACGTCGATCTCTCTTTACGTGCAGACAACGAGCTGCATACAATGCTCGCCAGGAGCCCGCGTGGGGCCCTTGTATTCCTCCAAAACCGTCCGTACGTCTGCCAATCGTGCTTGCGTCGTGCGAGGAGCCTGCCATTGGCTCAGGGTCAGTCTCCCACGGCAAGGGCCATCCAGACAGCCACCGCACCACCGCCGACCGATGATGCGCCCTTCCGGAAGGCCCTCAAAGACGCTGCCAAAAAGAAGAAGAAAGAGGAGCGCGCTACCTCGGGCGCCACACGAAACTCTTCCAAAGCTCGGAACCCTCGATTAGAGAAATGGGAGCTCACCGTGGGCATTGAGATCCACGCCGAGCTCAACACCGCCAGGAAGCTCTTCTCTGCTGCAGCAACGTCGGCCAATGCCACACCGAATACCCATGTAGCACTCTTCGATACCGCATTCCCTGGGACCCAGCCACACTTCCAGAAGGAAACACTTCTGCCTGCTTTGCGTGCAGCTTTGGCTCTGAACTGCGAGATTCAGCACAGGAGCAGCTTCGACCGGAAACACTACTTTTACCAGGATCAGCCTTCGGGTTATCAAATAACACAATACTATGGTGAGCCTCTACATGATCCTTACGCGAGGCTGGTGTCTAACATGTCGTAGAACCATTCGCCCGAAACGGTCACATTACCCTCTATCCTCACGACTTCCCCGCCGGCGCGTGCCCCGACGATGGTCCTGTTACGATCGGTATCAAGCAAGTTCAGATGGAACAAGATACCGCCAAAACCGTCCACCAGCCGCCGTCCACCCACCTCCTCGACTTCAACCGCGTGTCGCACCCTCTGATTGAGATCATATCGCTTCCCCAACTTCACAACCCTGTCACCGCGGCGGTATTTGTGCGGAAGATACAGAACGTCCTAAAGGCAGTCAATGCTGTCACCGCTGGCATGGAGATGGGCGGGCTGCGCGCTGATGTCAATGTCTCAGTCAAGGAAAGAAATGGAAACTCCGCGAACAATGTGCACTCCTACCACGGCGTCGGGCAGCTGGGCCAACGGACAGAGATCAAGAATCTGGCCAGTGTAAAGGCCATCGAAGACGCCATCATTGCCGAGCGCGACCGCCAGATCGACCTCCTCGAGAACGGCGGCGTTGTCGAAGGCGAAACACGAGGCTGGACCCTGGGCAGCAAGACGACGAGGCGTTTGCGAGGTAAAGAAGGCGAGATTGACTATCGCTATATGCCGGACCCAGATATTGCGCCCGTGTTCATTGGACAAGATCTTGTCGACCACTTGCGACAGACGCTGCCTGCCCTGTCGGATGAGACAGTCAGCACTCTGGTCGATGGCACCACCTATGGACTCACGGCAAAAGATGCCAGTACACTGATACTCCTCGACGACGGCGACAGGCTGGACTACTACTTCGACGTCGTTGAACACCTACGGAGTACGTTCTCGAAGCGATCAGAAGTGCTAACGCGACTGGGCAAAGTCGCCGGCAATTGGTGAGTTCAACTTGAAATGCGACCTACGTGGTCCGCTTTGACACTTTGACTAATTTGCTCTAACCAGGGTCCTCATGGAGCTGGGAGCTCTCTTCAAGAACGAAGAGTGGTCTGGAACAAAGGTGCCTGCCGACCAGCTTGCAACCATCGTCGCCCACATACTGCGGAAGGAGATCACAGGTTCCACGGCGAAACGGCTTATCCTGATGAAATTCGAAGGCGAAGAGCGTTCCGTGGAGCAAATCATCGCCGATGAGGACCTGTTCCTACGACCGCTGACGCACACTGAGTATATGAATCTTGCACAGAGCTTGGTGGAAGAGAAGGCTGATATGGCAAATGACATTGTGAAGAAGCAGCAACTCGGCAAGATCAAGTGGTTCGTGGGGCAGATGATGGCGCGCAGTGCGGAGGGGACGGTGGAGCCTGCTGCCGCCGAAGCGGTGCTGAGGGAAGTATTGCGCCTGCCTCCTGTGGAGCAGAAATAAGATCCTAGAATCGACCCAATAGTCCTAATACCAATCCAACGAGTCAACGTGTAGCTAAGAGTAGCAGCCGCTGAGCCAATGTGACGACGTCCGTTTGCACTGCTCCACTGCCATCCCCAACAGTTTCCTTGGTGGACCGCGGATGCAGCCAACGTGCTCGCACGCAATGCTAACACTTGCGCGCGGTGTAGTTGTACGGTCTGTCGTCGGTGCGGTCGTCTCTACAAGCTCAACAATACATGCCCGTCGCCTTGACGCTTTCTTCTCCCTCTGTCCGCCCGCCTCGCCGTGCCATGTCGGACACTCCACCACCAGCTCCAGCTCTTCCGCAGCGCCAGGGACAGAGTCACATTCGGATCCACCGTCAGATCCAGAGCCATAGCCAGAGGCAAAGATACAATCAGACCCAAAACGCCAATCCTCGCCGCATCATCCCCCACCACTTCGCACCCACCCACGCCTCGTACCCATACCTCGCCGAACAAGACCTCGCCGCCCACCGCCTCTATACAGAGATCTTGCGTCTCCTCATCAGCCGCAGACCGCGCACGCTGCACATCCGACAGCGGTACGCGGACGCTATTTGTCCTCGGCGGCAAGGCAACGCTGCGAGGGTCCGGGAGCGGTACGGCGAATGTAAAGTCGTGCTGGGCGCGGTGGTGTTGGATTTGGAAGTGGGATTTGAGGTGGACGAGGTTGAGGAAGGGATGGGCGATAGAGACATGGAAGGGGAAGGGCGAGAGCAGGGGAAGAAGAGGAGTTGTGTTGAGCGGAGGCGGTGGCTTGAGGGGATGGAGAGGAGGATTGGGTTGCGACGGGGGGTGTATGGCCAGCTCCAAGATATGAATGAGGTGCAAGAGATGCCAGCATTGCAAAGGATGAGAGGGAGAAGCGAGCCCTTTCAGGAGCGTGAGATGGTGGGGAGAGCGCGGGATGAGGAGACGGGCACGGAGTATGCGGCCATTGCTGCGGGGGAGGGGATGCTGCATCCCGGGGTTCCCGCGTCGTCGAGAGCGGGACCTTGTCAAATGCCTGCGCAGCGGAAAGAAGACGGACAGGAACGGGATCGACGAGCGGAAACGAGATTCCGCGACCAAGTGTCTGTTGCGCGCTCTGCAAGCAGGGAGAGCACGAATCCATCTACTCGGTCGATGGGAGCCTCTCCGACATTGACAATTCAGAGTATGTCCACAACGAAGGCCGTCGTTTCAATGGGGCGTTCAAAGGTACCATTTACGCAGCCAAAGCACAGCATATCCGCGAGAAAGGCCAATGCTCCAGGAACCGCAATGCACAGCACCTCCACGATAAATGCCATTGTCCTGAGTGAGCGGTCGGTGCAGACTCTCACGGGACCGACACCGCCCAGCTTGTTCAAGAGCATGAAGTATATGGTGTCCGGGTCGAAATATCTCAAGCGGGAAATGGCTCTCCGAGGGAGCGGCCAGAAAAAGCTGCAAAAGAGAAGGAGCCCTTGCCCAGACGCGAGTGTGCCATCAAACTCTTCCTCGAGCCGCTCCGCAGATGCGAGGATGCCGTTCACTTCTACCTCTGTCAAGTCGCGGGGAACGACGAGTGGCCTGCCGAATGAAATCGCAGCTGGGTCATTTGGAGCGCGTCCTCCCACGGAGGAAAAGGAAATCAAGGAGAAATGGTGGTCCACCCTGTTTAGCTCGAAACCTCGCTCACATGGTCCTAATCCAGGACCTGGCCCTTGGAATAAGAATGCACCATGGCCCTTGGATCCACAGCAGCCACCTGTAGAACCTCGATCTGGGTGGGAAGGCGGCCCCGTGTGCGATGGGCGTGTTGGCTATGCGCCTGCGCCGTCGTCGGTGGCGCAGCGCAATGATGGCGAGGCGTCGGAGAGGAGCTTTGGACAGACTTGCGGGCCTGAATGTGAGTCTTGTCGAACTACGACACAGGTGAAAGAGATTGCTGCGCATCGAACGAGCCTTGAGGAGGAACCTGCAAATAAAGCACCGTGGATAAGGGTTAAGGACCCTGCGAACAAAGCGCCGCTACCAAGTCTTCAGCAGCCTCGAATGAAGAAGCCTTTATCACCTTTATGCCAGCCTCCGATGACAACACCTGCTATCTTGGTCACCAGCCCTTCACCTCTCAGGACCAATGTCGGATACCCCCCGACTAAATTCCACAATTATCAAGCCGACAGACTCGCTGTAGCACGCTCTGCGCTACCCAGGACACCTGGGCATGGCGTCGTGGAGCCGCTTGCGCCTCAACTGAGGAGTATTCTTGAAGATATGAATTCGAAGCCTAACCCCTGTTCGCCGCCCAGGTTGAACGGCGTAGTCGTCGACGAAGAAGCCATCTGGATACAATGTTCCGAGCGGCTCGATTATGTTTCTGACATCGCCGCTACAGAGGCGAGGGAGAGAATCCGCAGGGCGAGGGCTCAAAGAGTTGCACAGGAGGCTGTTCGCGCCCACAACTTGAAGGAAAGAAGTTCCGCTATGGCGCAAGAGGAAATGAGCACGTTCACAGAAAGAAGAATTACGCCCAAGCCGGTGGAGAGCGTACCCAGCTTGAGGGTCTTCACTACAGAGACAGCGGGCAGAGCACACCTAAAGCGCGTGAGTGTGGCAAATGTGGATTGCAGGAGTGTCGCGGGGCGAAGGGAGGTGCCGCCGCGGAGGCAGAATGTGGAAGCCACGAACGTCACAGGGAGGAAAGCGATGCTACTACAAAAGCAGGAGCAGCCACACGAAAATCCTGTTATCGCAATCCGGGGCCTCAATACGGCCATACTTGATCTCAGTGTTGCAGCGAGGGGAGCCGCAACACGTCCGGAGATTGCGGCCGGCGCATCTACAGGACATCTTGTACAAAAACCGCTCAACACACCATGGGAAGCAGTGTGGCACCGCGACATCCCCGTTCCCTTTCTTCAAGGCCTCTCCCAATCGCCGGGCACCGATTCGCGCGCCCCGTCGGTGCCATACTCGCTTTCAAACGCGGTGGCAGAGGCCGAAGCTCGTGAACAGTTGCACAGGCCATCACCTGGCGAGATAATGAGGCTCCGGGAGGGTCTCCTGGCGAAGAGGGGAAAGCTGGTGTATGGGGCAAATGGGCAGAGATCGAGCATGGAGGCGATTGTCGAGGACGGGATGGCGAGGTTCGACTCTGCTATGGGTATGAATGAAGCTCAGCTTCAGGAAGGGGTGAAGATAAGGATGGAGGGTGGGTGTGCGCCTTGATGGATATAAGCCTGCAGCGTTTCATGAGTGATGACTTTTGATGAAGGATGGGGGCATTGTACGGTGGCGTTGGGTGATCCTTGGTGAAATCTGTTCACAGTGTTGACTCTTCTGTTATGGACGGACATATCTTCTCTACAGTTGAATAGGCTATAGTTTCATTGTACAAGACAACTATTTAAGCCACAAGATGCATTCAGAGCTAGCTACTAGCATATATTGACGGAGCTCAAAGATGCTTTCGAACTCGAGCCTCAAACTCGAGTGGCGGGCCCGATGGTCGCCACTCATAGTGGAGCCCAAAAGGAAGAACATGGTTTCCTATCATCGACGCCCACTGGCCGAGATCTTGGTAAACGGTACGCACAACAAAATACCGATAGTATACTGTGGCTGTGAGTCCGGGGTGTACTCAGGGTACGACGATCTTGGAAACCTTACCGGGGAGGTACTCCTCGAGAACATGACGGCAGGCTCATGTGAGACCGGCATAGTCCTTGCAACTAGTGCCGAAATATGTAACTTTGATCGGCTCATCGTCTTTGGCGACAAGCTCGTAGATGCGGTTCCGGATCTTTGTGATTGAACGTTTGTACGTAAGCTCTTTGAACACTGTTGATTCTGAAGAAGAGGGACCCACCTCAGGGGAGATTCAGGAAGGGAGATGAATATTCCATCGTGGATAAGCGTTCATGTAGTTGTGCTAGTCTAAATGGGTGGGTCAACAGGCGAGAGACCCAGGAGAGTAGCGGAAGGTGGTCTTATAGCAGCGCGGCGACTGCAGAACACGCAGGGATACAAGTAAAGCTCGAGCCCAGCCCTCAGGTCTCAGCATCAACCGACATATGCATACTCGTCTTTCATCATGTCTTCATTGTACCTTCGTTTCTTTTCACTTCGTAACGACTACACGCCGTTCCGGATCATCACCCTCGGATGAAGTCTTCAACCCGAGATCCTCCGCCATTCTGTGCTGTAGGGCCCGCCTCACTCCACCCACGGGATCCATCTCTAAGAGCTCTTTCCCACCCTCTTTGGCGAAGTCTGCCAAAACTCGCAGTTCTTGCACAGCCGCCTCTTCTTCACCATGTTGTGCGACCTTTGCAAAAGTCCATGAGGTCTGTCTGGACCATTGGACGTCGCGCAGCCATGCAAGTGGATTCTTCGCCCCTTTCCGTTCTGCTTTCCTACCCACTCCGGTCCGAGCCACCTGTCTAGCAGCGAGATTGATATCCGCGAAACGGCTATCTTCGCCGGAAACCCAAATACCATCGAACTCAATAGGGACCCCAGATTCGCGCTCCAGCGCCGAAATGAAGAACGTGCATTTTACACTCAGCTTCCCTGTTGCACGCATAGAATGGCGCCCCGGATAGTGTTCGTTGAGAAGGCGAATCAGGTCCGCAACTTCTGCGCTGAGACTCTCTAAGAAATGTTTCACACGTCTGTCGTGGACAAAAGAGTTCAGCTCGAGGTCATGTCGATTACGCAGTTCCGCTGGGGCAGGTGTGATATCGATCGAAACCTCTGATGCGGACAAGGGTAATTTCGCGATCGCGTTGTTCCACTTTTGCCAGTAATCTGCTTCGCCGAAGTAATCATGGTAACGGTAGTAGCATGTGTCTCTCATCACAGAGGCGTCCGCACTGTGGAAAATGTCTAGGCGTATGCGCTCGAATTTCGGGCTTCGCCTTCGCCCGCATAACTTGATTGACAGGTCTTGGATCTGAAGGATCTCTTGTGAGTGAGAGACATAATGTATGGGCGACCATGAGTCAATCACGAAACCCATGTCGCTTCTTAGTTGTTGGTTGACGTGCATGAGGTTAAACATGCTTCGTGGCCATGGCTTTCGAATATAGTTTAACTCTGGCATGGCCAAGGCCAGTATGCGCTGGCGCAGCTCTGTGGGTAAATCGCAAAAGGTCGGCATGATGGTAAACACGCGTACTGCGCAAGATCTTTGTAAAGATAGAGAAGTAATGTGTGCGTCTAGGGGGCGTAGACATCGGAACAAATGGTAGTTCTCAGCCAAGGTTAATGACTCACAGCCACCGCTGCCTTCGGTCTGCGCCTCAACGGCCGGTTAGTCGAAGGTGCGATGGCTGTGCTGGAAAAGCCCTCTGGAATTTCACGTCTGGATATAGAGAAAGGTGAACATCATGATCTGTCGCAATGCGAGGTTTCATATTGCTTCCATTAAGTCTTCCGCGTGGAATAGCACATGACGTCACATTACCGAAACAGGTCCGCGAGTTTAACCACTCTGCATTCCAGTTTCTTCAGAAGAAAACGGCAGCTATATCCAAGCAGTTGGCTACATTGTAGGAGGACTCACAGCCTGTTGCGCATTGCACCTAGCACGTGTTCAGCGTGACAGGCCTCCCCTCGATAATGGAACGACGTCTGCCCAATTTTCGGAAAAGCAAAATGAATGTGATGAAGGAATTACATCTCTTTCAGCTTTTGGGAATGTTTCTTTTTTAGAACCCTATCGAGGCTTGTACTGCTACTCAGGGTGGCTCGCAAAAGCATTGGACCTCGCAATTGAACAAAGCGAACCCGAACATTGCACTCAATTGCACTGGCAGTACTCCTGATATTCGATAACATGAACTATTTCCTGGAAAGTAATCAAGGTCCCAGAGTCAGGGATCTTACCGCGAGCCATTCTTCACCAGTCCGGTTTCAGGCTCTGTTCCGCACACCAGCTCGGGTGAATTGGATGAAACGACGAAATTTGTTGTGTGAAATGCCAAGAAATACCTCAAACCCCAGCTCTTCAAGATAGCTACGCCATGTCTCCGCAGCCTCCATCTTGAGCATGTGATCGAAACATAATGCTATATATGCCTCTCGAAAGTCCACCCACACAGCCACCAGAGGGGAAAGCTCTTCGTGTGACACGCTCATGGAAGGTCCACTGGGACGGTCGAGGAGTCGCTGAAGGCTGTCCTTGAACATAAGGCGGGTTTGATTAGGCCGGTGAGGTCAGTCCTTGAGGCCCTGCTCGGCAAAGTGGACCTTTGTGCGAAAAGGGCTGTTGGAGGGACCTTGAGACGACAACGAAATAGCTCTTGCTCGGATGATTGGGAGCCAGTCGACGCGGTTGAGCTCTCTATGGTGCTTCGATATCTGGACATGGAGCTCATGGACGAGAACGCTCTGTAGCCGCGTCCACTGTACCAGATCCTCGTAGTGGATCGAAATCCTGGCGTATTGTCGGTAGACTGTGCAATGCCAGTCAGTACAGCACCCAAAATCGTGATATTCCTGGGGCTTTGGGCTTCTCTATTTCGTACTTGGAAATGTACGAGAGTCATGAGATAGACTTACCTGGAAGGCACTCCGTGCGAATTTGACGGCAGGTCCGCGTGAGTCCTGCGAACGTTCCTTTTCCGGGAGATCCATCGTCGCCGACATGCTTGACGGTGACAGGAAGACCATCGGCGGCGACAAGCTCGTAGATGTGGTTACGGAGCTCTACGTCAGTAGTCAGTACGCCGTGTATTAAGATTAATCTCTATACTCGACTCACCTCCGGCGAGCTTTAACAAGCGAGATTCCATGGCAGCAGCGCTGATGAGGTAGCGCTGTTGCGATGCGGCGAGGAGGCTGGTTAAATTAAGTCTTGATCACTTGCCTGTGGAACTATCGGCGACTGCGGGGCACCTACACACGAGGAAGGCGCGGGTGAAGGTGGAGTCGGCGTGTAAACGAGTGGATTGAGGCCATTCTTCTTGCTTCAAAAATTACACGTGGGAATCAACCATGCTACAGATCATTGCGAACTGACTTTTCTCATGAAGATAGCCCATGATACGAACACTAGCTGTGGAGATAGCTCACTTGATCGTGACTGATTAACTGTTGGTTCTTCCGCATAGGTGCGATCTGATACACCTCAACTCCACATCGGCTGCCTGTTCGCGGCACAAACAGGCCGTTATATTGCCCTCATGCTTCAAAATCCACCCAGTAATCGATCCGCTAACATAAAGTACCTGTACCCATGTGCTCCCTCTCCATTCCAAGCTCATTGTGCGCCTCTAGCAAGCCCTAAGCTGAAGCTCGTGCCGACGTACCTCGTTCGTGTATACATGAACCAGACCTTCGAATGTCTACGGGAAGTTAATGGTCGTAAACGACCGGCGGGCTGGCATCACTGCCACTAATATCGATGAAGATCTTGAACCATTTGCTTTGCTCCACCTGCAGATTTTTGAAGTAGTCCCAGCACTCCTCCGTTGCCACAGGCCGGAGAGCCACAATGCGGATCTGAGCTGGCTTCTCTCTCATAGAGAATGATTGAAACTGGCACGATGTTGATCTCAGCTCCGCGAACCAAGCTGCGTTCCTCTCCGATGATACCTTGTTCACGTCTGACGCCTGGCAATAGGCTCGCTACCACAGTTCATACCATTCGTACATGTCTGTACTTAGAAATACTGGGTAGAAGTATTAGGTGACGGTAGCTGAGGTCGGGACCACTTCCATGTCATTGCGTCGATATAGATGCAAAGCCTGACACGTAAAGTGTATGGGCGAATTTGCCTGCGCTCGCAAGATTGAAAGTAGCTCGATTTCGCGGATCGACTTATGGTTCTTATGGCCAGGTTGCAGTGCGTGGCAGATCAGAATCTGCAATTCCTTGACAGGATTGTCCTCGTTGAATAAGTCTCGAATGAACGCTTCGAGACCCGCATGGCACACGCGGACTCTGGCATCCTGTTGCTGTACTACAATGACGTTACCGTCCACAACGATGTCAGACTTGAACGTTACTTACTGGGAAGACACTCCTCCTGGCGGACCTGGCAGCACACACACGTCAGAGCAGCATATGTACCTGCTGTACCACCTTCCTGTTGGAGCATGACATTGGTTGGACTGCTATCCATTGTGGCAGCGAAGTGGTAGATGCGGCTTCATATCTTTGTGTCAACAGTCAGTAAGTACATCCTGGATGAAACAAATCGTGTCATACTACTTATCTCCTGGTAACTTCAAGAATGTGAGCTCCATTGCCACCGCGAGCGTTTGGATTGCAACAGTGTTGCCCTGTGGCGGCCGCGGTACTGTGAGTGGGTATTTGTGTAGTGTCAGGCACAAGGGAAGCGCTATGAAGGGATGGGTGGTGCTTAGTGTTATGAAGAGAGGCTCTGAGCGTTTCACTGCTGTGGTATCGGCAGTATGCGGTTCCCCTTGATTCATACACCTGCCAGCGAGATTGTATGTTAGCAGTCCTTATGGCGTGCGCTCTGGTACAATACAAAGAACATGGCCATGGCGATTGGCTCTTTTCATTATTTATGCGTCGGTATTGATATGTGAAAGCTAAGCTAGGGGTGTCTCGGCTCGAGTCAACTTATAAGGAAAACTGCTCTGGTCACTATATATATTTTCAGCAAAACAGGAGAGTATCAAAACGTGTGAACAATGCTTGAACTTGACGGTAGCCTCTTGGCCACAAGATGGTTGGTGGATCAATCTTGAAGCCTGAAGTCTTCCAAAGACGATTGAACCAAACAAGTACTAATATAGTATCGTTCCACTTGCCACAGGATACGAAAATCGTGGGCAGCCTGTGAAAGTAAGATGGAATAGCTTGCTCTTGCAGCTATTCTAGGTAGACACATGACTCAGCAGCCATAGAAACGGGCCTACTTTGAGTAGCGGGGTAGAGTGAGGTTAACTGGGTGCTATACCGAGAATAACCGTTACACCACAGACTTCCAGGGTGCCCTTACTCCTCCGAAACTCGATTGAATAATAACGAACACACGATTCGCGCTTCCCATGCGCAATTGGGCGATTGGTCTCGGATCCCCACAATAATTTTTCTAACGGTCGAGCTAGCACTTCTCCAACACCCACTATTACCCTATAAATACCACATAATCATCAACACAGCAGCGCTTCCATAAGAACCCGAGAATGGCCTGTTGTATGCATCTAACAAGACCGCGCTCTCCTCCCTCCCCCCGTGATCTCCACAATCAGAATTCCGCAATATGCCTCACTCAGACCCACCATCCCCGGGATACCGCTACAGCTTCGTAGACGACTACAGCGAAGGCGCACACCCCCAACTCCTCCAAACCCTCATTGAAACGAACAAAACCCAAGAAAGCGGCTACAGCCGCGACTCGCTCTGCACACTTGCCCGCCAACGGATCCAGGCCCACCTCGGACGCTCCGACGTAGGCGTCTTCTTCGTCCCCAGCGGCACCTCCGCGAACGCCATATCCATCGCAGCATGCCTGCGCCCCCATGAAGCCGTGATCGCGGCTTCCTCTGCACATATAGTGACCCGCGAGACCGGCGCCGTCGAAGCAAGCGGCCACAAAATCATCCAGGTCGCACCGGAGGATGGAAAACTAACACCGCAGAGCATCCGGCGTGCGCTGGATGATAATTGGCATTTCCCGCATATGGCGAAGCCCAAGTTGGTGTATATCTCGAATGCGACGGAGATCGGTACCATTTACACCAGGCAGGAGTTAACCGCTATCAAGCGACTGTGCGAGGAGAAGAGGTTGATTCTGTTTCTGGATGGCGCGAGGATTGGGACCGCGCTTACGTCTCACAAGAACGACATGGCGATGCGAGACATCCTGGAATTAACGGATCTCTTCTGGATTGGAGGAACTAAGAACGGGGCTCTGCTGGGCGAGGCCGTCGTCGTGAAGGATGCGGAGTTGGCGAGCGAATTCGAGTTCTACATCAAGCAGCATGGATCGCTGCTGGCGAAGGGCAGAATTATGGGTGCGCAGTTTGCGGAGCTGTTCAATGGCGAGCTGTACTACGACCTAGCCAGGAAAGCGAACGGTTGTGCGCAGTTGCTTTCCACGGGAATCGTTCAGGCGGGCTTCACGATGGACGCGGCGACGGAGACTAATCAGGTCTTTGCGGTGCTCCCTCTTGGGCTCATTGGAAGACTGAAGGAGCATTTCAACTTCTATGTTTGGGAGTCTCGTGGGGATGATGCTGTGGTGAGGCTGTTGACTACATGGGCCACGGAGTTGGGGCAGGTCGACAAGTTCGTACAGATGGTACACGAATGGGCTGTTGAAAACTCGAGATTAGCGTAATGACTGACGCCTAATGAATGCATGACAAACAGTACCAAATGATTTGTCCGGACACTAAGTCGAATTATACGATTTCTATGATGTTCACACATCTACGTGAGTGCTCTTCATTTGTCCGACCGTAGATCGCCGGGACAAGAGTCCCGGTACAGTTAGCGAACCGTTTTCTGTAAGTCAGTAAGCGCACGAGCTCGAACAGATGAAGGAGTTGGAATAAGGTGTGTAAATCGGTCTTCTTATTATGTGCAGAGCATGGCTCAATAAAATCGTATTAACTGTGATCATCATCATGATCATGACATGTCCGTAGGATTCTGTACAAAGCGATCCAAGCCCTCAGCCTGATCCAATCGGAAAAGTCTCAAAAACGCCGACGCTGATGCTATACAGTCGCAAGGAAAAGACGCAGCCGAAGCGGCCGAGGTAAAAGTCCAGATCTAGAAGGTTTACAGGAGAACGGACAGGACGCCGATAAATGCCGCTAGGGATACAGCTAAGAAACAGCTAACCGGCAAGCGGAGCGCGCTCGAGGCCTCGGGAGCTGGCGAGCTGCCTTTGGAGTCGACCGCGCTGTTGGCTATTGGGCTGGCAGCGCTATTTGATGTCGCAGCAGAAGGAGCGGGGGCAGAGGTGATGAGAAAGCCCTTGGAGTCGAAAGATTTGGCCACGGATGATGTTTCTCCGGGCGTTGTGTAGGCCGTGCTGAAAGTGGTGACTTGCTCAGAACCTCCAGATGAAGCCGAGGGCGAAGCTGGTGGCGATGGCGTAGAGAAAGCGGCTCGGGATGTCGACTGTAGCCGAATTAGTAAGAATGGATATGTAGGGGAGGGAGGGGTAAAAAAAGGTGCTTACTGACAGGAGCTTGGCTGGGAGGAACGACTTTGCCAGAGTCTGAAACAGACCATCCGCTCGGTAATCCAGGGTAGTTGCCGTAGGTTGTTGTAGCAACGGTCGCCACAGTGGTGTCAGGGACCCAGGGATAGACACTCGGCCTGGTGTAGGGAGAAGTCGTGTGAGGAGTGAATGGAAGAGGAGCTCCGGTGGCTGCAGATGTGATACCAGGGGCGTTTTGCTCAACACGAGTTCCGCCCCCGTTGATGGTACCCCCGTTGGACTTGATCGACTGCCAAGTTCCGCTTGTGTCGCCATACGTGTAGGTGGTACCGGTGGAATAATCTTGAACCTTCAAGTTTTTGACTTTCATCGTGTACGGGCCCTTGCTGTAGTCAGTCAGACCGCCAGCCCAGTCGATGGTGCCCTGCTCGTTGTTCGGGTCGCCACCGGCCCAGGCACCGATTTTGATGGCCATGGGTGTCTGGGGGTACTGGCCGTTGGCGTTTTCGGGAATCAATGTGCGGACGGTCTGCCCGTTGATCTGCCAAGCAATCTGTTCAGAGGTCCAAATGATGGTGTACTTCTGGAATCCGTCGTGGTTACCCGGGTTCGCGTGGAAGGCTCCTCGGTCGTGCGTTGCGGTGTTCCCTTTGCCAAAGTAGTTGGATTGCACCTGGGCGTTGTCTCCACCGAGCCACTCCCAGTCAATCTCGTCCAGGCAGTCGGACTGCAGGAAGAAGCTGCTGACAATACCTTGGCCAGGTGCTGCTTGGAGCTCGATATCGACCTGGCCGAACATGATGTACCATTTTGAAGTGACCTTGGGGCTGTCGCCCTGCTTGGCGACTGTAAATGATGCGCCATCGGAGCCGTATGTGGGGTTGCCTTCGGCGGTGAAGCTGTCCGATGCAGAAGTGAAATCGATGTTGACTGTTTTTCCCAATGCCGAATCTGGAGGGCAGGAAGTGCTTTCCGTGGGGTTGCAATTGGTGTATGTCTGGGCCAATGCCGGGGCTGAGAGAAGCGCGCAAGCCGCGACAGCTCTCAGAGTGCGCAGCATGTTTGTGAAGGTGAGGAGAGATGCGGGGAGGGGTTGAGTATAGAAGGAGGTTCGGCACGCGCCGGAATGGTCAGCGGCCTCGAAGCAGTGGTAAGCGACGGTAGTAGTGTGTTTGTTGGTGTAGAGGTGAGGTGGTGTGATGCTTAGCGTCACGGAAAGGTTGAGTGAGAGGTTGAGCTGGAATGGATGCAAATATTAGTGAGAATGGGTAGGCTTATGTCTTTAAAGCGAATGCCAGCCATTCGGCTAGCGTCTATCGACGTGGTCTTGCTTGCTCGCCTCGCATGATCTCGACACTCAGGTTGGATGATTAAAGACGAGGTTGGCGCCGAAACGGGCTGGGGGCTGGGGCCCAGCCACACGAGCCCAACACGACTCGGACGTCATGGCAACTATCGACGCCGAGTATGATGATGATCTCCAAGCAATAACAAAGACGCGACAGAAACCTGAATGGATTGATTCAATGCGCAGCCAATATCTCAGGAGCTGCGATGAAGGTAGCGCGACGATGTGCGGCCAAATGCAGGGCAGGCGGCGCACGGCCACATCTGCAAGCATCGACGCCACCGCTACGCGGGGCAAAACACCATCAAATCCATAAGCACGCCCCACGCAAAATCGATCACGAGAGCCTATCTTTAGACGAGAAGCCGGTCCTTCCTATTCGCTCCTTTGTCAGCACGGTCTGCAGCGTACTCGGGCCCTGCATATTGCCGTTGGCTGCGAGGAATTTGCGCTCTCTGAGAAGTATTGGTTGAGTCACACGCCCTACAGAACAAGAAGGTCGCTTTACCACGTCTCACGCCGAACAATACAGCTGCACTCAGCCCATCACCTGATGTCGCTCACAAACGCAACTCCCCTGGAAGTAGCGAAAGCGGCCCAAGTTGGCTCTCGCAGGCTTGCGGTTCTTTCCACAGACGAGCGCAATGCTGCGCTAACTGCAATTCACAAGGCTTTAGCGGAGGGCAAAGATGAGGTCCTTGCAGCCAATAAGCAGGATCTGGAGGATGCGAACAAGGCTGCAGCAGGCGGGACGCTAAGCCAGAGCTTGGTAAAGAGACTGGATCTGGGGAAGACGGGCAAATATGAGGATATGCTGCAGGGTATCTTGGATGTGAGGGACCTCGAAGACCCAAGTATGTCAGCCCCACCTGTCAAACCACCCCTTCCCGTATCGGGACCATTGTATGGCTTACTGCCATCTTATACATCAAATACAGCTACACAATGTCTTGCTTGATATCATCCAATATGGCTAACCAATCCCAGTCAACAAAACCACGGCACGCACCCTCTTAGACGACAATCTCATCCTCTCCAGAGTAACCTGCCCCATTGGCGTCCTCCTCATCATCTTCGAGGCCCGCCCTGAAGTCATCGCCAACATCTCCGCCCTCGCCATCAAATCCGGCAACGCCGCGATCCTCAAAGGAGGCCGTGAATCCTCCCACAGCTTCGCCGCCATCGCCACCATCATCTCGCGCGCCCTCTCCACCACAGCCGTCCCCTCAGACTGCCTCCAGCTCGTCCAAACCCGCGATGCCATCGCCGACCTCCTCAAGCTTGACACCTACATCGACCTGTGCATCCCCCGCGGTGGCAACGAGCTCGTCCGCTACGTCAAGACCACAGCCTCGATCCCCGTCCTCGGCCACGCAGATGGCATCTGCAGCACCTACCTCTGCGCGGACTACCCCGCCGGCAAAGCCGTGCGGATCCTCGTCGATGCAAAGGCGTCGTACCCCGCAGGCTGCAATGCCCTGGAGCAGCTCCTCGTCGACGAAGCCGCGCTCACGACCTCGCTACCCACCGTTGCAAAAGCCCTCCTCGCATACGGCGTCTCCCTCCGCTGCGACGCGGCCTCCCTGTCCGCCCTGAAAGGCGCCCTAGACCCGGCTTCCGCAGCGATCCTCCAGGAAGCCACGGAGGAAGACTACCGGACCGAGTTCCTCGACCTGGTCCTCGCCATCAAGACGGTCAAGAGTCTGGACGAAGCAATCGCACATATCAACGCGCACTCCAGCCACCACACCGACGCCATCCTGACTCTGGACCCCCAGGCCGCGAAGACGTTCCTCGCGGCCATCGACTCCAGCTCCGTCTACTGGAATACGTCGACGCGCATGGCGGACGGCCAGCGCTACGGCTTCGGCACCGAGGTCGGCATCAGCACGAACAAGATCCACAGCCGCGGCCCGGTGGGCCTAGAGGGGCTAACGATATACAAATGGACGATTGTGGGGGATGCCCAAGTCAGTGCGGACTATGGGGCGGGCGGCAAGAAGTGGAAGCACGAGGTGCTGCTGGACGAGGGCGTGGCAAGGGACGAAGATGAGCGGGAGGTGCTGAGGAAGTTTCGGGCTGCGAAGAAAGCGTGACCGTCAAGTGGGGAGGCGTATGCTGGGATGTGGGATGGATTGATTGATGGATGGATCGGGTGGATGATAGGGTAAGAAAAAGTACTGGCTGAAACCGAGCGTCGACACCATAGACAAACCCACCCAAAGTCACTTTGCTCCACGTATCCTGTGCTCCCACACACCCTCGCCTCTACCGAACCTGTACCAGCGTACTCAACGCCCCTGGGACCCCTAACGCAGTGTAATCACAGCCGGCACGACCCAACGTACAACGACCTGTCCCACCTGCAAAAATCACACATTCACATAGACACACCCAAAACAAGACTAACGTGACGAATCTAGTCTATTTTTCAATAGCTTTTGTGGGAGCCCAACTGCTCCATACACCATTACGTCTAATTTGATATACTGTCCATCCTGGTATCCTAAGTATCATGCCGTTCATATCCCGTTTATCGTTTCCGCTACATGGGTCCGCTAGCGCCGTCGCCAATGTCCAGTGCTACACTGTACTGTGAGACAGACTACAACTCCGTGTCAACCTACTGACCCGCCTTCTTAGCAGCGAACAGCTGCGCACCATCCTGCAGGCGGCGCTCGCCGTTGCGGCGGCCATTGACGAAGTCGGGGTAGTTGAGCGTCAGCTCGACGGCACCGTTGACGATGCTGTCGACGGCCTCGACGCCCAGCATGAAGCTGTGGTCCTGGTTGCCGACCTCGTAGCGCCAAGAGCCGAAGCGGCCGCGCGACCAGATATCGCGGTCCTGGAGGGCGGGGAGCAGCTTGGTGAGCACGCCCTCACGCTCCAAGGACGGCGTCGGGTAGCCGTGATCGAAGCGGCGGTGGTAGGTGGACACGATCTCGTCACCGGGCTTGATCATCTCTGTGTTGATGAGGCCCTGGATGGAGTCCTTCAGGAGATTCTTAGTGTCCACAGGCTTCATGCTGGACTCGGAAACTTCCAACATGATGGACCAGTAGGGGCCCTCCTTGGGCTCCGACGAGCTCGGTTTTGAGCCGTCGGCCAACTGCTGGGTGGCGAGCTTGACGTTCTTTTCGGGTTGGTTGAAGGGGGAGTAGTTGGAGAAGATAGTGGCGCGGTAGAAGGGGCAGTTGTCTTCGGGGAAGTATAGCCAGCACTTGTCGCCAATGCGCTCAGGTCGCTCTCCTCGGATGCCCACGCCGATGACGTGCGTGCTTGAGTAGTACAGACCCTTGCTCAGGTCGATGAGCTCCTTGTCGCCCATGTGCTCAACTAGCGCATCGACAGCCATGGTGTTGACGAGCTTGTTGTAGTTGACGACAGTGCCGTCTTTGAAGGTGACTCGCTTTGCATCCGCGTCGACCTTGGTCACGGTGCCGTGCTCGCCAAATCGCTTCTTCGAGTCAGGGAGGGTCTTAGCGACAGCAATCCAGATACCTCCAGTACCATCACGGGCGGGGAAGCGGAAGGTTGCGTTGGGGCCCCAACCTCCAGCAGTCTTGTTGTGGATAATGTTGTTAACCACCTTCTTGACATCCGGGGTGGCGACACGCTCACCGAGCCATGCGCACTGCATCTTCTTGGGAGGAACCGCCCAGACCTTGAAGTTGTATGGCCTCATGAACTGGTTCGCGATGCCTTCGCCCATGGTTCGCAGGATGTGCTCATCGAAATCGGCCGGCTTGGTGTTGGCCACGCGAGCCTCAAGCGCCGCATCAATCATGCCATTGATGGCAACCGCCTGGTCTTCCTTGGGCAACATCGAGATGTTGTTCTGGTAGGGATACGGGACCCACAGGCCCTTGTAGCGGACATAGGAGATACGCTGATGTGTGTACCAGTCCTCTTCGTTGGGGAGCGCCTCGTTGATGCAGTCGTCGAAGTACTGGTAGTGGGAGAAAATAACGTGGCCGCCGACGTCGTAGAGCTGCGCGTTGTTAACAATGGTGCCAGCGTGTGATTGGTGCATGGGTGTCATACAAAGCCTTCTGGGGTGGTGTCGGTTGAGGCCAAACCACCGGGCGTCTCATTCGAGTCCACAATCAACCATGAGGGGCCATTCTGTACTTCTTAGCTCTGGCCTTCCAATTCATGAATTCGTGAGGCTGCATACGATCTGGTGGAGGCGCTTTGCGGCACCGAGACCGGTTGGGCCAGCGCCAATGACGAGGACGTCGACCGAGCTGTCTGTGTCAGTCCGAAGTTCGCAGGTGGTTGGCGGGGGCGGTGAGGCGAATGGACCTACATTTCTTCCTTTGCGGAGCCCATGGCGCCGTGCAGCAGTTCTTGGAAGCTAGGAACTCGTTTCAGCGTCTGGCGAGCGTAGCTGAGCATGTACCCGGAGCTGGGGGTATCACAGTATCAATTGGGGTATCTGGAGACGTGAGGACGTTGCTGGGGCGAGATGTATAAAACTACTTCAGTATCTAGAGCGCCAAGGCTGCGGGTTACACCTTAGCGGGACAGGCCCTGAGACCCTAGGGCTAGGATGTGGTCGATGCGGCAACAGCGAAAAGGGGCACATCGCCCGGAGACGCGACGCTGTCTGCGTGGGCGCCCTGATTGGCGAGCACTGCTCTTCCACCCTAGCCGCCTGGTGTGGGCAGTCAGTCGAGGCTGATGTTGCGCGGGCGCCTGCCTCGTACCGCGAAACTTTGCAAGTACTTGGAGCGGGTGCAAGACGCGCAAGACTACCAAGACGGCCTCGTCGCGTCCCACAGCCTACTGTGCGGGAGCTCGTGCTGTGGGGGACGGGACACCGAGTACATGTAGTCGAACAAGCACTGTGCGTATCAGTCGACATGGCGAGTGGGATGGCAGGAAGGCGTCGTCCTGGGCATATCGATGTGGATGATAGCGAACATGTTCGCGGCGCTGGGATGCAGTCCGCGGCAGACATGCGCATGACAGCGACATGTACGACGGTCGCGTTCTGCTGCCGTGACAGACGCGGCTGCTATTTTAGGGCGCCCTCTCGCTGCATGGACTACGTGTAGTATGGTCGCAGCACGGCCGCAAAGCGCTGCTGTACGGGTGCGGGTTCGAGGGAGACAGTGGAGGCAGTGATTGCGCGTACAAAGGACCACCGTCGACCGCCCGTTTCATCTGGGCTCTGAACTGCAACGATCCGCCGCCGCTGCACTCAAGCTTCGCTGAGCACGTCACCTTGGGCCCCCAGTTCCTCTTGCACCGCTTCCAGCGCGCCCGTGCTGCGCCTGAAGGACCGCGTCGCTACTGCGCTTCGACCCCCGACTCCCGCTCCACACCCCCTGGCCTCATTTACCCGCATCTGTACTTTTCTCGTCTGCCTGCGCTCCTCCCCTTTGATCGTCAGCCTCAGCGAGCCGTCCTGTCTTACCTCGCCTTTGTGTGTGCGCACCGCTCCGTCCTACGCCGCCTGTCACCATCGCGTCGCGCAGGAAATTTTTGTGCAGCGACCCTGAACCCGCAGTAGTCAGCTGCCCGCGCCAGTCAAGCTCCACCGGTGACGCCCCCGACGAAGCGGCCGTTGATTTTCTGTCGCCTGCCTCCCCCCGACGCCACCCAAACAGCAGCCCTCGCTGAGTCTTGTCCTCACACGCAAAACACACCGAGACCATGTCAGACGAAAAGGTGCGCGCGTCGCTCGACAATGCCCGCGACCCCGCCCAGCCCGTGCTGCCCACCGTGAACCCCAACATCAAGCGCGCCGAGCCACAGTCCGACTCGCTGCACCCTGCAGTGTACATCGCGACATGGATTGCTCTCAGTTCCAGCGTCATCATATTCAACAAGTACATCCTGGACACGGCAAAGTTCCGTAAGTCAACCCAGCCAATGCCAAGAGCAAGCTGCTAACAGCATCACAGACTTCCGTACGTGCAAGACACCCTCCCAATCCCGCTCCCAAGACTGACATTTGCAGCCATCTTCCTCACGACATGGCATCTCGTTTTCGCGACCGTCATGACGCAGCTCCTCGCACGCTTCACCACCATCCTCGACTCACGGAAGAAGGTGCCCATGACGGGCCGCGTGTACCTCCGCGCGATTGTTCCCATTGGTGTCTTCTTCAGTCTGAGTTTGATCTGCGGTAACAAGGCATACCTGTACCTGAGTGTTGCGTTCATTCAGATGCTCAAGGTAGGATAGTCACCAGCTCGAGGTCCCCAGGCATTGACAATTTCCAGGCCACCACACCTGTTGCTGTTTTGATCACCACCTGGACTATGGGCCTGCACCCACCCAACATGAAGACTCTCGGCAACGTGTCCTTCATTGTCATCGGTGTCATCATTGCCTCGCTCGGTGAGATCAAATTCGTCATGGTTGGCTTCCTCTTCCAGGTTGGCGGTATCATCTTTGAGGCGATCCGCTTGTCCATGGTCGAGCGTCTGCTTAGCGGCGGGGAGTTCAAGATGGATCCCTTGGTCTCGCTGTACTACTATGCTCCGGCCTGCGCAGTCATGAACGGCATCATCTGCTTGTTCACTGAGCTGCCCATCTTGACCATGGATGACATCAATCGCGTTGGCGGTTTCACGCTCTTCGCCAACGCGTCGATTGCATTCATGCTCAATGTTTCAGTTGTATTCCTGGTATGTAGAACTCTCTACAGTCACAGACATGTGCTAACAATCACAAGGTCGGCAAGACGTCGTCTTTGGTCCTCACCTTATCTGGTGTGCTCAAGGACATCCTCCTCGTCTTTGCGTCGATCATGCTCTTCCGCGACCCCGTCAGCTTGCTCCAGGCTTTTGGATACAGCATTGCCCTTGGTGGCCTGGTCTACTACAAGCTCGGTGGCCAGAAGATGAAGGATTATCTCGGCCAGGGTTCGCTGGCCTGGGCGGAACTTGGTCAGACTCGTCCGATCCTGCGCAAGCTCATGATCTTCGGTGGCGTTATCATCTCCTTCTTCCTCGTTATTGGATCTCTAGGCCCGAGATATGCCCCCGATTCCGCCGATAAGCTCTACAATGGCATTGGCAACATGATCGGAGACAAGCAGGTCTGAGCGCTTCAGTAGCGTCAATACTGCACAGCAGTCGAAGCTGAGTCATGGCATAATCTTGAAATGCCAAAGACTGGGTTCGTGGGCGCTAGGGCGTCGGGAGCAAGATCTCCCTGTTCTGTTATCCTCACTCCGTAGCCTCGGCTACAGCAGATTCGTGTTTCATTAAGTGTTGCAAGCATAGACGCATGGGTACCTTCTTTGCCCCGCAGGCCCTTTTGAAAGAGGCCGCGATGAGGCAGTTTCCTTGGATCGACAGGCAATTAGCATCACAGCTGTCTCGTCACATACCTAGGGAAGATATGATGGATGAAAACTACACATGGTGTTATAGATAGAGCCGGCAGATTCTGGCAGAACTGCGCTGTACATGTACTAGCTTAATAATGATAATAGACCAAAAGTCACTCTTACGCTCGCTCTTCAGTGTGTCTGCGATGGCCTGCGTTTTCTCGCTTGCGTCTGTTTTTCTGCCGGACGCTGCAGGCGGTCAGCGAGCCATCACGCCAAGCCGCTACCTTAGCGCCGTCGGCGCCCACACGAATTTCGCTCTGGATGCTTTCTCTGCGAACTTCGACAATACTAACCCAACAGCTCAACACCACCACAACCTCAGTGTTCAGTCAAAATGGGCATTGACCTCGACCGCCATCATGTTCGAGACGGGCACCGCAGTATGTGTTCTACCCCGTCGAGTCGGCGCAGAAATGCGCCGGCGAGCCGCTGTCCTCAGGACGCAACATGATCGAGAGAGCGAGAATTGACGAGTGTACAGAGGTGCCCAAGTCCGACAACCCCTACGTGAAGTTGTTGGTGCGCCTGTACAAGTTCCTTGCCCGTAAGTCATACTGCTCGAATCGCAATCCTGGAGTGCTGACCATCGACCAGGCCGAACCGACGCGCCCTTCAACAAGGTTGTCCTCCGCCGTCTCATGATGTCCAAGATCAACCGTCCCCGTAAGGCGTAACGATACTATGTGCACACAGTCAATAGACTAACCACCGAATAGCGGTCTCTCTCTCCAAGATCGTCGCGACCGCTGCCAACAAGCACTCCGCGAAGACCCACGAGGGCAAGACCGTTGTCATCGTTGGCACCGTCACCGACGACAACCGTCTCCTTGAGCTCCCCAAGCTCTCCGTTGCGGCTCTCCGCTTCACTGCATCCGCCCGTGCCCGCATCGAGAAGGCCGGCGGTGAGGTCCTCACCATCGATGAGGTTGCCACCCGCTTCCCCACCGGTGCCAACACCCTCCTCCTCCGTGGCCCCAAGAACGCCCGTGAGGCCGTCAAGCACTTCGGCATGGGTCCCCACAAGAACAAGAAGCCCTACGTTCAGTCCAAGGGCCGCAAGTTCGAGCGCGCTCGTGGACGCAGGCGGTCGCGTGGTTTCAAGGTCTAAGCGCCTTGACGGGGTGGAGCTGTTTCCTTGGGTCGCCGGCGTGGACATGGTCATGGGTTATAGTCAATTTGGCGTGCATCATGTCTGGCGAAGACTCTCTTACGGGTTAAAAAAGATACTCATGCTTGCAATGAAATGCAATGAAAGTATGCCGTGGGCTCTCGGGGCTCATCGGACGATTCGATGATTACTACTTTTCAAGTGATACCTTCAATTGGAGACCTTTTTCTTGCAAACGATAATAATAGTGCAGTGTGTGATCGAAATGTGTGACACTTCATAGCACTTGTTCATGGTCGATATCACATAGAAACAGGTACAATGCACTGCAAAACTGCCCTTTCTACTTTTGTTCTCCGTAGTAGCTGCTGCCCTAACGTGACGCGCTGGCGCTCGAATTTTTACTTTTAAAATCTTCCCCACCAATCGACCCCATCAAAGTACTAGCGTCCTTCCGCAATCGGAACCACGGCCACTTCACATCTCCAGCAGCGCTACATCAGTGTCCGATTACACAGGCTAACACTTGGTTGAAAGCTCAACGCACCCAGTCTACGACTAATGGCCGACTCTAGAAAAGTGGGAGTGCTGGGTGGTGGCCAGCTTGGCCGCATGCTCATTGAAGCCGCGAACCGACTGAACATCCAAGTCAATGTCCTGGACGCAGCAGCATCACCCGCTAAACAAATCTCCGCACATGATGGCCACATAGAAGGCTCCTTCAAAGATGCTTCCGCCGTCAAGAAACTCGCCCAGGCTTGCGATGTGGTTACTGTCGAAATCGAGCACGTGGATACCCACATGCTTGAAGAAGTTGCTGGCGAGGTTGCTGTCGAGCCGAGCTGGAAGACCTTGAGGACCATCAAGGACAAGTATGCACAGAAAGGGTACCTGAAAGAGCACGGCGTGGATGTTGCTGAGAGCGAAGATTTGGAAGGCAAGGGCGCAGCGGGTCTGAAGGCTGTTGGCGAGCGCTTTGGTTACCCTTTCATGCTCAAGAGCAAGACGGATGCGTATGACGGGCGGGGAAACTACGTGGTCAAGACCGCAGACGAAATCGATGCGGCAGTCAAGGCATTGGGTGACCGGCCCTTGTATGCGGAGCGCTGGGCCGACTTCAGAATGGAGCTTGCCGTCATGGTGGTCAAGACCAAGGACGGCGTCCTCACATTCCCCACCGTCGAAACAGTTCACGAGGATTCAATTTGCAAGCTCACCTACGCGCCACCGAGAAATGTCTCCAAGGCAACCACAGAGCGGGCACAAGAGCTAGCCAAGAAGGCCATCGGAGCCTTCGAAGGCAAGGGCGTCTTCGGTGTAGAAATGTTCCTCCTCAAAGACGACACCCTCCTCATCAACGAGATCGCCCCCCGCCCACACAATTCTGGCCACTACACCATCGAAGCCTGCCCCCTCTCCCAATATGACGCCCACCTCCGCGCCATCCTCGACATCCCCATCCCGCCCTCGGCCCTCCGCCTCCGCGAGCCCGCCATTATGCTCAACATCCTCGGCGGCAAGAACCCCGACTCCCACATCCAAGTCACTCACAAGGCCTACGCCTCCCCCAATGCCTCCATCCACCTCTACGGCAAAGGTGACGCCCGCCCCGGCCGCAAAATGGGCCACATCACCGTCACCGCGCCCTCGCTCGCCGACGCGGAGAAGGAGATGCAGCCCCTCATCGACTTCGTCGACGAGCAAAAGGGCAAGTCCCTGGGCGCGCGCACCGCGACGACAGACGAGCCCCTCGTCGCCGTCATCATGGGCTCCGACTCCGACCTCCCGGTGCTCAAGGCGGGGCTCCAGATCCTCGAAAAGCTCCAAGTCCCCTTCACAGTGCGCATCACCTCGGCGCACCGCACGCCCGACTGGCTGCGCGAGTTTTCCAAATCCGCTGCAGACACGAGTCTCCGCGTCATCATCGGCGCCGCGGGAGGCGCCGCCCATCTGCCGGGCATGTGCGCGTCGTGGACCACGTTGCCCGTCATCGGACTCCCCGTCAAGGCGACGCACATGGACGGCTGGGACAGCCTGGTCAGCATGACGCAGATGCCGCGGGGCGAGCCGGTGGCCACGGTGGGCATCAACAACTCGACGAATGCGGCGCTGTTGGCGGTGCGGATCCTCGGTGCGACGGATTTGGCGGTTAGGGAGCGGTTGCGCGTGTGGATGGAGGGGAATGAGAAGGAGGTATTGAGGAAGGACCAGGAGTTGCTTGATCAGGGGTTCGAGAAGTATTTGAAGGGGATGGGGAAGTGGTAGAGGTGGTAGATTGTAGTCGATTCTTCGGATAGGAAGGAACCAAGCTCCAGATTGTTGAAAAATAGACATCGTACTCAAATGTGTGTACTTTAAAGATCGTCTATTTAAATTAAGACAGCGCAAAATAAGTGGAAACGAAATCCCAAAAGCATCCTACAACACCAAGAGCGCCGCAAACAAATATCTAATCGCTAATATGTAGCACAGCTAAGTATATACTCACCTCTGGAACGAACGTCATCCCCTGTCCTTCCCTTTCCAAGCTGCTCACATTTCTATTTGAAGTGTCCCCTCTTGTTCCCATCCGCACACAATAAGTCCTTCACCTCGCCCGCCGTCTTCGGAAACTCATCCATACTAAGCGCAGGCTCAATCTCCTGCCACGTAACCGCGACCTCCAATCCCGGCGCCTTCTCCGTCTCGCAGTCGGTAAGATCGACATTTTGCTGTTGTACACCGTCAGTCCTGTTGTCCCATCCCCTCGATCCCTGCGGCGAAAAGCCACAACTCACCTGCACCACCCTCCACCTCAACACATTCCTCAAATACTCCGCGACATCCTCCTCTCCCAGAGTCGCCAGATCCCCGGATCTGGCTTTCGCCTCCAGCGCCGGCGTCAACGGAATCACACTATGCGCCCGCTGACTCGCCTTCTTGCTCGCCCCTAGAAATGACGCAGTACCCACGAACCCCTTATCCCTCACCCACCCCTCAACATCCCCCTTGGGAGACCCGAAGAACGCGTACACGCTCAGACTCCCCGCATCGCGGAACTCGCGCACGGTGATTTCAAGGCTGTACTGCCTTTTCCCCGCAAAATGGGGCGCACCCGTGGTCGCTATGCCCCGCGCGAGGAGCTTGGGGTCGCGCAATTCGGGGGATTGGAGGGGTGAGGCGTTGGGACCGTAGAGGGCGTTTACGCGCGCGATAAGGGAGGTGGAGACGCCGCGGGCGTTGAGGAAACTCCTTGTGCTATTGCTGGGGAGGTCGAGCAGGTCTGGGTAGGTATAGCCGAAGATTGTGTGGTCGCGAATGGAGTCTGAGGTCCAGAAGTTGCCGGAGTCATCTTTGTGGAAAGGTTTGAGTGCTGTTAAGGTCAGTGGGTTAGCATGGGGTAAGGATTGTGGAGAATGTTACCCGTGCTCCCGTTGACGTTGAAGTTGGCCGGGGAGTAGAAGGTTGGGCTGGGCGTGGTGAAGTTTTCCACCCATTCGTCCGGGTTCTGTGTTGGTGTAAGCGTGATTCTATACTTGATGATGAAGTCAAGGCGGATACATACCAATGCTTGCCACATTGCCAGTAGCCGGTCAACGTTACTGTCGTCGTCAGTATCAACATCGCAATTCCCTTGCTATATTTACCAGTGATGCAACCAAAACGACGGATCAAACGCCGAGTAGAACAGCCAAGTCATCGATCCATCCTGCCCAATGCCATCATGGATTGTCCCATGGATGCTCTCCATGCTGTCCCCCGGTATCAACTTGGTGCTCATGTTCAAGTAACTATGCTGCATAGCGAGCAGATTATAGACGCGCGCCTGCATACTCGATCTGTTCTCCTGCAGCGCCTGCGCCGCTTTGGTGTTGTTGCTTTGCGCGTTCTTGTCGGCTGTAGTCGGGCCCCTCACCGTGGAAGGGAACTCTTTCCAGCGTTCTTCACCTTCTGCTTCCTGTGGAAAGTCAGCGTCCACATCTAGACTGGTGGTTGCAAGAACATACCCAGTCCGGCAGCGGGTGGAACTTGTACGAGTGCAGCGGATTCGTTATTGTTACCGTTCCATTAGGCATCGTCACATTGACGAACTCAGCCTGCACACTCGCAGGCAGTGTTCCCTCTTCTTCAGGCGGGATAGCAGCCCAGTCCCAGTATGGCAGCCTCAACGAGGGCAGCGCCTTCAAGTAGCGCTCCTTCAGCTCTCCATTAGGCAGTGCGGAGACAGTTTCACGACAGTTTAGGTAGAGCACTTCTTCGAACAGAGCCAGGAAAGGTCGGTGCCACGTGGGAAAGATGTTGCTGTCGTGGGTGCAGTAGCCCGAGTAGCGACTCCAGTAGTAGTCGTCGCCTTTCACACCATCCCAGGGTACGAATGGGCGACCGTGAATTCCTACATGCGCAAATTAGCCGTTGTCCGGTTGCTGGGATATAGACCATGGCTCAATGTAGCAAATGGATCCACCCGAAAATGCGTAATCGCATTCCTCGCGTAGCCACATGGCGACAGTGGTGATCTTGTGACAACAACTTACCAGCGATCTGGAAGTAAGAAAGCTTGTCATCCTGACTGATTGCTTGGAATCTCTGAAGTCCAAGCAGAAATATGTTCCACTGGTCCGGGTGGTTTTTTTCTAGATCGCGTATCTCGAGGCGTGGGTATATCGTAGAGTCTCCCAGTCCAGCAATCCCCAGCACAGAGAAGATGCCGTCTTGGCGCCGCAAGAGGTCGGAGGTATCATCGACCGTATGCGGTCCCGCGACCGAGTCGATGGGTGTGCATATGCTTGAGGCACAAAAGTAAGCAATAGACAGAAGAAGTGGTATAGAAGGGAGGCGAAAGTTTGCCATGACGGAAGGATATGAAAGCGACTACGCTTCCTCGATGTTCTCAAGTATGTACCGAAAAATCAAGTGGTTGGCGACTACGGAATCTGGAGAGCTCGATGGAAGCAGGAAAGCAGTGCCAGAAGTACCTGCGCTGGACCGGAAACACAACATACGCAGAGCTGCAGGAACGTGCCCGTGACGAAATCAAACATCGCCGCCGTGTCCGCGCACAGCTGATCCGAGCATGGGATGGGGTGTACACAGCCTCGCCGATTTCCGAGATGGGTCAACGAACCATCGTTACGTTCTCAGCTTTCCTCGTGCGGAAATGCTTGTTTCTAGTAGCGTTGAACGGCCCGTACGTCTGAGAGTCTTCGTGTGCCGAATCGGGCCCAACGCCCTCGAACGACTCACAGTATGCCTGCTTGGGGAACCGTTGACGCGAATACAGTTGCCCCTAGACAGATTATCTGATAGTGGCCTAAGGGACGCTTGCATGAAATTATTCGATTGTTCGAGCCTTGTCCATGCCGCCGGAAGGCCATGTTTGGTACGCGCAGCGTGGTCCCCCACGAGAACGGCGGTGTACCGGTGCACGATCGAGCACAAGACGATAGTAGAGTTGCTTGGTCGTGACAACACCGTTAGGAGATGCCGAAGCGACGGACATGGGAACCTGTTGTGCTACCATCAGTTTCGGACTGGCTCGCAGCAGTAGACGGCTAGACCTGCTGATCGATGAGCATTCGGCTGCTCTGGTAACCGTTTCTCAGTAATTTATTGACCCGCTGCTACGGTATTGTCAGCTCACAAACATCAATGTTCCTCTTCCCTTCCATTCAAAGTTTGTTTCCAATCTCCACCGTTTCACAAACGCGTCTGTCGACAGGCAAGCGCTGGAACTCCACTCACCTGCAGATTACGCTGCAAGACAACTTGAGGAATGTAACCCTCTGGGGGTGACACTTGACAGGGGCGTCGACACAAGCGTTTCTGTGCTACTCCCGGGCAACGGTTATCACACGTGTGTGCCCATTGTAATCTCCCCTGAGACGCGACGTAAGGGCGTCGAGTGGCGAATCTAACTGCCAATCAATTGAAAGGTTTGGGATGCCGAGGACCTAGTAGCCTTGACGGAAATAGGTCTTCAGTCCGACTGATGATCAGCGTTCGCACGATGTCGGGAAGCGGATGCTCCATCAGCTGAGCACGAGGGAGCCTGTCTTGCTCGAAATTGCCATAACAACATGCCACCCGCCAATCAATAATAAAGGTAGGAGTAATCATAGTGTAATTATCTGAAACGGCATAGTCTGCCAATAACCCGCAGAGGTGGGTATATATCTCGTGACCAAGACAACTATCTTCGAGCCGCGAGCATCAACGCCCAAACGCCATATAAAAACTAATCGCAGCCTTGCGTACGAAAACAAATCGTATCGTCTGTCCAAGATTGACACGATACGTACACTCTTTACATGTGCTGCCCAGGACCCTAATAAGAGTGTACGATCGAAGCTCGATGATCCGATGTGACAACCATGACTCGTCCTCCCAAACTTTTCTTGCAACACCGTCGAATCGTTTGCGCCACTTCCCGTTCGATTCGCGAGTTGTAGGAAACCCCCACAGGTCCGCTAGAATTCGTCGGAAACTAAGGAATGGAGGCGTTTATGAGGGTGGCCAGTCCAATGAGTGGATGCATCCTATGCATTGTTCTCTTCGCCGGTGTCGCCGTGGTGCATCTCTGTCCCATGGAATGCATCTCCGAACGCTGAGTCGTCCACCAGGTCCAGTCCCATGTTATCGTCACCTACGTTTGTGTAGTCTGCAAGCGCATCTCCAGCCGTATCCAGGTTGTCGAAGCTGCCAAAGTCTGCGGCGTCAAACATGCCCCCAACTTCTGCGTCAACGCCGGACGTCAGTGCACTAGCGTCTGCGGGAGCATCGTTGTTGGTAGGAGGCTGTGCATTGTTAGCTCCCGATTGTTGGGGAATGCCTTGATTCTCTACCATGACCCAATCTGCATCTCCCTTGCCGTCATTGTTGGCCATCCCAGACATCTCAACGTCAAGATCGAGTAGGTCATTTGCAGCATTCGAGGGGTTGAGGCCGGAAGCTTGATCACCGGTTGGGTTCTGGGCTGCATCGACAGCAGCCGTGTTGGGAGTGGCCACAGCTGATTGTGCTTGACTTTGAGGTTGAGACAGCGCTGGTAGCGATATGTTCCCGATCGGAGTCCCTCCCAGTGATGTCGAACCGAAATCTAGAAGACTATTGGCAGTGTTATCGCCTTCTGCAGTTCCATCCTGTGCAGAGCCATTCGATCCTCCATTGGCATTGAGTCCTGTGGATCCGTTGACTTGCAATTGCTCGGGTTTGGGCTGTTGTGCCTCGATGAAGCCACCCTTGTCCACGCAAACAACCAGCTTCTTTGTATCAAACTCTACTCCAATCGACTTTTCGAGATCAGTTACGACCGCCTCAGCTGGGTCTGGACCATCGCCCTCGGCATCGGCTGGCGGGGCTGCGTCGCGTAACCGACGCTCAGCTTTGATGTATGTGCGTGATCGTTTCAGTGCTGCCATCTTGTTGGCATGCGCGGTCTTCATCCTCTCGATCTCAGCCTTTTCCTTGGCCTCATACTCCGAGACGCGTTTCTCAAATTCCTTGAGCTTCTCCGGTGTCAACTGTGAATAGCTTTTGATCTTCTCGCCATAATCCGCATTGAGGTCTCCGTTCTTGTCTATGGGTGCATCTCCAGTTGCTGCATCAAGGATATCCGCCGTCAGTGGAGCCAGTTCACCCATGAGGCCAATTCCCAGATCGATAGGCTTGATTTTCGGGAATGCATGGGGCGAAGAGAATATCTCCTCCATCCATTCATGATGCTGCTTGTACCTGGAAAGGCTAATATCCCTAGGGGTCATGAAATCGAACGTATCCTGTGTCGCATTCTCTTCCTCATCGAATAGTGCATCACCAACTGCGGCCCCGGGTACTCCCGGGCGTGGAGGTTGCGCCGTTCGAGCTCTCTTCGCTGGAGGCTGCTGTTGACCATACGGATATCGGTTCGTCATGGGATTCGCGCCATAAGCTGCTGGTTGTGTCCTGGCGCCAGGTGGTGCGAACTCGACCTTGGGAAAGTTTGCCGTATCGTTGAGCATGAACTCTTTGCGAATCAGTTGACCGGCTTGTTGCAGCTGGCCTCGCGTGGCCAACTGCTGTTGTATCTCCCTTGTCATGGGTATATTCTGGGCGGGTATTCGCATGTTAGGCTCTGCCATGCTGTAATGAACTAACCACAATTTGTCGTCGAACGAGCGGGGTCCATTAGTGATCCTGTAGCGAAATCGTGCATGCGCGGCAAACGGCTCGTGAGGGTAGAAGAAACCGCTTTTGTGGACCAGTACTTGGAGTTGCTACTGCAGGTTAGCTTCCAGCACAGCTCCTCAGTCACCGGGAAACGTACGAATCCATTCAGATTCATTTCGTATGACAGCTCGGCATCGGCCCAGATCAACCCATCGGAAGCAAAATGCGTTCCCATGCGAGGGGGCTGCCACATGAGCAGAGCGGTGCCGTCTGGAGGCGGTTGCGCAAAGAACGTCCACGCGACAGGTGCAGCATTGCGGGTGATTTCAGGTGCCTTTATGAGGTAATCAAGCGCTTGCTGAGGCTGCAGCGACGGGAGGGTTGGGAACCGGTACGAGGAGACCAAGTGTATGTGGGGGAGCTATAGGGTCAGCTTCGTCGCGCAGTCGCAGTGTGGGCGCGCTCACCAACTGGTTCGGCACCTGTCCGCTGGGGTCTGCGGGAACATTGTAGGCTTGGTTCATGCCGTACATTTTGACTGGAGATCAGGCGACAGCAGCGCCACGTCAAATGGGCGTTGGCGGAGGAGGGTTGGGCTGGCGCGACGTTGGTGAATGTCTGGGACATTTAGTCGCGTTCGCTGCGTTCGCGCCTGCGCGAGTCTCAACGCCAAGTTTTATCACGTGATATACCGCGGTTCGCCTGGCATCAGTCCAGTCAACTCGCTCCTCACGATTTCCATTTGCTCCGTTAAATAAGACATCGTCAATGCTTGTATATCACCTTATTGTATCTCAAGACTTTCATATTGAATGTATATACTGTAGAAGGAATTTCGTGTCCGTCGCTACTTTGCTCCATCTCCACGCTTTCACTTTCCCATAACCTGGGTCCCAGCGCTCCCTCGCATTGCATATGAACAGCATAAGAGCCGGAGTTTCATGTCCTCTCCTAGGGCGGTGGGTAACCTATCGTCAAGCCCGCTACATTGTACTTAAGCAGTTATGCGATATCCGATAGCATCGATGCCCAAGACGACCAAGTCAGAAGACAGCTGCCTTCCATCGAATGTGTCACTGGCAGTCGCATGCGATCTTCGACCGCTTGGCCGGATCGCATGTATACCAACGTCCTTCAGCCAAGCATCCTGGGTCCGTTGTTCTTGCCCTTCTTCTGTATTCCAGCACTCATAAGCTGGCCGGTGAAAGTTGGTTTCGGCTCGCTCTGTTGCTGCTTCTTGTTGTTGTTATTGTTGCGGTTCTTGCTGTGCTTCCCATGCTTGTCGTCTCGCTTCGTCGTGGCCTTGACTTCTGAGGTAGCACGCTTGATGAGGACGGGGTGACTACCAATGTATTTGCCCTGCATCTCTTTCGCAGCGCGGAAGTAGTCATCGGTATTCGAAAAGCTCACGAAACCGTAACTCTTACTCTTCGTGGTGCGCTTGTCTCGGACTACGCGCGCTTTCGACACCGAGGGATACTTGGAGAACGCTTTGAGGAGCGAGTCGTCTGTGACTTCGCCAGCCAGATTGCCGATGAAGAGGCGCGGGTGAAGAGGGTCCCATTCAAGAAGTGACTGGTCTTCCCATTGCTTTCCACCGCCTTCCCGAACGACTGTCTTCTGCTTGCCGGTGCCGCCTGCGCCGGCTTCGCCATCTTGCGCCGAGCTGGCCTCAACGCGCGCAGCAGCAGCAGCGATGTTGCTGGGCTTTTTTGCGTTGTCATCGCGGGTGTATGCGCTGTTCCACTCAGCCATGCGCGCCTCCTCTTCTGGATCATAGTTGCCTCGGGCTGTGTTCAGACCTGCGGGAGGCGCGTATGCTGCCGCTGCCACCGGAGCTTGTGCGCCATAGGCTTGATAGGGATTGTAGTAAGTATTATTGGACGGGTAAGCTGTAGCTTGGTAAGGGGCGCTCACAGTCGGCTGAGAGTACATGGTTGGAGATGCAGCAGACGCCTGCGAAGGAGGAGCCTGGGCAACGACTGATCGCGGCGCGAAGCCAGCGAAAGCCGCGGTGTTGCGCCCGGCGCTGTTGTTCCTGACGGGCGGTGCAGAGTAAGTTGGCGGCGGCGGGCGCGCAGGCAGCGACGGGTGCGGCTGCAGGTTGTCTCTGTTGCTCATAATGAGGCTGAAGTTAGATGCTCAAATTCTTGCTGGTCGTCGTGGAGCGCGCGGCTGTGATAGAAGCGCGAAGTGACGTCGGCGCGTTGGTCACGATAGGCGGAGTGGGTTTTGCTGCAGAGTATGATTGTAGTCGGCCGCGGGGGAGATGCCGGTCCTGTCGAAGCACGGCGTGCAAATGCCGCACCGGTGTATGGCCTCACTTAACGCTTACGGAGCAGTGCCAAGACTTCCCGGAAGGAATGCAAGTCGGCCTTTGAAAGAAAGTAGTGGATCAGCGGGCCGGCAGCGTCTGGCTTATGGTCGTGATGCGACAATCTGTTGGGCAAAGAATCGTTAGGCCACTAGCCCCGGAGCAAGAGGTGGCGCATGCTCTGCACGTGATCGGCCAAATATGTCATGAGTGATGAAATGGAGGGGCAGCTCGGGCAATTGCTTGCGCGAATGTTTTGCACTGCCGTCTCCGCGGCCCTTCGGAAGAGCTGGGTCCAGGGAGCACGGCGCGTCAAGCAGATAGATAAAAATTGCACCGATGAGCTAAAGTCCGCCGTTGCCGCCCATGCGCGTGGGATGGATCGGTCGAGGGCACCAGAGGGGTTGAAGAGTAATTACGGGATGCACGCAGTGCCCCGCCGGAGCACCCAACACTGACCCACGCTACCAGACAGACTCCAAACTCTTCCGGTTCGGAACGCGAGCAAAACTGCTACTTATCTGCTGCCTCCCCACTCCCTGCACTCTTCATCTCACCTTCCCATCCCACCCCAATTGCTTCACTACCTGCGCGCTCCGACGCCGCAGAGATACCCCGCCAACCGCGCCACTTTGCCAACATTGGCCCCGCTGCTCAATACCCTCCATCATGTCTTCCGAACCCGTCGGTGACTTCGGTCTCATCGGTCTGGCCGTGAGTTCCTCATACCGCTGGGCTGCGCTCTGTGCTCGACAGCTTCTCACACAATGGACAGGTCATGGGCCAGAACTTGATTCTCAATGCGTAAGCCATTACTCACTCCTCGCAAGCTTGTATAAGCATAGCTAACACCGTATAGCGCCGATCACGGATTCACCGTACGGACACCTTCCCCATGTTCCTACCTGGTTGTTTACTAACAGACTCGCGCAGGTTGTGGCATTCAACCGAACGTAAGGGCAGCGCAAACCAGCGCCTGAAAACGAGGCTGACCAATCCGTAGCGTAGCCAAGGTCGACCGATTCTTGAACGATGGTACGGTCATAACATGGACTTTGATGCTGGCTCAAGCTAATGCGCCGCAGAGGCCAAGGGCAAGTCCATCGTCGGCGCACACTCCATCAAGGAGTTTGTCTCGAAGCTCAAGAAGCCCCGTCGCATGATGATGCTCGTCATGGCTGGCAAGCCCGTCGACGACTTCATCGAGCTTCTGCTTAACGAGGGTGGCGTAGAGGAGGGCGACATCATCATCGACGGTGGAAACTCCCACTACCCCGACACCAACCGCCGCACACAGTACCTTGCTAAGAAGGGCATTCGCTTCGTCGGAACCGGTGTTTCCGGAGGAGAAGAGGGTGCTCGCTACGGCCCTAGCATCATGCCCGGTGGTAACGAGGAGGCATGGCCCTACATCAAGGACGTTCTTCAGTCCATCTCGGCCAAGTCTGACGGCGAGGCCTGCTGCCAATGGGTCGGTGACGAAGGTGCCGGTCACTACGTCAAGATGGTGCACAACGGTATCGAGTACGGTGACATGCAGTTGATCTGCGAAGTGAGTGGATTACCAACTTCCCGTGAATCAGTGCGACGTCTGACAATAGTAGGCCTACGACATCATGAAGCGTGGTCTTGGAATGAAGGCGAGCGAGATCGGTGACGTTCTCGCCAAGTGGAACAAGGGCGTGCTGGACTCGTTCCTCATTGAGATCACCCGCGACATCATGTACAAGAACGACGACAACGACGGCGTGCCCATCGTTGAGAAGATCCTCGACTCTGCTGGCCAGAAGGGTACCGGCAAGTGGACTGCCATCAACGCTCTCGACCTCGGCATGCCCGTTACCCTGATCGGCGAGGCTGTCTTTGCTCGTTGCTTGTCCTCGCTCAAGGCCGAGCGCGGCCGTGCTGCTGGCCTCCTTGACGGACCCACCCCTAGCTTCTCCGGCGACAGGCAGCAGTTCATCGACAACCTCGAGCAGGCTCTGTACGCCTCCAAGATCATCTCGTACGCCCAGGGCTTCATGTTGATCCAGAACGCCGCCAAGGAGTACAACTGGAAGCTCAACAAGCCCGAGATCGCGCTCATGTGGCGTGGTGGCTGCATTATCCGCTCCGTCTTCTTGAAGGACATCACCAAGGCGTGAGTATCCCTCTTCCTATACCAAACCCATGACTCACATTATTCCAGTTACCGCGCCAACCCCGACCTCGAGAACCTGCTCTTCGACGACTTCTTCAACAAGGCCATCCACAAGGCGCAGTCCGGCTGGAGAGACGTCGTCTCCAAGGGAGCTCTCTGGGGTATCCCCACCCCGGCCTTCAGCACCGCTCTGTCCTTCTACGACGGCTACCGAACCAAGGACCTCCCCGCCAACCTCCTCCAGGCCCAGCGTGACTACTTCGGCGCCCACACCTTCCGCGTCAAGCCCGAGTACGCCAGCGAGACCTACCCCGAGGGCAAGGACATCCACGTCAACTGGACCGGCAGGGGAGGTAACGTGTCGGCGTCGACCTACAACGCGTAAGCGGGGAGACTGTATGCTAGGTAGACATGGGTATAGGCCGGCTGTCATGGTCTGTCTACTAACGACATGAGGAAAAGCGTGCGAGACGTATGCAAATAGTATGAATGAATGTCTTGAACCAAGTTGGTATTGCAAATCAACGCCACTATGGACCCGTCGTCTTCGCCCTTGAACTACTAGACCATCTATGCAATCGCTAGGGAAAATAGAACCGAACTCACGTGCCAAAGCGACTGCTCTTGTATAAATCATACATGATGGCATATACACCCCCAACCATCGCTAGACTAACACCCTTCCCGCTGGAGGGGCCGGCCATGCTGCCACATGGCTCGCATAACCACGTTTAGTTCCCCCCATTCGGACGGCGCTCACAACGACCCCCGTCCCCAATGCAGAAGTTCATATTATGTCCGCAACGAGGGCACACGCTAGGCAACCCGTTTACGTAGCAGAACGGGGGCGTCTCGCCCCTGCTGCGACAAGCACAGCAGATGGTTATCCAGTTGCGGCGTTTCTCCTTCAGGTAGTTCACCGGGTCTGGGGAGGGGATCGTGGCGTGGGTGGCCATGGTAGTAATGTGTCGTTAGTTGTGGGCTGGGCTGGGTTGACTGGATGTATAAGAAGATGGTAGTTAGGGCACTGTGGAGTACTTCGTGGTAGTAGATGGTAGTCTCGTGGATTACTGTGTGGATTTTCGTGGAAGTGTTGTATAGCACTGTATTGGCATTTAGCAGCGGTCTATGTACTGGAGATGCTCCTGATCGTCACTGTGAAGCTGTATGCCAGCGTCCGTAGTACTTCACAGCTCTCCCATCTTTGATCGCAGGATGTGACCCTGGATTCCGTGTGCAGGCTTGAAGGACTGCATGTCACAGTGCGCGATATGCCTCCAACAGATACACTGCTATCAACGCGACTGGGCGGGCATGAGTACACGAGATATATATCCTGAATTGTCTTGTGGTAAGACTCGAGGGCAGGTGAACGGTTGCTTCCATTTCATCTGCAATCTACCTGCGGATACATTTCCAGTACAAGATGTGAATTTCTCAACCGCTTGCTTTCCTCTGTGACTTTTTCCTGTGATTTGGTATTCACAGGTTCATGTGATGTAGGGTTGAGTTCGTTCTGTGATTACCTGAGCCTATCACGAATGGTATTGAAAGTTGTGATGGGCTGGAAATCACAGGGCAAAATGATTCAGAGGCTGGCTTCTAAGAAGCCCGACAGCGATACGTCCAGGTAGCTAAACGTCACTAGACAGACATCATGATCGAATTTTGAGAGGGTGATTGTTTATTGTTTCCTGCTGTATATGCTCAGTGGGCTCTGATCCATACATATCAGTATGCTACTATCCACGCTTCCCCTGTAACCAAGCGAACCTCTCGTCCTCCTCCGGCAATAGTCGCACTTATGCCACTTTGTGCATGTCTGCACCGTGGCATTGCAACATGCCACCCCCACAAGCCAGGCGTTGGGCAGCTGCCGCTCCGTGAGCCTCTGTTCAGCCGCCCTTTCGCGGCGCAATGGGTGTGGCGACGGGTGCGCGCGAACCTGCGTTCTTCTTGCGCTGGTAGTGGTTCTCCAGGATCTTGCGGACCTGGGCCACGCTCTGCTCCTTGCCGGCGGGCGCGGCGAGGTTGTCAACGGTGTAGGGAGGGTTGATGAGGACGGCATCGTTGACGACGATCTGGGCGTCGGCCCAGCGCGTGGGGAGGCTGTGGGATGGTCAGCTGCGGAACCTTGGGAGTGTGGACGGGGAGTTGACTCACAGCCTGGAGACAGCGTCGAAGATGTCCTGCGCCTCCTTGCTCACGCCCTTGCCCTTTTGCGCATCCTTCTTCTTCATCTCCCGGATGGTGTGCTCCTCCCTCGCGCGGATGGCCGCCAGGTCCACCTTCTGGATGGGCGGCAGCGCGCCATCGAACCCGGGGCCTGACGCTGTTGCGCGCTCACCGGCGCCGATCAGCTCGAAGCTGAGGATGTGCGCAAAGGGAATGATGTGGTAGTCGCCCGGCTGGCTCGAAAGCGGGGCGGACGGGTTCGGCGGGGCGGGCGCGGTGTTGATGGCGATGGCATTGGTGACGCTGCAGGTGGTGAAGAGGGTGCCCTCGAGCACGTTGTTGTGGGGGGCGCATGTGATCTTGATGCTGTCGTGGAATCAGCATGGGCCGGCCGTGTCCCAGGCAGAGTGAACCTACCGCGCGCCCACGGCCTTGTACAGCATCGAGTCGCCGTCGATGGCGTCCTTGTTTGGCCCGCCCTTGGGCGTCGCAATCTTGCCGGCGATGCTCTGGCGCTTGCTCTCCGCCATGCTTCTGGCCGGTGTGCTGCGCGCGCTGTCAGTCGTGTATTATGGCCGTCACGCAGCTTCTCAGCGTGCGACGCTCGCAAAAGGCCCGTCGCCCAGGGCCGCCGTCATGCAAGCAAGAAAAAAGGGCACGGGTCGTGCAAAGGAGCGACTAGAAGGAAGCAGCAACGCGCAGGGCACACGCAAAGGGGGCTGCTTGTGGGGGTGCGGCGCGGGACAAACGGCGCCTGGGATGCAGGTGGGAAGTTGTCGTACCTGCGCGCTTTCGGTTCGGTCCCAGCAGTTGTTTGGATCACGCCGAACCAACTTCTGCCCGTGGGTTGCGAGCCGTGCCGCCGTAAGTGCGGGCCGATCGCTGCTCTAGCTGGTTAGGTTCCTCTCTCCTCTGCGACTGCTTCACTGTGGATTATGCGTCTGCCAACCCAGACATCCTTCTCCGCTTGTGCGTCGACCTCACCGCGTGCACATCCCGAGCTAGCTCCAGGGCGGCTAGCCTATCCGAGCGCCGAGATCATGTCACTCCACTGCGTCGACGAGTCCCTTGCGCTTCAGGTTATATCAGCAGGGACCAGAACCCTCTTCGCTCTGTGCTCAAGACTGGCGACCTCTTGAACCTGTCGAGTCACTGCCCTTTTGTCGGACGTATGCAAGAGATCAAGTTGCACCAGGAGTGCAGCACATCCACCCAGTTCCTTCACCACCCAACCAACCAACCAACGTCGATGCTGGTGTCCTGCTCAAGTTGCCATCGTACATGAATCTCTCGAGAAAATGAGAAGAGACGACAAAAAGACATCGGCTTTCCGATGCCATCAGAACCTCAACGACGGAAATAGATACCGCTGGGCTACGCTTGTGCTAGTAGCATTGCCATGACAAGACCGCCACCGCATTCCCAGGACAGATGGTGATTGTATGGATGCCCATCTCCGCAGGTTATTGCACCACACTTCGGACACCGTCATCCACCCACTGTTAGATCAATCTGTTCGGGCTAGTCTGCCGAGCCGCCCAGAAGCGATAACTGTGGCGAACGGCTTAGCACGTGGGTTATCTCTGTCTTTACGACTTTTTGACCTATGAAAGAGGAGGATGCAGCAGGATGGTGAGGTGTTGTGCGGAGCGGCAAACCGCGTCGAGGCTGTGCCTGGATGGGTGCGATTCAAGAACTCGATGGCTCCGAAAACAAGTGCAAGTCCATCTTCGACACCTCAATTCGCTGTTCTCGCTCGCTTTCGTCAAAATAGCCCTTCGTTCCAAATGCACCCGACCGCCAATTGACCACCACATCTCTCGAATCCACATACAACACCTACAATGACATCAATATCCCGCTCCCTCCACCTCCCCTGGTCAACCCTATGGGCAACTCCCCCGCCCACCTCCTGCTCCACCCTCATCCTCGCCTCCTCCACCATAAACTACGGCGCAACCTGCGCGTTCCCAGAAGAAGACGCACCCTCCTCAATAAACAACTTGGACACCGCCTGCCTCCCCTGGCTCGCCAGCACGACGCCCGCCCCAAACGCCTTCTACTCCCCCGCCACCGCATGTCCACCTTCCTGGCGCGCAGTTGCCACGCAGACCTCGGGTTTGACGCAGGGGGTTGCAGGCGAGACGGCGCTGTCGTGCTGCCCTAATGGCTTCGAAGACGGCGGTGGAGGCGTCTGCAAGCCAGCGAGTACAGGAAGCTTCGCGGTTGTGGAATGCGGGGAGGCGGATGCGGAAGAGAATGAGTCGCGGACGTATACAGGGGGCAGTTGGCCTACAAGCGCCACGGTGGATGTGCCGGCGTTGCGGGTGAGGTTTCGGGCGCAGGATAAGGGGGAGACGGGGACGGCGACTGGATCGGGATCTGGGACATCGTCGAGTACGAACAGCAACGGAGGGGAGACTGGTGGACGAGGCCTACCGACTGGCGTAAAAGCCGCGATTGGGGCGGTGGTCCCACTGGCATTCATTCTCCTCGCTCTGGCTATCTTCTTACTCTGGCGACGTAGAAGACACAACAAAGCCGTCGAACAGCACGAGAAAGCCTTTGCGGAACCGAAAGGCTACTCAGATACTAAACCTGGTGTCACCGGATCGCCGGTTGGAACTTCACAGCAGCACAATGTCATCGGATCAACGTCCGCAACATCACGCCATCCTAATGCAATCGAGACACCAGAATGGAACACGGAGCTCGAAGCTACCGAGGCACAGCGCCAGAGGGCTGCTGTGCCAACGACCAGTGCTGCGCACGCTTCGGTCAGTGAATTGGGAGGGCTGGCGAGGAAGCCGAGGAAGCCGGTGCCAGCGGTGGAGTTGGAGGGGTCGCCTGTGCCTGCGGAAATGGATGTGAGTAGATACATGGCGTACCAGCCGCCAAGGGATGGGGCGGGGCGGTCATGATGGTCTGTAGTCATATCAGCGTTCAATCTACTCATGATCCAAACACGGCGCAAGCATGAAATGAGACTTTATTGTACGTGAAGTTCTGTAGTAGTATCATCAAGGTGCGGGTAACAACAGCAGGGGTATATTACTTATATCTAACAGCGGGCGGAAACAGGACAAAGACTGGTGAAATGAAGCGTCAGCTGGATGGAGGTCTATAGTGGAACACAACAATCGCGAAGAAAGGGGAAAGAAAGCACTAGCTCGAATCCTTGGGCATAGCCAGGTGTTGCGTGATTCCGTCTGGCAGCGTGATCAGTAGATGAACTTGCGCTCGCCCATCATGTCCCACAACTGCTTGACCACACCCTCCTGCTCAGCACGCTTAGCCCCTCGGACAGCGAGATACAGGCGACCCTCCAGCGTGGGCTCCCAATCTCCAGGATTCGCGCTCGCGACCATACCACCCGCCTCCTCCAGGATGATCCACCCGGCGCAGACATCCCACACCCAGCATCCGCCCTCCCAGAACATGTCGATCTGGCCAGCTGCAACGTAGCAGAAGTCCAACGCCGCAGAGCCGTTGGACCGGATGCTGTGCACCATCGCACCGCCAGCCGTCTTGTCGGTCATGAGCTGCTGGGCCATAGACGTGCGAAGCGCCCAGTTGGGGCCGGAGCGCTGGGATCCCCATTCCACGGCTACGAGTGCCTCGTTCAGCGAGGGCAGAGGCTTCGGGATGGGTGAAATAGGAAGACGACGTGTCAGACCCGTGGCGGTGGTCAGGAAAGCTCCCTGCCACTTGACGGCCGTGAACAAGTCGCCGCGGAAAGGGTTGTACACGACACCCACGAAGGGCTTCTTGTCGACTGTGAGGGCCAACGACACCGCGGTGTTCGGGAAGCCGTGGATGAAGTTCAGCGTCCCGTCGATGGGATCGCACACGAACGTCGGCTTGTCCTCGAGCTTGTCGCCGGTCTTGAACCCCTCTTCGCCGAGGAAACCGAAGGCCGGGTATGTGGACCTGAGACGGTCTTGCACCATCTTCTCGACCGCCTTATCCGTGGAGGTGACACGGTCCGAGGAGTTCTTCTTCGTGTCGGACTCATCGACAGTGAGATCAGCGTTGATCATCATCTGTCCAGCCGCACGTGCAATGTCTACAAGATCGTCCTTAATCTTGCCGAGTATGTCTTCATCAAGATTGTACCCGGCGAGGTAGTCGATACGCTTTTGAGCATCCGGAGTGGAAGGTCCCGAGTTGGGGGCCGTAGCCGGCGGCGTGGGTAGAGCGTCCATGGCCTGCAAGGAATGAGAGACGGATGGAGAAAGAAGGTCCTTGGAGCAAGGTGTATCCATTGTGCTAATTGTGGTGGTTTGATCTCGGTTCAACCGTTTCAACGTGCAGTAAGAAACGGTCCGATTCTGCCCGAGAGGTCTTGCCTTGGGTAGACTAGTCGCGATTCTCTTGCATTTGGTTGCAGTTGCGGCGTGTGAGATTGGTCTGGAGCTCGTATTCAATCCCCGAGGTGCACGTATATAAAGGTCGCGCATGCCTTTGGCAACATGCAAATACAATGCTCTTTCACCACATTGTGGGACTTGGGATGAGAGAGTATAGCCCATGCCGTGCAACGAACCTGCCACAAAGGTTCTCATTGTGTCTAAGGGCATCCGATTTATCTTCGACTGTACCAAGGGACCTTTGAGAGATTGCGCGTTGATAGGTCGTTGCAGATCGTGCCTGCTGCCTCTACGCCGGGTTCGGTGCCAAAGATAGATACCACGAGACTATGTGGCTGCCGTCGGTGTTTTATGTAGATCCCATGCGTACTCGTGATTGCATGTGATTCCCTACTATTGAGGACGTTGGAGCCTTTGACCTGAAGGTTCCAGTCGAGCTGCAATGGGGCACAGTCCTGTCGGTGCCAAAGCATTGTTGAATGGACAAGGCGACTAAAATGACCTACATGTCTCACACGCCTGGACATGCAGCGACCATCAGTCTCACTCCCTCAGTTTTGCATCAGGCCAGGGCGAAGTGATCTTGGTTCAATGAGTGGGTTCAGACGAGACGGTATGTCCTTTCGACAGTTGAGGCTACCGTACGAGCACACGTCTCCCTAGGACTACGGAGAAAAAATATGGAACCGGTAAAATTCCTTGTCAGCTCTTCGCAAGTAGATGAAAGTGTCGGTTTTGGAGCGTAAGTGTCGGAAATCGGTGTTCTCACATGCAATTCACCTGTGCACGCTAGCTGTGCTTACTAACGTAAAATAGCGTCAAGAAGCGACGGATGTCGCAACCGAGGGCGATGTCTGTCGTCTTCACATAGCTCGAGGGCCGGCAGGCTTCCGGCTCATATATCTATTATTGGAAACCTTTTCTGAAGATTTGCGCACCAAAGTGGTTGCTTTCCATGTAATCGTCCGCTCTCAAGGTTTGAATGCTCCACGATCGTAAGCTAAGCTCAGGCGATGAACACGTGACCATCCTCCAGAGAGTTTGTTTCATGCTGTGCACCATTATCTGAAGGCAGAATTTTCCACTCGATGGTTGCTAGAAGAACATACGAAATCTTGCCTAGGGGGACGAAGCATGACGGCAGAGCCTAGCTACGTTGACATGTATAGCATACAGCTTCTTGTCCTGGTTCTAAACTAATTGGACAGACAGGGCACCACAGATATCTCTGCCAAAGAGAGAAGCTCGAGCCTTGAGGCGATCTCTCGCAAATACAACACCCCAGAGCGCTCACCCTCAGCTCCAGTCTCCGTTGTTCGCAGTCCTCCCGAGCGAAGTGCGCAATCTTATATTCGAGTACGCCATCTGCCAAAGGATTGATCCCGATCCTCATGAATCGCCTCCTGAAACTCAAATTGCCCGTTCACGACCTCACCATGAAAGACATCCAGTGACACACACAGCGCTTTTACGCACATGTCGCCTTGTCTACACTGAGACACGTACGATACCTCTGCGGAGCGCAACACATCATGTTTACGGGGATCAGGCATTAAGCTACAATTCTAACGAGTGGGACCACTTTCTGTTCCACATGTCCAGACAGTCAGGAGAGTGCCTGCATCATCTCCACTCGACCAATTGGTGGCTTCCCGACTTTACGAAGCACCTACAACCTCATCTGCAGTGGAGGAAAATCACATGGACAATCCTCTCATCCAGCTGGGATTTTACGAATGAGTGGGAAACCCCTAAATTCAGCTACGCTGAGAAGATATCAACCAAGCTCAACGAGATCTTATTCCCAGATACCTGCCGCGAAGTGAATCTGGAGCTCGAAGTGCTGAGGAAGAACCCGACACATCGAAGAAAATTGCGAGCCATATCTGATCAGTTCCGAGAGATCCATCTTACTCGGCGGGATGGGTCGAAAATTGAGCTGGACGAGACTTACTCCATGGAATACACATGGGAGGGCAAGACCTGGCAACCCGGGGACTGGGAACACGGCCATGGAGGCTACGTGAGCGCTACGTATCATACGATCCGCCTTTGCTGGCGGGCACGGGAGCCCGAAAGGGAATACATGCACTACGATTACTGGGACTGTTTGCGAAGTCAGAAGATCAAGAGGATACCTTCTGGGTATAGTTCTGAAAAGGAAGAGGATGCATGAAGATGCTGATGTATGCACAATCCAGGACCAAAAGAAGTCATGACCACATATCTACATTAGCTGACAATAAGAATTTGACTTGGCATACCTACAGAATCAGGATACACCATTACGTTTAGGTCCACGGGCCGTAAGAGTAGCGTGGAAAGCGTACATGGTAACACTCTCATCTAAGTAAGCACGTGTAAGTATAACCACGCTGGTACGAAATACGTTCAACTCACTGGAGCCTGAACAGGCGTCCATGCATGCCAAATACGCGAGATAGTGGAAGGGATCGAAACTTCCGCTCGGGTGTGGTTCGTGAAATTGGATCCTACGTTTCAGTTTGTACCTCCGAGGTGTAAATTGCCAAGCAGACCCAGGCAGCTTCTCAGCAGCGAAGCAGAGCTTGGTGAAAGCTCTTAGTAAGGCGGTCCATTCAATCTCGTTGGGAACCTCATTATCGCCAGGTATATGGAACAGCGCCTGAATGACCTTGTTAGTCTTTGTGTCGATGTTGAGTACGGGCAGTTGAACAGACTCGTCCAGATCGTCCGGATCGTTCTCAGCTGGCTGTTGAGGGGACCGTTTTGGGAGATCGATGATCCGAGCTGGGAGTTTCTCGTGGACTTCGGTGAAGTCTATTGAAATATCATGAAGTACAATGGGAACTTCAGTGTACGTGGGATCTTGTGATTGCGACAATTTTGTTGGAGGTATCCACTGCGATGTCCGTGTTATGGTGTTTTTGCTGAGTAAGTCCCGTATGAACTTATTCCCTCTCAAAGCCTGGTATCAACATGCTTTCAGAAGCGGTCGAGGTGCTGCTCTGCTTTGATCGTCGCTTTCACGTGCTGGTTCCCGCGATGATGGTGCGGAGGGTAGTGAAAATTTCCCCAGTGATATCGCCTAACATTGAGGAGACGAGACCTGCTTGGGGCCCATCTGCCATGTTCAGCCATTTCAAGTGTTTTGTAAACCAGCAGGCATTTAAAGCTGACTCCCACCAAATCGCTCGTCCTGCAATGGCCGTATCCATAGCTGGATGCCAAGGAGGTGAAGGCTCTCAACGACGACCGAGGCGGGTGTAAGCATCTCTTCCGTGAACGAAGACAGCCCTTGACGCGAGGAAGGCTCTTGCCGCAGCCAACTCTTTAAGACGTCGAGGATGACCTAGAGATATTCATACTGAGTAATCTCTGTCTTCGATACGTTGCTGGTCAATTCTGTGGCAATATCGGCCATGATGGATACCTTCAACAACAAGCTGTGCCGCTTGGCTGGTGACCTCTTCTTCCATCGTTTTTGAATGAGTGCTTCATGACGGATGATAATATCGTGTAGCCGAGTGTAGTCTCGAAATTATATCTTTAGCCATATCTCGGAATGGGTCTCGATCGCATCCTTTGGCCACGGAGCGCTCTTCTTGCCCCAGTAGAGATCCAGAAGCAGAGCATCTCGATCCATGGCGCACGAGGCCACAACCTAATGAGCTCCAAAGTGTATTCGTTGACTGAGTTGTGGTCTGTTACGTTTGCTGGGTCAGTGATGGGTTGGCAAGCAGTGGTGTACAGCGTGCCATGTAGAGCCGAGTATGCAGTAACGTGAAACAGGCTTGGGCGTTCCATACCAGGTGGGCGTGGCTTGTGCCATGGGGTGGCGAACAGGGACGTGTCATTAGTGAAAGAACCTATATAAGCGCTTTATGTTCAAAGGGCCGGAGCCCAAGTATGAATGGCCCTTAGTCGCCCAATACACCACTAGCTTGAGCTATTCCAACGCCATTTGCAGATTGATTCCATCATGCATAGAGATAGTGACGCGGAGGTCGTTGAAGTCCTCAAGCAGGTGTCAGCAAGCTCCAGGATGTACCGGTGACATGTGTGTAGACACATGCCCACCAAACAGACATTACTAGAGATCTTTCCAAATATTTGGACCACCAAGCAAATGTTTGTAAGCTGAGGCAACAGGAGCAAGCCCTTTAGTGTTACAAATTGCAAAGCTCCAGGACTTATGGACACGGTAATAGTGAGCAGTGCCAGGTCATCCCACTGAGCGAAAGTTCTGAAGCCGTGAAAGCCCTATCTTGTTGTATCTTTATCCAACACTTCTGATCCCGCAAAGCGTTACCTATCTCTTTGTACAGTGTAAACTTTGCTGTTCTCATCACATGTACGTGTGAAGTAGCATTGATATTCGTTGTTTTGAATGGAAGACTGTAGTATAAGATTTGGCAATGCAGTTTGACCAGAACAGTTTGGAGAGTCAGCTACTAAAAGAAGAGTCTGAGAACTATGAAAAAATGCTTGTCGACTAGGATACTGGATGCTCCGCGATATCTACAGATGCTTAGTAGACGTGTGGATAGCAGACCTCTCGAGAGCTCAGTCGGTCGCTCGTTCCGATTGTCGTCGTTACCTATCCGGAAGCTGCCAACATACAACGCGGTTGCCGAGGCATTTTTACATTCTCAACTCTACCCACTCTTCACCTGTCCCCGAGATACAGTTCCCTCCCACCGACACGTCCGGACACTCGGCTATATTGCCTCTATCTGGCTGCGCTGATCGCTTGTTATTGCGCACAAAGTACGGTGAAGAGATGCACCGATCAGTCCACGCAACGCGAGAACAAAGACGACTACCTGCAGTCTATCGGAAGAGCAAGTACACACCGATGCAGTCTGCCAATAGGGCAGCCTGCCGTTGGCCGCGATAACTGTGTTGTCGACAAAGTAATGGGAGTACAAAACTTGGCACAGGAGGGGTCACCACACCTGTCAAATCTCGATCGAATCCTCGCTCGTAAAACGCCCGAGCTGCAGGGCGACACAGCTCACACAGCTGCGCTCGGCATGCCGCAGTGTGGCAATAAGCCCAAGGTTGCACGAATTTGCGGGGATGTTTTGAGCATGCAAGCCAGAGAAGGACGAGAGCCCCAGAATAGGCACATAGAGAAAAGTAGGCGCCCGACGTGCTGCTCGAGGCGCGAAAGACGCCGCATCTGGTCACACACGAGGAGATTACCGGCTGCAAGACAGAAGCGAGGACTGACACATGTCTGCCAGTCCTTCCTATTTGTGAGGCAACGCAAGCCGAGGGACGTGAGCTACTTTCCACAACATGAGGACCGAGGCCACTGGCGGCATGTCATGGCGCGCGGTTACCACGCGAATGATGCGATGGTAGCATCTCCCGACTGCCAGGATGTCGGACCGACGGCTATTGACGTCTGGCGGATAGTCGCGTCGACTTCGGCTGCCTACTACCTTTCACCGCATGAGGCTGTTGGCGTGGTGTGTAGCACTATCTCTGGCTTCATTCTGGCAGCGCTCGATTCTGGCGCGCGGATTCGAGGCGGATGAAAAGCTGAGGTGTCATCTCTCCCGGACATCTGCCGGTTCCCATGGCATCTGGCACCGGAAGGACGGGCGGAACGTTTGGAGTGCGAACAGACCCATGCAGCGAGTCGTGCGATCCAAGGAGGTTTGTCCAAGCGTCTTCCAAAAGCTTCTGGAAGGTCTCGCAGGAAGATCATGCCGAGATCGGGTAGCGCGAGACAATATCGTGCGAACAAAGAACCACTACTGTGCCGCAACGGAGGCAGCGAGGGAGGGCTCTTCAGACTTTCTATCTCTGTTAACAGTCTTGCAGAAGTTCGTTTGGCAGGCGGCCTCGCAGAAGATTTGCGAGCTTGCCGTTGGTGGCAGGACGGAAAGCCATCCGGCAGTAGCTGACAGAGTTTGAGACGTCGCCCAATGCGTAACAGGGCGCACATGGGCGCGGCAAGGGGCAACCTTCCCCGACTCAACCATGTGCCTGGGACGCTGCCGCGCGTGGGGAAGCGCATCCTCCTGCATTGCATGGTATTTGGACAAGGCGGTCAAGCTGTCCACCTCACCCGCCATGGTTGCCCTTGCGTGTTGACACACTGATAAACTTGCGCTGTGTACACGTCACGCCCAAGCCGCTTTCAATACGCGGGTGGGAGGCAGAGCCCTCGGCGTTGGTTGCTTCTTGCCGCGCCGTTGCGCGCGCACGCTATCTGTATGGGGGAGCTGGAGGATGCGTGGGCGAGCGCCAGGCTTTGTTTGTCCAAACCCCGGGTCGCGTCCTCGCATCCACGCCATCGAGCCAGCCGCTGATGGGCGGAGGAAAAAAGCCCGACAGTCGCCCAAGCACCGCGGGCACGGGTGGCGGTGGGCGTGGGGTGGGCTTTGCTTGATCGGTTTGGGGCAAGCCGTCTCGCTCCGCTTCATGTGCAACGGACGGGGGAGCAGGAAAGCAAGGAGCGCGGCTGCCCGCTGCCCCGTTGCTGCCCCCGGCCTTCTGATTGCTCTGGCGCTTCCTTTTTCTCGAAGGGTATCCTGCTCGCCCATGCGAGTCAAGACTGCCCTGTACATGTCCCTGCGGGTTGAGTATAAAGCATAGCTCTCCCCACACCGGGGCGCTCGTCTTCTTTTCCATTAAGCATACTCGATCGCTAGCTACTTCCATATCCTCACCTAAACTTGGAAGATCCTCATCAACCTGTCTTGCACATCAATCCATACCTGCATCTTCGCCTCCAACTCGTCGGATCATCCGGACCAGCACATCCAGGCACCGCCCAGTCTTAACAGCCCCAACTACGTCCTGCGTATCAGTGTCAGTCCCAGTGCCCAAAAGAGATCGTGAGTAAGCCCCATTCTGCAGCCCACCCCCTATTTGCGCCGCTTTACATGGCGCTGTGCTTTGCTTGGTCCCGACTCCCATGATGCCAACGCATCCACATCAGCCCTGCGTGCCTCTGATATTAAATCTGACTCACCATACCCAGGTTCCTCTTGCATCGCATTTCAGCCATAAGCCATTCCCGCGATCCTGCCTCGGGACTTGCAAATCAGCCATTCCAATTTTGCCAACAAATTTATTAGCTGTCTGAAGCCAGCTCATACCGCACTCCTAGCGCCTCCCCAAATCTGCTTTCCAACCGAGAGACACGCACGCACGCTCTTGTCCTACCCACCGGACCCAACTATATAGCCTTGTTCCCCAGCTTTGCCCCAGTTTTACCCCAGGCCACATCACTCTGCTCAGCATTTTACAGCGTTCGCAGCCGTCCCCACTATCTAGTCGTCATCACTTAGTATTTCACTCCAACCAAAATCTTCTTCAGATCGGCCACACTCGCCATCGACTCCGATCGAATCCCAAGCCAGACTATTCCGACGCACATCACAATGCCTTCCCAGCAATCAGCCAACAACCAGCGCCATCGCCTTGCCATCTTGACCAGTTCCAACCTTGGTCACGATGTCAGCGCAGCTTTCAAGGCTGGCAGCACCTTCTCGCGATCAAGCCAAGAATTCAACGAGACTCCCGCACCACCACCTTCTCCCATCGACTTCTCGTTCCCGTCAACACCGGCCGAGCAGAGAAGTCGTGCTGGAAGCGAATCGAACTGAACCCACATCAAGTGTCCTTTGATGGCATCTCTTCGACATTTGTTTTCATTATGATATTGCATTTAGCGGGCAGGTTGTTCGACTGTCACGACCAGGAACACGGTACGGGGTTGGGATACATTGGCCTGTGGTTCAATCTCCATTACTGGATTTTCTTTAGCAACGTACTTTTGGAGTCTCATGGTTCGCGCGTTGACCGCTGCCTTCGCCTTTACTTTTCGTAGAATACCCTTCTTGTTCATTGTACTTTGGTTTCGATAGACTTTGAGCCACTGGCTCTTGTACGCTCGTGCGCATTTGATTCCCATGGTTGCCCTTTGTGCAGTCACGGATTGGAGATCATAGTATTTGGTAATCACAAACGTCATCAATCTCCATCCGTGTAGTTCTCAACGTGATTCATCCATTGTACCACATTTGTCAGACGGCGTGTAACGATCTTCTTCACCATTGTGGATGTCAATGTCTCAGACATCTGGAATCAGCGTTCGTGGTAAGTGGACCGAAAGGCCAACACAACCCCTCGTGGCGTCCGTAGTGCGCTCCTTCTTCCACCAACGCTCTGCCTCCCGCATGGAGAAGCGCAGCAACTGTGACGAGGACAGCATCGGCTTATCTTGTTGCTTAGAGAGGATCCCCCGCTCTCCTGCACCCATCCGGACCGAAGTGCTCGTATTACGCCCGACAAGCATGCGCTGCTTCGAATATTTGATTAACTTCTCTCACCGCCATCATGACGATCGTTGAATCAGGCCCCGCATCGAAACGCATCGCGCCGCTCCGCTCCCGCTTCGAACCCACTTCTGGACAACTCCATCGGTGAGCGTGGCTTTCACGTCAGCTTCCATCTACCGCACTTCCGCCCCTTCACTGCCTCATTCCTCCGCCAAGGGGGCACATAAGACGTCGGTCCAGCGCGCAAGTACGCAACATTAATCAAGGACGACATGATAAAGTTCCAAGGTTCATAGCGTCGGGGGTTGGTATGTGCACCATGCATGGAACGTTGACAGAAGACTGAAAGCGTCTGGAACAATGTGCCAGGCGGCACGATATTTTTGTCACACGGCTATTGTTGGACAGTCGTCCTCTGGCATCCTGGTTTCCGGATAATAACACGTGGGCTGAATGTGTGTCTGCACCACTGGCTTCTTCGCTTCCTCTGTTGGCATACGCGAATGCTGACACCTTCCTTTTGCATTCGCAGGCGTGGGCGCACTCATTTCGTTTCTTTGTTCCTGCAGCACGAATCACTTATCGATCGGCTTTGTCTCGGGTGACTCGCGCAAAGCGCACTGAGACAATCCCGGATGCTTTCGTCCTTGATCCGCGACTCACCCTTCCTGTTCCTGTCTCAGGCGTTGTGGAGCCTCTTCGCGTGGCCCAACGGCATTGCATCCGCCTTGCCGCCCTGTTGCGGGGTGCAGGGATCGCGAGCTGGCGCAAATCTTCTGCATCGCGGATCACGTCGCATCATGGCCAGAAAACTTAATTGCCCGGCATTAATTCCGCCCTAAATGCCTTCCCAAAGTCTCGCGGATTTCTCGCCGACTGTGGGTCGGTCGCCGATGCAGACCTAGTTCGAAGACCGGGCGGGTGATGATGCGACTGTGCTTCAAGACAAGGCGTGCGAATAGGATTCATGACGCCAAATTACGAGATACGCATCTCTCGTTATCAGTCCGGACGTTGTACACGGAGGAATACCGCCATGTAGCACCGTTCGCGTTCCGCCGCACCGTTCTCACCCACACCACAAATACGGGGAAGCCTGTCCGTTCTCCACATCTATCCCCCTGCGCAAAGAAGGATGCGATCGAGTTTAGCCAAACTTTACCGTGCATTGACTCTTGAACGGCGCTGAAATCCGTGGATCGAGCCTATAGCGTTCATTCACTTATAGACAATCTGACCTCGGATGGATCAATACGGTCCGCGTCGAAAGGAGAACGCAGCACCTTTGCTCACTTTTACACACTCGCACTGACTGTTTGAGGACAGGAACAGTGCGACATCCTGATCCGTATTCGCTCCTCTTATATCGTGAGACTTAAGACGACGCGCTGGCCCATCCAATATTGCCAGTCTGGTTTAATGGGTGGACAGTAGGGTGTTTGACGTTGCGCCTATTACAGTTGTTCGCTTGGAAGTCCGGGTATGTTGTTTTACCTCACACCGACTTCTTGTGGAAAGTAAGAACGAGAAGGTATGAAACTCACCATCCACTGCAGTCCTCGCCGTATTCGAGTGATGTATAATGCCCCTTGAAGAGATGAAGTATCTTACTTCTGTTTCGATTCTGTCTTCGAGCGTCCAAACCGTTTTGATGTTCTGCACGGTACTTCCGCGGGTTTGTCGTTACATTTTACTCGACTTCGCTAGATACGACTCCTCTACGTTCAAGCGCACATTGGCGCAGGTCTCAGTATGCTTCTTCTATTTACTCGAGCAGGAGCTACAAGTGAGCTTGCAATCACCTAGAGAGATAATGAAGCTCCACTGTAGTTTATCCGAGTTGAGAACAAATCTGTGACCTGGATTCAGGCTGGTATCTTTTTGACGTTGTGGAAGTCTGCCATGGTGGGAGGCGGGTGTGGATCTCCCCAAAGCAGGTCCATGGACCCGTGGACCCGTGGACGGAAGAACTACACGCGGCTTGCTTCTTACAGGTGTGAACTACGTGCACCTCTGGAGCTCCAAAAAATACATGAGTGCCTTCCTAGCTCGCATACTAGATCGAGACTACATCCGAGCGACAAACCTCACCAACATGTTCGTCTTCAACTACACAGTGTTTCGGGTTTTGGATTTTCGCTTACTCTCGGGGTCCTTCACACCGAGAGGCTTCTTGGCGGCGTCCTCCCCAGATTATTTACCCCAGATAAGGTCTAGGACTTCTCCAAATTCTCCCGAGGGTCTGCTATAAACATGGAGATAGTGAAGAGTTCGATATCACAGTACCAGTCTCGCTATGCGCTTCCTGGCGGCTTCTGCGGCGCTTTTGTCGTCGACTGCTTTGGCGGTTCTCAATGCCACACAAAACGATGCGAGCTTGACCATCGCTAACGAGAGGCTGGTAGCTTCGGTTAGTAAAAGCCGGGGTTATGTCAATGTGCTCACTCTTGATGGACAGAATCTTCTTGTAAGTTAAATCCAACTACGTTACCTAGTCAATCCTCTAGTGCGTTGTGTTACACTAGGAGCAATACAGTACCCGAGTTGTGTACCTAGTACTGTTAATCAGTTATACCATCATCTGCTGATTGAAAATCAGGGCACTGAGAATGGAAACACTGGCGTGGGACCCTATCTCGACTGCTATTGTACACCTAGCGGCTTCTGGACTCCTGGTCGCGGCAAACAAGTCGACTACGAGTTATATAACGGCACGGACTCCACGGGAAAGAAGTATGGTGGAATCAGCATGGGCGAGACTTACGCTGCGACCGGCCAGCGGTTGGAACAGTACTGGTTTCTGAAGGAAGGCGAAACCGGTCTCCACACTTTCAGCCGCATTGTGTATAACAACAAGACTACGCCGTTCTTGAGAAACCTCCAGGAGTTCCGTACAATGTTCCGCCCAAACCATGACCCACCATTGTTCACACATTTCATCACTAACGAGAAGTTCGCGGCACCGCGGCCAGATACCGAAGGCCAGGTGACCGTGCAGGATGCTACTTGGTGGCTCCCCAACAAGGATTCCCCATACGTGCAGGGCGTTGGCGATTACTTCACCAAGTACACATTTCAAGACACCTGGCGCAATCACAAGGCTCATGGCATGTATGCCGACGGATCAGGAAGTAACGGAACATCGTTTGGGGCTTGGCTCGTACACAACACTGTCGAGACGTACTACAATGGACCTGTGCATTCTGACCTGGTTGTTGACGGTATTGTTTATAACTACATGGTCAGCAACCGTAGGCGATTCCACTCTCTAACCTGTGTGCGAGAACAGCGCTGACCTTGGCTTAGATCACGGGGATCAAACTCCCAACATCACAGACGGTTTCGACCGCACCTTTGGCCCTCAATACTTCCACTTCAATAAGGATGGCTCGCTCAGCGAGCTACGCGCTGACGCAGAGCAATATGGTTTGCGTCCAGACTGGAACGCAAAGTTCTACGACTCCATCGCAAAACACGTCCCCAATCTCGTCACTACTTCCGGGCGCGGTACCTTCAACGCACGAGTAGCTCTTCCCAAGAACGCAAAGAACCCTATCGCCATCCTAACAGAGAGCGGCCGTAACTACCAAGACAACGTCTACGACGCCAAAGCCTACCAGTACTGGAGTGAAATTGACAACAGAGGCAAAGTCACCATTCCCCGCGTCAAGGCAGGGGAATACAGACTGACTATCTACGCTGACGGCATCTTTGGCGAATTCATCCGCGACAACGTCGCCATCTCCGCCGGCAAAGAAACACAACTCAACGTAGAATGGAAGGCGGAATCAGCAGGCACAGAGCTCTTCCGCATCGGCACACCGGACAAGTCCTCCGGCGAGTATCGCCACGGCTATGCCGCGTCTCCCGACCACCCGCTCCTCACTGAAGAATACCGCTTGTACTGGGCGGCGTACGACTTCGTGGATGAGTTTCCGGAGGGTGTGACGTACAAAGTCGGTCGAGACGACCCGGCGAAAACATTAAACTACGTCCACTGGAGTGTGTTTGGGGGTAAAGCGAATTATGAACGGCCTGAGCCAGTCTACGATAACATCAACAATTGGACCATCCTGTTCGATACCAAAGCAAACCAGCTCAAGGGGAAGAAGACGGCAACATTCACCGTACGCTACCTACCACCCTCATATAACACCCGAACACTCAACTAACCTCTCTAGGTCCAACTCGCAGGCGCCAAAACTGCCGCCGGCAACACCGACGTCTTCAACGCGTCCGAGCCCTACTCCAACCTCCCTTATACCGTCAACGTCAACGGCAAGGACCTCGCGCCCTGGGTAATCCCCTACTATCAATCCAGCTCCTGCGCTGTGCGGTCCGCAGTAATCTGCTACCAGCTTGCGCACAAGTTTGTGTTCGATGTGGGGCTGCTGAAGGCGGGCGAGAATACGTTTGTGCTGAGCCTGCCGTACAATGCGACGAATTACGAGAGCGCGCTGTTGCCGGAGTCGGTTTACGTGCAGTATGATGCGCTGAGGCTGGAGGTGAAGTAGATAAAAGACTGCGCTTAGCATCGAGGATCGAAAAATGGTAGTAGTTCCAAGCGTCGAAGTCCTGTGGCCAGAGCTGAGAGGCCCAAGAGGACTGAGCATAGTCGCTCAATGACTGAAGCGTGCCTTGAACTGACTGCAAGCTATTATATACAGCTTAGAAGTATATCCCGAACGTTTCAAACAAGCACGATCTCTTCATGTTGCGACTAGGCGTCATATACATCTATCGTACAACAAAGCTCATACCTTCTTTATCTATACCATCATCTAACCATCCAACCACTACATGTACAAACGCCAATGCAGTACAAACGCCCAAAATGCTGACCCTCGAATATTACAAGATTCTACCATCCACATATCATACAATGAAGCCTAAGATAAGAAACCCAGGGTATCCAAAAGAAAAAAAGCACCTACTCCCTCTCCCCTTCATCCTTCCTTTTCTCTTCGGCCGAGCGGACGCCGACTCAGCCTCGGCGCAGGCGCCTCATGATTGCTTTTGATACCCGCATAGTACGTAAGACTCGGCTGTGTGATTGTGCGGCTCATCTTGCGGTCGGGGAGTATACTTTTCGGTGGAGGAAATGCACCGTCGGACCGGGCGGGCACGGCGTTGCCGCCGCGGTAGTGGTACAGGAGCTGGAGCTCGTTATGGTTGCCCTCGTGGAGGGGGCGGGGGGACTTTGTCTGCGAGAGAGGTGGGGAGGCGGCGTCGGGAGAGAGTTCGAGCGAGCGGAAGGTGAAGGAGCCGTCGGTGTGTTTTGTGATGTTCAGGGGCTTGGGCTGGTCTGCATTGGCGGAGGAGGTTTTAGAGAGGACTTTTCTGAGGTTGGAATGACTAGAGGGAATAAGCTTTCGGTTGTTGTTGATCGGGAGCGGGCGTACCGATGGGTCTCGCAGACTCTTGATGTGCTCTCTGAGGACGTTGGGGGAGAGTTGTTTGTCGGATCGTTCCGTTTCGAGAGGGTTCTTCCTTTCACGGCGAGCGACGTCTTCCCCAAGTAGTTGGACCTTGTTTTGCCGCTCAAATTCCAAGCTGTGGGCTTGGTCCATCAGGTTCACAATAGACACCCAATTCTCAAAGCGGAGTTCGTCGTAGGGGATTCCAGTGGAACTTAACGCGGTGGGCAGTAAACCTTCTTCCAGAGGCGGCTGATGTGGATCTATGGTAAACTCATCATAGATCTCCCGTAAGTGCTCTCGCTTGGCTAGAGGCGATCTTTCCGGGTCCAGGAACATGTAGAATGGTGTTTGCTTCAAATCCAAGCGTTGGCCAGACATGACGACCGCCGCTATGTTCCTGATCTGCTGGTTGAGCCCAGCAAGCTCGCCTTTGAACACTTCTGGACGCGAGATATCAATCTCTCGATCGTGAAGGTTCTCTTCCTCCTCAAGCACGGTCATGATTGACTCCCTGGACGATGCGGATATGGTGTGTTCTTGATCTCGCAGCTGCGCGTCGAAGTAATCGCGATGACCTGCTCTCTTGCATGCCTGGGCAAAACACTTCCAGTCCTTCCAACCGATCTGTTTGCCATCCGAAGCTGCCTTGTGCACAATCCGTGTCCAATACTCTTCGATGAGTGCTGTTGCGCCAACCCGAGCTGCCGAGGCCAAAACGGTGCGTATACCAATTTCGCCCAAATCGATGCGAGCTGTCTCGGCGTCCTGCAGTGCGACACGCAGGAGATCCGGCACCCGCAACTTTCCAGCGAGGGTTACGAGGGCAAGGAAGGCTTGCGGAGAAGGAGGCATCCCGGCCTGAAGAAGTGTCGATAGCATTTGGTGGGCCTCGGTGATGACGCGGTTACGAAGCGATGCCATGTCTCCTTGGTAGTCGCTTCCAGGTGCAGGCTCTGGAAGTAAAGAGGCAAACGATGTTAGAAACTGACCCACATGTATTGGTTCCAGGTTGCCGCCAGCCTCGAGGTTGGCGTACAGAGCATTGGCCATGGCGCGAAGGAGCACGATGCGATCCCGCAGACTATCACACCGAACCATGCTGGACCTGATTCTCGACAGTATACTCGTGATCTGGCTGGGTCTTGTTACAACACCCGCACGACAAGCGACCAGAAAGACAGTGTAGGCTTCTGGTAGTTGCCTGCTTTCCATGAAGACTTCGAAAAAGCGTGAGGGCAGCTGGCAAGGATACAGGCGCAGGGCAGTGTCCAGCGCAAGGTACGATTGCTTCCAATCGTTGTGCAGGATGCGGGCTGTCAGAATGCCCTGGAGAAGCGTGACTGGGACGTTGGCGATGGCAATGGGCTGGGCACGGTTGGGCACGATGGCGTCCGGAGAGAGGTGGTACTCGGCGAAGGTGCCCGGGAAGCGCTTGAGAGCGTCGAGGTAGAGGTTCTCGAGCTCAGGCAGACGGAGCTTCTTGCCATAGGCCATCAGCTCGATAGCTGCGCCATAGACGGCTTGCGTCACATGGTTGTCGTCCTGCTGAACGACCCACTGCCAGAGTTGGTATCCCTCGTTGAACAGTTTGCGTTCTTTGTATATGCCCAGGATGTGCACGAAGGCAATCGGATGCACGGGCAGGGCTCCCTTCTGGAGGTCTTTGACGAACTGCTGGAGGAAGGACAGCAGGTGGGGTTTGGTGTCGTCGGGGAGTTCCCGGGTGCGCAACAATGCGTGCAGCGTCTTGGCAATGCGGCGCGTGTCATCACGGGTCAGGTAGCCCGTTGAGAGGACACTAGGGTACAGGTCCATGAGCGAACGCAGGTTGTCGTCGTTGATGGCCTTGCGGAACTGCTGCAGCAACGCGACATGGCCGTGGTGCAGCTGCTGCAGTCCTTGCCGCTGTGCAAGATCAGCGGGAGCGATTGGGGAAGCAATTGCATCGGATCGTACCTTCCTGTACTGCAGCTTCTGCGAGGGCTTCTTGTCCGACATGTACCGTCGACTACTGGGCGTGGGGAGGGCCCATGGCTGCAGCGAGAGCGCTGCGAGGGGCGCACAGGTGCGGAGCAGGCGCGGGGCGAGGAACGGGGCCGAGGGGCACACGATCGAGGCCAGCGAGGTCCTGGAGAGCGCGGGCATTCTCGGGTCGACGGTGCTTCACCAGCGCGTCGTCGCGAGAGGCCTGCGCTGCGAAGCATGCGCTCTACACTTTTCCCGACGCGCCAAGCAGCGGCCGCGAGTTAGGCGAGCGCGGAGGAGACGACACCTTGTCCGCTCCCCAAAACCCCCGCGGCGACGACAGGCAGCTCCCACAGCTCCCACACCACCACAGCCACAGCACACCATGTCGCGGCCCCTCTCCCTCTTCAGCGTGTCGGCCATCCTGATCCTCGCCATTGACGATGGCTCGCGCATCCTCACAAAGTACTACTCGAACCCGCACCCGCCCCAGGGCCAGACCGACTACCCCGGCCAGATAGCCTACAAGACGGTCAAGGACCAGAAGTCGTTCGAAAAGGGCCTGCTCGGTGTGTGAAGACGCCCGGAAACCATGAAGCTGGTCTGACAGGCGCGCAGAGAAGACGGCCAAGCAGACTACCGACATCATCCTCTATGACCAGAAAGTCATCGTCTTCAAGATGGAGTCGGACGTCATGCTCTACGTCGTCGGCGGCGCAGAGGAAAACGAGGTGCTTCTGTACAGGTATGGAGAGCCAGCATGCGCTCCAAGTTATAACGTACTAACGCCTGCGCAGTGTTGTGCTTGCGTTACGAGACTCGCTCAACATCCTCCTCAAGTGAGTAGCGCGACAGGGAGCCTGGACCCCCACTAACGTAGCCAGAAACTCGGTCGACAAGCGCACCGTAATCGAGAACTACGACCTCGTGGTATGTGGCCGTGTCTTTGCTGGGCCGCAGAAACCAAAGCTAACAACCGCAGTCTCTTGCCGTCGACGAATTGGTGGACGATGGTATCATCCTCGAGACTGACCCCGTCACTGTGGCCTCCCGCGTGAGCAGGCCCCCTGCGCAAGACATGACATCAATGAAGAACCTCGATCTCTCTGAGCAAGGTTTCCTGAACGCGTGGGAGTTTGGAAAGAGACAGCTGGCGGAGCGGATAAGACAGGGCTTGTGAAGAATCGATCAGCGGTTTGGCGTTGCAGGAGTTAGACTGGCAAAAGGCATAGCTGTGGTTGCATTGCGCTTGGAGCCATGCCTTGTTACGGCGGCTCACGTGGTTACTTTGAATCGATCGACTGCACCAGCATCTACAGTGCTCATTCGCCTGTTCGAACTGCTCTCCCACTGAACTGAACTTGTAATGAACCAGTGGTGGACTCGCGAGACGGTCAGTCCAACGGGAACAGCGGGTTCAAATGCGTCGCAGTAATGATTGACCGATCGAATGTGCCACCCACAAGCCGCTAAGTGGCCATTTGTACCTGGCGGAATTGAGCCACTTGTACGCTTGTCCCTGCGGCAATGACACAAGTGCCAGGGACTAGTTGTGATTCACTGCCGCTAGCTCAGCCCTACGCGACGCAGAAAGCGGCGTTCGCAGCGTCATCGCCGTCCCACCTCAACCCCGCCAAAGCACGCGTGCCACACATTCTGCACACGACACCATGAAGCAGCGCTTTTCGTCCCTCGACGTCAAGGTACAGCGTCCAGCGATCACCACCTGCGCATATACTGACATTTGCAGGTCATTGCACACGAGCTTCAGCAAACTCTGGTCCCGCTGCGCGTCACCAATGTCTACGATCTTTCCTCGGTAGCAAAGCTCTCGCTCTCCTCTGCGTCTTCCATGCTGACCAGGACTAGCGCATCTTCCTCTTCAAGTTCCACAAACCCGACCACCGCGAGCAATTGATTGTAGAATCGGGCTTCCGCTGCCATCTTACCTCTTACGCCCGCACCACTGCTTCTGCCCCGTCCGCATTCGTCGCGAAGCTCCGCAAATACCTCAAGACACGAAGAGTCACTGCCATCTCGCAGGTCGGCACCGACCGCATAATAGAATTTCAGTTCTCGGATGGACTGTACCGGCTATACTTCGAATTCTACGCGGGTGGAAACATCGTGCTCACAGACGGAGATTTGAAGATCCTGTCTCTACTACGCAACGTCGAGGAAGGCGCCGAACATGAACAGCTGCGGGTTGGACTGCAGTACAACCTCTCGCTGCGTCAGAACTATGGGGGCATTCCCGAACTTACGAAAGAGCGGGTTCAACAAGCGCTTCAAAAGGCCGTGGATCGCCAGAAGGATCAGCCTGCCGCGTCGGGCAAGAAGGCGAAGAAGTCGCACAAGGATGCGCTTCGGAAAGCGCTTGCAGTCTCAATAACAGAGTGTCCGCCATTGCTGGTCGACCATGCGTTACACATTGCCAGCTTTGACTCTTCGTTGAAGCCGGAAGATGTGCTGGCCGACGACGGGCTGCTAGAAGGGCTCCTAGGCGTACTGCAACAGGCGCGAAAGATCTCGGAAGACATCACATCGACGGAGCAGATCAAGGGCTACATATTAGCGAAGCCCAATCCCGCAGCTCCCAAGGAAGAAGATCCGGCGGAAGAAGTTGCTTCGGGCAAGTCCAATGTTTTGTATGACGACTTTCACCCTTTTCAGCCCGAACAATTTAAAAACTCGGAGTACCAATTTCTAGAGTTCGATGGGTTCAACAAATGCGTAGACGAGTTCTTTTCCTCGATTGAAGGCCAGAAGCTGGAATCGAAACTGCATGAGCGCGAGTTACACGCACGGAAAAAGTTGGATCAAGCGCGCAAAGAGCACGAAAGCCGTATTGGAGGCTTACAACAGACACAGGAGCTGAATTTCCGCAAGGCAGAGGCTATCCTTGCCAACATCCACAGGGTAGATGAGGCAATGGCTGCTGTCAATGGGTTGATCGGCCAGGGAATGGACTGGGGCGAGATTGCACGATTGATCGAGCGGGAGCAGGAGCAAGGCAACGCCGTGGCACAGCTTATTAAGCTACCCCTGAAGTTGCACGAAAACACCATCACGCTGCTCCTCGAAGAAGCTAATGAAGGCGAAGGGGATCAAGAAGAAGATGAAGGCTACGAGACGAGCGAGGTCGAAGAGTCCTCTGACGAAGATGAACCATCAGAAAGCAAGAAGAAAGCCACTGCACCGCAAGCACCGGTGCAGTCAACACTGAGCATCGACGTCGACCTCGGTCTGACCGCGTACAAGAACTCTAGCGAATATTTCGATCAGAAAAAGACCGCCAAGGGCAAGGAGGCTCGTACGATCGAAGCATCTGAGAGAGCAATGAAGGCTCACGAGCGTAAAGTGGCTGAGGACCTGAAGAAGGGTCTCAAGCAAGAGAAAGAGGTGCTTAGACCTGTGCGCAGGCAGCAGTGGTTCGAAAAGTTTATTTACTTCATCTCGTCCGACGGATACCTCGTGCTTGGTGGCAAGGATGGCCCTCAGAACGAGATCATTTACCGCCGATACCTACGCAAAGGCGACATCTACGTTCATGCAGACCTCAAGGGTGCAGTACCCATGGTCATTAAAAACAACCCGCACACACCAGACTCTCCAATACCCCCTTCGACTCTCTCCCAAGCCGGACACCTTTCCGTCTGCACGTCCGAGGCATGGGATTCGAAGGCAGTCATGTCTGCATGGTGGGTCAAGGCCGATCAGGTCAGCAAAATCGGCCATGGAGGAGAATTCCTTGCGACAGGCATGTTCAACATCACCGGCCGGAAAGAATTTCTCCCACCCGCTCAGTTGGTAGTAGGATTAGCCGTCATGTTTGAGATCAGCGAGGACAGCAAGGCCCGCCATCGGAAGCATCGCGTCAATGATGCCGTACCTACACTCGAAAACAAGGAGGACACCACCGCAGCAGGTGATAGCAAGGATGGAGACAGTGATAGCGACGAAGACTTCCCAGATGCAAAGCCTGCATCTGACTCGGAAGATGACTTCCCTGATACCAAGCTCGGAGAGTCTGACGATAGCGATGCAGAGGAGGAAACGGTAGCCCATGCCAACCCATTGCAGAGAGCGAACGAAGCGGCAGACTCGGAGGATGAGGATGATACAGAAACACAGAAGCCTACTGCTCAGCCACAGAAGACGGGCGCCGCAAAGCGATTGCCTCAGGAAGACGCTGGCTCAGTCGCAGATTCGGAGAAGACCGACAAGACAGGGCATCGCCATCTTTCAGCCAGAGAACGTAGACTTCTCCGGAAGGGACAACCACTCAACGACATATCAGTACCGTCCGACCCGTCCACAGCTCCCGAAGCCGGCGCAGAAAGTGATGCCGCATCTGCCACAGACGACGAACCAACTCCCGCGTCCAGACCCCCAGCAACAGTTACATCACAAGCCTCGAAAGCCTCCAAAGGCCCGCTCCCACGTGGCAAACGCGCCAAAGCCAAAAAGCTCGCCGCAAAGTACGCCGACCAAGACGAAGAAGACCGGCAACTCGCGCTCCGCCTCCTGGGCGCGCAGTCCGGACCCAGCGCCGCCGAAACCGCCGCCCAAGACCAGCGTAAAAAGGAGGAAGAAGCAGCCGCCAACAAGCAGCGCCGCCGCGAGCAGCACCTCCGCGCGCAGGCCACAGGCAAAGCCGCGGAAGAAGCGCGCCGCATCGCAAACGCCGGCGACGCTGCTGCCCCCGCAGAAGACGAAGGCGACGACGAGCAGCTCGTGGCCAACCTCGCTAATCTCGACGCCTTCATCGGCCGCCCGCTCCCGGACGACGACCTCCTCTCCGCGATCCCCGTCTGCGCGCCCTGGTCCGCGCTCTCGACGTACAAGTACAAAGCCAAGATGCAGCCCGGGTCGCTAAAGCGCGGCAAAGCCGTCAAGGACATCCTGTCCAAGTGGGACAACGCAGGTAAAGATGCAAAAGCGACGGATAAGTACGGCAAGGATGTGGAAAGGATCTGGCCAAGGGAGATGGAGTTGATCCGCGGCTGGAAGGAGACGGAGGTTGTAAGCGTGGTGAGCGTGCCGAAGGTTAGGGTCATGATGGCGGGCGGGAGGGATGGTGGGGGGCTGAGCAATGCGGCGAAGGGGAAGAAGATGGCTAAGCGGGGTGGGAGGGGGAGCAAGAAGAGGTAGATCTGGTGGGGGCAGAAATGTAGCGTTGCGGAAGACGTGTGAGTTAATAGATAGAATCGAAACGTCACCCTTGTGGAAAGGTGCACTCAAGTCTTTGAGCGGTATTAAGATGCTCGTTGTCTGAGTGAAGAAATCTGACTGCCGGGTTTATGGCATCCAAAGGCTGCATGAGACCACTGGTACATGCCGTTCGGTCAATGAGGGAGCAGTTGGCGTTGTGCTATGTCGTACGGAGCAATGTTCGTGGATATGTCGAGTTCACGGGCGGTCGCAACCCTATCAAACACACATGCTTGAGAGCCAGGGCGTATTCACACTGGCACGGAAGCGTTCACTTTGCTGAACTGCGCAGTCGAGAATCTTGAGGTCTATCCCCGCCTCTACAGAGCCTACAGACTATATGGTTGGTGGGCGGGTCAGCACGAGAAAGGCAAGTATAACAAGATTCATTCGTCGCGGTCACCTGGAATGAATTCCTGAGAAGAGTTGCGTGATGCCATAGCCACAGCATTTCTGTACGAATCTGCGGCAGACTTTCCATCCCGTTTGCCACTGCACGCTAGCAAGACCAAAAAATAAGAATTAAAAAAAGAATGTTGCGCTCCGGTTGCATGTAAAAGAAAAGCCTTTATTAACAGAAACATGGTCTATATCTGGCACGTCGTCGCCGCTCTGGCCAGCCTCGTCTTCACGTAGGAACAATAGGTCTGTTGTGGCTTTGACTGACAACGAGCTCATTTTCTTCCTTTTCTTCGCACATCATCCTCAGCGTTCCCAACCGTCCAAAACCAAGAAAAGGTCTCACGTCGCGTCCGACCTATCTTCACATGCGCCGTTGGCCATCGAGCGCAAAAAACAAGCCCAGAGATATTCTTTTTCGCTCCATGTATCCAGAAGACAAGCAAAAGAAAAAATCGACACCTGAGAGATTCGAACTCTCGCTCCCGAAGGAACGGGCTTAGCAGGCCCGCGCGTTAACCACTCCGCCAAAGTGCCAGATTATCTGGTGATTGATGAAGAATGCTTCACAAATAGAATATATATAGGCATATTCTACGGGTAAGAAAGTGACTTCGGTAAGTCGAAAACAAACACACGGAGACACGAGGAATGAGGGTAGGTGCGGGGCTGGGTGGATTGGGTGAAGTGGGACGTGGCATCACGAGGTCTGGTGGGGCCCGCGGGCGGGGCGCTGGCCTGCGGCTGTACAGGCATCACTACACAGTAGAACAAGGCAGTGGCATGAGGAAGGTTTTGAACGTCTACATCGGGAAAGCAGGATAAATTGAGGAACAGCTACTGTGATAGAATGCACTATCAAGTCCTCGCTTCGTAGTGGGCGATTCTCATGCCGCATGTCATGGGCTCAACAAAAGCTTTCGTTTCGGACCTTTTCCACTGGGTCTCGCGGAAGTGTCGAGCTTTAAAATAGCGGACAAGAGCTGCGTTGCGTTGAAGGAATGACCTTGACGTTCACGTCTCGTACGTCTGGTATGAGCTACCTCTGGACAAGCATGCCTTTACACAAGGCCGAACGACACTGCATTCCTTAGCGCGGGCAAGGCGTCACCCCAAACTAGCCATATGCGTACCGCGGGTGCGGTTCCATTCATACTGTCGGAGTAGAACCCTACGGAACCTTGGAACTTCACTACAATGCTGCGATTCTTCTACGCAACTGGTAGAAAATTGTAGAACGTTCGGCGACGCGACAGCGCGACGGCGCTTGTGGCGATGCAGAGCACATGTACATTGACTTTACGCCATGCGGGCTGTCTCGGAGGAGGCATGCACTCGGCTCGTTCTAGCACTTTCTCTACGGAATTCAGGTCAGCCCACGCCAGCCAAACATGCCAGTTTTCATGATATCATCTCACGAGAGCTTTACTACCTTCACGCTACGTGACCTCAGAAATTAGCTACATACGTTCGAAAAGGGGTATAGATTGCTATGCTAGACGCAAAGCTCGTCTGTTTAGGAGAGTCATCCATCTGTGGAGAACAGGAAATCTCTCTGGATAGAGGAAATCTAAGGGTCGTATTGGGACATCCACATAGCCATGTCTCCCGTGCGCCAAAGTGCTGCCTGCTATGCCATGCCATGCAATGATCCGCTCAAAAAAGTAGTGCGGAAAAAAAGTGCCCATATGTACGCCATTTTCGTACTCATCATACCGTTGTCACCCTACGGAACTAAGAAGGGTTGACTACCATGTTTTCGTCTTTCTTCTGCTGAGGCGCAGCACCGCCATTCTCGGTTGAATCAGCTTCCTGCTTGTCGGTGGCCTCAGCGGTAGGCTTGGGCTGGAAAGACGGCTGTCCCTCAGCTCGAGGGGCGAATTTGACCTTCCTGTCGGCCTGCTCAGATATCCTGGTGAGCTCTTGGACGAACGATTGTCCCCACCAAGCACTGGATTTTATTAGCCGAGGTTAGTTGAAGGTTTTGGGGTTTCCTACCTGGTGTACTTGCGAATATACCTAGAGAGCTTCTCGTAGTTTTGAGCCCGCTGCTCGTCGCCCATGGTCACCGCATCGTGAATGGAATCGGCCAGCTCCTCGGTATTCCATGGGTTGACGATTAGACTGCCGTTCAAGCTCTGCGCGGCACCGGTAAATTCGGAGAGAATCATTACGCCGTGGCGCTTCTCCTGAGTCGCAATGTACTCATATGACACGAGGTTCATGCCGTCGCGCGTTGAGGAAACGAGGCAGGCGTCAGAGACAGAGTAGAGCGCAATCAGCTCGTCAAAGGAGACCGACTTATGCATGAAGTGGATAGGCATGAACTCGATGGTGCCAAACTTGCCGTTGATGCGGCCAACGAGCTCGTTAACGACAGCTCGCAGGTTCTGGTATTCCTCAACATCTTGTCGGCTAGGAACAGCGACTTGAACGAGCACGACCTTTCCTATCCACTCGGGATGCTCCGTCAAGAAGACCTCCAGAGCGTGGAGCTTCTGAGGAACTCCCTTGATATAGTCCAAGCGATCGACCCCAACGATGAGCTTGACGCCTTCAAACTTCTTCTCCAGAGCGGCGATCCGCTCTTGAACCTTGGGCTTCTGGAGGCCTTCGTCGAATTTCTCGGGATCAATCCCGATAGGGAATGCGCCAACGGTGATCAGCTTGCCCTGGAAGTCTACGCCGTTGGGTGTTGTCGCGAGGCCCCTTGTTGCTTGTGAGCGCAGTCTAGTAGTTCTGTACTGATAAACTTACAAGATGCGAGAACAGCTGCTCAAAAAGTGGCGGGCGTAGTCGTAGGTATGAAACCCGATCAAATCGCAGTGTAGAACGCCGAGAAGAATCTCGTTTCGTACAGGAAGGATGCGGTAGATCTCAGAGCTAGGGAACGGTGTATGAAGGAAGAAGCCGAGCTTCACGTTCTTCTTGGTGTTGCCAATTTCTTCGCGAAGCATCGCGGGTAGGAGCATCAAGTGGTAATCGTGGACCCATACCATATCGTTGTCCTGAACATCTTTCGCGATAGCCTTTGCGAAAAGACGATTCGCTTCAGTGTATGCGTTCCAAGCTGACTCGTCGAAGGTAATCTCTCCGGGGTGGTAATGGAACAAGGGCCAAAGGATAGAGTCTGGCGATCAGTATGAAGTGCTTCGCGTATGCTTTATATACTTACTGGAGAAGCCGTTGTAATGACGGTCTGCCAGCTCGTCATCGAGCATGACAGGGACTGCGTTGAAGTCGTCCTTGAGCTTCTTCCTCAAGTCACCGATTTCGTTCTCAGGAATCTCAAGGCCCGGCCAGCCGTACCACTGGAAAGTGGTGGACTTGGAAAGACCGCTCAAGCCGCTGACGAGACCTCCAGAGGACATACTGAAGTCGTATTTGCCCTCATCTGAGCGCTTGATAGTAATTGGCAGACGATTGGACACGAGGAGCAGGCGCCCCTCGGTCGTATGGCGCCGCACCAACTTGGTTGGCGGAGGAGGAACCATATTGATGTACTTCTATGCTGTTCGTTGTAGGAATGGAAGTTTGTTGCTGTAGGAGGGTTGCTGGTGTGCAGCTTGTAGGGTGGGTGAGTAGGGAAGGTTTTTTGTGCGAAAGGGCTGGCGTCCAGCACCTACCTAAAAGCGACGGGCCACGTTAAGTGATATGAGGGGCAAGCTGTGCGGCGTCCGGCACGATAGGACGTGCAAGAATTCGCTCGTGCGGCTTGGGGGTGACGACAGTATGATTTTGCGCAGAAAGACCCACCAGGATGCGGGTGCGCACAGGTTGGGCGGTAGCGGACAAGGGAGCAATGAGACCAAGGGTGCGGGAGCTAAAGATTGGAGGCAAAAGACTGGGCCACACACATGCTAGGATGGGCGCACAATCTTGGGGTGTCGCGAAAACAGGTGAAGGCGGCTGGCTGCCAAACGCGCGACAGCTCCAAATTGCATGTTGCGCGCGGGCAGTGACGTAGCCCTAGGGGCACGGTGCAGCCCCAATAACAAAGCCACATCACAATAAGGCGGCGCATCAGGATTCGAGCTGACTGAACACGCAGAGTTTCAAGTTGTTCGAGTGCGTGGAGGGAGCACCGGCCGGCTTGAGCTGGCAGTGCCCGGGTCAGCCTGTGCCTGTTTCTTTTCTGGTCTGGCACCGTGATCTGCAATGTGCATGGAAGCTTCCTTGAATTGGGTGCCCCGCGGCGGCAGCGAGCGCGCATGAATCACGTGCGTGGGCGCTCTCAGTCTAGACCTTCTTGGTACGACCGCGGTTCTATCGCGCCCCAGCGCGTCTCCATCACCAAGTCCTTCACAGGCTAGCTTGTTCCCCGCAAAGTGAGTCGCTCGACCACAGACTTGATCGACCAGCATCGACAGGGTCGCCTCATTCGCCGACTCGCGCAGCATGTCACATTCTGAGACAGAGGTCCCTTCGAAAGCAGCCGTTTCGAGAGCCATTCGCGACGTTGTGATCACGATACACAAGGCAGGCGACGATGACAATCTGACTGTCAATCATGTCCGCACTGAAGCGGAGCAGAAGCTGGGACTATCAGCTGGCTTTCTTAAGAAGGACGAGTGGAAGAATGAGAGTAAGACAATGATCAAAGAAGCTGTGGTATGTTTAATTTTCGCGCACAAGCCCTGGATGGATCTTGTATGACGATAGGACCGCAAGAAGACCATTCGCGACCGCCTCATTGATCGCACTGGGTTCGATCGCCTGTAGAAGAGAGACTAATGCGAACGCCAGGATAGATATTGCGGTGACGAAGCTGCGCCTGAACCCAGCCCAATGAAACCCTCAAAGGCGCAACCAAAAGCGAAACCTGAGCCGAAGAAGATGGCGAAAAAGTCTGCTTTCGACAACGCATCGCGCGGTGTCAAGAGGAAAGCACCTGCGCCCGCGAAGAAGCTACATAAACGCAAGAAGACCGTCTCGTCTGACGAGGAATCTGAGGCTGCGCTTTCCGACTCACCTGTGGAAGATGAAGCGTCTGATGCCGAAAGCGAGCCAGCCAAGAAACCTGCACGTCGGCAGAAACAGGTAGTAGCGGAGGATTCAGATGAGGAGGATGTGGCTCCGCCAAAGTCTCGCCCCCAGGGAAAGAACGAGGCTGCCGATAGAGAGGAAGACACCAAGCGCCCTGCAACGCCACCTCTCGCTGCAAAAGACGAGGGCGGAGACAGCGACCTTTCGAGCGTGATCGACGACTCTCCGGTCAAGAAACGGAAACGAAACACCGAGAAGCCCGCAAAGGCCGTGAGCGGCGCGAAAGCAAAAGCACAACCAAAAGCGAAGGCAGCCAAGACCGAAGACGATCCAGACCAGGCAGAGATAAAGCGGCTGCAGGGTTGGCTTGTGAAGTGTGGCATCCGCAAAGTGTGGGGAAAGGAGCTTGCCAAGTGCGACACTTCCAAGGATAAGATCCGCCACCTCAAGGGCATGCTCAATGATGCTGGCATGGACGGCAAATACTCCGTCGAAAAGGCTGCTAAGATTAAGGAGCAACGGGAGTTTGCCAAAGACCTAGAAGAGATCCAGGCAGGTGCCGCGGCGTGGGGCGATTCCATCAGCACCGGACGTCCACGCCGCGCTGCTGCTCGGGCTGCACCACCGGTCATCCTTGCAGAAGATAGTGATGATGAAGACGAGGAGAAGGCTCCAGGTGTGAAGGACGACGGCACCGACGGCGACGATGACGACGATGACGTCCACAGCGACTCTGGATCAGATGACAGCGCTGGCGGACAGGACGACGAGGACGGAGATGAAGACTCGGAGTAAGAGGAAGCTTGAAGTGGTTTGCCTACGTATTTTCAATCACGAAGTAACGTACAAAACGTGGACTTTGTCTAGGATAGATCGCATGGCTTCTTCTTGGGCTTCCTCGCATTGATCATCCTAGCACCCAGAAGGTTTCAGATACCCACATAGTAGACGTAGCATTAGTTGTTGCCACACATAGTATGCATAATACCAGATCTCACAGCGTGTGTTCTTTTGTCGTGACCCTTTCTAACCCGACTGAGCACTCGCTTCGTCGTTATTGCGGGTTGACTTGGCTCCTGGCGGCATTGCACTGTGACCTGTGGGCAGTTGACCTTCAGCCTTCCGGTCTCAGCATCGTCCAGCCGAAGGCCACCCTGGAGGTTTTTAGAATATCCTCGGCCTGATTCTGCTGGAAGCTCAATGTCGTAGTAGAGAACACAATCACGGCCTCAGGTTCGAATAGCTTTGCCTGATGACATGCGTTGGGCAATGAGACCAAATGCAGCGATGGAGGACATGAATATGACGAGGTTGTAGAACTGCAATACGGCAATCAATACAAAACCTTGGTTGTTCACCTAAGGAGACTTACCGCGTTCCTAGAGTATGAGCTCTCCTCAGCCTCAGTGCGAGCTTCCACAAACAAGCGACGTAGGTTGGGCAGGTTAGAAGGCTATCCGCATCAGTCATGTTATGTAGAGTAATCCGAGAACTTACCATATTGGCTGTATTGTTGTTTTGTGCAAGCGCAAGTCGACCTGAGATGGGATCCGATGCGATGCGACAGGCTGCGCACGGACCCTCCGCCATTGTCAATGTGGCAGTCGCTTTGGACGGAGCTGCAGGCTCACCGATTCGAGCCTCGATATTTCATTCCCCAACACCAACCGCTCTTAACACTTTGACGCCGTTCCGAATCGACACCTACCAGAACGACGATTTCTCCCCGCTGTTTCGAGTTTCCCCGCAAGCATTCTCCGCACACATCGAGCTAGGACGGCGAGTGAGGGGCCCGCGGTGGTCGTGGCCTACATTTGTAAAGCGTTGCGATGGCGGTCAACAGGATAAGAGGCGCCTTCGCGGTGCCGAGGAAGGGAGAGACGTTCGAACTGAGGGCAGGCTTAGTGTAAGATGCACTCACAGGATGTTCAAGCGCATCTAAGCTAATCGTTGCCTCCAGATCCCAATATGCATACGAACGGTCAGCGCACCTCTCCCACGTTTGCCTGCTGGAGTGGGAATGCTGAGATTTTGACAGGAAGGAAGCCATTCAGAAGACCATCATGTCCATGACACTGGGCAAGGATGTGTCTGCGCTGTTCCCTGACGTACTCAAGAACATTGCGACTGCGGATCTCGACCAGAAGAAGCTGGTGTATCTATACCTTATGTAGGCGCCTAAAAGCATGAAGACGGCAGATTTCCCGGACTTACATGCTCACAGGAACTACGCCAAATCGCATCCCGACCTGTGTATTCTCGCCGTCAATACGTTCGTCCAAGACTCGGAAGATCCAAACCCCCTGGTACGCGCGCTCGCCATACGGACAATGGGCTGTATTCGGGTAGAGAAAATGGTAGACTACATGGAAGAACCCTTGCGCAAAACGCTCAGAGACGAATCGCCATATGTCCGGAAAACGGCAGCTCTTTGCGTCGCGAAGCTGTACGATCTGAACCCCGCTCTATGCATAGAGAATGGCTTTATCGAGCAATTGCAAGAGATGGTTGGCGACCCGAACCCTATGGTGGTCGCAAACTCGGTCACAGCGCTCGTCGAGATACAGGAAACAAGTCCCGAAACAAAAGCTTTCACCATCACCGCCGTAACGCTCAAGAAGATGTTGATGGCTCTCAATGAATGCACAGAATGGGGTCGCGTTACTATCTTGACTACCCTTGCCGACTACAAAGCGCAAGATATAAAGGAGGCGGAGCACATTTGCGAGAGGGTGTCACCTCAGTTTCAGCACGTAAATCCGAGTGTGGTGCTCGCTGCTGTGAAGGTTGTCTTCCTGCATATGAAGAACATCTCGCCCGAGCTCGTCAAATCATACACCAAAAAAATGGCGCCACCACTAGGTATGTGTAACAGCTGTCTCTTGTTCCTCCGCAACTGACCAAGCGTAGTTACACTCATCTCCTCCGCACCTGAAGTCCAATATGTGGCTCTTAGGAACATTGACCTGATCCTCCAAAAGCAGCCTGACATTCTGAGCAAAGAGATGCGCGTCTTTTTCTGCAAGTACAATGATCCGCCATACCTGAAGCTCCAAAAACTCGATATTATGGTTCGGATAGCGAACGACAAGAACGTGGACCAGCTGCTGGCGGAATTGAAGGAATATGCCATGGAAGTTGACATGGATTTTGTCCGACGAGCAGTCAAAGCCATCGGTCAAGTGGCCATCAAAATCGAAAGCGCGAGCGAAAAATGCGTAAACACTCTCCTGGACCTGATCAACACCAAAGTAAATTACGTGGTACAGGAAGCAGTAGTAGTGATCAAGGACATATTCCGAAAGTACCCTGGATACGAAGGCATAATACCGACGCTTTGTCAATGTATCGATGAGCTGGATGAGCCAAATGCCCGAGCAGCTCTCATTTGGATCGTGGGCGAATACGCTGAGAAGATCAACAACGCTGGTGAAATTCTCACTAGCTTTGTTGACACTTTTGCGGAAGAGTTCACTCAAGTGAGTAGTACTTCCTTCACTACTCAAGGCTGCTAAGGCTGACTATTGCCACAGGTACAACTCCAGATCCTTACTGCTGTTGTCAAGCTTTTCTTGAAGAAGCCGGACGAATCCCAAGGTTTAGTACAAAAGGTCTTGCAGGCGGCAACAGCAGAAAACGACAACCCCGATATCCGTGACCGAGCATACGTCTACTGGCGATTGCTGTCCAGTGATCCCCAGGTCGCAAAGGTGAGCGCCTACGCGTGACAATAGCGGAGCTTGGCTGACCATCTAAGAATATCGTCCTCTCTGACAAGCCCGCAATCACCAGCACTATCCCGGCTATGCCGCCTCAATTACTAGAACAGCTCCTGGCGGAGCTCTCGACGCTTGCTTCAGTGTACCACAAGCCTCCGGAGGCCTTCCTCGGCCAGGGCCGGTATGGTGCAGAAGCCATGCAAAGAGCCGCCATCGAGTAAGCACAAAACCACACGGTACCTTCAACCCAGCTAATAATGCCCAGGGAACAACGAGAGAATGCGCTCGAGAACCCTATTGCTGCAGACGCTGTCGCAGCGGCCGCTTCTGGTGGCCAGGCAGCACCTCAATCAAACATTGAAAACCTGCTCGACATCGATTTCGATGGCTCCGCACCAGCATCATTACAGAAGCAGCCTTCAAAGGGCGAATCGGGATTGGAAGGGCTGGCTGGTACGCCTCAGCGTGTTGCTTCACCTGCAGCAGGGAACGCTGCACCTGCATCGACTATGGACGACTTGATGGGTCTTTTTGGAGAAGGTGGTGGAGGGGCACAGCCTACGGGTCCGATGACCAACGACGACATCATGAACGGTTTTGCTGGCATGAACATATCAGGAAACAGCCAACCACCGCCGCCACAACAGCAGCTGGGCGGACAGTCTGCACCAAAGAGCAACCAGGATCTGTTGGACCTGTTCTAGACGTGTCTCGGGCGATCAGTATCTCAGGTTTTGTCGGGTGAAAAGCTGTCGATAGCATTTTGCGGGCGTATTGCGGGCTGCGAGGGCTGCGAGCTTGTACGAGACTATGTAGACAATGAACAGGCCGCAATGTACATGGCTACCTTGCCGAGGAATATGCGACAACTTGCCTCTATGAAGAGTGAGAGAAGGCGACGCGCCGCAGCGGGTGGCAAGAGCGAGCGGGCAAGCGAGGCCTGGCTTGGCAACTGACGCAACCCAAACAGAAAGTGCTATCAAACTACCTGCTGCCTTGCAAGCTTCACCTCGCATGGAAGCCCCAAGCCGCGCGAAGCTTCAATAAGTTTCTCTTGCGAGCTGCTTCCTCTCTCTCTCCACTTGCCGTGCGCCAGCCCACTCAACCGCCATGTTTATGCTCCGCAACCGTATGTTTGTTTGCCCCGCCCCCGCCATTGCAGCACAAAGCCACTAACGCAACACCCCGTCTACAGTCAGCAAGATTGTCTTCGGCGACGCGTCCAAAGAGTCACTCGTAGAAATTCCACAAGGCCAGCTTTATCTTGTCCGCCCGCGATCCGTTAAAGGCTACTCCGAGCTTATCTTCAAGGACGCCGTAGCCTCCATCCGCCGCACTGGCCAGGAGTTCCAATACCAGCTCGTTGTACAGCGCGCGTACGAGGAAGGCGAGGAGGACCTGCTTGACGAAGAGGGACAAGAAGACGGCGGAGTAGACGCGCTTGGAGACGACAAGGACGAAAAGACCTTCTTGCTCGACGAGAGCCTACAGTTCCGCACCGACGTTCGCTCGACCGGCGAGAACATCTTCGCGTGGAGGGACCTTAGCGGCGACGTTGGCGATCTCTGGGAGTTTGTTTGCGACGCGTCGGTCAAGCCAGAGTCTGCGTTGCTGTTTGAGCGTACCGCGCTCGAGTGCCAGTACGAGCGCAAGTTTCGCCGAAGCCACGAGACGGCAACGGAGGAGGACTTGGAAGCTCTAGCCTACCTCGAAGAACCCATCCCAGACGCGAGCCCCGTTTCGAGTCCCACGAGCAAATCTCCTCAGCTTATCGAAGCGCCTACGACTGCCGACCTGTTTCCCAATACCACGCAAGAGAACATGGCGAAGAGGGCTGCAGGAAAAGCCATTATTCCGATCCAGGAAGAGCCAACGACAGCGCCTCCTGCAGCTGCACAGCCGCAAGCTGTAGGAACGCTCGCGAATTGCGTTGCTGAGCTCCACCTGTTCGACTTCCCCTCCGGCACCTTCATTCAACAGGATGCTAAAGTCCGCGCAACCGTCACAGAGCTCGGAAACTGGCAATACTGGCTACATATTGTCGGAGACGAGCGCGAGTGGTTGGGCCAGCCGGTGGTTGATGACATAAACCCTGTCTTCAACTTTGAGTTCAAGTCGTTCATCTTCAATCACTATCTGGAAGATGGCTCGGCCTACTCCTGGCTCCTCCGCTTCAAAGAACAAGAAGACCTTGAACAGTTCCAACACGGCGTCATGCAAGCCCTCTGGGAGCATCTGAACGAGACTAAGTGGGGCAAGGTCAAAGACACCGACCGCGACTACGTGATGGAAGCCTTCAACGACCTCACTATGGAAGACGCGCCAGAAGAGGAGGAAGAGGAAGAGGAGGAGGATGATTTCGAAGACGCCGACGATGGTCAGCACAGTGAACATTATGACGAAGATGAGTCGGAGGACGACGTCGAGACCGGGCCAAAGGACGGGGCTGCTAACTCTCAACTTGCTGTGGGGTACAAACACGATAGGTCGTTCGTGGTTCGTGGCAACAAGATTGGTGTGTTCAAGCACACTCCGGACAACCAGCTCTCGTTTGCTACCACCATCTCGAACATCAAGACTCCCAAAGGCAAGAACTTCAATCCGAACAAGGTTATGCTGCACCAGCAGGACCAGAACATGATCCTGCAGAATCTAGACAACCCTAATGCGCTGTACCGCATGGATCTAGAGACTGGGACGGTTGTAGACGAGTGGAACGTGCACGAGGATATTCCAGTCAAGGTGTTTGCTCCAGAAAGCGTAAGTACAGTCCGATGAATTAAGAAGTCATTGGTTAACATATCCCAGAAATTTGCCCAAATGAGTGGTGAACAGACTTTCCTGGGTCTCTCCGGTAACGCCCTGTACCGCATTGATCCTCGTCTGGCAGGACACAAACTCGTCGATGACCAATACAAACAATACACCACAAAGAACGCCTTCTCTGCAGCTGCGACCACTGAAAAGGGACATATCGCTGTAGCATCAGAGAAGGGTGACATTCGTCTGTACGACCGTCTAGGCATCAACGCAAAGACGCTCATCCCTGCTCTCGGCGACCCAATTATCGGTATGGACGTTTCGGCCGACGGTCGCTGGGTGCTTGCCACCACCCGTACATATCTCCTTCTTATTGATGCTCTCCAAAAGGGTGGCAAGAACGATGGTAAGCTTGGCTTCGAGAAAGCCTTCGCAAAGGATGACAAGCCGCAACCCCGTCGTCTTGCTCTGACCCCTGCGCATGTCGCACAATTCCAGCACGAGACCAAGGCGCCAATCTCGTTCACACCTGCACGCTTCAACACAGGTATTGACTCCGAAGAGACCACTATCATCACTGCAACCGGTCCTTTCATCATCACATGGAGCATGAAGAAGGTACTCGCGAACCGTAGGGATCCGTATAACATCAAGCGATACTCGGAAGAGGTCAAGGCCGATAACTTCAAATTCGGCAGCGATAAGGGTATCATTGTGGCCCTGCCGAACGAGGTCGACATGGTCACTAAAAGGGCACTTCAGAAGCCTACACGAGAGAGTATTGCGATGGCAACGAAGGTGGGGACGCCAAGGAAGCAGAGGGGGAGCTACTTGGGGAGGAATGAAATCGTGAACAGCCCGTATTAGGTTCCACCCTCGCTCTATGCTAGATATACCGATTTTCTGAGGCGATTTTGATGATGGTGGTTGGGGAGGTGGTCGATATGGGCACTAAGACGGGTTATTGTGGGTTTTCTTCCACTGTGGGTGAACGCTGGATGTAAGGAAGAGGCGTTTCTTTTTTTGCGATGTAACGGCTGACTTACTATTTGATGGGTGCACGAACAAATGCGGTTTCGGTAATTGATTCCCCCAGGTAGAGATGGAATGGAATGGTAGCTTTGCAATAATTGAAATATCCCTTACCTTGAAGTGCCATGTCCTCAAATGACTGCAGGCCTACATGTGTGGACCGTGATACATACGCTCGGGGGTAGGTGCTTGGCCAGGGCTAGGTGCATAAGCCTTGGTCGTGGCATACTAGCTAGCAGACAAGATAGAGCGATGTTTGGTATGTTCGCGCCACGGTTTTGTGTGGCTGATACGATTATGAAGTGGGGATACCTTTCTTTTTTATGTGCCTGGATCTTGGTCTGGTCATGACTCTCGTTCGACACGTGCTTACCGCACTGGTACACACAAGAGAAACTCTATTTACGATGCATGTCTCATCCCACCCGTTTATCGTACTGCAGGAAACGCGTGTTTAGGTTGCTGGTCTTCGCATGCGAGTGCTTTGAGTGCAGGACTGAGTGAATGGGGTGGCACGTGAGGCGGAAAAAAAAAAGGGTGACATTTGCTGGCGAGCTAGATTCACGGATCGATGTGTTTTGCCAGAGCGTATGGGCATTTCCAGGATGGGGTTGATAGGCCGTCATGTAGGGTTTTGATCAGAGCGAAGGAGGGAAAGGGCATGCTTGTGTTCACAATGAGTTTGAAGGGCTGGCAAGAAAGTTTCAGGCGGGTTATCTGGACAGAAGGAAGCGAGTCGAGAATTGATAGAGGCATTATGCGTTAGCTTCTTTGACGAGAGAGCGGGTGACTGATAATTGGTTCTAAAATTGCTACCTGAAATCATAGATATGTGCTTGTAAGGGGAATGAGCATTGAATATCAGTGGTTTGTACTGAGTGTGGTTTCTCTGAACTTCCTGAAGGCATATAGAGACATTGACTCCTCGTCTTGGACACTGATGTAATTCGGTTGAGATACACTTGTGTTTGGTTCAGATTGGCGTCTTGGTAAGATAGGTGGTGGTGGGCAAGTGATTTGGTGACATGATAGCCATTACGAAGAGTAACGTAGTCATTATCTTGCGATATTCTCCATGCCCGGCTATGATATGGAGAGATATCCTTAGATCACGCCCCAGGTGAGATATTCTGCGATTCATCTTGGATGCGTGCTGCAAGGTATGCCATACATACCGCCTCAGGTCCCGAGAAGCTTGTCCAGACCTTCTACCGATGCCCTTACTACACCAAAACACTTTCCATACTAGGGACTTTGTGGCTCAATGGAGTGAATCAGAAGAACTGACTAGTAGTTATTGTATCCTATGAATGGCGTGATGCTGCGAAATGAGGCGTACTAGGATCCTACGAGTCCGTCCTGTGAAGTGCGGCGGCGTCTTCTCCGCGCGCAAGAAACAAGTTGTCGATCTCCAAAACAACGCATCATCATCTGCCGTCAAAGGACCGATGTAAGATGGCCGTCAGGTGATATCTGCGTACCCTCTTTCAGGCTGCAGTGCATATTCAAGAATGCGCCTCCTGACTCACCGCTTAGTTCAATGATTATTTGACCAGTGGATGTCTTCTAGGATTCGTGATGCTTCCAAGGTTCTTGTGTGAAGCTGCCGTTGATATGCGATTGCCGCCTCACCGCTTGATTTCAGGCCTCACCGCTCGTGACTCTACCACCATCTGATCGGATATACGGGTGATCGGTCGAGGAAGTGATTATTGCGATGCGACTCAGAATATCCTGTGACGGGAATACTGCTGGTTTTGAAGCATACCGCTTTTGTGATGTCACTGTCAATGATGCTCGGTGAGATTCTCACTGTCGCGCGTTTCTCGCCTTTACTCCGAAGCTTGTGACTTGGGTCGAGCTAGCTACTCATGCGGTCGTTTCCGAATTTCGATCGGTGCTGGAATACCGAAATAGCCATTGTGCGACGGCTAGCTCCGTTTGATGATGTGGTTTCGAGAGATGTCGTTATGTTGATGTGATGGCCGTGATGGTCGTGGTCACGTTCCGATCCATAGCACTTCTATTCGGAGCTATGTCCTCCGTATGGAAGGACAATAAGAGTGCGAGAGCGATCTCGTATATGCAAGTAATCCAGAGTAAGCGCCTGCGGTTGTACGTACCTTGAAGTTCCCGTCATATGTCTTACTGTACCGACATGCTCCAAACGGGTATCTAATATTTGGCCGGCTTCTACACCGATCTCCACAGGGTATCAATACCCTTGCAGCAGCTGCACCCCGTGCATCCTGGAAAGAGATCAGGCAAACTGTCTGTGCGTGCTGCATGTCTTTGACCGTTTGAGCTCTTTTCGTGGATGTGAGTGCAACGTGTAACTAGTAGGCCTGAGGCTAACAGACGCCTCGAGTCAGGTGCTAGCTGTGGCAGCACTCAATCTAATCGAAGGCCTTCACCGCCGCGTTTGGGATATACCAACGTGGCCATGTTCTTGGTGCACTGCATTTGGATCGGTCAGCCCTACGGCGACCGAGTTGGCTGCAGCTGCCACAACGCCACACGTCTCCAACCCCACATTGAGTTCCCGGTAATGATCCAACAACCGCGTGCACTTCTATTGATAGTGAAACAGCGGGGTGAGGTGTCTGATAGGCGTGGCAAGGTAGTTGGGCGTATTTGTCGGAACCTGAGAGTAAGAAGAGAATTGAAGGGTGAGATGAACCCTGAGTTCCGTGCACGATGCAATGCGTTGCTCGTAAGCAGAGACGAGCTCATACACCAGATATTCGAGAAAGGAATAGATGAGTAATGACACTGGACGATTGGCTTCGTCAGATTATCTGATGCGGCGTAGCCTATCGATAGACTCGTGTCCCAGTCCCCAGTTCCCGTTAGCGAGCCGCACGAAGGAACCAAAACCCTTCCAGAAGTTTACCCGGGACGTTGAAAGGCAAGGAATCGCGGACACCAAGTCCGGTGGGCAAGGGTCAAAGTCAAAGTCGAGGTGCTTGGCTCATCCGGGTACCTCGGCTGCGCCTATGCGGAAGTGAAGATCGCGCGCAAGTTTCACACTTGAGATGAATCAACGGCTCGTTCGACAGGGAACCCTTTACCTGCCTCTTTCAGGAGTCCAAGGGTGGCATGGAGCTCCGGGAAGGAGTTGGATACATGCAGACATTCAAGCGAACAGAAACTTTTCCATAGCGCAAGGGAAGCGGCTATATCTCCGGGTGGGTACAATATCTTGTTCGACGCTGTGGGCCGCTGTCTTCCGTCGCTCCTCTTGAATGGTGGTGGGGAGCAACGGCAAGCTTTCCGTCAGGATGGGATCAACTCGGTGTTGTTTCTTTGGGCATCCGAGAACAAGCACCATGTCTCAGGTTGCACAAAGAAGCGTCCAAATGAATGCATTCGGCTGGGCCCGATGTTGGTTTTACTTAATCGTTGCGGACGCAGTGTTGCCATACTTGCAGTTCGCTCGGCTTTGCCACATACAACTGCAGCGATACGCAAGTGCGGCGAGCGAGTGTTGGATGCAACTGCCCTGCATATTTGTTTGTAAGGAATTGCAGCAGTGAGAACTAGGAGCATAAGCCGGCGACGCAGCGCAGGTGCCGGGAGAGGCGTGCTCTAGAAGGCAGGCGAAGCCATTCTTCGCTCAAAACGATGGATGATGGATTGCGAAGGAGTGTACTGCGGCGTTCCTCAGGCTGGTGGCACTATGCCAACTCGGATTTGATATCCGCGATTTACCCACGCTTGGACATGGGATGTAACCCGCCAGGACGGCGAAGAAAAGAAATTTGTAGCAAGTGACCTCTGAAGCACAAAATCGGCTAATGTCCACGCTCTGAAAGAGGTCAATCGCGTGGACATGCTCTCGCCAGGATTGCCTGGAATGGAAGTACTAACCCGCGGCGAGGCGATATAGCCAAACGGAGATGGCAATGCGGCGTGCTACACGTAACAGAGTCACAGTGTATATCTATGGGATGAATATCCGTACCTGTTGCCTCTGTGCTCTTGCTACGAGCGGGCTTCCTCGTATCAGGTCGTCCTCGTGGGTATCTGCAGCGCAATCAATCGATCAAGCCTGATGATCTCACGTGTCGCGAGAGCGCCGACCCGTTCATCCAATTGTCGTCCCATGTCGATAAGATTTTCAAACTTCGCTGCAAGGTTGAGGCTATGATCCTCCGCCGTCTCTCGGGGGAACGTGGCATCGGAGACGGACGGCAGACCAATGGACATGGTCGCGCACACCGCCTGGACGAAGCATCCGCCTTCAGGGGTCGATCATCAAGCCACGAAGCACCATGCTGCTGAGTCGCGGCGCTCAGACAATGACAGAGCTTGACGGGCTGCGTCATTGCGCCGATGGCACCGCGGCACTGTGCGTCCAAATTTCGCGCGCGGCATCGCATTGCAGCAATACGAGCGATCGAGGTACTCCCGGCAGGAGGCACGAAAGCAGCAACGGTGAGAAGACTCGGGTCTTGGCCGTTCGACGCACAAGCGGGCATCCACACTCCAACACGGCCATGCGTAGCTGTGGGTGCCTTTCACAGCAATGTATGTAGGCATGGAAGTAGTGCGCTGTAGCGCCAGTCGGCCCGGCAGCATGGCACGCCGGCGGCTGTTTGGGGCCTCCTCCTTGGCATCTAAGTACGCAGAATGCAGACCGTGCTCAGCACCGCTGCCAGGGCGTTGTCCCGCAAATGACAGTACCGCGTCCGCACGCCGTGTACCATTTTCCCTAGCAGATGCTTTTCTCTGGCGTCCGCCTCTTTTGCTGCAGGCTCTGCCCCGGCGCTCTCCCCCCACATCTGTCCCTCTGCATGTTCAATCCGCTAGCCCTGCTCGTTTGCGCGTGTCATCATGGCCTAGAGGCCTCGTGTCCCTGACAGTCTGGCAGCAGGTGAGTGCTGTTGCCATCTCGTTGATGCTGGCCTGCTGGTCCCTGCCCACTCCTGTTGGCTCCGTTGGTCCACGGTAGGGGTGCCAATCGGCAACTTGTAATATGTGGACTACATATCCTGTGGTCACGGTCTTCAAAGACTGGCCTTATCCCTTCCCTTTTGAGCACCAGTCTTGAGACGGCCCTGCCGGCACCCCTTCTATCCTTCTTCTGCTCGTCTCCGCCGAGACCCACACCGTTTAATACATCCTGCTACCATCCGCAACCTTCTTACTCTGCTTCGCTTTCTCATTTTTCCATGTTGTGCACTGGACAACAATCGTGAACATGGGCTCAGAATCAAAGACAGGCTCCAGCTCGGCCAAACCCTTTGGTGGGGGCAAGGCCGCACAATCAGCACCATCCATCGCGTCGAAATCATCAAAAGGAGCAGAGGCTTCACTACATGCGCCCAGCACGCATAATATGGCAACAATCGTTGACGACGACGACCGCCTACTCACGCGCATTGGATACACCCCAGTATGTCCTCAAAGCCGGATGTTTGCTCCAATTTGTTGACAAGAAAAGGTTCTCCAACGTCACTTTTCAAGATGGTCGACGGTATCCTACGCAATCTCGATTCTCGGTGTCTTGGGCTCTGTCCCCGCAACGTTTGGCAGTCCTGTGGGTTCTGGAGGGCCGGCGACCGCCGTCTGGGCGTGGATGATTGGCAGTATCATGGCCTACTGCATAGCCAGCTCAGGTCCGTCTTGCTGGCACGCGCCTCCAATAGCGCACTAATTTGCGTAGTTGCTGAATTGGTCTCGGCCTATCCTACCGCGGGAGGAATGTACTATGTTACGAAACACGTAGTCCCCAAAGACCGCGTGGCACCGTGGGCGTGGATCGTTGGTTGGTGCAACTTCCTGGGTCAAGCTGGCGGTGTGGCAAGTCTTGCCTACACCATCTCACAGATGATTCTCGCGACAGCAGTCATGCACTCTATTGAGGACAGTAACGGAGTGCCGACCTTCCATCCGTGAGTTTCGCAGAAGTCGTTCACCATCGCACCAAACTGACGAGTTGCAGCACATCGGTACAAACGGTCTTGCTTGCGATTCTCGTCCTGTGTTTGTTTGGCGCCATCTGCTCCTTCCCCACGCTCTGGCTTCACAAGGTCATTCTCTGGTTTGCACCCATTAACAGCAAGTGCTCCTTCCGCCTACGTAGAGCCAAGCTAATTGCCTGACAGTCCTTGCCTCGATTGCGATCTGCATTGCTCTTCTCGTCCTCACCCCCGAAAAACAAAGCGCCAAGTGGGTTTTCACAGAATTTACAGATGGTTCTGGCTGGGGCAGCAAAGGATTCTCCTTTCTTCTCGGGTTCGTCGGCTGTTCCAATTCCATTGGGTGCATCTAACATGACCAGTTTCCTCTCGGTTGCATGGACTATGACGGATTACGATGGCACTACTCAGTGAGTTTTATCACAGCAATTGCGTGAGGCCGCGCTAACGCATGCTCCACAGCATGTCGGAAGAAACGCACGACGCCGCGATTCGAGGACCCGTTGCCATCAGAGCTGCCATCCTCGTGTCCGGAGTAGTCGGCTGGATGCTAACGGTTACTTTCTGCTTCTGCATGTCAGATTACGAGGGAATCATGGCTACACCAACCGGACTGCCCGTCGCACAGATCTTCTTAAACGCTGGCGGCAGGACAGGAGGGACAGTCATGTGGTTCTTCGTCATCCTGGTCCAGTTCTTCACCGGTTGTTCTGCAATGCTGGCGAACTCGAGGATGGCCTGGGCTTTTGCTCGTGATGCTGCATTTCCTTTCTCGGAGTAAGTTGCCGCCCTGTCGTGATCGGTAAGCGCAAGGCTGATGTGAGACAGTTTCTGGGCCAAGGTAAACAACGTTACCGACACGCCCATCAACGCCGTCTGGCTCGTCGTGATCTTCTGCAGCTGCCTAAACATGATCGGTATCGGCAGTACTTTGACCATCCTGAGCATCTTCAACATCACCGCCCCAGCGCTCGACATCAGCTACATTGCCGTCATCGTCGCGCACAGATGGTACGAAGGCAAAGTCCAGTTCCACCCAGGACCGTACACCATGGGCCGGTGGAGCAAGCCAGTCAATGCAATTGCTGTTACGTGGGTGTGCTTTATCAGCGTGATTCTGTTCTTCCCCACGGTAAGACCAGTCACCGCTACAAACATGAACTACGCGATCTGCGTCGCAGCCTTCATTGGCTTCTTCAGTATGATCTGGTGGTATGCAGGGGCACGCAAGTAAGTCATCCCACTCAACATACACATGCTGGTTCTAGAAGGCACGCACTGACATGGCCTGCAGGCGATACACAGGACCCCGCACAACAGATATGATCGATGAACTGCCACAGGAAGATGCGCGTGACATCGTGGCCGACTCAACGGCCTTCTACGAGCCCTAATTGCGGCATCGCTCCAGCGATCCGCGCAAATCGCATTGAACGCACATATTCATTCCATGCATATCCTGCAGCCGCTGCACACGCGAGCAAAGGAGCACGAGCTCCCGCATTTGTTCGGCATAAATTAGCTACTGTAGGCGACGCCACGACTTTCACGAATCACGATCTCCGACACAGCTCCCAGGCCATTCCCACGTTGCAGTGCAGCACCCAGACTAAGCGGAGCAAATCACAGAGCTCTCCACAACGCACAGCATCGGTCCAACAGCGCACTTCGCCTTCTCAACGACCAGGTCGCCCATCGTTGGTTTTCCTTCTTTGTCTCGTATGGAGGTCGAGATTTGCTTTTTCCAACCTGGACCCCTTGGGCCCGGAGTTTCGGAGTCCTTTGTTCTTACGCTCCTCATTTCTTCCTGCGGCAAGCGCGTTCGCTTTCACGACCCGTCCTTCTTGCATACGCATCGGCATGTACGTCACTGGGCTGGGCTGGACTTGGCCGGCACGCAGCGCGCATTTGATACCTATAGACTTAAGATACCCTAGACAGCAGGTACGGCAGATAGATTGGCGGAATAGTGTTGTGTTTACTCAATGAATTTGTGTTTTGTTATGCCACGTCGACCGTCGCGCTCGCGCTCGCGCATTTGTCCCTCCATGCGGGTAGCCCGGTTCGATTCGATTGTCCCGTTTCGGGTGCCAGACGTGATGTGGACACCAACACCACCACCACAGAGGGCTGCTTTCCCACCCTGGCGATGCGGTCGCAGCGGATAAACGGATAGATGCCGGGCCGCTCCCGTGACTGTCATGCGTTTTACATTGGATGGAAGTACTATGCGAGAGTCCATGGCTGCTGGGTCGATTGGGTGGGAGGATGCTGCAAGTGAGGCTTGCTTCAGGGTGGGAGGCCAACATGGGGAGCGGAATACCTTCCTACCTGGGTAGAGTAGCGTAGTCGGGTAAAGTGGTGCCGAGGTAGGGCGTTGGGTTGCACGTCTCGGGTGAAGGATAAGGTGGGCTTGTTAGGATGAGATGTTGTGATCGTCTGTTGTGAGAGTTCTCGGCCCCAGTACATGAAGAGTCTGAGAAGCAGTCGCTACTAGCATTTGCTTATGCGATCGATAAGTATGTCGCTGTGCATCCTTTGGACTGAGTCACTCCCTTATCTGGAATCGGCTGCTAGTCAGAGCAAGGTGTACGTGTCTGAGAGAGCACAGCAAGTTCGTAGTCCCTCAATCTATACACAACTGATTGCTGTCACGTCTTCAGTAGTACATGTAGGTATCTCGCCACCAGCTCACTTCGACTTGTCTACAAACACCACGTCGATTTTGATTTGCACAGCATACTCCCGCCGCTCGCGGAGCTCAGGCGCCCTGTCCCCGTAGCAACCCAAACTGCGAATATCCTCAGACGCACTCCAAGTCCCGTTGAAGAGCTTGTAATTATTCGCCTCTATATTGGGCAGACAGCTCAACAAGTACTTACGCGAGCGTCCAATGTCCAAACGAAATGGTGCCTGCTTGTCGTGTTTCTTGAGTCTCGCGTACAGCTTGACGGTCACGTCATCTCCTGTCTCTGGGGCAGTTGCTTGGTGCTCTGCGAAGTCCTTCCATTTGCGGGCATCGGGTTCATCTGGGTCATCGTGCTCGTCGACGGGTTTGTGGTCGAAGATGATGTCGCTACGGCAGTTGCGTAGGAGGTATTCGATGCAGTGCTTGACGGCCGGGAGGCGATCGGCGGGGAATTCGTTTGTTGTAGTAGCTTGGGTGGTGGAAGACATGCTATTCTGGTCTTGGATGTGCTGGTGCTATAATGAGGGCTAAGAAATGGAGCAGTTTTTAGGCAACTGATTTACGGTGGAGTTCTAGACGGTGACGGTTTTGGTGTACGCCTTCGACTTGAAACCAGATCTTGGTAGTAGGAACAGTACTGGACACCGAAGCAGATCACCAACGAACAGTTTATATACGGTCTTGCGAATGACTGAAGATGCCACTCTACAGAATCGTGGAGTCAAATCTGTTAGTGTTCGATCTAACGAGCCGTAGATACCTGACTTTTCGACTTTGCACCACCACGACGTACGCAACCTCTCCTTATCCTGAGAGCAGGAACCAGAATGGATATGAAGTAGGAGACCACGACAGCAAGGCAAGCTCTATCATAAGTCGCGTACTGTCGAAGCAAACTCTCTGTGTCTGACTCAGCCCGAGCACTGAACACCCATCACCATAGGTCTACTGGCGTCCTCTGAAGACACGCCACTTCAATCTGCGTGAGCAATATATTGCGAGTCGTAAACTCACTTCCTTATATGATTCGACTTGAATGCACTAAGGACCATTTGTATTCCAGAAGTTGATGCTCAGCAACTCGACATGAGTATAGGCAGGTCGTGAAGCTGATGTGAAACTTTCAATAGTTGATTGGAAGCTCGCACAGCATGTTGTACTCGGGTAAGAGCCTGGGAACGGTAGTATTTCCCAACATGACTGTATCCTGAGTTCCGATTGCATTTAGGACTGACTCTTCACACGTGGATGGTGAGTCCGACGACCTCAACGCGTACGTTCATGACTAGCTATAGTCATATTTGATAACTTGTTTAACACTTAGTAATCACCCTCCTCTTCAGTCACATATTACGAAACAGTGCACGACAGATACTTACTATAACTGAAATCTTTCGAGACTGCTTGTATGCTGTGAGGAGAAGTCTCAAAACCCACGCACGACAATAAAGCTGTTTGTGGCCCTATCTCGGAAATTCGTGTAGTTGGACTACGCAGCACATAAACTGTACCTCCCTCTAGATCTTGGCCGCTACACGTACCTTTTTCTCAATCATCAAATTTGTTGCCCACGGGCCGCATGAATGTGTGGTACTCATCCGCGTACGAGTGCTGTACACCGCTAGTCCTATGACGATGCGGAGCATCGAGTGGGAATCGACTCAAAGTGTTTTCTCAACGATGACCCAGACATTGCCCACTGGGTTCCGCTACATCATTCCCACAGCCGAAGCCTCGCTTGATGCATACTACGTCCCTATCTAGCCCTACAGCTTTCCCTCGCCCTTGATAGTATCCCTAACCAACTTCAACGCCTCGACCGCAAATTGCACCTACACCTAGTTAGCCAAACCCTTCCCATCCGCGCAGGAAGTTCAAACTCACCATATTCCCCTCCCGATCCCCACCTAACCCCGTAACCAACTCCCGAACCTCCGTCCCCTTCTCCCCCGCCACAGCCAACGCCACAAACCCTGGATCGCGGTACCTCTTCGTCCCCTTGACCCCGCCCCCAGGCCCCGCCGTCCCGCTTTCGCTGACTGTCCAATTGCTGCCGAGTGTTTTGCGCGTGTGCTCTGCCAGACCCTTCACGATGTCCGTTGTTGGGCCGGAGTAGGACTCGATGTCGGATGGCTTCCAGCCGGCGAAGGCGACGCGGGATTCGAGGGTGTAGAGGGTGAGGCCGCCGCGGTAGATGGAGGAGGCGCCGGGGACGGAGAGGAGGGTTGCGGAGATGAGGCCGCCTGCTGCCTGTGGAGGTGTTAGCTCGGGATGATTTGGGAGTTAGGGAGTAGGATGTACTGTTTCGGCGACTGAGATGGTCTCTTTGCGTTCTTTAAGGAGCGAGGCTACTTCCTGGACGATTTCCCGGAGCTCGGGGGGTGGGAACGCGGAGGTCATTGTGTGTGCACGTGTGCTTTTAGGTATGGGAGTTGACGTTAAAGAAGACGGTCCGAGAAGCTCATGATATGGGAAAGAACGAGCGAAACTCCGCGGGGGATTTGTAAGACGAGTGGACGTTGAAGACATGACGCGATGTGGGGTAGCTCCCGTCGTGCAGTAGCTCTGAGCTCTCCACTCTCCTGCGTCGACGGTGGCAGTTGAGCCGCAGCCGGTGGGAAAGGTACCATTATTGAGAGGGTAAACTTCTTCGCCAATCAAGTCTGAATTGTCTTAATGCGATAAGTCACAACAATAACATAGTCAGCCAGCGTGTCATGTTTGAGATCTCGTTTTTAACAATAGGGAGAGCGCACTCAATCGCCTGATATAACCCGCCCAAGGGCTGTCTGTTCGCGCTGGGAAGACATTTTTTGAACCAGCGAAACGCCTTACGACAAATGGAAATGATAGCTGGAGTCTACCATAAGAGAATAACGCCTGACCAACGCCGTTCGCTAACTCGGGAGCGTTGGGTATCATAAGGAAAGACGTATGTTAAAGGAATGCTATGGTGTTGCGGATGGTTGATGGGTGCGCACAAATGCGGCTAGCACCACCTCGATTGGTGATTGAGGCGATGAGTCAAGGCGAATGAGACAAGCCGACCGCAAACAGTGCGACAGTCCAGCCATGCCAACGATAGCTGCGGTCTGGCCAACCCCACAGCGAGAGATCACGACTCCGTCGGGTCCTGCGAGGGATGTGGCGTGTCGACGGGGAAGGTCGTGGCGGGGCTCACGTGCTGTGAGTTCTCGGGCGAGTTGTTTTTTGAACTCGCAGGACTGGTTGTCGGCGAGCGGTGGACGATGTAAAGCTCTGGAAACGAGTTGAAGAGAAGGCGTTTCCAGTAGGCCGTGGATGGCAAGCCAACGTTGGCGAGCGAGGATTTTAGCGTGGGCTTGTCGCGGTTGCGCTCGAGGTCCTCAGGCAAGAGGAGATCCTCGGTGCGAATCTCCAAGCGGCTGTTGCCTCGAGGGATCTCCTTCTTGGTGACACGCATGAAAGGCAACTGCGGATCTAGAGAGGTCGCCCTTCGTTAGCGAAGCAGCACGTAGAGGTACAATTTCCAACTTACCGTTATCTAGCTCGCGACACAGGTCATGCTGGGTAGATACCTCGAGCGCTTTGCAGCCCGAGCGGTACCTATACACGAGGATATTGGTTTTGTCATCCTCGTCGAGCCCAAAGAGGGCGCTGGCTTTGCTAGTCTGACTCGATCCGCCGGTCGAGTTGGACTTCCAGGTGGCCATGTCGGGCATCTGCGTGCGAGGGTGTAGCAGACCGGCGATGAGGCTGAGACGGTGGTTGGGTAGGGCTGTCGGTAGACGCGGTCGAGAATATGTTCTGTTTGCGAGCCACGAGCTCTGGTGGACGGTGCTTTGTATAGGGAAGGGCGTTGGGGCAGCGCAAGTCTGCTGATGCGAAAGCGCAGAGGTGGAGTGAGAGCCTGGGTCATCAAAGAACGTCAAGTTCAACGTCACCTTGCTGCGCCGCAAGGATCGTGGCGTACCAAGTCGGCGTCGGCCGAGGCAAGCTGATTGGCTGCACAGTTGGCAATGCGATTGGCTGCATGCTTTCACTCCATAGAGCTTAATGCTCATGTTACCCTGCCAGTTTACATTACACAAGATCTCGTTGTGGGCACGCCGCAGTGCTTGCCGACGATATGCGAGCGCAAGATGATTGAAAATGCGTCATTTGTGATACAGGATGTGCGGACTTGAAGCATCGCGAAGGACATGCATACCATGCCCTGCGCAGCTATCATTGGACGAAAATGAAAGAGACAGGATGCTTCTCGTGTCCGTATGGACGATACAGGTGACTCGGGGACGAGGTCGCCCTGGATCATCGCGGAAAGCTGGTCTCTGATGCTCTCTAAACTTATCACATGGAGGCATCATCTGGCCTGCGACCATCGGACGTTTGCTGTGCGTGCATTAGCAGCGGTTGCAGCCGCAGAATACGGGCACCCGCTATTCGCGCCGTTCGATAGTGCAATCCTCGGGCGTGTAGAGAAGTTTCTGAGCGTATTTCTGTGTAGCCGTGGTTTGCGCCCGGGAATGTGCAAGTGGTGCGTTTACCCCAGATCGGTTGGGCAAAGGATCCGCTGCGGGAGCGGGCTGATCTCATCACCTTAACGTGCGTGACACCGACCCCACGCGCCCCTGAGGATCCCTGAAGCTGTAGAATCGCGCGCAAGATGAGCCAGTATTGAAGGCCCAGCAGAGGCTACAATAAGAAGCAGAAAATGGGGTGTGAGGCGGAGCAGTGGCTCCTTTGACGACTCATCGAATCAGGCGCTATTTTCCGGGAAGGCGGCCACTTCGGGCCATCTCGTCAGCCACACCCGCGCATCACTAGCTACAACCCTCACCGAGCTGGAACATCTGTCAGATGGCTGCGAGGCCTTAAGTTGGCAGGCTCTCCCCTAGCCTTGCACTTGCACACCGCAGAAGTGCCGCATCACCTCGCATCCGATTCCTGTCGATCAGCGATCCATTCCTTCGACCACGGTTCACCCTGGGTCCACTTGCTGCTACAAAATCTGGCGCTAACCCACCGCCTTCAACATGCAGGCGTCGCTTGCTCCTCCCGTGGACTCGCCGCGGGCCCTCTCGATTATGACAACGGGCACCTCGGCCTCGGCAGCAGATAGGACAGGGCAGACGTGGAGCGTGTCGGTGACAGAGGAGAACTGCTGGGAAGATCTCATATTGACGCTAGGTATGTACAATGCGTTGATCCGTTCGCCGCTGCCGTTTGCGACCCGTTGCTTCTCTTGCTCCCTCGATCGCGCCTTCCTCGACCCGACGCATCTCCTCAACGAATACCTATCGGCGCATGGACATAAAGGCTCAGTGGCAGTAGAAGGCAGCGGTTGCTAGGCAAAATATCTTCGATTGGGTCATACGCAACGGACAGTGCTATTGCTCATCCTAGGGCAACACAGCATACTCAGACTCCTGTCCAGGCACTGTGGCTTTGCGGCGACATCCAACGTCGGGATCGCCTAGTCTTGCGCAGCCTGAGTCTGTCGACAGGGTCCTGGCATACGACGTATCTACTTCGACGGGCATAGATGCGTGCAAGAGACCCGCACACGTCGATAGCGCCACGCTACGCACTTCGGCTGCCATGAGCACCCTCACTTACCCCCGGATATCTAATCCTGTGGCCAGCCTGCCTCAACACATGCAACGCTGGGTCAACCGAGCTCTTGGCTACATGCCGATGCTTACTTTGATTGCGCTGCAGAATGCTGCGAACCGATCTCCTCACCATGGCGTGGATCTACCGGTGCAACATGATACACTATTGTGAAATGATGCTAACATACTGACAGATGGCGGCGGCATACGAGGCTACGCTAGCTTGATTATTCTCCAGCGTCTCATGCACGAAATCGCCGAATGCGAGAAGCGCTTGATTGAGGAAGAAGGACCGGTAGCGGACTCGGAAAGGACGACTTTCAACGAAGATGAGCTACTGCCATGTCATTATTTCGACTACATGTACGGAACGAGCACGGGCGGTCTCATATCAGTAATGCTGGCGCGGCTTCGCATGACAGTGCCCCAGTGTCTTGAGATCTATCGTCAAGTTGGAGAGGATTTGTTCGGACACCGCAGGAATACGCTCCCGCTGGCCACAAAGTACCATCACAAGCCCCTCGAAAAAGCCGTGAAAACGATAGTCAGCCAGTACTGCAAGCATCACGAAACCTGCACAGGCGATGACTGGCATCCATGGAACGTCGACGAAGACAAGTCACAGAGTAGCTCTTCCGCCTCTAGTATCTCTGGTCACACAGATCGGATTTGCCAATCGTAAGTATCAATAACCCCTGTGTCACCCCAAGATGTGTCAAACGAAGTTGAATAGCTGCTGACCGAGCCAGCATTTGCCTTACTGCCACTCACTCTGGAATGATTGATGAGGCTTACTTGTTGCGGACCTACGATCACCGTTATGATCCACTCATTGCTCCCGTGTGGGTGACACCTTACAATGAGGGCGCTGACAAGCTCAAGATTTGGCAAGTCACGCGTGCGACTTCAGCAGCACCTTTCTTCTTCAAGATGTTGGAAGCGGATTTCGGTGATAAGCATAAAACTGGCTTCAAAGATGGAGGAATCCGCGAAAACAATCCTTCATACGCTGCCTATAGCGAACATGCTTCATTGAAGGGCGACGAGCACGAACCTGCTTTACTACTATCGATTGGTACAGGAAGACCAGATACTAAGAACGACGGTTTCGCTTCAGTCTGGCCAGGACCTTTTGGGAAGGTCCCTTTGTTGCAGAAATGGTCTGAAAAGTTCGCTGTCTTCAAGAATGTTCTGATCAAGTACACTGAGGGGGAGGACCGTCATAAGATGATGCGCACCATCGCCCGGGGTGAACACCGCTGGTACAAGCGCCTGAATGTGGACGAAGGACTCCAAGATATGCCGCTCGACGAATGGGAAGAAGGCGTTTGGACTAACTCTGCTACCGGTATCACTAAGAAAGTTCCTGGTGGGAAATCCCTTTCAAAGATGGAAAACGTTACACACGACTACCTGGACAGAAACGACGCAAAGACAAAGCCTCCGCTGCTGGAATATGCCCCACCGAAAGTCATGCTCCAGCAAGTCGCAGAGAGACTGGTTCGGCATAGACGCTTGAGGGAAGCCACGAAGCATGATGACCTCCGCCGCTGGCAAACGCACATGGGACAGTGGCTGACGGGCACCTTGAAAGAGGAGGACGGAAAGGCGACACCTAAGCCTGGTATCAAGTCTCAGTCGAGGAGATCAAGTGCACAAACGTCATCGTCGAATCCACCAAAGGCTGCCCCAGTAGGAACATCGACTCCAATCTTGTCCGACTCTACAAACCTATCAAGCCCCGGTCCTACTGGGAAGACCACTCGCGTTGTCTCGTCCCATTTGACACAGGACGATGTTTGCGCAAAAGAGCCGCATCAGAGCGCGCAAGTGGACATCCCCGTGATCGTCACCTCAGAGCCTACCGAGCTTTTTGGTACCCAGACCAAGCGTTGAATGTGCCAGGGCAAAGGCCCAAGTTCTCAACACTGTGCTGCCCCAAGGCAGACAATGCATAGGCCGAAGAGTTTTTGCCGTGGCGTGCATAAGCATGTTAGAGCTTCATCAGGACCCAGCGGTCGTCATGCCAAAGTCTGGAAACGAAACGGGTTTGATTCCTCCAACGGTACGGATATGCATCCCTCAACGGGTTCAGTGAGCCATTTCGATAACGCACTACGCGACTTGCATAGCTCGCGAGCAAGATGGGTCCACGTCACGCAACCACGGTTGCGATTACACATTTTAGTATCCATCATTTTCGGCATAGCGAATCTGTATAGCATCTGGGGTACCGCATTCTTCCATCAACTGCAGGCGTTTGGATTTTGGATAAGTATAACACCACTGCATTGCATGAGATACCATTTCATAGTTACATCTTCATCGTATCTGTATACCTTTCTGTCGTCACAGATTCATGGAACCATGTGGATATCGCGTGGCTCTGGTGTTGGTTGAGTAAGGGTGTACCATACTTTGGCTACCAATTTATTTTCGATCGGTCCATCAAATCGGTTAAGATCCATGAAACTCATATATGATCTCGCAGACTTGTGAAAGCAGGAGTACTCGAGTCTAATCAAGCTACACTATCGTCCAGTGAAACAAAGTCTTTGTGTACCCTTGCAGAAACCCTTGAGCCATCACAGTCACGCTCCCGCAGCTCAGTGCAACACTACAAGAGCACCTCTGCCAAGTACAGCAAAACCCACCGCGTCCACCCCTGACGCATCAACGCCCTAAGAACAGGTGTCACAAAAACCAACTCCACCCGTCAGGGTCAAGGTCTTCGAGCCAATTCTGGACGCACGCACAACGATGGCAAGCAATACCACAACAGCCACCCCGACAACCTCCCGCTCGCGCCAACGTCCTTCTACCCTCACCATAACTGCATCATCACCCTTTCAACCCGAACCCGAACCCGAATCACGAACCAAAGACGATGACCTCCATTGCCTAACGCCACCGCCAACCCCTTCCCTCACACATCCTCGCGACATGCCCTCAGCAATCCACCTCCTCCACCTCCGTATAACGCACCTCGGAGCCGGGTACCTGTCCGAAATCGCATCTTCGGTGGACCCGCACCGAACCCTCCAGCTTTCGCGCTTCTTCGCGGACGGCATGCGGGAATACGTTTCAGACGTTGAGACGCTCGCCAGGGGGACCGCATACGAAGGCCTCGGCCTGAGGATGCTGCGGGATGCCGTGCTCCGGGGCCGCACGCCCCACGTACAGTGGCTGGACGTTGGCCCCGCGAACCGCATCCGGAGGAAGCAGATGATGCGGGCGGTAGAGGTGTGGTGGGACGGGCAGAGGGAGGGTAAATGGCGCGGTCACTTCGAGTGTAGGAGACGGCAGGCGGTGCAGCAAGTCGAGCGAGAGACGGAGGGGAAGAGGGCTGATGGGATGAGGAAGGTGTGTTTGCTAGCTGGGCTGCAGGGCGACGAGTTAGGCTGGAGGATGTGGTGTTGGGAGTTTGATATAGATGCTGAAAGGGATTCGAAGCAGGGGGTTAAGAATTTGGAGGAGGAATTTCGGGAGATAGGCGAGTGGCCGGAGGGCTGTGGGCCGGATGATGACGAAGAGGATGGAGATGGTTGATACGTGGGGGATGATGAAGATGCGAATGAGGGAGACGATGAGCAAAAGAAAACCTGTGGAGCCATCGAGGACGGGTGGGTTGTGATCATACCGAAGCGCGAGTGCGAGTGCTAGTGCATGTGGCACCAGACTTGAAGATCGACACCAGAGTTGACGGATGACTGGGACACGGCGATGGTAGAATATTCGTATTTAAGACAAGAGTGGAAAGCTAACCAGTCAAAGCTCACTCTTCGCTCGCGTTCAAACCGCTCCTTTAATTATACATTGTTCATTGTACATCGCTGGGCGATTTTTGTGATGCGTCATCCGTACCCGCTCAATGCTTAGTGACCCCTCCTCTCCTTGTCCGACGCCGTCTGGCTGATGTTGAGACCCAGTCCCTGGGAGTCGAGGTACACCTTGTTCTGCGACGACTGTAGGATCTGGGCAATGTTCTTCGCGTTGTCGAACTCCCTCAGATCGACGTATGACCGTGACTTCTTGATGGCGTCACCAATGAGCTCGGCAGACCGTGCCTCACCCTGTGCGCGGACAATCGTGGCCTGCTTCTCCTGACGGGCCTTGTCGACGACGAAGGCGGCGCGCTGGGCTTCCTGCTGGGCGACCTGCTTGGCTTCGACAGCAGCAGTGAACTCGGGCGAGAAGGCGAGGTGCTATGTCAAATTAGTATGGCATGACTTGTGACGTATCGTGGTTACATACCGTCAGAGATACATCATCAAGCATGATGTTGAATCTTGCCGCCCTCCGCACAAGGTTGTCCCTCACCAACCGACTGACGTTCTCACGCTGCGTGATCAACTGGCTAGCGTTGAATTGCGCCACGACGCTCTTGAGCACCTCGTTCACAATGGACGGCAGCACTCGCTCGTCGTAGTCTGTGCCCAGCGTCCTGTAGATCTGCGGCAGCGCATCAACGCGCGGTCTGGAGAGCACACGGCAGGTTATGTTGACCATCTGCAGGTCCTTTGTGCCGGTGAGGGAGGCGACATTTCGGGGCTTCGCGCGGACGTCGTAGGTAATGGGGGTCTCGAGCCACGGGATGCGGAAATGGGTGCCTTCGCTGTAAATCTCCTTCTGCACGCCGCCTATCCTGGTGTACTTGATTGCGCGGTGACCTCCGTCCACTGCCACTCCGTCAGCATTGCTCCGCCCTGGTTTCGCCCCCAAGTTGGATCTTGGAAGCTTCCGCTGGCTGACTGACCGTTGAAGAGCGCGTTGTTTGCGACATACAGACCGCCAGCGAGCAAAACGATACCCGCGAGTCCGCCAAAAGCGCCTTTGGGTGGTCCGCCGCCTGCGCCACCGAACCGTTGTGTGCGTCGCGTGAGCTCGGTCTGGATACGCTGCCAGGCTTCCTTGGGATCGGGGGCAGACATGTTGGCGGGTGAATGTCTAGGAACGGATAGGATGGCGATGGCGATGTCGTCGTAGTGGTGAGGTCGACGAAAAGATCGCGGCGACACTGCGCTCCGGCGTGCAGGGATGATGCTCTGCCAAGCACGTACCCCAGGTCGGTGGGTCGCCGCTCCCTTGCACCTCGCCGCACTTCTGAGAAGCAGCCTGCTCTTCTTCGGCGTGACTAGACGTCTGGGATTCCGGCAGCACTGGGTGGGATGTGCCAGAGCATGTTTCCATTCCCTCTCGGCGGACAGACTTCAAAACAATGGTGGACAGTCGCCGCATCCGCTCGGCGCACGGATCATCAGGCCAATCAACGTCGGAGAGTGCATGTTGCTTAAGCACAGCTGTCCAGAAGCTCCAGCCGACCTTGTCATAATTTATCTTCTGCGAGCTGGCTTGACGTCGCCTGCGCCTACTCCTCTGTTGTGATACCCCTTCTTTTCTTCTGTGTGATCCAGCAATCAATCCTTGACCCGCCCGTGTTCATTGTCGCGTGGCAGCTTTGGCTTTGTGCGACAGCTCCAGCTATTGAGGTACATGCGGGCAGCTTCAGCGCAAAACGTGTCACCAACTAACAAAGATGTAGAAGCCCAAGGCCAATTGCGACTTGAACTACCCAAGCGCAGAGTACTTATAGCAACATCCTACCACGAGATACCCAGCGCAATTGCGCCCCACCACCATGCGCCTCACCTCGCGGACCCAGAAGGCCATCGCCTGGCTTAGCCTCGCGCTCTCCACCGCCAATGCATCGTACATAATAGACAACCTGAGCTTCGGCCAGAAAGAAGGCGAGCCCATATCGCCTAATCTCCGTGGAATCCCCCACTACTTTGCGAAAGGTCTTGGGTGGGACATCGAGATACTATCCGACCGCGCGGTCCTTACGCCCCCGTGGCCCGGAAACCGTCGAGGAGCACTATGGAGCGAAGACCCACTACACCATGCTGGCGATTGGAATGCAGAACTGCACTTCCGTGCTTCAGGCATGGAGCGGGGTGGTGGGAACCTGCAGCTGTGGTACACGAGGGAGTCGCAGAAGAACGACCCGCCGGCGAGCTTGTACACTGCACCCAAGTTCGATGGGTTGGTACTGGTTGTCGACCAATACGAGGGACGGGGCGGATCGGTGCGGGGGTTCTTGAACGCTGGAGACGTCGATTTCAAGGTGGCTCATGATCTGGACCAGCTGGCTTTCGGACAATGCAACTATGCGTACAGGAACCTTGGGCGCTTCAGCGTGCTGAAGATGTCGCAGGCAAATGGCAAGTTCGAAGTCACCGTGGACGGCAACCCATGCTTCTCCACCGACAAGGCAAGCCTCCTTTCCCTCTTCACCACACATCAAGACTAACGAATCTTCAGGTCCGACTCCCCGAAGGTTACTACTTCGGTATCTCCGCCTCCTCCGCCGAAAACCCCGACTCCTTCGAAATCCAGAAATTCCTCGTCTCCACTACAAACGCCTACACGCGCGAGGAGCCCGGCTCCCACAAGCAGCAAAACCAGCAGCAGCAGCAGCAGCAGCAGCAAGACCAAAACCAACAGCAAAACGTGCAGCCCCCGCCTCGTGTCCACGGCAACTGGCTCCAACGCACCCAAGAGCAAAACAAACCCCTCGACCCCAACATCCCGCAGATGGTCGAAGATGTCTTCGCGGCCAACATCAAGTCCCAGCAAGATCAGTTCGCGGACCTGCACAACCGGCTGCAGATCATCAACCACAAGATCGACGGGCTGTACGACCTGCTCGAGAAAGTAGCTGCAAATGAGGACCAGCGCTTCGACCAGCTCATGGGCCGCGTCGTCCCGATGCACGACCAGATCTCCGCGACGATGCGGAATGTGGAGAAGGTGGAGCGCACGACTATGGAGACGCTGAGGGATCTCGAGAGCAAGGATTTCAAGGACTTGTTGAATTCGGTGCATAGGAGCATTGAGCAGGGGCACAGTGCGATGAGTGCGAATATCCCGGCGGCCATCAGTGATAGTAAGTTCCCCAAATTCCTTGACCATGTGCATAACGCTGACGCGAGACAGTCGTGGACAAGGGCAGACCTAGCATGACCTCTTTCTTCTTCGTGGTGGTTGCGGTGCAGGTCATGGTCTTGGGCGCGTGGCAGCTGTACAAGAAGAGGCGGAACAGTGCACCAAAGAAGTACCTATGAGGCTCTTGTCGGTCCGTGCGTGGTCCTTCGTTTGTTTATGATTTGATGCATGCGACTGGCTGGCTAGAGAACTGTATTATAGGTCTACTTGTGCGGCCATACAGGAAGTTTGGGCGATATAGCATCGCGGGCGGGGCTGCTGTTTGGTTGGAGCTGTAGATACAGAGTGAGTGACAAACATGTGCGCACGGCCCAAGCATACGGGGTGATTGCGAGCAGGACTTGGGATGCAGATGCACAACGTTGCTTTCTTAGGGTAGCCTAGCTCAAATACAGTGGAGGTCCGTCAAATCTCAACGCCGCGTGGTATATACAATGCGATATTCAGATCAAAACAGCTTTTACAACATGGGCTTCACAGGGTCGGCAACCTTAAAGTCGGCGCCCGTCTTCGACCGCACTTCGTCAACGGTCACGCCGTCCGCTACCTCAATCAACGTGAGGCCCTCGGTGAAGTCAACATCAAACACGCACTGCCGCACAGTTAGCCAATGCCCTCTCTCGCACAACTGGATCCACTCACCAAATCCGTAATAATCCTGCTCACGCACGCCTTCCCCGTCAAGGGAAACTCGCACTGCTTCAAAATCTTCGGCCTACCCTTTTTATCCGTGTGCTCCATCGTAACCACCACCTTCGTCGCGCTCGGGTTGCTCACGAGGTCCATCGCCCCGCCGAACCCCTTCACCTTGCCCGGCAGCATCCAGTTGGCCAGGTCGCCCCGCGCGCTGACCTGCATGGCGCCCAGGATGGTGAGGTCGATCTTGCCCGCGCGGATCATGCCGAAGGACTCTTCGGAACCAAACGTCGACGCGCCGGGCAGCAGCGTGACGGTTTCTTTGCCGGCGTTGATAAGATCCGGGTCTTCGGCGCCCTTTTGCGGGTAGGGGCCTAGCCCGAGGATGCCGTTCTCGGACTGGAGCTGCAGCTCGATGGAGGGGTCGACAAAGGAGGGCGCGAGCATGGGCATGCCGATGCCCAGGTTGGCGTACATGCCGTTCTTGAACTCCTTGGCTGCGCGGCGCACGATGCGCTCGCGTTTGTTGGCGGCGTCGCCGGCGCCCAGCGCGCTGACGGCGTCCTGGGGGTCCTTTGCGTTGACGACCTTTTCGATGTTCTTCGACGCCGTGGACTGGATCACGCGGTCGACGTAGATGCCGGGGACGTGGACCGCGTGCGGCTCGATGTCGCCGACTTCGACGATGTGCTCGGCTTCCACGATGGTTACTTTGGCATTTCGCGCCATTGCGCCGTTGAAGTTCTGCGCTGAATACCGGAACTGCAGGTTGCCCAAGCGGTCGGCCTTGTAGGCCTTGATGAAGGCGTAGTCGCCCTTGATCGCTTCCTCCATGACGTACGACTTCCCGCTGAAAACCTTGACGTCGCGCGGCGTCGAGTACTGCGCGACGGAGCCGTCCTTGTTGTGCCTCAGTGCGAGCTCGCCGGTCTGCACGACGGTCCCGAAGGCTGCCGGTGTGTAGAAAGCGGGGATGCCCGCACCGCCTGCGCGGCATCGCTCGGCCAGCGTGCCTTGGGGCGTGAGTTCGAGCTCGAGTTCGCCGTGGAGATACATCTGCTCCAGCACCTTGTTCTCCCCAACATAGCTCGCAATCATCTTGCTAACCTGCTTGCTCTCGAGCAGCAGTCCGAGCCCTGAGCCCACGACTCCGGCGTTGTTCGACACGGCGGTGAGCCCGGTGATGGACGGCGTATCTTTCACTTGGTTGATGAGGGTATCCGGGACACCGGAGAGGCCGAAGCCACCGCAGAGGAGCGTGCTGTCGGACTGCATGCCCTCAATTGCGGCCGCGGGCGAGGAATAAATCTTGTTGATCTCATTGCGGCGGAAAGTCGTCGAGAAGCTGCGGGCGACGTTGAAGTATGTCTGCAACCTGTTAGCTTGCGTGTAGACAGGATGTTGTGCTGCAATTGCCTTCGTCGTGCTCCGCGAGAAGAGTGAAGCTGTGCGGCAAGTTCGGGCTAGCGACGGCATTGTGTTTGGAGGTTCTCGGCCTGCGTGCCACGATTCAATTGCATGCGAAGCTCTGCAATACTACTAAATGTAATCCCAGAGAAAAGAGCTGATGCTGAGACAGAAGAACAAGACAAGACCCAGCTCGGGAAGTGGAGGCGCGGCTACAGCTGGAACTACTGGCATGGTGTCGCTTGTATTTGTTTTAGAGGCCTCTGGTTTCCCTCGGCATCTGACCGCGGCAGCGTTCCGAACCTGGGGTAGCCGCGGAATTGTCCCCCACGGAAGCGGTTTAAGTCGAGACGGGAGCAGCCGACGGCGGATAACACTGGAGCTTGCGTCTCATCAGGTTGTAATCTGTTTCCGTAAAGACTTTTACATCATACATTAGGTATGCCAGTCAGGGGATCTGACATGCAATGCTCAGAGGACCCAACGTAGAGCGCGAGGCCTGGGACGAGTACAGACACGTGATAAAGCCGCGCTCGGACCCGCTCCATTGGCGGGACGTTCCTGGACTGTGTACCACCCACGCCCGCCAAGGAGGACGTGTGCTTGCACATACCTCGAGCGCAGCGCAAGTCATATGGTGGGCGCCTGGGAGGCGCACGCCTACGGCTTACCCGTTGTCTAGATCCTATCGTGCAACCTGTGCCTGCGATTTTGACTTTTCCTCGCCGATCCCGAGGCATCGCCGGGCCCGCCCGCCACTGAAGCGAAAAGTATCTCGCGAGGGTATAGAGTTGGCCATGCAGGCTGACCCTGCTCACCTGGGTAGTTCCCTACGCCTAGACCATATAGGCCAGAACCCCAAACGAATCGACCAAGGCCCTGTAGACGCACCTCATACTTCTTCTAGCTACCATCCACCGGGAGCTGATCACGCGTTCGTGGAATCGCAGACACCACCCGGCTCGCCATCGCCAGCACTCCTGCTAGCCTACAGAGATCCAAATGCCAATGTCTTCGTTCCAGTCACAATACCCAAATCATCACTGCCAGCAAAGTCGGTCCCACGTACCCGAACACCAAAGGCCGGCCGGATCCCCAAACCTTCTAATTCAGGCCCTGTAGACGCACTTCACACTTCTTCTAGCTACCTTCTGGACCCTTGGCCGGCGGAAAACTCGAACAGACCTTCAAGAAACGTGGCACGCGCGTCGCATCCACCGGTAGCTGACTACGCTAATCACTCCGCTCCTACACCTCCAACCACCCCTGTCACATCCTCTCAGCCCACTTTCACAGGGCCGAAAACAATATGCCGATACTTTGGATGTGGAAAATCTCTTATGAGGTCCCCCAATGGGCCTGACCGCGATTACTGCACGATTTGCATTGCTAACGATGGCTTTCGGGTTCGTCTTGTCAGCTACCTTTTGCGTAGGTCTGCTGTGTTAACTTGCCACTAGGTACGCTCCGGGAAACCACTTGGCGTTCACGGGCCTTTAGTCCCCGCGTCCGTGTCCGCTTCAGTTAAAGATACCCAGGATGCTCTTGGCCTGTGCCTCGAGGGTGACAATTACGTTGCCGTCGAACGCGCAAAGCAGCTTGTTACTGGACTTGATCTTGCTAGTAAGCGATGTGCATCCGCACACTCGTGGAGCAATTTCATGAACGATCCGGATATTGTGAGGCCCTATGCATTGAATCTCTATTGCGTTTATGGCGACATTTGGGCATCCCCTCGCAATCGCAACCCCAAACGTTCTGCTTCCGGCCCTCTCCAAGCTGGAGTTCCGGAACACGATGAATTGTATGTATTGTGGCTCAACTTGAGGGAACTCCTGTTTGACAACTTCTTAGCATTCTCTATTATCTGATGGTTGATTTAGCTATCCGTCTAAGAAAGATAACTGCTGCCCAAAGAAAATCGCGTGCCGTCGTGCAAGTCTTCCCGAGCCCCGTTCCTGCATCCGCGGGTATAGACGATCGCGATCTTTTGCCGATTGCAACTGTTCCACGTAATCCTCAGCAACTTGAAGTGCCCGGGACAACACAGGCTAGGCATACTGGTAGCAGTGCCGACGTTTCACCGCGTTCTTTGATCGCAGCTAAGCCGCCTCTCACCGCATCAAGACACAGTACGAGCACGTCACTAGAAAGCAAGACGACAAAGAGCGGCCAGCCCCCAGTAGCAGTGAACTCTCATAGCGTTCCCAAAAAGAAGTCACGGTCGAAACTCCCTCCCATGGGGCTTGATTCTTTTCGCGTCAAGCCATTCACCCGTGAATCGCGCCCGGTGTTGTCGAATCCTGGACCTCTGCCGAATTCCGTACCTCTGCCCCTTCCTAACCAAGATGTCCATTCGCGGGAGTCCGACGCACATCAAGATCATACGTTCAATGACAACTATGATCTGTACGAAGGCCCTGGCCCGATACCATATGGGGATCCCAGAGTCCTTGAAGAACAAGCGAGAAGGCGCTCGCGTGGGTGCCTGAAGGTGCCGATAACACCAGATGCAAGCATGCCATCATCCCATAAAGCCTCCCCTATTGAGTCTAGTGTTGACTCCTCTTTCAAGTCAAACCAAAGTGCGGACACTTTCAGTGGCGGGAGCAGTAAAGCGAATCTCCTAACGACCAACTGCACCAAAAAGGCGCATTCCAATGGTGTACCCATAGTGACCCCAGATAGCAAGCGAAAACGCACAAGCACGGAATCTAGTCATAGGGTCCCAGTGACGGCCCTAGAAAGCTCCATCGCCAAACGACGGGTTACAGGCAATGCAGAATCCAGGGAAAGCGACGAAAACGAGACGGGAAAAGAAGCGGACGCATCCTCCAAATCCTCCACGGAACCCACATCGGTTGCGACTGGGAAGCCAAGTCGCAAACGCGACACAGTGAAGTATGACGGCGACGATTTTCTATCGCTGGGTGAGGCAGAAGCCCCTGCACCTTGTCTTCGCGAGAAACCTCCCATAGCTCCCCGTGTCACAGGTCGATGTGGCGGCTATGCCGGCAGTATCACCAAGCTAAACAAACTCAAAACAAGAACGAAAACAGTCTCGGCACCAACTCCAGCTACGTCCGGTTTCAAAACTTGTACGAAAACAAGAGAGAATCTTCCCAATGACATCATAAGAATGACAGTATTCACAAAGGGAAAATCCTCGCCGCGTTTTCTGTACACACGTGAAAGCGGTGTAGCTAAAGACGGACAAAGGGAAAGTGGAGACTTCGTTGAGTTACCTGGATCCAACGACGCTGAAGACGACACTGCAGTCAACAGCAGCCGTACAGCAGCCGATGACCTTGTCGAAGTGCCTGGAACCGATGACACTGGATCCGACCCTTTTTTCAAGTCAGAAACCCACGTACGCAAGGAGGTGAAAAAGGAGAAGCAAAAGGGCTCTCAAAATGCTCCTATAGAATTGAGTTCGGGCTCAGAGAGCGACAGTGACGAAGAGCCAGACGAGCCAGAGGGCTTTGATGGGCCATGCGACGATGTGGCTATTGCGCTTGATGAGCCTAGTTTCGTCTGCAATGATCTAACTCTGGATGAGCACTACCGGCTCTCTACCCACCAAGCACTCGAAGACTTACTTGCTACGGGAAACCCCAGCTCTGCTCAACTTAACACGCTATGGCAGAACATACTCAACCAATACTCGTTGGACCAGGAGTTCAACGCCTTCAAAAAGGCTCAACCTGCCCCCCAACGTGCAACAGCTCGTGAGTCACACCCGCATATATCGACTATGACCGCATTGCTGAATTATTAGGCCGTGCCCTGAAGCTGTGGGTCGTACTACATTCTGCTCTAGCGCAGTTCCGAGATGATACGCAATTCTATGGTCGCCCTGGGGAAGAATGGCGACAACACACGCGTATGCTCATGGCTATACCAGGGAGGGAAGAATGGCGCAACGCTCTTGAGGCACGTCGGAAGCTACGTGATCTTCCACTGGCAATCGAAAAAACAGGAGGGTGGCTTGAGGGTGGTCAGTTCGCGCGTGCGCTGGCAGACTTCTTTTCGGTGTTGATCCGACATGGGTGGAGGGAGCATTTGGAAGAACGCTTTCTTGCATACAACAAGAACCTCTGTCCTTGGTTTGGCTTCTTCGAACGTGGAGACGTCGATATGGACTAAATAAAGCACTACCCTCGATGCTGCTCCATGTAGCATGTAGCAGGGTTCCATACAGTATCCGTGGATGATCGCTCCTTGCTATACTCAATCTCGGTTATTGTGGGGCAATTTGGGTGTCGTATAACAACATCATACTACTGGAGCTTATGGGGCTCAATAATGCGCCCACTGATGTTACACAATAATATGATTAATTAATTTGTCTTCTAGTGTCAGATGAGGTGCTATAGATCGCTTTTAGAACTGCCGAGAGAGCAAGCACGTTGGCCTTATACAATCACGCTGGCACTGCGCGTGGGGATATCGCACCAAGAACCTGCTGACAGCTTTTACTCCTTCGATCTACTTCGTTCGTCAAGCACAACCTGGTACCAAATCCCCCGCGACCATGAGACTCTCCTTCCTCCCCGCAACCCTACTCCTCCAACATGCTGCCGGCCACTCCCTCTTCCAGCAGCTGTGGGTCAACGGTGTCGACAAATCGAACACCTGCGTCCGCACACCGCGAAGCAACAGCCCCGTCTCCAGCGTAAGCTCCAACGACATGCGCTGCAACGCTGGCGGCGCGGCTGGCGTATCTGGAAAATGTGCTGTCAACGCTGGCGACACTCTCACGGTGGAGATGCATCAGGTAGGTCTAATTAAGAATTCTACGCACCTTTGAAAAAAATAATAGTAATGGGGTGTCTGCAGCAACCCGGCGACCGCTCCTGCAAGAACGAAGCTATTGGTGGTAATCACTACGGTCCTGTCCTTGTGTATATGAGCAAAGTGTACGACCCTGCCCTTCCCAGTACAAATTCGCCATGTCGTAGACATGTCCACCTTGTACCCAAGCCCACTTTTGTAACTCAGCTAACATGGCACCCGCGAGTATAGCCCCGACGCCTCCAAAGCCGACGGCTCGACTGGCTGGTTCAAAGTCTATGAGAACGGGTGGGCGGCTGCACCGGGCAACAAGGGTGCCGCAGACAACGACTACTGGGGCGTCAAAGACATGAACAAGTGCTGTGGGAAGGTCGACTTCAAGGTTCCGAAGGACCTTGCCCCAGGGGACTACCTGGTTAGGGCGGAGGTGGTCGCGCTGCATACGGCGCAGAGCGCGGGTGGGGCGCAGTTCTATATGAGCTGTTGTAAGTGCACGGTGGTGGTGATCGCTGTGGAGTGCTAGGCTGACGATGAAAAGATCAGATTACCGTTACGGGAAGTGGAACGCTAGCGCCGGCTACGGTGAAAATTCCGGGGCTGTATGGCTCGAGTGGTGAGTTACTGTTTGGTTGACGCGGGAGCAGGGCCAACACTGATTGCTGCGTCTAGATCCTGGCATCAAGATCAACATTCACTCTGCTATTACTGGTTACACCGTCCCCGGGCCCAAGGTTATTGCTGAGGGCACAGCGGTAACGCCTGGAAATCCTGTTTGTGCGGCGAAGAGAATCCGGGGTGCGAACAATGTCTTTACGTTCTGATGAAGCAGATCACCGGATCTGATGAGGGATTTTGAGCGGGATTTCTCTCATGTTGTTGCTGATTTGGCGAGGGACAATATGTCTTCATCGGCTTCTCACTACATGTTTCGTCCCAGGTCAAGTGAGCATCTCTCACAGCCAGAAATCAAACCCATATCGGCTACAAGCCTTCAACATGTTTATTTCCGTGTTAGCGAGGAGCATCTCATCAGAAGGTCGTTTTTGGGTGCAGTGAAAGCAGAGCGAAACCCTAGCGCGTCTGGTGACTATGTTCAACTCGGACTAGCCTGTGGTCAGCCGGCCAGTGACGGCACGCATTACCCGACGGTAGTGGGTCTCTCAAAAGTCCACTTCCGCAACCTTCGTCCAGCCATATTTCATACATCCGAAATATGGGGGGCTCAAGGTCCTACGGTGCGACCTCAGCTGCAGGACCAGACGACAATCGATCGACCCCTGCAGTCACGGACCACCAAGTTCAAGATGCAGAGGAACAAACTCAGCATCCTAGCGCGAGGCGAAAATTGAAGCAGTTCTACGAGAGGAACTTCGGCCTTTTCCTTGTCTTTTTGGCTCAGACATGTGGATCAGTAGTGCGCGACACCGTCTCCAAGTTTGCCTAGGGTTAGAGCACTGACATTCACAGATGAACACAGCAGCGAAACTGCTGGCCACGGGCTACGAAACTAAATTCCATGCCTTGCAGATCATCTTTGTTCGCATGTCCTGCACAACTATCTTGAGCTGCTTGTACATATGGTATAACAGGATCCCGAGATCCCAGGGCGTGACCGGCTTGTTGATACTCCGCGGAACAGCGGGGTTCATTGGGCTCTTTGGTCTCTATTGTAGGTTACGTTGACGAGCCCTGTTGTCCATGACCTAACGTATGCTTATAGACTCACTCTCCTGGCTTGAGTTTGCTGACGCGACGGTGATCACATTCATCGTCCCCACAATGACAGCCCTGGTCTGCTGGGTCTGGCTGCGAGAACCCTACACCGTGAAAGAAGCACTCGCCGGACTCCTCGCCTTCACTGGCGTTCTGTTCGTCGCTCGTCTAGCATGGCTTTTCCGCAGCGCACCTCTTGACCCAATCTCAGGCGAGCCAGCAGAGCCCGTTGAAGGCCCAGACAGCAGCTCGTTGAGCCTACTTAGTTTCGGCATCCTGGGCGGAAAAGCGCCTTCTCTCCCTCCAGTTTCGGCTGAGCAAAGAACCATCGCCATCATTCTAGCTGTCCTCGGAACTTTTGGAGCATCAACAGCCTATGCCACCATTCGAGTCATAGGCAAACGCGCCCATTCCCTCATTAGCGTAACATATTTCGCATTCCTCTCCACAATCGGCTCCGCGCTCATCATCCTCGTTCATCCCGACCTGCAGTTCGTCATGCCCGAAGACCTAAGCCAGTGGGGACTCATCGCCATCATCGGACTCGCAGGATTCGCACTCCAGTTCCTCCTCACCGAGGGCTTGCAAAGAGAAAAGGGTGGACGGGCTACTAACCTTACGTATCTGCAGCTGGTCTTTGCGCTGATTGTGGAACGTCTTGTTTGGGGGACTACGCCGCCGCTTGAGAGTTTGTTTGGCGCGGTGCTGATCATCGGGGCTGCGGTATGGGTGAGTCTGCAGAAGAATGCGGTGAAGGAGAAAGGGAGCAAAGCTGTCGACGAAGAGAGCAGTTTGCTGGGAGATGAACAGGGGGAAAATGAGGTTCGGAGGAGGAGTCTTGCTTCTGCAGAAGAGTAGGAGCAAGCATAAAATAAAAAAAAGGAAAACATCGAGGTCTATCCACCGCATCCGACTGAGTCTTATAATGTCCGTCGCGGAACACGAGCTCCATCGGCTGCTCAATGCCCAACATCGTACATTTCAACCACTACGAACAGCTCAATGTCAGACTCAATTGTTCCTGCTCCTCGGTATCGTGAAGCCAAACCTGATAACCTTATACGACTCCCAACTCATCTCTTCAAGTTGCCATCCCGGCCCTCAACTCAGCCTCCCAATTCTCCACAAAGCGCCTCGTCAACTCATACATCTCCATGGTCCACGCGCTCTCCGCATCTTCCATAACCCTCCTCTTATACCCCTCATTCGCCCACACAGTCGCCTTCTCCCAGTCACCAATCCGCGCATGGCTGATCGCCGTAATCCGATACGTCTGCGCATAGTAATCTGCGAGTCCCTCTTTCTCCACCAGACTAGCTAGCTCCAGACTCGACGCCGCGTTCTTCCGCGCTTTCCTGATAGCGGAGGGGTGCGTGGGTGCTGTCAAGTTCATCTGTGCAGAGAACGCACGCAGAGCTTGCTCGATGTCCACGCGCGATCTGTCCGAGCGATGCAGATCAACTGGATGCTGCGAGCACGCTGGACACGTGCAGGTGAACCCGTACCGTGCAAGCTTCTTCTGCCGTTCCTCGCGGGGCAAGAGCAGCGAGATAAATGACACGAAGATCTCCTCTCCCGCCTCGATCTCGCGCGTCGCGTACACGAAACGCCGCTTCAGCCTATCGTTCCAGTAATAAGCTGCATTCGGCCGGCATGAATGATTGATCCTCGCGATCTTGGGGAACAGTCCGATCTCGGAACCTGTGTCGTATGCGTTGTTGCGGAAGATGAGTCCGAGGATGTCGAGGTTGGATCCGTATCTTTGGAGGTCGATTGGGAGGACTGAGTAGGTCAGGTCGAGGACGCTGTGTTTTTGCGCTTCTGATAGGCGGTTGTATTCTGCGTGTACGAGCTGGGAGATGACGGGTAGTGGATAGCCTGTGCCTGGGGCGTGTTTGGGAGGTTTTATGGTTATGACGGGGGCCTCGCGCATGATGATTGAACCGGTCTCCAATGTGTGCGCTGCGAAAACACCGAGGCCCTTGCCGGGACTTGGTTCGACCATGTAAGGAAGAGGTGGGTAGGGACATTGTGTTTGGAAGGGGTGGGTTGGACATGTTGCATAGTGGGCGGGCAATGGCAGGAGGAATGGTAGAATATGCATCGTGGTTAGTAGTGCTCAATAGTTGAGGTGATGAGAAATTGCGTTGTTCAAGACGAACATCTCTAATCTGGGGTTGAGGCTGGGGATTGAGCTGATGTTTCGGAAAGTTGTTTCATACATGTAGCGTCGCGCTGCAGCGGCCTCGACATGCGACGATCACCGCATCAGAAGCTAAAACTTCGCGTCAGCCCCAAGATACCTCACGATTTGCTGGTTTCTATGGAACACGAATGTAGTAGCGATTAGAGAGCAGATATAGTATATCGATGATTTAGAGAACTTTTGTCGGTCAGCGACCGTGAAGATTGATCAAGGAACACATTGCAAAGTTTGTTCCAGGGAGTCATTTATCTCATTTAACAAGAAGAAAATATGGTAGCTTCATAGTAATTGTCCACCGCATACTTATAGTATAAGTGTAGGAAATTTCCTGTGCTTGGAGTCGGGACATCAACTCGGCCCCCAAAACATTTGGACAACAGCACTTCGATCTCGAATATGCGGTTGTTTAGAGAACAATCTATCGCGATATGTGTATTAAGTATCCTATAGATTGAATCGACGTAAAGACTCACAGCCATTGATATACGCATTTCCCGTAGATGATGTCTCCGTCTTCAATAACAATCACCAGGACTACGCAAGCGCTGGACATCACCAAGCGAGAAGGGGTTTAGTATGTCGAGTCATCAGCTGCACTTGTTGTGCAACGCGCTTCTGGCATTAATGCCAAAGCTTCAGTGCTTGAGGCTTTGGGACATCCACTCCGACGTACACAAGTTCGAATATATGGGAGACTACCGCCGTGAAACAGGACCTTCACCTCTACTAATCCGGTCAAACCTACTCTATCCACCCGCAGCGTTCGAAATGCTCCACTATATCAGTCTGCCTGTTTGCGGACCCTACGATGTCTTGGTCCTGGTTGATCTGCCCCATGTGAAGAAAGCAGGTATTCACCATTTGCGTGGCCGAGCGGCCCACGACGAGCTGCCGTTCACCAAGACCAAGCATGTGAAAACCTCGCGATTTGCTTTCAGCGACACATATGCCCCTCCCGAGGGCTTCCTACAGGTATTGACGTTTGTTCTTGATCTTTTCGAAGCCGTGCGCTCCGTCGAAGTCTACAATGGCATGGACTTAGAGAGAGCCCGTTATCTCTACGAAGATTTGTTGCTCAACCTATTTGCCTCGCTAGGACCATCACTCGAGCCTCATCTCGACACCTTGGAAACGCCACTGCTACCCGGGAAATTCAACCAAAACGGAATCTGGTATGCGCTGATTCCCAATTTGTCCACTTTCCATCGGTTGGAGGCGCTCAAAATACCCGAGCAGCTGTTCAACCAGCACGTGAGGAACGTAATCAACGGTGAAGCAGTTACTCCCGAGAGTACGGAGGGACCTATGTACCTGCTTCCTAGCCTGAAGTTGGGGTTCCTACCACCGACGCTGGGGTCACCTATCCTTGATCGGTGCAAATTATCTACCGTTATCTTAAGACACTTATGGAGCACGAGGACATGCTTCCCGAGCTTCGTCTTGTGGACCTGTTCACTAATTGTCTAGAGGGATTGTGGAACTTCAAAGATTATGTCGACGAAGGCTGTCGCTGGAAAGGCGATAGTGACATGGGTCTCTATAGCGGCTACTGGACGCCGCCCGAGGGTTCCAAGATGAAGTTTCGTGTGTGCCAGGACTTCTATCGAAATACATGGCTGGGATAGTACACGATTAGATGCACGTGGTATGGTAAGTCAAAGCTCAATTACCTCGAGAATCTCTCGCGGCCTTTTGGCATTGAGCTTAGATGATGGATCGTTTGGCGCACTGAGTAGAGGACCAGGGTGCCTCAAACGAGGGTGTGCAACATGGGCTCAAATTGAAAGTTTGTGAATCTTCGATGAATTTGGTGACTGCATACGGTACTTTGGTTGAGCGAATGACTCTAAACATACGGCTTAGTCGGACTATGCCACATCAGAGAATTGTCACGTGCAATCCTGCTCGTATTTCAACGATGATTAGGACAGTGAGAAAGAGCAAAGATGAAACGAGTGACTTCTTATATCCTCGTAGCTCATCGCACCCTCTTGAGTGTCCCTTGCGATGCTAGCACATCTCTTCGTAAAGTACCATACGCTGACATCTATCCCTCTTGAACCCCAATGAAATCCAAACGCTCAAGCATAATATACATGTAACATAGCTACCAGCGCTATACAAGGGGTATCGGATTAAACTTTATTGGATGCGTGCTACATCACTGGATGTTTTCAAGAAGAAAGAAGGGAGAAGGGAGAAGCTTCCCTCGAGAATTCCCCACTTCTCCATGAGGTTCATGCCTTTCAGAACCTAAGCGAACATCGAATCGTAATCGCCCTTACGGCGGACGGCTACACTCGGAACGATGGCCTTGGTCTTGACCTATCCACCCACTCAACCAAGCCGTGGTCGGCATGCGCCCAATAGTCCCTCGTCTTCTTGTAGAGAGCCATTCTTTCCGAGAAGCTAGAAACGGCTAGGATTTCTCGAAAGCCCAGTGGTCGCTCTTCAGCCGGCACATCATCGAAATCTATGGCTGTCCCTGAGTCTGCACGCTTCGATCGAACAACGGGAAGCTTCTTCTGAGTGGGTGCCCTCTGTGGTGGAGTCTGTCGCAACTCAGAGGCCGGTGGTGGCGGAGGCGAAGGCACTGGTGGGGCCTGATACACATATGGATTTGCTGTCGGTAAGGAGGGCATAAATGGATGAGAAGGCTTGGTCCTAAGAACAGGTGTTTCCTTGTGCGGCGGGAATGCCCTCATCGCCCCTTTGTCTTCTTTTGGAGACTCTGCCACTGGTGATTCGTGGTGCGCCTTCTGCCAGAACCGTGATGTGCTCGTCTTCTTTCTTAAACTATGTACTGACATCTCGCCTTTCAAGCTCCCGTCTGTTGGCTCAGGTGCCTGAGCATTCGAATTCGACCGCCCCCTCAACAGCGATATGGAAGTCTTCAGCGTCAAGCTTGGCCGGCCTAGCGTTGAAGCAATCGTGTGGGATCTTCGAGGCACTTCAATGTTGCCGTGGGCTACAAATGTATGCGAGGGCGCGTTGTCCGGCTCCAATGAGGTAGAGGAGCGTTCGATGCCAACAATAGGCACTGTCGCTCCTGGTATGCTCACGCCACCGACATGCCGTGCGTCAAAAGGTGCTGAGATAGTTCTTGACTTAGGCTTAGTCATTTCGATTGTGGACCCAAAATGTGAAGGAATGTGTAGTACGACAGGTTTGGCCGGGTAAAAGCAACGCGTTTCGACCCGAATAAGATGGTATGATGCAGAGGGGCGCAAACTAAGTGAGATGGCTAAGCGATGCAGCAATGACGGAGTACGAGACGTGACCAAGTCAACTCTTATCAAGTCGAGCGAACCGTAATGCTAAGATTGGTTGTCGAGAGTATTGTGATGCGAAGCAATTATCGCCATGGCCTTGGAGAGTTGGGGAGATGGATGCGAGTCGAGCCGTGACGGCACATGGCCCTGCACAGATCAAACCAGGGGTACTCCTGGCGAATTTTTGGTGCGCCAAAAAGACTTATGACGCGGGTTGAAGGAGGTCAGGTGGCTGAAGCGGAGAATATACCCCACGCCTCGCTGGAAGGGGTTTGAGACGTGAACCGTTCGAGCGCTGGGCAAGCGACTGGGTGATGAGTGATCCGTGCTTCGGTTCTGGCTTCGAGATGTTGATGAAGGTGTAAAGACCCTTCGGCAATGGCCAACGCGCGCGGCTTATTGATCACCCTCGTTTTAATATTGACCTGGGACCTGAGAAGTGTGCATCGGCCTTCACGTATCCGAAGTTGTCAGGAAGCATATGCCATACATGCATCAGACGAAGCGTTTAACAATCCGCCTTGCGCCAAATACGTCAGCCACCATGCGCTCTGAGGCTCACCGTCAAAGACTTCAGGAATCAGGTGGATCGGGCAGACTGCTTTCTGGGAAACCCGAGTGCGGGTTCTCCGAACTGCGGTGGGGTCTCAACAACAAAGTGCGTCCGTTGATCGCCCTCGTCAGATCTTGCCCGCACCATCGCATGAGCAACGCGCCATGGTGTCCACTACAACGTGGTCGCTATGGTAAGCATAACGGCTAATCAAACTTCAAACCGGGTAACAGAGATGCAGGCGCTGGTTCTGAAAGGCCATTGATGCTGTGGACCCTCCTTTGCGATGCCGTTGCGCAAGGTCGTTGTTAATCCCGAGGGCATTCGAGCCAAGGTCAATGGTCAATTGCTCGTGATGGTTGAATCCCAACAGCTTCGAAACCACGCAACCTGGACAAAATGGCCTGATGTTGTTTTCTGAGCGTTTAACTTCCAGAACTGGCAGGGCCGAGGCGTTGACCGACCCGTGTGCGCGGTCGCGAGGAACACCTGGAGAAGATTCCGTAGCCAGAACGCGAATTGCCTCATCATTTCCCCCGAGTGCCCTTAACAGCGCCGTGTATAGCTTAGGTCCCGGTGTCATTGTGGTTTGCTCGACAGACATGAAGCAGGTGTTGTCTCCAAGCTTTCCGTAACGTTTGAGGTGCGCGGTTCGAAGCTTGGCCATCTCCACCAATCACCGTTCATCGCGCCAAGCTCTCCGTGCCAAAGATGGGAAAGCTCGACCGGATTCACGGTCAACATGCTTGCGCACATCACTGAGCGAAGCTCGGAGGATCGATCACGTCCTTTCGTATCCAGGAGGCTCCATTATGCGACGACACACTGTTTGGCGCCTCCACGCATCGCGGAGCGCGAAGACGGGCGCTGTGGCGGCTGTCAAACTGTGTCAGGCATCTTTGCCTGTATATAAGAACAATGCGCTCTCGTTGCCTGACTCCCATCCCATCAAGCATCTGCAGCTTACAAGAGTCTGTCGTTTAATCGTCTATTCCTTCACTTCGCATTCTATTCTATCGTTCCTGGAGAACCAATCTCGGCCGGTCCTTTTCGCTGTACAACTTTTACCAATACCACATTCCCTCAAAGTAACGATATAACGACGATATCGATCTCAAAATGAAGCAGTCTATCATCGCTCTTTCCCTCGTCGGTGCAGTACTCGCCCGTCCTGGCGTCAACAGGTACAGCTTCGAGAAGCGCGAAGTTCCCCAGGAACACGCCCACAGGAACGTCAACCTCGAGGTTACCAAATCTCTGAACTTGAACAACCCGGACAAGATCCAGGACCCTGTCTTCGGTCTTCTCGGAGCCAAGGCTGCTGCGGAGGGTGCCGGGAGTATTGCTGATCCCGATTGTCTCCAGCAAGCCACAGCCGACCAGGCGTTCACCAACGCCAAGGCGGCTGGCGATGTCAACGGCATGACCTTTGCTCTGATCTACCGCGCCTTGGAGCGCAACACTGGTTCCGTTGGCCTTGCCTCTGTGCCATGCACCTCCATCAAGGCAGTCAACCCTGAGATCGCTGCCCTGCAGCAGCATCAGGACCCTGCCTCGAACGGTGCCGCTGCCCTTAACAAGCAGATTGCAACCGAACTGGCCGCGCAGATCAGTGCCATCGGTGGCGACCCAACTCTCGCCAACGAGGCCTCGACTTTCGCGCCCGGCCAGATTGGCGACCCCACTGCGAAGGGTAACACCTGTGATGACGATGCCGACGATGCGGGTTGCATCAACACCCTCGGCCTTCGCGTCAATGATCTGACTGAGGCCGAGGCCCTCGCTGCCGCTCAGGGTGGTGCTGGATCTGCGGCCGGAAATGGAACTGCCAACGCAGGTAGCGGCAAAGCAGGTAGCGGCAAAGCAAATCAGAGCAAAGGAAATGCGAACAACAATGCCAACAACAATGCCAACAACGCCGCTTGTGGTGCTGGTGCCGCTGCTGGTGCTGGTGCTGCGAACGGCACTGCTTCTGCAGGTGGCAATGCTTCAAACAACTCTGGTAACAATGCCAAATCTGGTAACAATGCCAAATCTGGTAACAACGCCAAATCTGGTAACAACGCTGCTGCCGGAGCTGCTGCCGGAGCTGCTGCCGGAGCTGCTGCCGGAGCTGCCACGGGAGCTGCCACTGGAGCTGCCACTGGAGCTGCTTCTTTCGGATCTTGCACCGACCCCACGATCACGTTCTCGCAGACCCCCTCTGACGGCCGTCAAGAGGCTGCTTTTGAGGCGACTGACTTGACCAACTTCCCCCACGGTTCAGCTCTTGGAATCGGAGTCATCTCCAGCTTCATTTGCGACCAGCTCGTGAACAAGTGCAAGGCAGACCAAGCCGCCGTTGACAAGTGCGACCAGGCTGATGCTGCAGTTAAGTCCTCTGGCCTCAAGGGACAGGCGGCGGCGGACTCTTTCAACAAAGCTCTGGGTTTTTAGGCTAGGCTAGGCGAGGCGATGAGAACCTTGCAGATGGAAAATAGTGCTGATCTTTTGGGGTCTCACTAGGGGAGATGGACTGTATGATTACGCTGGGTAGATAGCCTCTTGCGTCACGATTTTCCTCTTTTTATGCAGATACCAACTGAACCTCTTTACTGAGAAGATACTCTTTGCCTCACGTCTGATGTGCTTTGTGATCGTGTGCTGGACGTCGTTAATAAGAGAAATGTCCTGTTCCGAATGATCACTTCACCCTCCCTCGTCCCACTCTCTCGATGTCGCAATCATGCAGTGGTCGTTTGCAATACTGCCCTTCGTGGACTGCCAAACGTATGAAAAAGAGTGTGCGCACGACCTCAAGTCACACAGCGTGGTTCACGTAGCGCCGTTCACGTAGCGCCTCGTCGACATGGAGAAGTAGAGCTCGTTGTCGGTAGCCATCTCGCACGTGTGCGGGAGTTTTCCGCTGCGGATCGCTTGCATTACCGAACCGACGTCGACGCCAACCTCATCGCCTTTAGTAATCGGCTTGATGTCGATGTGTTGCACAACGAAGTTTCCGTAAGAATTTGATGAGATGTCGAAGGAAGCGATCCGCGTCTCACCTCTTTCCATTTTCGTAGTGTAGCTCGTTCAAGTCTTGGCTACAGCTTACACCGGAGGCGATCAGTCGGGATAAAGACCACGGGATTGGGTAACTAGCCTTTTTGTTCCTTCCGTTCGCTCAGGTAACTGTAAGCAAATTCGTCTAGCGGGGACCTAGATAATTACCATCCGAGTCGGATGCGTGGATCCGTGCCTGTGGTATCCATTTGTAAACACTAACAAAAGCACTTGGCGAGGAAACCTTTGGTACTCCGATAGGTCTTGCCAAGATGGGTCTCGAAGTCGCGCGCAGGGCTTTTGTGTATCCCAGGCGGATTGATGCTCTACATGGTGCTTAGCGAGGTTGGGGGAGAGAGTCTTGCACAGAAGATGGTTAGGAGGGTCTCGATCTAGAAAGAGGACGAGAACCACAAGGTTAATTCCAGAACCTCTTGTAAGAGGAGATCTGAGTATAAATGCTTTGGATCCGCCAGACCGTGTTAACTCCTCATCGAGCTCTAACATTGGACACCCGAATACAATCTTCGCAACATCACTGTCCTCTTTTTGGCTGATAGCTCAGAATGAAATCCTCCACCACCCTCATGCTTTTGACTCTAAGCATTCTCGGTCAATGTGACCCTACTTCAAAGCCTGCTCTGTCCGGCGACTGGCTTCCGTGGGGCAAGTTTCCCGCTTCCGACCCAGATGTTCCTCTGCAGCATCCTTCGCGTCCTTAGACGGGACATGAGCACAGTACCATCAGGCCACATTACAACATCCACTGACTTGACAGCAGAGCGCCTTAGCCAGAATGACTCCGCCCTCCTCATCGTCGATCACCAAGTCGGTCTGTATGAGCTAACCCGCGACTGGGACCCTACCATTTTCAGACAGAACATGATCGGACACGCAACGCTTGGGAAACTCTTCGAGCTCCCAGTAGTTATGACTACCTCCGCAGAGACGGGTCCAAATGGGCATCTGCCGAAGGAGATTCTGGATTTGTATCCCGACGTTCAAGTTGTGCAGCGAAAGGGGGAGATCAAGTAAGTTAGAACGAAGAGGTCGTCTGCCCAGTGAGACCGTAGGACCCAAGATGATTTGTACACAACATGAGTATGCTAACATTTGTGCGTGAATAGTGCTTGGGATAGCCCAGAATTCCGCGCTGCGGTCCGCGCCACTGGCAAGAAGCAACTCATCATCGGCGGCATTGTGACGGATGTATGCACGGCTTTTCTTGCACTGTCTCTCCGCTCTGAGGGGTTAGTCTGGAGTCCCACCACTGCTTCCCACCTTCGCCAAAGCTAATTAAACAAGTTACTCTGTCTTTGCCAACGTCGAAGCCAGCGGCACCACCAGCACACTCGCTCGCGACACGGCAAACCTCCGCATGCAAGCTGCAGGTGTGCACCTCGTTTCCTTCTTTGCCATCCTGGCGGACCTCATGCGAGACTGGAGGAATCCGCTTCCAGGAGTCGAGAAGATCGTCCCCATCATAAACGACTACATGCCCGCATATGGCTACCTGATGAGAGGGCATGCCAGTGCTATCTTGCAGAACGGAACGGTGCTTCCTGGGTCGGAGAAGTACATTTAAGTGACTGAAAGCAAGACGGGAGATTATGTGAGAGGGAGGGGATTCAACACGCTCGTTAGGATAGATTGACATGAAGACTCTGATACTTGTAGGAAAAGCGGGGAACGTGAGTGGGTATCTTAAAAGTCAAATAAGCAAAGCAAAGCCATCTCTTTCCCAATATCGGCCGTTTACAATTTCCTATCTTAGCATTGCCTCCTCCGTCGCTCCCGATGGCTGCAGTGTTTCTTCTTTCAGCAAGCGTGCTCCGCTCATCTTCCTCCATGCCCTTCCAACCCATCTCTCTTTCACACATTTCAGTATCACGTATGCGATGAGTCTGTACACGATAGTGCACACACCCAATGCCATGATGTAAATTTCGGGATCTTTGTTGAGTTTGTACAGTGCGAGTGCGTCCTCCCCTGTAGTAATAGGACAGCGTCCGTTGATCTCCTGGTACTCATCGCACGTGAACTGGACTCCGCGCAGTGTATATGGTGCCATATTTCCCATTGCCCATTTGATAGGTGATAGGTGGTTAAAAGCCTGCAAGAAACCAGGAATGTTGAGGGACATGACACCACCTTGGCAATTGTTAGCACTCCGTTCATAGATACAGGAGCGACAAGCTTAAGCTTACCCATGATCTGTGCTACGCTGAGGAACACACTCATGCAATTCACGCTGAAGCCAGTGTGGGTAAACAGCGTGTTGAATGTAATGCCCAGAGATTCACCACAGTTGACAATGCAGAAAGCGTTGTACGTGATTATAAAGAAGGTTTGGGCGTCGCGCTGCAGGCCGCACGCGAGGACGGCGAGACAAGAGAAGAGGATGCAACTTATGATCTCGAATGGAATTTCTAGGACAGTGTAGGTCAGGAAGAACGCCTCGACATTGTACACACGATCGGCATAGTCGCGGTAGAACACGTCGCGCTCGAGTGGATACACAGCGATGTTGTTGAGCACTGCAAGGAAATGGTCAGCCACAACTTGCATGTATAATGGCATTAGAAAGAATACTTACTGCCGACAAAGTACAGGGGGGCAATCTCGACGAGGAAGCCGAGGCGGTTCTGCACTGCGAAGTAGTTGTTCTTCAATGGTGCGAAGAACAAAGCAAGCACAATGGCTAGACCAGCAACCTGGCCGATACGCGCAGATAGCAGATCAGGCTGTCGGAAGAAGTTTTTGGTCGCTCTCCTCAGAAGGATCGATACCGCATTCGTGAACGAGGACGGCGCTCGTACCAAGCTTCCAAGTTCTGCTGGTGTAGTGATTGATCCTGTCCGAGCGATCGGGAATAAATCTGGTGTCCAAGACTGGATCAGCCCCCTCACTTTGGCCCGACTGGCAGCTTCACGCGACTCGTGTTGGAGATCGACAGTAATAAGATCCAGTGCAAAATCGGCAGGGTTGATGTGCTGGGGGCATTGGTACCCCTGTTTGGTGAAGTGGGACAACATCTCTCCGGATGGGCCTGCATAGACAGGATGGCCTCCACGAGCTAAGAGAAGAATGCTGCCGAAATGCGCAAAGATATCTGATCGTGGCTGATGAATTGTTACAATGAGTGTGCGGCCTTCGCTGGCGAGACCTTGAAGAACGTCCATTATGGAGAGCGCGGTGAAAGCATCCAGGCCGGATAACGGTTCATCAAGAAGGAGAACGCGAGGCTCCGTGAGAATCTGAACAGCGATGGTAACGCGACGTTTTTCACCGCCACTGATTCCCTTGATCAGATCGTTCCCAATGAGATTGTCCGCGCAGTCCTTTAAACCCATCTTTAGAAGTATATCTTCCGCTCTTTGCATCTTTTCTTGCGTCGTCAAAAATTTCGGTAGGCGTAGACCGGCAGCGTATCGCAATGTTTCGCGTACAGTAAGTGAAGCAAGAAGAGCATCGTCATCTTGCGTGACGAACGAGCATATAGCATGCACGACATCTTCCGATGGCGACAAGCCGTTGAATGACATGGCTCCGTACTTTTTGTATCTCGTTGTTAAGTCATCCCGTAGTCTGCCAGCCATGCAGTTGAGCAATGTCGTTTTGCCAGACCCTGAAGGGCCCATAATGACATTTAGCGTGCCCGGTTGGAACTCTGCGGTGAGTGGGTTGAGTATCGTCTTGGTGGTTTTCTTCCTAATGGAACGTTTCTCGAGATCAAGCCCGTATCCGTCGAGTCGAATGGTGACTGTGCGTACTTCATCTCGAGACCTGGCGACCATCTTCTCTTTGCCTGCTGATGCATCTACATTGGAGGGTCTAGCTCTTGCCATGGCGATCTCAGCATTCCAGAATTTGAGCAAGAGGTAAGCGCCAAAGTAGAAAGCGATACCGAAACCGAGGAGTGCAAGGATGGGGCGCCAGACCCAGTCTCTTGGAAAGCCTAAAGAGTCCAAAATGAACGCACCCGTGTATTCTTTACATGCTGGATTCGATACGCCACCTTCGAGCGGGCAATCATAAAACTGCCCCGTGAACTCGTTGGCAGCCAATGCGCCGAATGCGTAGAACACATAGGCGGTCCACTTTGTCCAACGAACGTAGATTGGTATCGTGTTTGACTGGATGAAGTAACCACAAGCCATAGACTGGAGTGTGTACGCTAAGTTTGCCACTAAGCTTGCCTATTGAGAGTCAGTGTGATCTCCGCTTGGGGTTTGGAGGACTTACCCCAGCAAAATTCCGCGAGATCGCGACACAAACCATCGCGAAGCAGACAGCGATGTATTGTTCTAGCAATATGACACTGAAGAAAGTAAGAAAGACTTCGCCGTCTTTCCGAAACCCAGCCATAAAGTAGAAGATGATCGAGAAGATCAGCGGCACCGGGATATCTTCGATCAGCAAGCGAGCTAGTCTCCTTGATATGAGAAAAGCTGGAATGCCGACCACCCCTTGCCGTGCCTCTTCGTCAAAGACATGGATGTCAATGGTTAAGCGGTATGTCTCGTAGAGCAAGATAAGGTAGCCCTGCATGGCGGATGCAATATACAGAGCACCTTGGCGGGACCGAATGCCGGAGAGGGAGCCGTCTAACTGTAAGAAGATCCAACCAATTATGACAGCCATAGCGATCGCTTCCACAAGACTGCCGAACATGCCCATCGGATCGCGCAAAGTGACGATCCAAGTCCGCGATGTTAACACGCGGATTTGCTGGAGAAGCGATATGTGTCTTGCCGGAGAGACTTTTGGTGAATTCCTGACGCCCGCCACCTTCTCATGCATTTCCTTCTCGGCCTGTAGTTTAGACGAGCGGTCCCTCCATGCCTCTGTGATTCGGTTGACACGGATCTGGGCTGCAGCCTCCGCTTCTTCGCTCCGGTTGTCGACGCTCACAACATCAATGAGAAATTCTGCAGGATTCGTGAAGGGAGGCATCTCGTGTCCTAGACTCTGGAAGTAGGGCAGACATTCGTTGGCACTCCCCGCATACGCGGGTTTGCCCCTTGTGAGGAGAACAATGTTATCGAACAGGGTAAAGATCTCCGACCGTGGTTGATGTACTGATGCCATTAGCTACCACAAACCATGTCTCTGTGGATACGCACTCGTAACAATGATGGTTCTCCCCTTTCGCGCTAGATTCTGTAGAGTCTTCACAATTCTGTTGGCACGTTAGTATATCGAATTTGGACAGCTTGGCGAGAATTTACTGATATGCACTGGTAGAGTCAAGCCCAGTGGTCGGCTCATCCAGCCAGAGTAAGCTGGGATTGGACAAAAGCTGCACGCCGATGCTGACCCGTCGCTTCTCACCACCACTGCAGCCGCGATGCTCGTGGTTCCCTATCCGCGTATCCGCAGCTTCCTTTAGACTCAACTCCATGATGACCTCCTCCACAAGCTTCTTCCTCTCCTCCTGACTGATGGACGAAGGCAGACGAAGTTGAGCTGCATAAGTCAAAGTCTCCCGGACTGTTAGAGTGGGCAGTAGAATGTCCTGTTGTATGACGAAGCCGGACTGTATTCGCGATGCATCCTCGCTCCCATTGAAAAGAGTCCGCCCGGATACTGATAGTCGATTGCCCTTCATCCGCCCGCTCATCTGGTTCAACAGCGATGTTTTTCCACTGCCACTCCCTCCAATAATCGCTGTCAGCGTCCCACTCGTGCATTCTGCCGAGATGTCGTCCAATATCTTCTTTGAATGACCGACCTGGGCCTTCGCACTCTTCTGGAAAAGCTTCGCAAGGGCACTTGGCGATTCATCTACAGTGACCGAAAGATGCTGCAGCTGAACGGATACGGGGTCAACTTCACGCAGCGAGATCGCATTCTCGACATGTAAGGTTGCGGACGCGTGTGTCGGTGTACGTCGTATTTCATCGATCTGCACAGCTGAAGCCACCACGCCGCCGCCATCTCCCATCGCTGGCGGTGCACTGTGCCGCTTTTCGTTCTCGGTCAAGTCTGTCATCGTCGCGATCACCAAACAACACCAAAAGAAGGGAGCGTTTGGAGCATAGTTGAGCGACACAATCACGACAGAAAGCTGAAGAGTCTGCGTTCCAGCCTGCACGCGAGCTGCAATATGCGCCTTGACTCCGCAGCCCCATTGTCCCCCCGGCCTCGCTAAGCAACCGATGTGGTGTGCAGGCGTTGCCGTTGGACGTGGCCGCCTCGCTTGCACGCTTCCCCAGGGTCCCTCCTCAAGGGACAACGATCTGGCGAGAAAATCATTTGCATGTTTCTGTAAGATGAGTGGTCGGCATTTTCGGAAATTGGTAGACACTATGAGGAGATTTCTGTGGAGGAATGGAGCCTGAGGTTTGCGATTGTTCCAGGGTGCAGCGCCCCCAAGGATCCCCGCACATCCACGTTTTCCACCTGCCGCAAGCGTCCCGACGTTCCATCAACGTGTTTCGTCTGATCCTCATATGCGAGCGTCATAACACATAGTCCGATTTTCGGTCTCTGAACTATCTAAAAATGTAAAAGTATGATCGATCTTGTGTCCGGTTACCTAGGAACGTTCCGGGCCTCTAAGACACTCAACGGTCGGTACTCGCATAGAGTGCATGGATCATGCTGGACTTGGGCGTCGTAACTCAAGCCAAGCGAAGAATGCAGTGAGATACATATCTGGCTAACGGCCTTCTGGAACAACACGTCGAAGCGATTACCTGTCTGACGCAGGCCCGCTCATCAGCTCGAAGCGAGCTTCCATAACAACAAGCGAAACATCGCACCCAAGCCGAAAGGCCTTCTGACTTTGCATGCTCGCCACTGTCCATCAACGTCAATTCACGGACTGACGCCACCCGGAAGAGAAATCGATGAAAACCAGGCCAATTATTCGAACGAAAGGTCTCGGTCAGTAATCACTTCCTCAATTCGATGGGTATGCGCTCCGCTGTAAATCCTTGGAAAATACCGCCGAAGCACTTCCATATTGTGAACGTTGCGACGATTTCGCTACACAAGTAGCTTGACATCCTGCCAACCGAGGCCCACACTCATCACACGCTATGGCCTCGGTAATCGTGGTTTGATCCCTATCGAGGATGACCAGGAGCACCAGTGCACCCGCGCGTGGCTCGGTGTTGCAATCCATTGGAAATGCCGGCACGATAATCCGTCCCATACACCCATCCGAAGCTTTATCCAAGCGAAGTGAAACGATACAGACAGCAGACACCAACAGATATGGTTGACGACACGACCTGTTTGCACGAGCCTTCGTGGAATGCGATGCCGAACGTGTTGAAGAGCCAGTTCGCATTTTGGTCTGATGTTCAGGCCTCGGTCTTGCGCCCATTTGCTACACTACCTTAACAGGGTATACGACAGCTGCCAAGGGCTGCCACATTATTAGCCACGGGAAGCCACACTCGTCAATTCACACCACAGTCTTCACGTGAAGTGCACAGCTCCCTGCAGTGTGCATGGTCAGCCCTACGAAGAGTCAATCATCACAGCACTCTAGAGAGCTGACCGGCTCACACTACCGATCAAGTGACTGGAAGCAGCTGCGACCATCCAGCGCCGTCGAGGGCGCCGCATACGCCTCATACGCCCGATGACCTCCAGTAATAACCCATAGGCCTAGGCGCGAGACGCTGTAAGGCACACTCTACCTCGTGGCTACGCTCATCGGTGAGCGCCCCAATGTTCGGAAGCAGCTTTGCTCGATTGGGGGATGTTCGCAGCTGCAAGGGCTGCTCACCGATCGCGAACGCCCACACAGCGATCACTCAGCGCTGGAACGGTCCCATGGGGTGCTTAATGCTCACCACCAAACAGGTATAATGGCGCAGCGGTGCCGCGCTCATGCGAACGGTGTGGGTGTTGATGAATCGCAGCCCGCCCTCCTGGGCAGACATTATTCCCATGAACCCAGCTCCACGCATGCGTGACAGTCCGGACACCGCCAGACCCAGACCAGCCTCGCCACAAATCCTTCCTGCTGCGTGCTCGAACTTCGCACGAAGATGCCGGCGATCTGCATAGCACCACAGGCATAATCGCAGCTCTGCTCAGCACGATCGCTGACGCAGCGGCCTCGAGTCCACGTCACCCGTCCCCATAATGCGCAGCCTCCGACTGCCGTCGGCAATAGTCGTCTCCTAATGACATCCGACCACGAGTGCCCACAGCCCAGCCCAGGTCTGAGGTTCAAGCGTCCTGAAACAAGAAACACGTCCGAGGGGCAGCAAGCCCACCTTCGGTACAATGCGGGTTTCGCCGTGGGGGTCAACTTAGTTCACCTGCTATGGCGGTGCAATATCTAGGGCTATATGCTGTACCACGTCTGATGTGTAGAAATGCATGTTATGTCAAGACAGGCACGCCGGCTGCGTACATATGTGCAACGAACCTATCGTGGGTAATTATAGCTGCAGGATCTATCTCGCAAACGTGCGGCCGATTGCAGACGCGATTCGATTCGAAAGAGGGGTGCGCCCTCGCCGGTGATCATTCACTCAAAGCATCTCCAGGTACATCCTTCCAGCGTCTACACATCCACAAGTCGCGGCCTCGTACTGTGTGAATCGCGATCGCCTCTCTCTCAGTTCGCCATACGTTTACCCGGAAGCGAGTGGGCTGATTCTGTACGGCCCAGCAACTGCTCCCCCCATCTTCTCGCCCACCCGTAATGTTCCTTCCGCTCCACAAACACCACGCACCCCCACGCCTCTACCGTGGCCGCGGACGCTGCCCCTGCCCTCCACGATCGCACCCGGATAAATGCACGCAAGCGCTTCGAGAGAACGAGCATCGGGCATTGCGCAGCATTGCTCTTTGATTAAGACATTCCGATAATGCTGGGAGCTAGCATGAGTCGCAGGGCCGCTCGCTAAGTTGAGCCAGGGAATTGCGTTGCGGCAGAGAGCGGGGCGAGCGAGGGGGGAGAAGCTCGGTTTGCTCGAATGGGCAAGGCGCGCGGAGACGCCGCAGTGCGTACAGATTCAGGGTGAACGAGTGGTGCTGGCTGGCGAGGATGAAGGGCCGATTGTGCTGCGAGTCAGACGGGGAATGGTGAAGGTAGAGTGGTATTGCTAGGCAGTTATGGGCGCGCTCCGTGCAAGCTAGACTTCGTGCCGAAAGATATTTCAGGCACGATACAGATGCCCAGTGACATTGTGTCTTGGACGGAGTGGAACATGCTTTGAGTAGGCAACCGCGCCGGCCTCCTTCCAGTGTGATAGAATGACAGTAAAGCAGATGACCCCCGTCCGTACAAGTAGCCCCAGCCGTGGATAGATCCAGAAATATAGGATAGCAGTACAAAAAGCAATAAGCCGTAGCCTTTGCAGAAACAGGCTGAAAGAGAGCCGCACCCCGTTTTCACAGACGAAGCCTACCCATGCCGAAGGAAATTAGATGCTCTTCGGTAGTTGAACGTGTGCGTAAAGGAAGAAGAGAGGATTTCCGGAGTGTGCCAACTCCATAACCCAGGTCCCACACCAATCCAGTTTGATGCCCAGTCCCGCCCGTCGATAACCGTGAGGAAAACCCAAAACTCCAATTTTCGAATAGATCGTGAACGTGATGCGTGCGTCGGCCGTATGCGTATGTGCGGAGTGCTTATGTGGCGAGGAAGTCCCATCCTTTTTGGTGGATGATTTTCTCCCAGTCCCAGGAGTCGGGGTCGTCAATGTCCATTAGGTGCCACACCTTGTCCACGACCTCTTTTGCAGAGGTGATGTTGCCCAGGCCTGTAACTGCCATCAGCCCAGTGAAAGCCCTGTTGATCTCGAAGCGTTGATCTTGTTCAAAAGCGGCACACCCCATCAGGAACAGCGGCAACAGAACGTTACTTTGAATCCAACCCTCGGCGGGCAGCTCGTTGATGTACTTGATCCCATCGTCGACAGCAGACCTGATATACGGATCCGGTTTAGACTTCTTTGTCGTCCGATACAGATAAACCCAGGTCGCTTGACGGTACAACATGGACAATGTGTAGCGCGGAGTGCCTGTTGTCTGGGGACAGACCCAATTGCGGAGACCTGTGTCAATCGCGTGAGCAGTAAGCAACGCCTCGTAGTCCATAATAGGTTCTATCTTTTCATCGATGCGTGTTCGGATCGTCCTCCTCAGATTACTGATTTTCGAAATAAACCCAAATAGTCCGTCGGAAACACCAATGAGGCCGGCTGTCTCAGGGTTTATCTCGAAAGGAAGGCTGAAGTTCTCCATCATAGGTACTTCGGTGCCATCGAGAGACGTAATCTCACTAGCAATCCAGTGATAGTAGAAGAACTCGTCGAAGAGGTTTTGAAACTCCTTATTTTGTGATTTCTGATTTAGAGCGATCTGTCTTGCGGCGATCATGTGCATTCGGTATTCCCCTGAGGTGTTGCCGTCACAGATGGCGTGTAGGAGATGAAGAAGTATCTGGGCCACGTTGGAATCTTCGTATCGCATAGTGCCACCCTCGCCAGCCTTCTGGCGCTGAAGATCTTGGTTCAGCAAGTGCAGGGCCTTGCCTCGGTGGAACACCTGCCTGTCCTCGTACTCCTGCGAAGGAGCTTGTGAACAGAGATGTGATGCCGACAGACACAGCACTGAATGCATTAAACCCTCGTGTTGAAGGGCCATTGGTAATAGTATCCTTGTGAATGGGTTTGTGCTTTGATCGCCGTGCAGACTAAGGACAGCGCTAGCCCTGCTGACGAAATGCTGCAATAGGGTCCGGTCGACGTCCGTCTCTACTCCTCCCATAAGCGGCGGCAGTTCGAATTTCACCTCGACGCTCATTCGCCGTGCTGTGTAGCCGTTAGCTTCCATCCGCGCCGGAAGAGGGCTGTAGTGACCTTCTGCTGCTCTTTCTTTGCCACTTTTCCATATCTCCACAGGCTTATAGCCTTCACAGTGTATATTGTTCTTCTGGCATGACAGACCTACGATGCATTAGCGAACCGCCAACTCACTTCACTTGGTATAATTACAAAAAGGCTTCGTCTCGTCGCACTTCTTCTTTCGCTTTCGGCACGTTGTACAACCCGTTTTCGAACGTGCCTTTGCTGCTTTAGATGCAGCGGTGGGGGAGCGAGGAGGGTGGATGCGTGGTCGACCTCTGGCGCGTCTAAGTCGCACTGGCTCGGTTGGTGATATTGGGGTGTCATCTGCAGCAGGCTCGGGCTTGACGTCGGACAGTTGGAGCTCGGTCTCCTCGATCTTGGGCACAATCTCATCGGATCCGTCTCTTGAACCTATGCGCCCTTCAGACAGGGAATCTGCGATGGAGACGCCATTCGAGTCGAAGGTGGGTGTGTTCGCCGGGGAATCGCTACTGGACGACATGGAAGGCTGAGGAGAGGAGCTGATGCTCAGGCGAGCTTGCGCTGCCGACGGCGATTGCCCGAAGTTAACGGTAGAGATCATTCGAGCGAGAAGAGGTAGGATCAATGGCTACCGTTTGTGGTAGACATGCATTGGACACGCGTTGCTCGTTGAAGGTGAGTAGCGCAGGCGAGGGGCGCCTCGAGAGCTTAATGCCGAGCGTAATCGCCGTGCAAGCGGATTGGTAGCACCCGTCGCACTGTAGGGGACAAGAAGAGCCCGGGAACTGCACACTCTGGAACGTATGCGACGCTCCAGGAATGTGAGGAAGCAAAGGGTCCAAGCCGGTCGCTCCAGCGGTCTCGAGACGGCAACGTTGCGGGCGGGGGTGAGGAGCCTTTAGCGAATCGTGCGACAAGCCAATGGTAGGTGTGGAAGAGCAGCAGCACAGTCGCACACGGATGCGTCCACGACGCAGTCAAGCAGCGTTTAAGCACAGCGCGGGAAAATCGGGTGGCGAAGAGCTGGGGCCTATACCTGGGTTGTCGGACGTGACAAGAGATAGAACGTGGTCGAGTGGGAGCGGAAGGCGCACGAGAAGATCGACCTGAGAGCGGGGACAGTGGAGGTAATACGCTTTATCGACTAGGGAGGAGCAGTAAAGAGCCGGGGCAGGGAACACGAGAAGGGGGCAACCCTGACAACGTCGCGGCCGGCTAGTGTACACTACGCAGAGGCGGCAAGGTATGGAAAACAGGTAAGGGCAGCTTTAAAATAACGATTCCTGCTGTGCCCGACACGATGACCAAGTCGATTCGACTACTACCGGACGAGCCACGCGAAGTGGAGCCTAGGAGCCAGCTGCTCTGTACCGATTGCTGGTCTCTCATATTCCAAGCGCGCCGACCAGCATTGGAAAAGAGCATTGACCAAGCAATGGGACGTGTGGATGATTGCCCCGGAAGAGGATCAATCATGCTCGTACTGACGCTGGTGAGCACTAGCCTCGACGAGAGACTGCAATCTCTCAAACGCGGGCGCATGTATATAACGTGCTGTAGTCCAGCCGTGCGTATTGTATTGCTGCTCCGACTGGGATACGCTTTGCTTCGAAGGCTTGTTCGTATGCACGTAGCCTGCTGTTCCTGTTGGCTGTCACATCCCGCGGGATGTCCGCACTGGTGGTGTTCATATGATGAACAGCGGGGAAGCATGCCATCGTATGAAGGCGGCAGCTGCTGCAGCCTCTTGTGATCTGATTCGTTCACGCTATCCACGGCCGAGACCGGCTCGTTCTGCCAGCCTGCCAGTCACTGCGGTTTCGTGTGCTTATTGAACGACGACCCAAACGCCATCAAAACGGCGGCTGGTCGCCCAAGCAGCTAGTGACGCCGCGATCTTTTGGTCTGGGCTTCGAGCATCCGGGTGGGCTCAGCCCCACTTTGCGAATACATTGCGCATTCCACTGGCGCCTCGAATGAATGCATCCATCAACGACGACTGCGACGTCGCTGTTCTTCTGCCGACGTAAGACGGAATACCACATTTGTCAACAATATGGTGATGACTGCGCTAGTCCCGCAGTGTCGAACGTTGGAAAGTTCACGCGCAGGGACAGCTCTGCAAGGGCCTCCGGGCGCCACGTCCCTACAGCATGCCGGATCTGGGGTCAGGCAGGACCGCACCGGCTTAAAGTTTGTTTGGGAGCGATGCATGGCCACAGCCAGCCAGAAGTAAGAATCAGCCACAAAAGCTGACGCCAGGCATCGGCGACGTCGTACAAGTCGTCGTGTACCAAGCGGAGAAAGAGCCGCTTCGACGCTGTCGCTACTTCGCGTCGTGATAACATCTGTTCTACTCACAATGCCATCTGGGTCGGAACGGGAGCGGGACGGCTCAGAACTTTACGCACGCTCCACGAGCTGGCTCCAAAAGGGCCGCTCCGTCGAACCCTGAGCCTTGACATCGGGATGAGCCGAGCGAAGGTGGAACAGCTGCGCAAAGATGGAGAGTACTCTCTCCGCACCAAACAATCTGCTTCAGCTGATGTTGCATGGCCCAAAAGGAGTTTCAGATTAGCGACTGGCGACGGCGGCGGTGGCTTCAACCAGCGTGTGAACTTGCAAAGTCATCTGGGCTTGTCACTGCCTGATTTTCTGACCTAGTATCAAATGTCAGAGCCGCAGTCGGCCCAAACTAGCATCAGTCGAATTAATGCTGCGGAGTGGAGACTGCAGTATGGCGCTGAAATCGAAGGTCGAAGCGAACCATGATCGCCGTCTTGCATTAGACCGTGATACCCGATGTGAGGCCGGCCATCGACGCGTAGCCCCTTGAGGTGAATGGCCAGGACAAGCGCTTGTGAGTCGTGAAAGAGAGCCATCGTAATAGTTTCGCTAGTCCATGATCACAGCCATGGCAGACAGACGCCAGCGCGGGTTCGATGTGGGATGAGGGTGTGACGTGCATACTTAGTGTGAGATGGCGCAAAGCTGCCTTGGGCAGAACTGGGAAGTGATTCGCAAGCGGGGCGGCCGGCCGGCCTACAGTATGGAACTTTGAAAGTGCCAGTTCCGACGTGGCTCAGCAACAGCAGTGTCGCGAGCCGATCTTCCTCCGCTAATGCACCGAAGATAGAAAATACGAGATGTTAGTGCGACTTCACAGCATGGTGCGTAAGCGGTCCCAAGGCATGCGGAGGAAGCGATGTTGGAAGCTATGCGGCGCTGTCCGACGAACTTGCAGGAGCTGGTACTCGGCGGTCTGTCTCCAGAAGAGCGGTATCACTAGTGATTCATCATCGGCCCCATTACGCTCCATGTGGCGTCTATTCACATGGGTATACAACCTTGGAAGACTGTCCATGCCGGGGGTTGGGCGGCGTGGGTGATCCGAGAAATGCCTGTCACGTGTATTTCGCATCACGTTCGCGGATGCCGCACAGCTGAGCGATTGGAGCGATATCTGCCTGAACTGGTCTTCCGGCGAAGTACGAGACCTGGACATAGATTATGAGGATACCCATGATGGGTGCTCATAGGTCGAGCCTTGGCATCATTCGGGCCGAGAGTTTTCCCGAAACATGCGTGAAAGCGCGCTCAAGGTTGGCGTTCATTGAGCTTCCACGGGAAGACACTCAGCAGAGTGCGGCCATGCTACCGCGTCGACCGTCTCATTCGCCTCTCTAGAGCTGCGCGCGCAGTTACAATTAAACACGCCGATAACATGTTTACGTTCACACCACTCCTGGGCGCGCAGTCGGCGTCGCCTGCGTCGCAATCACTGTTGGAGTTCGATGGCGGCATCAAGGTGCTCGTGGATGTGGGCTGGGACGAAAGCTTTGATGTGGAGAAGCTGAAGGAGATCGAGAAGTACGTGGTCAGCTCGCGCCACGCGCGCAATGTTGGCGAAGGGCGTTGCGCCAGGAACTTAGCTAGGAGCGCTTGCGCTCGCCATAGCCACTCCATATCAAAGAAATGTACTGACTGTTTTGTGGCAGACACGTCCCGACTCTGTCATTCATCCTTCTCACTCATGCCACCACTGCGCACATCGGTGCCTTCGTCCATTGCTGCAAGCACTTCCCTCAGTTCAAGAACATACCCGTCTACGCAACCACCCCAGTCATCTCTCTCGGCCGCACTCTCCTACAAGACCTGTACGAATCGACGCCGCTGGCATGCTCGACCGTGCCGGCGGATGCCCTCGCCGAGTCCTCCTACTCTTTGGGCAACACCAACCCCAATATCCTCATGCAAGCACCGACGTCTGAAGAAATCGCCAATTACTTCAGCCTCATCAATCCACTCAAATACTCGCAACCAACTCAACCTCAGCAGCTGCCGAACACACCGCCTCTGGGCTCCCTCACAATCACTGCGTACAGCGCTGGACACACATTAGGAGGAACCATATGGCACATCCAGCATGGCATGGAGTCTATCGTGTATGCGGTTGACTGGAATCAGGCCAGAGAGCGCGCATTGCCGGGTGCTGCTTGGTTTGGTGAGGTCGGAGGTGAAGTCATCAAGGAGCTGCGCCGCCCCACGGCTATGATTTGCAGCAGCAGAGGAACTGGCCTGAAGAAAGCCGTAGGGCTCAACCAACGAGACGAAGCACTTGTCTCTCTAGTAAGAGAGACTGTCGCCAACGGTGGCTCGGTGCTGATACCCTCCGATTCGAGCGCACGAATTCTGGAATTAGCGCATCTCCTCGAAGAGACATGGAAAGAGACGGGCAGCCAAATGAACAACGCAAAGGTATACCTTGCTAGCAGAACCGCTGGAGCTACCATGCGTTATGCGCGAAGTATGCTGGAGTGGATGGAAAAGGGTATCGAGAACGACTCATTCGATTTCAAGCATATCACACTGCTCGAGCGAAAGTCACGTGTCACGAAGATGCTGGCACAAACAGAACCTCGTGTGATTCTTGCGAGCGATGCCTCGCTCGAATGGGGCTTTTCGAAGGACGCAGTAAGAAGTTTGGCATCGGACTCTCGCAATCTAGTCATTCTGACAGAGCGTATTGGAGATTTTGGAAGCTCGAATAACGCGCTAGGAAGATATTTGTGGGAATTTTGGAACGAGAAAAACCCGGCAGCTGAGGGAGACGCGATTTCCGTTGCGTCTTTCTCCGGCGAGGGAACGCAAGTTTCATCAAGGTCGGCCCGAGCTGTGGCGTTGGATGGCCAGGAGCTCCCACTGTATCAACAATATCTCGCGAGGCAACGCCAACTCCAGACTACCATGCAAGGCGATACGGGCGCTGCGCTAGAGACATCAGGTGCCGTCGGGGACGACTGGTCGGCGTCTACGTCGACGACTTCCGAAGACTCTGATGATGAACATCAGGGAAGGCTGCTGAATACGGCAACAATCCTGCGCCATACACGAAAAAAGTTGGGACTAAGCGATGAAGAGCTCGGTGTCAAAATTCTTGTGCAGCGCAAAAATGTGCACGACTGGGATGTCCGGGCAAAGAGGGGAGACGAGAAGGTGTTTCCTTTTGTGGCCAAGCAGCGCCGAGCGGATGAATTTGGCGAAGTTATCCGCCCAGAAGAGTTTGCTCGCGCTGATGAAGAAGAGGCAGCCCCGGAAGCACTACGAGAGGGGGCGAAGAAAGAGAACGAGGTGGGCCAGAAAAGGAAGTGGGAAGACCTGACGATTCAGACTCGCGACGGAGGGCGCCAGAAGAAAACACGGAAAGCAGACACAGACGACAAAGGTCCGAACGATGGTGGCGAGGCTTCTGATGACGAACCTGATGACGATCTCGAGCACATCGAGGGCCCGTCGAAAGTCATATTCGAAACAGAAACTCTCCAGTTACACTGCCGCATCGCCTTCGTCGACTTCTCTGCACTGCATGATCTGCGCATAATCAACAACCTGCTGCCTCTCATCCAGCCCAGGAAGCTCATTTTCGTTGCAGGCGACGAAGCCGAGACCGAGAAGCTAGCTGAGGAAGCCAGGACAGTACTCGCTGCACGCGCCGGCGAAGCCTCGAACGCAGTCGACGTTTTCACACCCGATCTGGGCGACACGATAGACGCCAGTGTCGACACGAACGCCTGGTCTGTAAAGTTGAGTCGCAGCATGGTACGAAAACTGCAATGGCAGAAGGTTAGAGGCCTTGGTGTCGTTGCAATCACTGGGCGATTAGCAGCAGCCTCCCTCGCCTCCTCGGCCGAAGAGGAGGAAGATACGCCTGCGAAGAAGAAAGCCAGACTTGACGCCGTATCGTCGACGGCTGAAAACGACAAGATGGACGCGACGCCCATCCTCGATGTCGTACCCGCCAACTTCTCCACTGCCGTCCGCACCGTGGCACAGCCCTTCCACGTGGGCGATCTCCGCCTGCCGGACCTGCGCAAGTTCCTGCAAGCTGCAGGCATGACCGCGGAGTTTGGAGGAGGCGGTGTGTTGGTCATCAACGGGAGCGTGTCCGTGACGATCAACAAGCTTACGAACAGGGTCGAGGTCGATGGCGGTGCCTACAACCTAACAGATCGCAAGAGCGATGGAGTCACATTCTACAAGGTGAAGAGGAAGATCTATGAGGGATTAGCAGTTGTCGCGGGTAGCTAGAGCGTTTGGATTTGGCTTCAGTATGTAGTATACCATTTCAAAGGTTGTACAGGTATGATATCAATGTACTATGGAATTCTTAGACTTCGAGATACCCCTTGCGAGGTCAATCCAGATCTGGTTGGTGCTATGATGCTAACGTTTGGAAGTGCCGTCGAAATCTGAAGAAGTTGCTCGCATATTGCCATGCCAATGCCTTCCGTCGTGGGGGGCTGGACTAGTGCATTCCATGTCCGTCTATACTGATCTCAACGTCCAACACTAGTAATGTGCATGAACGCCACAACGTGGCCGATGCCAGTATCTAGTCAACACACACAACTCAACCCCGGATTCATCGTCTACACGAATCCCCAGCTATTTCTTTCTACCAAGATCATTTGTTGCAATATCACTTGCATCTTTGTCAGATACGTGTGTGCAGTCAAGAAGTCGCCCGTTGGCAGATCATAATTCTGTCGCAATCGACGTTTCCATGCGGAACACTTCACAGATCCACAACACATGTGGAATTCTTGATCGTTTACACAAGATTCACATCGATACGTCGACGTGTTGCCGATCTGGTTTCTTCATTGCACCAGTTCCTGCTTCACGACGCGCTTCAAGCCCAGGCAACGGATGTTCCTCTGTTCGCAGCAGCACTCACAACGGTCACTGTAGTGCTCTTCACGTTCGGTAGACATACTGCGCACTTCAACTGCACAGGTAGGTGTGTATATAAACCACCCTCAACCACAGTACTTCCCCCATCTTCACCTCTCTCGTTACATACATACTTGACACACCACCTTCATCGTTGCCTGCTTGCCGTTAGTGCAGCAACATCCGCACGGTCGCTCGTTCCCCCGCATCTCATACTTCCTATCTCCTCTTTCCAACCACCTCCCCAACAGCCCTCAAGATGTCCGGCCCCCCTCCTCCTCTCGGTGAATCCTGGTTCCCCAATGTCGGCGGCAACATCGGCCTGAACCGCGAGCCGGTCCCCCCTTCTTTCCACCCTCCACATCCACCCCCTGGCCCACCTGCTGGTCCTCCTCCCGCCGAAGCCCAGGCTCAAGAAACCCCCGAACACATCTCCCCACCCACAATGACACACCACCTCCCCGGCCTCCCCACCGCACACACCCTCGGCCCCTTCCCCCCGCCTATTCTCGGCATGGGCATGGGCATGGGCATGCCTCTCCCCTTCGGACCCGTGATGGGCATGGGCTTCGGTGGCGTGCAATCCGCAGGCCCTCTCGCACCACCGCGGATGCCCTGGAACACTCCCGGACTCCTGGGCAACCCGTCCACGCAGCACGGCGCGTGTGTCCCTGGTATGCCGTGGCTAGGCTTCGAGCGGTGCGTGGATGGCCCGCCGGTGCCGGAGGGTGTTGCGGGTGTCGTGCCGCCGTTTGCGCCCGGACAGCCGCTGTGGAGCGGGGCAGGGATTCCGGGACTAGGTGCGATGGGCATGGGAATGGGAAGTATGGGACTCGGTATGGGAGGATTCGGCATGGGCATGGGCGTGGGCTTCTGGCCCGGCATGCACCGCCCCGCGCCCGGCATCATGACCGAAGCCCTCGCGCCCCCGCAACCTCCGCAGGCCGACATCACCTCGCTCCCCGGCGGCGTGCCCCCGGGCATGACGCACGTCGAGTCGACCGAGCACACCATCGTGCACCTGCTCAAGGGCCCCGTGTTCCCCTGGCTCAACCACGGGATGCCCATGGAGGTCGAGGTGCTGTATGTGAGCTGCAGCACGAATATCAATCGGCTGATCGAGGTGTGCAATGAGAATCAAGATTGTGAGGGGTTCGGGATTAGCGAGGTGCATGAGATGGTGAATGGGTTGTGGGAGAAGGGGCAGACTTTTGTGTATGGGGAGCCGATGAGTTTGGTGCTAACGTTGGGGGATGCGGGGTGGAATAAGGAGAGGAATAGGCCGGGGGGCCGGAGTTTGCATATTTATTTTCATAAGGTGTAGGAGGGGTGGGGAAGAGAGAAGGGGTGAGATGGCTAGACAGGTGGCGTGGTGCTGGTACGCTGGCTTTTATTTGAGTTGGTAGACGAGACGATCTCGGCTGATCGTGGTGGCGCCTGAGGTAGCGTGTGTGCGTTTATGTCGCTTTGGTAGGTATGTGGAGGATTTGAGCAGGCATGTTAGTTGGGACGTACTTCGACCTTTTTCTTAAGTTCACGACATCGAACACAAATTCTCAGGTACCAATTGGTCATCAGTCATCCAGAAAGATCCTTCAAAATGCAATGTCGTCTGTTGATAACTATATACAAGAAGCGAATACAATAAAGGCTTCCATCGAATCATAGCAAATCCAGTAACGCACCAGGAACAGGAATTCACATATCCCTTCACATCCCCCTAGCCGCCGAATCTGCACGCGCAACCTCCATGCTCGCAAGTCTGCGGCTGTGACGCTTAGCGGCATTGGTGCAGGCACCTCCAGAGCAGGCCTCATACAGGCTGATAGCATCGTTGCCACCGCAGACCTGCTCCTGGTTGCCGGAACACTTCATCAGGCAGTTACCCTAGGTTGCTGTCAGTTCGAGATGCTTGCATGGCAGGAGGGAAACATACCACTCCACGAGCAGACGCCGGTGCCCGGTCATCGGCAACGGCGCTGCCGCAGTAGCACTGGCCTGGAATGTGTCAGCTTTGTCGTAATGAGGGGGAAGGATGTAGACCCACCGGAGTACTCCAACCCAGCGTATGACTTGGACTTGCTTTTACAAAAGTCGATGCACTTATCCACCGTCATGTCATCCCCCGTCAACAGCTCCTCACTCAGCGTCCTCTCCAGCGCATTGTCCTTTCCACAGCCGATGTACTTGAACCCCTTATTCGTAACATCCACATAGCCAGCGAGTTTCGGGCTCAACGTGCTCTCCAGCTTCGGCGCATTGCAGTTCTCCGTCTTGGTGGCAGGCTCGGGTCCGTAGGAGACTTCATTGCAGCCCGGCAACGCATCGAGGACGCCCGCGACAGGCTCGTCAATCATGGAGGGCAACTTGCACTCTTTCGTCTCATCGGGGGAGTTAAAATCCCCAAAGGCTTTCTGCGCGCAGTCCTCCACGCCGTCCGGGCACATGTCTAGACCCTTCTGCAACGCATCGACGTCCCACCCGTTCACGAAGTCGCCGTGGTACCCGTACCCCGTTGCGTCGCCGTTGGCAAGCACGAATGGCTGCTGGTCGCCGTACCACATGTCCTGGAAGCCGCGGGTGTCGTAGTAGACTTCCGAGAAGAGGGTGACGAGGTGCACGGGATGGGTCTTAGGGCAGCGGCCGCCGTCGTAGTTTCCCTCCTCAGGGTACGAGACGTGCGACTTGTGGTCCTCCGAGTCAGTGTTTTTGCCGTCCCAGCACGCGGGGAAGGTGACCTGGGCGCGGATCTGGTCACATTTGTCGGTGGGCAGGTGGCGGATATCGGCTTTATCGTTGGTGGCGGAGACGCACTTGTAGGAGACGGCGCGCGAGGCGAAGTCGTCGGTTTCGTTGCGCTTCATGGGATCGCCGGCGAGCATGCGGAAGTTTTTGGGGAATGCGGTGAGCTTGTCGTTGTCGGGACCGGGTCGCGTCAAGTAGTATACTGCCATGCCGCCCATTTGGCCGCCATCGGTATCGCCGACAATGGGAACGTCGAGGAAGCTGCCATTCTGTGCTTTGAAGTAGAGCTTCGGGGTCCAGTAGTTGGACAGATCTGAAATGTTCAGCGCGTATGCTGGTAGGGAGGTTCAACTGGTAGGTACCTTGCTTGATGTTGCAAGTAGAGCAAGATGAAGCCCGAGCATCGTCATATGTCATGGAGAAGTTGAAGCCTGACCCGCCGGTGATGGTGTGCACATGGCCAGAAGCAACACCCGGGTTGACAACGGGATCGGCTCGCTGATCGAAAAGACGACTTCATCTGTTAGTACTCCAGTATCCCAAAGTATCATGCGAAGTCTACGTACGAGTAACATTGCACGACGAAGGTGCTGCTTGCGGGAGCTGCTAGCAAAGCAGCGAGGCCAAGGAGATACTGCATACTGCTGGAGCACGAGACTTGGGCAGCGATAGAGCGATTTCTCAACGAGGCAACAAGAAAAAGAGTGACGGGAATATATTCACGGAGAGAAAGGCACAAATAAAGGAGCGGCACAGGTGTCAAACCTGCCAAACGAATGTATGAAAAGAAGTGAGGGTGAAGGTGAGAACGGAGTTGGCCCAGGACTTCGCAGAACTCGGGGATGTCGCTCCAAAAGTAGTGTACAGTGGCTTACCTTACTCTACCTCGTCTCACCCATACATGCCCGACAAACTGGTACTGTCCTTATCTCAATTTAGCAAGAATGCACCTAAGACAGTCGAGCGTCAATCTAAATGAGCAACCTGCGGGTTCCTGCAGACGCAAATGGACAGCAGGAGGAGGGACACGACCGAATTGGTGCGTCGCCAGGCGCCGCTGTAGGTTGAGCGTTTAGCGAGGGCAGCGGACTTGTTTCGAAACTGGTGGCTGCGATATGACTGCACGGGTGCTGCACGCTGCAGGAGCATGGCGGCGTGATAAGGGCAGAGCCTTTGTTCCGAGTGAGCTTCTACGGCATGGTCGAAGTACAGAATCAATTGCGAAGGGGGCGGACGTATGGAGAAAGTGTAGGACTGTTCTCCTGGGGCGTAGATAGGACTTTGTCTATTTGTCGGTGTTTGAAGGTGTCAGGGCACCGTAAGCGCGCTCGCTCCGTCGTGAGCCGCTCGTGTTACCGTGAGAACCCCCGCAATTTCCACTCGCATGGAAAGTTTGGATTGCAAATTGGGCAGCAGAGACACGAGTGTTCACTGCCTTTAGTCGATCGGTGTAAACTAAGAGAGCGCTTGCTATATACAGACAATTTGAGTGTCATCAGTTTGTGTCGGCGCGACTGGCCCTGGTTCATTGGATAGAAAGATGGGGAGAAATCTCCACGGGATTGCATGCATAGCGTCAGATCATTGGGAGGAGCTGTCGAAGGACGTAGTCAGGACAAAGGTATTAATGGCGGCGACGCTATGATGGTCGTCAGGTTCTAGCGCCGAGGCTTTTGGGTTAGCTCGCGACTTCTCATTGTTGACATTGGCCTCAGATAGTGAACCATATCCGAGCCTCACGTGGATGGCAATTGCGGTGTGTCTGAGCTTGGGCTTGCGCCTGAGTTGTATTACATTATTATCCCCACAGGGCTTGGTCGTGGCTGCCTCTGTCACGAACAGAATGCCTGGCCTTCTCATTCCTTCTGTATCGTACAAAACCTCTTACTGTGCATTTTTACTTGGCATGGAGATTTGCTCTATCCAGCCAGTAGGACTGTATCCTACAATATCGTACAAGCACCCGACGTTGTGACCAAGCGAACTTCTAAGGCTTCTCCGAGGGTTTGGGCGGCTCCGTCAGGGTGCCTTCGGGAGCATCGTCGTCGCCTTTTACGTTGGAGTTGGGGTGGAAATGGGCTGAGCGCGGCGAGGTGGACCCATCGTCCCAGAACTCGACGTCTCCTCCAGAGCTCAATGTGCCGCGCTTGATGAGGTCGCCCTTTTCGCGCATCAGGTCCTCGAGGGTGACCGACTTGTCCGAGAAGATCTTCATGTGATCGCTGATGAGATGGCGGTTTTTGCAGCCCGGGCAGGATATGAGGACAGTGCCGTGGTGATAGCCTTGCTTGGAGACGCGGTGCGACGAGCGGGTGGTGCAGGCCTTGCAGGTGAAGGTGAGCTCGTAGGCGGGCACCTGGTCGCGCTCCAGCCGCGACTCTGGGGCCGCCGTGGTCGTGCCTGGCGAGTTGCTTGCTGGCGTCGACTCGTAGCGAACAGCTGCCCGGGGCAGGTGCGGCCGCGCTAGGATGGGCAAAGGGCGACGCAGCGTCGACGTTGACGTTCGCGGCGCGTGGAAAAGTCGCCTTGCCCCCGGAATGCATTCCGAGAGCGCTGCGCGCGCCGCGCGGGGCGCAGGCGGCCGCGCGAGGCCGCGGAGGAGCGATGAGGGCGCAGGCGGCATGGCTGGGATGCAGCAGAGGTGGACAATGGCAGAATCGAGAATGCGCAAGGGAAGGGTTGGTGTCGATGGTGTTGAGCTAAAGCTGCATGGATCCAAGCAAAGGCACTGAGTGGCGCGGACCGGCTTCGTCACTGGTTGCGGCGGGCCCATGAGGAACATCCCCGCATAGCAGACCGTCGTCGGCCAGCCTGGCGTCCTCCCTTCACCTTCACCCTCACCCTCACACGCACGCAGACGCCTCCCTGGGGCCAAGCATCGTCGCCCTTCCCTCCTTCGCACCCGGGGAAGCCCTGCCGTCCCCTCTCAGCGCCATTGCCGCGCGTGCATCTGCCAGCGAGCTCCGCGCGCAATCAGCCCACAAGCGCATCGCCACGGCAACACACAGGCACCCCCGGCCGCGAGCAGAGCTGGACGCCGCGTGAAGTGAGAGAGAGCGCCGGCGGCATGATTGCGGGACGAGGACGCCAGCGGATACGGCCGCCGCGACGAGTAAGCTTTCAACCTTTCACCTCGAGCGCCTCTGCCTCGGTGCTTCCACCCTGCCACACCCCACTCTCCACCAACCCACCCCGAGAACAGCCATGCCACCCAACATGGCGTTCCGCCAGAAACCCAAGATCAGGGTCCCTAACAGCTTGAAGGGTCTGCACGGCGACGAAGTCGACTTCGAGAACACATGGGTCACCATCGAGGCCGCCTTCCGCGAGATCCACACCAAAAATGCCTCGCGCCTGTCCTACGAGGAGCTGTACCGCCATGCCTATAGGATAGTGCTGAAGAAGAAGGGCGAGCAGCTGTACAAGAACGTGCACGACTTCGAGAGGGCCTGGCTGAGCAAAGAGGTCCGCGGCCACATTCAGCAGCTGCTGTCCCCCAACCTGCTCGCGCACTCGCAAAGCGTTGCCAGCACCACGGCCAACGAGCGTCGCGTCTCGGGCGAGAAATACCTCAAAGGGCTCAAGCAGGCGTGGGGCGACCACCAGGTCTGCATGAGCATGCTTGCCGATGTGCTCATGTACATGGTCAGTAGACGCCCCTCTAGTTTACGCCGCGCCTGGCGAGCGACAATGCTGATTACATGAACAGGATCGCGTCTATTGCCAGGACCACCGACGCCCCTCTATCTACACCTCCGCCATGGTGCTCTTCCGCGACGAGATCCTGAACTCGCCCCTCTCCGTGGCCGACGAACGTACTATCCTCGGTCTTTTGAACCACGTCATTCTCGAACAAATCCAGATGGAGCGCGACGGCGACGTTATAGACAAGCACCTCATCAAGTCGTGCGTTCACATGCTGGACGGGCTTCACGCCGACGACCTCGAGTCGGAGGAGCAGCGGCTGTATCATGTTTCGTTCGAAAAAGAGTATCTAGACACGAGCAGGGAATTCTACCGGGCCGAGTCGGAGCTGATGCTGCGGGAATCGGATGCTGGTGCGTACTGCAAGCGCGCAAAGAAGCGCATCCACGAGGAAGAGGACCGCTGTCGTGCGACGCTTATGGAGTCTACTACATCTAAGATCCGGGAGGTAGTGGAGGCGGAATTGATCCAGGGCCGCATACACGAGTTAGTCGAGATGGACAGCGGCGTCCACTTTATGATCGACAACGACAGATTGGAAGAGTTGAACCTCGTCTACGATCTGAATGCACGAGTGGATGAGAGGAAGTCAGAGGTTACGAGGTCTATTCAGAAACGCATCATGGAGCTGGGTATCGAAATCAACAACGAAGCGCTCGCCGCATCACAAGCCCCTGCGTCAGCACCGGCGGCTAGCACGGATACCGGAGACAAGACCAAACAGGCCCAGGAGAAGAACGTCAATTTGCAGACCGTTGCTGCGATCAAGTGGGTGGAAGACGTTCTTGGCTTGAAAGACAAGTTTGACAGGATCTGGCGGCAATCGTTTGACTCGGACAGTCTTTTGGATACGGCCATGTTCAACAGCTTCCGTGATTTCATCAACTCGACCGCATTCCCCCGCTCTTCTGAGAACATCTCGCTATTCATTGACGAGAACATGAAGAAGGGCATCAAGGGTAAAACCGAGATGGAGATTGACCAGGTCTTGGACAAGGCGATAACCTTGATCAAATACGTGCAAGACAAGGATCTCTTCGAGCGATACTACAAGAAGCACTTATGCCGCAGGCTCATCATGAACAAGTCCGTATCGAACGAAGTCGAGAAGCAAATGATCGAGAAGATGAAGCAGGAGCTCGGTCCCAGCTTCACCTCCAAGCTCGACGCCATGTTCAAAGACATGTCCATCTCCGCCGATCTTACGAGTGGCTACAAGGAGCATGTCGAAGGCCTCGGCGACCGCGACCCCAAGCGGATCGACCTCGCGATCAGCGTCTTGACCAAGATGACTTGGCCCATGGAGTCCATCAATGGCTCAGGAGAGGCCCAGGAGGGCAACCGACCGAAGTGCAACTTCCCGCCAGCCGTGGATAAGGTCAGACGGGGCTTTGAGCAGTATTACGCCGAGAAACACTCTGGACGAGAGCTTACATGGCTGCCAAACATGGGTACTGCAGACATCAAAGCTGTGTTCCCCAAGGTTCCCCAGAAGGATGGAACCTTCAAAGAGCGCCGGCACGAGCTCAATGTGTCCACTTATGCGATGGTTATCCTCTTGCTATTCAACGAGCTGCCCGCCGACGAGTGCTTGACCTTTGAAGAAATTCAAGCACAGACGAACATTCCCAAGAACGATCTAGTGCGCAACCTGCAGTCGCTTGCAGTCGCTCCTCGGACGCGTGTGTTGCTCAAGGAGCCCATGACCAAAGAAGTGAAGCCAACCGACAAGTTTTTCTTCAACGAGGGCTTCAAGGGCAACTTTGTGAAGATCAAGGTCGGTGTTGTGAGCAGCGGGAACAAGGTTGAGAGCGACCAGCAGCGGAAGGAGACCGAGAAGAAGAATGATGATGAGCGCAACTTTGTCATCGAGGCTGCTGTCGTTCGTATCATGAAGTATGTCACTCAATCACTGGTCCAATCCGTGCCACTCACTAACGAACAACTAGACAACGCAAGGAGCTCCCGCACCAGAAGCTGGTCATCGAGACGATCAGCCAGCTCGCCTCGCAATTCAAGCCCGAGGTGACAATGATCAAGAAGCGCATCGAGTCGCTCATCGAGCGCGAGTATCTCGAACGCATCGAAGGCGCCGCGGTCGATTCCTACCGGTATCTCGCATAAAGCGTAGCATCACTCATCGCGCGTTTTGGCGTTCTAGTCTGCATCTGTTTACTATCTGTTTTGAGGGGCGGACCCTCTGCATACTGCATACGTGCATGTGGACACGGCGTCCGGCATTTCCGCGCTGGTTATGCAGCGTGTGTATCATTGGCGACAGTGCTTTTCGGGATGGGATGGGATGGGATGGGACAGGCGTTATGGAGACTGGAAGAGATGGACTAACGGCCGAGTAGCTAGTTACCATTGTCGCCTAGTACGCATTCGAATCGATACGATTTACTCTGAGTTGGAGGTCGCAGACTCAAAAGATGATTCTGTAGAATGAATTTCTGGTTATCGACGGTGAGGTTGCTCAGATGAACTGACGGATAGGAAGCAGTAGAGCTGCTTACATCATACCATTAGGGTGCTTATTCGGCGGAAACTAGGTCTTTGGAATACGACACGAGGTTAGCGCATAATCACTAGCGCAATGTCATGTCTATATGCTTGCTGGACATGAGTATTCGGCTCCCGTCTTCCACATCGTAAACCGAATGACACCGCGCCTTCAACATTGTGCATTTTAAAAGAGCTGTCAAAGCACGATCCTCATTGGCGCTAAACACAAATCAAGCCAACCCGTGTATCAGGAACGGTTCATTCGCCGTGACAAAGGCAACGGCCAGGCACACCTGCCTGGCCACAGGTAGCGACCATGCCCTCAGTCGTATCGCGAGTCACGAGCCCGCCAGAGCGCAAGAGGAAAGCTCATGCTAAGTCCCGCAAGGGTTGTGGGAACTGCAAGCTCAGACGAGTCAAGGTCAGTTGCCTGCCTTCTTTGGCCTGCGTCAGCAGATGCTGAACGACCGCAGTGCGACGAGGATAAGCCTAAGTGTAAGAAATGCGTACTATACGGCGTCTCCTGCGACTACGATGGCTCCAAGCCCTCGCTTGATCTCAGCGCCGAAGGTGCCTTCCAGGTCAATCTGCCGCGTGCGGAAGCAACGCTTGACTTCAGCGTTGCACCGGAGAAGCCTCCCGTATCGCTAAGCAAAGTGAATGCTGCGGTGGTACATCATTCGCTATCCGATACTACAGACAACCGGGCAGACGGCCTAGTCATGGCGGGGCTCCCGCATATGCATCGATTCTCTGTGTGGACATTCACAGAAAACGACATGGAGATCGTAAAGAGGTTCCAAACGCGGACTGTGTCTACCATCGGGAGTAAAGAGGCTTCTTCCACATATCGAGGTTGCATTAGCCACTTAGCATTCAGCGTAAACATCCCGTCCATCACTCGTTCCATCGGACCAAAGTGACTGACAAACTCCAGCACCCCTTCCTCATGCACATGGTCCTCAGCCTCACCCTCCTCCACGACGCGCACCTCTCCACATCCCCGTCCTCCGACCTCGCCACGTCCTTCCAAAATGCCTCCCTCACGCACTGGAACACGGCCACCAAGCTCTTCAACGCCCTCCTCTCCCGCCCTATCCCCCCCTCCCACCGCGATGCCATCTGGGCCACGGGCGCCCTCCTCGGCACCGCATCAATGGCCTACATCGAGTCGTCCGACCCGGCGCACGCCTGGCCCCTCAAGCCCCCTGACCCAAACGACCTCAACTGGCTCAAGCTCGCCGAGGGCAAGCGCGCCATCTGGCAGATTGCCGACCCCAGCCGCCCAGACAGCATGTTCTACCAGCTCGGCAAGCACATGAACCACACACAGCGGCCAGACTGGGTGGCGCAGCCGGATTTCAGCTCCGTGCCGCCGCGGCTGGCGCGGCTGTTCGACATCACAGAGCACGATAGCGTCGAAAGTAATATATACTACCTCCCGCTGCTGTGCGTGCAGCGCACGCAGGCGCTGACGCTCACGCACGAGTTGGTGCTCCCGTTCATTCGGTTCTTGCTGTACATGACGCCGGAGTTTCGGGCGCTGCTGGAGCTCAAGGATGCGAGGGCGCTGCTGCTGCTGCTGTGGTGGTTTCGGCGGGTGGAGGCGGGACATGCGGATTTGTGGTGGATGACTAGGCGGGCGAAGATCGAGGGGAGGGCGATTGAGATTTGGCTGGAGAGGTGGTACGGGGGGGAAGAGGGGCTGATTGAGATGTTTGAGCGGGTGAGGGGGGGCGCGGGCGGGGAGGTGCTGGCTGGGCAGTGGCAGGAGGATCCGGCGGTAGTGTTGAAGGGGTGTACGGGGTGGGCAAAGGAGGTGCAGAGTGCGGGTGTTTTTGCGCAGTGATACACTTCCGCGGGTTTAGGTTGAACTATACAGACCTGTTGCGTCGTCCGATGTGCAGGGACAAGTGAATTGCGGAAACCTCCTCAAACTCCTGCACGCACAATTTTGAGCTAGTATGAAAAGGCCGAAAAAGTGAGCGCCTCGCACGCAGCCCGCACCTCACACCTCGCAGACTTTTTCCCGGCATTTGAGCGTCGAATATATTACAATCGTCTGCGAACCATGTGGTAGCAAGGTGCGACTTGGCCGCGCAAATATGCAGGCCCTCCCAGATCTCAGAGAAAACAAAACAGCCTCTCACCTACCGACACACTCAGGACTCTGTGCTCCAGACTCTCCGACCGCTCCTACACCGTCAACGCCTCCACCGCCGCAACCCCAAAGCACACCCAAGCCGCTACATCCACGCTCCACAACCTCACCTTGTGCCACCCCACCCACTCCCCCAGCAACTTTGCCGCCCTCCCCTCCCCAGACTTCCCCTCCTCGCCCTTGCACCCCTCAACACAAAGCCGATACAACCCCTCCACGCTCCCCGCCACCGCCGGCGCAAACGCCAGATGCGCCACCGCCGCCGCGAAGCCCGCAAAGTACCACTTCCCACTCGCCTCCCCGAGCCCGCCTACCGCCCACAGGTTCGCTGCCGCGGAGACGAGGGTGGTGCTGTTGAGCGCGAGCACAGACCACAGCCCCGTGTTGAAGAAATTGACGAACCACGCGGGGAGAAGGACGTCGGTTGCGGCTGCGAGCGCAGCCGCGGCGGTGGGTTTGCGTGGGACGGGGGCGGTGGACCCTAGGATGGTGCGGGTGAGCGCGTTGGAGGTGGGTGGCGCGGCGAGGAAGGATGTTGTCGTGAGGTATTCCATGTAGGCGTGTGCGAGGGAGGCGGTGGTGCTGAGGAGGGGGGTGAGGCGGAGGAGGGTCAGGGCGCGTGGGGAGAGGGTCAGGGTCAGGCCGAGGAGGGTAGTTGTTGCCATCGTTGGGTTGTGTTTTTGAGGGGTTTCACTTTCAAGGGGTACTGGTTGATATGGAGATTGGGAGTGAGCGCACGCCTGGCGTGGTAGGGAAGAAGAGGGCTCGTATGAACCTTGATCACGGCGCGGCGTGACGTTCCATCTTATGCGATGGCAGAAAGTCAGTTGTGGGGAGTTATACGATGCGTGTGGCTTGTGGTGAGACTGTGGTTCGATGCTTACGGCCGTAGTCGGGACAATCGGGAAACGGCATGACGGTCTTTGTCGGTACCGACACACAACGGGATACGCTGCAAGCCTCTATGCGTTGCTTCATTTGTTCCAAGTTCATGCTCTTAACGTGAATGAAAGACGCAATTGCTACAGGAGGAATGGGTTGGTACAGCGAGTGATGACGCATATATATATTAGTGGTGGTGCCTGCCCCATGCCATGTAGTTCCCTTAACAACAATTACATAGAAACACGCAGTGCTCTCACCCATCGAATGGCATATGGGCTTCAAGATGCCATGTCTGTATGGACAAGGTCTCCTGGTTCAAAGTATAAATCGGTTTAAGAGTTAGAGTTTGTACACACCTCTACTGGTGGCTGCAAGAGTAGGAGCTATCGCACAGGACACGTCCGAAGCACTTATTCAAGCACATCAATTGGTAGCCGGTACAAAGATACCCCGACCACAACAGGAGTCGACCGGATCAGGCATCGAGGTGCTCGTCCAGGGGAGTAAGCAATCCTGCTCTCGTCAATCCAACCAGCTACTGACATGGCACAGCGAATACAGATGTGATCAGCCGACGTTGTAGCCTATTGAGAATTGCCATGAACTATGAAGTGATCAAGATCTTGGACCAGCGAGGCATCTATCTCCACGCCCTACTAAGCTGGCGACTCTTGCTGGACACCCGCCTGGTCCTATCGGCCACAGTATTGCGTAATGAACGTCTCTCTTAGCGTTCTTTTCGGTTGGTGTGAAGACTGGGGCGACGGCTGGCTACGCGACGTGCCTGCGGAATATCCGTCCTTGACTGGAAGATACCTCGACATAGACGTATGCTTATCTGGGTGCTGTGACAGTCGGTCAGCCAGCTAGCTAGCTAGCTAGTCAGTCAACTCGAACTTGCTTCCAGTGGATTGATCGACAGTGGGATGAACCTCACCTGGATCCGCTTTCATGGCGACTTCCTTTGCCGTCGCTGTCTTGCCGTCCCCTTGTTCTCTGCCGGCGTCTCGGTCTTCTTTCAATGTGTCACTTGGGTGCTGCGCGGCGTCCACACTTGCTCCGTGTAAGTATTGCAACATCGTTACGGGAGTGGCAGCAAAGGCTATCTCTTCCATGGCAGCGAATGCCTCGCCAGAGATCATGTTCCGGGACGGCGGTCCCCTCTGACTCGATATAGCAAAGTATCATGCCCTGCGGCATGTACGTACGTGCCCCCTCCCGCCTGCACTCCACTGTACTTGTGACTTATTTCGTGATTGGCATGGGCCCTCGGTTGCCTTCTCGACTTACCGAATCTGCGTTCTATGGTGTCGGTCGTTCATGTGATGCTCCTCGGTAGGACGTCCATACCAGATGTTTGCACGCACCAACGACGGTACCTCATACATGCTTTCGTCTGCACGTATGCTATTTGCTGCTCTTCTTCCACAATTGTCGCATCTCCCTCTGTCTGCCAGCCGTCCTCGTCTCTGGTCATCAATCACAACTCGGAAGAGTATACCCCTGCGAGTTGTACCTAGATAGGCCATGCTGAGACAGGCGTAATGCTGCATAAGCTCGCGAGTCGTATCAGGATGTGCTGTACGAGGGCGGCGGGACAAGATCGGGCTGTGGATCTCACCAAGACGCTACTCATCGTGAGTGTCGAACATTTGCAGTCTTGATGACAGACGACGGACGGGGATGGCATATGATAGACGCTAGACGGCGGGCAGTGGCACGTCGTTCGCTGTGGTTGAAGTGGTATGAGCCGGAGGCTGGTTTTGGCCATGTGGATTACAACTTCCCTCGTGTCGAGTCACGCAGCCGCACGGCAGATGTCCTGACTGTCACAGCATCCCTGCGCAGCATCATGGTAATGATGCTCAATCACGCGGGATAGGGACGCACCGTCGCACCTGCACCCTCCATGGATATGACAGCAGGCACCACTTCACCAAGCACATGAGCAATGTCATTTACGTTCACTCTTTTCATTCCTCTTTATACAGCACACATGCTCGTTCGCTGCCCCAAGCCGCTGCCCCAAATTGTACATAGGAGAAGATAATATTTAAACAACAGACAGTAGTAATAGCGCGGTGTTGACGCGTCTATGTCCCATGACCCATATTGACCCTAGACCCGAACCCAAGATAAAAGTTTTGCAAACCAAACGCCCCACGTCGACAAGGTCGCTTACGAGACGTAGACCTCACCCGCCTTGGTAAGCGCCGACATGGTGCCGAGGAGGTTGGCCGCGGGGTCAAAGTTGCCGACGGCGAAGTAGGAGTAACCGGCGCAGGTGGACTCGCCGTCGAGGTAGGTCTGCGCGCTCTTGAGGAAGTCGGCAGACTCGGTCTCGGTGGCACCCGTCAGACCGAACTCGGTGACCCAGATCTTCTTGCCGGGGAACTTGGAGGCGGCGTCCTCGTAGTGGGCCTTGAAGGCGTCGAAGCCCGCGGAGGCAGGGCCGTACCAGTGGATGTTGATGTCGTCGAACTTGGCCTCGGGGCACTGCTCGACGAACTGCTGGAGGTAGGACAGACCCTGGCCCTCGGTCTGGGAGGAGGAGACGGAAGGCCCGACGATGGTGGCCTTGCCGTAGAAGTCGTTCATGTTGTCCTTCCACGCGGTGCAGAGGGAAGCGACGTCGAGGTTGGCCTGGGACGCAATGTCGGGCTCGTTGAGGCCGAAGAGAACCTTGGAGCCGGCGTCGATGGCAGCCTGGGCCTTGGAAGCCCAGTCACCGGCGTTGGCGAGGGTGCGCAGCGTCGGGATGAAGTTGGCGGCGAAGCTGCCGACGTCGCCCTTGGTGTCGGCCTCCCAGTTCCAGACGAAGCCGAAGTTCTTACCCTCGAAGGACTTGCAGTCGGCGGCGCCGTCCCAGCGGTATGCGAGACCGCGCTTGCCGCCAGCGTAGCCACCCGCCGAGGAGGCGCTGGTGGAAGCGGGAGCAGCAGAAGAAGCCTTGGCGGAAGAGGCAGCTGCGTAGGTGGTGGTGACGGCCTCAGCGGCGGGAGCGGGAGTGCTCACGGCAGCGGCAGAGCTGGGCTTCGCGGCCTCGGAGGCGAAGACGAAGGAGGTAGCAGCCTCGTAGCTGGCCTCAGGGGCGGAGGCCACGGGGGCGGCCGAGGAAGGCTTCTCAGCGGGGACGGAAGGCTTAGCAGCCTCGTGCGAGGACGAAGGCGCCTGGGGAGCGGCGGACGACGAGGCACCGCCGGCAGGGACAGTCACGGTGACGCGGTTGGTCTCGGTGACGTAGACGGTCTGGGGACCGCCGCAGACAGCCTCGGAAGTGACATCCTTGACGCCGGCCACGGTGGGCTCGGCAGAGCTGGGGTACTGGGTCAGGTAGACGGTGCGGGTGGTGGTCGAGGTGATGGTGTAGTCAGTCTCGGTGGCGTACGCGTCAGTGGCGGTGGTCTTCTCGCCAGCAGGCTTGCTGGGCTTTCCGGTGCCCTGGGCAACAGCGCTGGGAGCGGTCGAGTTGTAACCTCCCCAGCCGCCGGTGGGGTATGCGTGGCCGGCGTGTCCAGCAGAGGGGGTGAAGTGCTTGCTGTGGGCAGAGGCGTGGCCGTGGCCGTGGCCACCGCCAACATTGTACTGGGGAATGGCAGCGGCAGCGCCAACGAAGGCGAGGACCGAGAGCTTCATGTTGGGAGACATGGTGGTGCTGAGCTGTTACGTTGGGTTGATATAGTCGCTAATAGACAAGAACGCAGAGTTGGCAGCTTCGAGCGCACGAGATGTTCGGGCCGACCAGGGCTGATGCTTCGGTAGAGAGAGTGGACGTCTGCGAGAGACAAAGAAGGCAACGAGCGAGTGCTCAGAGGGAGTGAACGCAACAGCACCGTGGTATGTCGGAGGATGAAGGTGCAGTCGGCTCGGGGGCCTGGGGGCTCGAAGCTTGATATAGGCCTGGCAACGGGCGCGCGGGGACCCAGCTGGGCCTGGACAAGCAGCAGCCAGGATGGCAGCGGCCATGGGCCCAGAGGATCAGACTTTTTGCAAGGTCGCACACCAAGCGACGCCACGGCAATCTGGCGGTTGGCTATTCGGGGCAAGCGCCAGGCACGGGGCGGAAGACTGGCAGCGGTCGACCACAGCCGGCGAATGGGCGCGCGCCGGCGCTGGACCAGCCAGAGAGCGATCGTCGTGCCAAAAGCTTGTCTGGGGCCGTGGCGCCGTGCGATTCGCTGCGCAGCACGCCGCCGTTTCAAACCTCAGGAACAGGGGCAGCAGCGAACGCCGGCCCAGCGTCTGCGAGAGGGCGATACCAACAGCGACCGCGACCGCGCAGCCATGCTCGCCGCAGCGGAGCGCTCGACGTGAGGAGCAGTCTGCTGGAGACGAGCCCGTTCGTGGCCGCTGACGACGGCCCAGCGCCGAGCGCCCCGGGGCGAATGTTGGCGCGATGAACGGGCGGACGCCTTGGACGTGGATGCAGCGGGCCGGCTGCTGGCCCCAGCAGCGCAGCCGTCCTGCCAGGCCTCATCTCCGCGACGTGGTGGGCGTCGGCGTCGTCGACGAGGCTTTGGGGGTGACGACGGCCACGCGTGTCCAATGCCGTCGCAACTCGCCACGCATCCCAGATACGGCGCGAAGCCTGATGTGCGCTTGCTGGCAGGAGAAAGCGTGCGATGGCGAGCGGCGACGACAGCGGGCCCGCCAGCGGTGCAGGCTGCAAAAGCGCGCACGAGTCCACTCGCTGCACAAGCTACGCAGGCATCTCAGCTCCTCCAAGGCGCCTGTTGCTCGGCGCATCTCAGCGCTCGCAACTTGTCGCCTGGGCAGAGCCACGTCGTCCTCGCCGCCCATTGGTGGTGCGCGCAGACGTTCATCTCACGGCCAGGAGGTGGGAGCCGCCGTTGTAGGCCTCCCGCTAGGGTACCGTCCACGAAAAGGGCAGCTCGCGTCTTCAAACTAACACGGTGCGACGCTCAGCACGTGCTGTGCAATGGTGCTGGCCTGCACCACACCGCGCCGCCTCGTGCACCCGGCGCATTCCAGAGCGTGCCCAACGCGTCCGCGCAATGCCACGCTTCTCCACCGCAATCTCTTATCGATACCGCGGCGAATAGAAGAGCCCCCGTCCCACGCGCCCGCTCGCCGTCGCCCGCCCGCCGTGCTCCCTAGCCGCAGTGCCTGCACAGGCGTGCACAAAGTTTGCACGGCTAATGCACCGTGCTGAGAGAGGGAGTGCAACGCTGCTCCACCGCCGAACAGACGCTGCGAAGGACTGGAGAAGGCATCTGGCGTCTGGACCGCTGCACCGCGCGCCCGATCGGCAGAGTTGCTGAGCTCGAGTGGCCTCGGATCGACGCCATCGCTGCGTGCATCATGGCGTGCGTGCCCGTCCCTGTGTTGAGCGAGCCAGCGAGCGAGATTCTGATCTTCACTCGGACCTGCCTGCTTGCGCGACGTGGTTCGGGTCGCGTCGACCCGTACGCACCAGCGCGGCTTTGTACCACGGGTGCAGAGATCAGCGTCGCGTGCTTGCGATGCCGTCGGGCGTCATCTCTCCGCTTATATCGTCGTTGGCATCGCAGCGAGGTGGAACAGTTGGTGCGTGCGCTGTCTGCGGAGGTGACCTTGCATGTGCAAAGGCAAGGCATGGTTTGAAACCGCGACCATTTCGACCACAAACTATCGTCGAGGCTTAGACTGCGACTGCCGAAACTCTTGGTGCACACGAGAGGCATGAATCGAACAGATCCCTCGCTACATGAGTGCCCTTTACTTGACCTGCTTTGGCGTGCGTCCAATGGCCACGACTGCACAGCCACCCCTTTCGATAGTCTCTCACACGTTCCCAAAGACCTCCCCCTGATCCGGCTCACGGGTACATACAGCGTTAGCATTACACCTGTCGTGACCTAAAGACTGACTTCACGTGAGTGACCCCTAGCTGCAGTGAGGGTGAGTGTGCAGTCACCATTGTCGATGGCCTCACACTCACACTCGGCAACAGTAAAGAACACGAGGGCACTGAAGCTGGGTATCATCTTGATTCTACCTACAATCCTCAACATCCCATGCTGAACATGCTGCTTTTCCTTGTCCTCAGAAACGCCATTTGCAATGCATCGTGACCAATAAGAAATTCACCGCCTCCTCCTCCAACTCACTTCAGAGGCTTACCACCCCCTCCTCTTCCCCTGGTACTCGGCGCCCTTCTCCTTCCGCTTGACCTTCTTCACCTCGTTCCTGCGCTTCTTCTCCTTGCCGAACTTTTCTGGCTCCGCGACGGCCGCAATCTTCCTCTTCTGCCGCCTCTCCTCCCTTCGATTCTTCACCCCCTTCTGCACCTCGCCCATCACCTTGAGGTACTCGTGCGTCCCCATCCGCTTCTGCAGCACATTCATCGTCTCGCTGCTCTTGTCCACGATGGCCCGATACGTCTCGTTGAACGCGGGCTCGGTGGACCGCGGGATCGTGGTTGCCGGGTCGCTTAGGGTGGAGAGAGTGGTCAGGAGGTGCGGGAGGGAAGAGGTGAGCGAGGGCACCGGCAACTTTGACATCAACGTCTCGACGAGGGTCGCGGTTGCTGATTTGGGATAGAGGGACGAGAGCTTCATGATTTTGGTTTCGCGGCGGAGGATGCCCGAGAGGCGGGTGACGAGGCGGTGGATGGCGGTCGGGAGCGCCGTCTTTGTCTTGGTCGAATTTGGTCGAGGGGAGAAGCCACCGAATTCAGAGTCGGATGCGTCGCCGTTCGTTTCCTCTGCGCCTTGGACCAGCGTGCCGTCCTCTACATCTTCCTCGTCGTCCACCTTCTTGAAGTTCCACACTATGTTTGTATTCGCCGCCAACCATCGTGCTAGGAAGGCCAAGTTGCGGACGCTCTGTATGCACAGCTCTTCGCTGGTGTTGAGGCTTTCGAGGTGTCTGAGGAATAAATGGGTGAGTTTGATGCCCATCTCTTCGGTCAGCTCTAGCCCGCGGGATCCTTTGAGTGGCACGCTGTCGAGGCCTGACTCGCTGTTTGCCGTGGAAACGTCCGCGAAGAACGTGCCAACGAGCTTCGCTGCTGTGAGTTTGACCCAAGCATGGGGATACGAAACACATGCGCGGATCGAACGCCACATACTCTCCGAAGACAGCGTGTAGTCGGGCCAAGGCTTGGTGAGCTTCGAGAATACTGTGAGAGAGTAGTAGATCAACTCCCAATCTTCTTCGTCCCGTCGCTCCAAGCAGACGTCAAGAGTCGCCCGGAGCTGCTCCATGACGAATTCGAGCTCTTTGGGTTTGGCATCGGCGACTTCGAGATACAGACCCCAGCACTGGATACCGAGACGCTTGAGGCCCGCATCTTCATCCTGGATGAGCCACTCCTTGAGATCAGCTGTAAAGCTCTTCAGTTGCTGCGAGTTGGCGCGCTCGAAGATGGTCTTGACCAGGGCGCCTGCCATAGTGCGGCAGTCGGCCGAATCGTCGTTGGCCATAGAATGGACCAACGGAATGAACATCATCCCGAGGTTGTCCTCGAGCACCTTTTCACCGACTTTGTTGAGAATCAGGCTCACGGCTTCCATGACAGACTGCCTTCCCTCAACGTAGTCGTACCGCAGATTCTTGAGGAGGAATTCCAGCTGCTTTTTGAAACGGTTCTTCGCCTGGGGGTACTCCATTAGGAAGTGGAAGTAGGTAGACCGAGCTATCTGACGGGCAGACTGCGTCTGGTTTGTGATCATCATCGCAGCAACCTTATCCATCAACTCGTAGACCTCGGTAATCACAATCTTCCTCGTCATCACTGCCTTGAGAAAGCCAAAGGTGACGCCCTGACGATCTGGTTCGTCGATATCCGGAAGGATGCGCTTCAAAAGGTGCGCCAGATCTTGCTCTCTTATCTGGACATTTGGCCTTTCCCGGAGCACGCTGGTAATCAGCTTCAACGACGCCTGTGCGATTTCGGAGTTTGAGGATGTTGCTCCCTTGATCAGACGGACGGACTCTGTCACATAGACAGGACAGTTCTCATCCAGCTCCTTCATTGGGACTTTGATGATGGTGGACAGCAAGCGGATGGCAGACGTCTGTAGTTCTTCCTGGTTTGCGATCAAGGCGTCGCCGATCACTGGAAGGAACCCGGTCAAGTTCTGTGGTGTTTGCAGCTCTTCGTGCTTGCGGAGGACCGTTCGCAGAATGTCCAAGCTGAATCGGATCAACTTGTAGTTGTAGAGCGCCGTGGACTGACGAGCACCTGACTTCGCAGCGCCCTTCATGTTGATGAGAAATTTCTTGTTCCTTGGTTCCACGAATTCGGCCTTTTCGGTGCTGTTGTTCGACTTGTATACTTCCTGAATGAGCTCGTAGCCGAACACCAGAATATCGCGATCATTTACTGTGGGATTCTGGAGCACACCAAGCCCTATGCGGCGCAGTAGCTCATCGATCTTTTGTACCATTCGAGCGTTCAGCTTCTCCTGCAGCAAAGACTTGATGGGCGAGACGAGGGCATATAGATTGGAAGGAGACGTCGACCGCGCGATAATGTCCATCGTGTCAAAGCTCTTGCTGCTCTTCACCTCTTTCATCTTGCTGATATATTCTTCTGCGTCCTTCTCTTGGCCAGTAACGCCGAAGATATCGTCCATGATCACATCCATGATGTCCGTAACACAGTAGTCTAGATCTCCAGGTTTGAGCTGTTCAGCGAGCTCCACAAGCAACTTGTGGAGCGTAAAGGACAAGACGTGGAGCTGGTAGCCCCGCGAAAGCGCGATTCGAAGGGCACGGAGGATGAAGCCAAAGTAAGTTGAACCCGTGAAAGTGGCGATCTCTGCTAAGGTATTTCGAGCCATGTCGCGAGAGTCTTGGGAGCGCGATTTCAAGATGTAGCTGATGTCGAGCAGAACGGCCGGCAACCTTGCCTCAATCTCGAGGGGAGGTAGAACCAGAAGTGCCTTGCACACTGCTATAGCTACTGGGACTCGCAGGCTAACAGTGCTTTCATCTTTCTTGCGGAGAAACTCAGAAAGGGCCGGGAGAATATTGTCGATAATGTCTTTCGTTAGCTTTTCCTGCTGCGGCAGAGTCTTTGAAAGTACCGATGGCTGTTCGTCGATTTCCATGGCATCGGCCTCGTTGACCTCATCGGTACTATCGGCAGATTGAGTTTGGGCCTGCGCTTCTGGTGATGTTGAGGCAACATAGCCTTTTGTACGCGCTGATTGGTGCAATCTGTCCAAGAGACCACTAATGAGCTTGATGACGGTCTTTTGCATGTCTTCTTTGCTCGAAAGATAGCCGGTGTATCGTCTGAGCAACGAACGGAATTGCGGCCATTCCAGACCCAGGCACAGAGTGGTAATTGTCTTGACTGTTTCACCAGACAAGGCACTTGCGTTATCATCTTCGGCCTTGTTGAACACAAAGTGCTCCAGGAGGGGAATGAGAATGTGGTAGATGTTCCCACTCTGTAGATGTGGAGCGTTGGATGCCAGTCGACGTAATGCGCGCAGGCGTCGGTGGCTTTGGATGTGCAGGACGTTGCTGTAGAAGGACGCTTCGTCATCCTCAGACACTAATATGTGGAGGTCAGTAACTGGCGCCCAGTCTTTATAGGTCTCGACTAGTTGGGCGAGCACAGCCAGAAACTCTACGCGGACAAGTTCCGATGGCTCACGCACTCCAAAACGAATGCCAGGGAGAAGCGCTGCGGAGACGAAGTCCTTCGTATCTTGGTCTTGGGGAGTCGTCTTGACGAAATGCCGAAGCGCGAGGGATGCATTAACGCGAATGCTCAGCTCGTCATTGTCCTTGATAAAGTACAACATGCTGTGAACCAGGGGCTTCCATTGCAGAAGGCTGTAGCGGATATCGCTAGTGATCTCGCCGAAAGCAGCAGACCGGCGTTCAAAGTCAGGCTCGTCTAAGCGCGACACAGAATACGAGTTCAGACCGTGACAGAGCTTCGCCAGAACTGACAGGTCGTCCCTGTAGGCTGAGAGGTCTTCGAGAATGCCGCAAAGCAAGACCCGCGCGTTCCTATCCTTCATGTACGAGAAAAGCGGGCTGACTCCCTCGAATATGGTATCAAAGAGCTCTGTGATGTCGATATTTTGGCAGCGCGGAATGAACTCGTGCAGAATCTTCAGCAACCCGAGCTTGGTCGCTGCGTTGACCCGTTGAGATGGCTGCCTGAGCAAGAAGCTGGAGATCTCGAGCATGCTGCGAGATTCGGCTGAGCCAACAACATAGGGTGCAAGCTCAGCAACCGTGTGAACTCCGGATTCAAGCACCTCTTTGCTGGGGCTCTTTCGAAGCAGGGAATCAACGTGTTGCAATATAGTGCTTGCGTATGGCTGGAGTATGTTGGACTGTATGCTGTTCCGCCTGATCTTGGCTTCCGTGGATTCTTGCTCACTGCTTGCCACCAAGGAAATGAGCTCACGCAGAATGCTGTCCATCACAAAGCGCTTAACGTCGTCCTTTGCCGAGGGCACATCGAGGCACTCGGTGATTTTTGTTAGTATGTCCTGGTTGAAGTTGACAAGGAACCCAGCTGTAGTCGCAGATTTCGACCAAGCTGAAAACAAGCGCAGGGTACCTGAAACTGATTGAGCCGTCTCGATGGGAAGTTGTTGGATTCTCGGAGTGACGAGCTCTCCCACTATTACTGACGCGTACGGTGCCCATTCGTAGCCTGGATAGCTTTCGAACAATGTGTTCAAAACGTGGAGGGCGCGTTGACGAATAGCTCTGAAAATAGACGTTTGGCTATCAGCCGGTTCTGATTCTGGCGCAGCGGTGGACTTTGCGATAGCTCGAGATGCATTGATGAGGCAGTACAGGACCGGATCGGCTAGGGAGGCAACGAATGGACGAATAGTCGTCTTGAGGGCGCTGAGCATGTCCTCAATCATGTTAATCATACCGACCTGCCTTCGCGGTGCTAGCAGATCCGCTTGCAGAACACTCTCGTCCAGTATCTGGTCCCGAAGTATGTGAACGCCGCTCAGTGGACCGAGCGCTATCTCAAGAAATTGACTAATCGCACCATCTTCGAATCGAGTCAATGCTTGGAAGACTGCCTTTCGCTTGACATCGAGTCCTCGCTTGCCGCTGATAACCTTGCCATACAACAGACGAAGTAGAACGGGGAATAGCACGTCTCGCTGATGCTCTTTGATCGCACTTTGGCCCGCTCCAGCGTCCAAAAATACAGAGACTTCATCACGGAATCGCGAGTCATCAAGCAGATTGAACAAATTCTCTTGATATTCGACGATGCCGGGCTCTTTCCAGGTAAGAAGCGCTTTGAGGGCAGCTCTCTGAACATCGGCATCGCCGTTGCCCAGAAGAGCTAATAAGGCCTGGTAAACATCCCTTGCTCGGTACAGGACCTTCGGGTTGGTGAATTTTGAGAACAGCGTGAGCATCGACTTTTGGTCTTTTCTGGTCCATCGAGACTCTGGCTCCGATTCTTCCCCGACAGTGTGGTCGTCATCCGGCATGCCTATCGCTCGCTGAGCCGAGGCCCAGTCAAGCAGAACAGGCACGAGGACACGAGAGCGTTTCTCAGCAACGACAGGTAGCTCGTTGAGAACTCGTAGGGCTTGCGTTCTGCTGAAGTCGTTGAGAAAATGGGCGCTTGTGTGATCGCGATTGAACCGAACCTGGAGTTCCTCTTCAGCGTCGTCCAAGGTGGCCTGCGATCTGTTGATTATGTGTTCGAGCTGCATGACATTAGTGCATTCGAATAAGCTGACGAATTGCGGAGGCGCAGGGGCTGCTGCCGGGCCGGTAGCAGACTCGTCGTGGTCTGTTGGCTGACTTATCCACTCAAAAGCGATGCGCAGAAAGTATGCTTCTCCTTCTTTTGTTTCACAGATAGCTTTCAACGCCGAAGTAACATCGTCCCAGATCGAAGCAAGTCTAACGTGAAGTAGGCCGAACAGGAAGGTCGGTATAGCCTCTCCGAGGTATTCATCAGCGGCGACATTTGGATAGAGCTTGGCAAGTTGTCCAATGCGCATAGAAATGGATCGCTGGGTTTCGAGATTAACAGGTGTCTGTTCGATGATGCTCGCAGTGGAGATGGCGTTGCGGCGTTCTTCAGTATCAGACGCTAGGATCTCGAACAGACCTAACGCCACCAGGCGCAATTCGTGCGAAGGCGATCCCAAACAACGCAGGAGGCCTTGCTTGAGAGAGTCAATGTGATCGCCAGAGAAGTTAAGACTTGCTTTGTTTCGCTCAGCAAGAGCGAGCAAGCCATTCCAGAAGGCCAGAGTGCTGTTCCCGTTGGTTGATGCGGCTTTGCATAATGCAGGCCAGAGTTGAACCAACGACTGCTGGAGACTGGCGTCGCGCACAAGATATTGGAATCCATTCCCAGTGGCAAATGTTTTGGTATTCATTGCCAACTTATCACCATTCTCCAGAGATTTCGCCAAAGCGTCGTAAAGATATTTGGAGATGGTTTGTTTCTGTTCGCTAGACAGTACAAAGCTTCCAATAGCGTCGATGAAGGCGTTGCAGTCGTACAGGGCGCGTTGAGAGCCTTCTGAGTCGAAATCCAACGTGGGAAGTTGCTGCAAGCGCTTGTTCATAGTATTTTGCCAGTCAGATGGCGCTTGCAAGGTGTCTTTCGGCACTATGTTGTGTTCGTACAAGCTAGGCAGGATCACAGCGAGCTGATCTCCATATTCTTGGGATTTTTGGACGACAAACCTACAAACAATTAGCGCAGGATCGAGCATCTGATGTTCAGTGTACTGACCTCTTGAAGTACGATAGGAGTAGAGTATTGAACCGCTCGGCGCCTAATCCTGCAAATGTGTTACAGAAGGACAAAAAGTACTTTTCCAGCGGCTGTTTGCTGATCTTCTCCAAGAGTTGAGTATGGGGAATTGCTGCGTCAATCGGACAATACTGAAAAACGACTGCAAGCGCTGAGAGGAGCTCTTGGGTGTGTGCTGCTTCCAACGTCGTGGACTCATCGATGCCATCAACAAGTAAGTTGATAGTTTCGAGCATAGACTGCCACTGGGCGATTCGTGATCCTCGACGAACACCGCACACGACGAAAAGCAGTCTGGAGGATAGGCCGACATAGCGTTTATCTGCAACCTTGGTTTTCATCGTCTCGATAATAACTTCCAAGAGGGGTTGGAAATGCTCCGCGTCTGTAAAGTGAATCACGGAAGTAATCACACCCTTGAGCACGAATTCCAAAGGCGGACTTTGCAAATCCGCATATTCCCCGTCATAGGTGCACAATAGCATTTCTTTCAGTGTGGCGACTCCGCTCGAATGTAGGCCACGCTGGACTCCTTTGATGGAATCTGCGAAAAGAGTCATGAGGCCTTGTTGGAAATCGATGTCCGAGGCAGTGCCTTGCGCGTCCTTCAGAAGCCCTGAGACGTGCTTCATTATGGTCCTCAGAGGAATTTGGTCCCTGTGATAGGCAGCTCCAGCCTTGCGCACCAAGAAGCTCAGCGATTCTGCAGCGAATCGCATAACGAACAGCTTCTGGCGCGCCTTCCCCAGCAACGGGACCATCAGATCAAACACCGGTCGCAGGTCCGGAACCAAAAGCCTCGAGAGGTATTTGAATAACCAGGCAAGACACGTGAACGCCCACTCAATCACCTCAACATCGGCATGTGTGGCGGCAAGGTGGGCGACCGTCCGGACTGCACGCTCGAAATGTTTCTCAAAGCGCACGCCGAGATCATGCGCAAAATTTGCCAGGAGCTTCAGCAGCGGCTCCTCACTGTTCTTGTCCCCCTTTTCAATGTTTTCAATAAGCAGCTCGAAGATGCGCTCGTCGTGGTGGAGGACCTGTGGGAGGCTGTCGCACAGCGGGGCGACTCGGCGGGCAAATATGGAGAAGATCTCGGAGAGGTTGATGTCTCTCCACTCGACGAGAGCATCTTTAAAGTACGAAAAGGTCGCATCGAGCTCTGCATCGTCAATTATGGTGCTGCGTCCGCGGCGGACGGGCTCGATCTTGAGTCTCGCGATGCGCTGGGCGAACGATTCGAAGGTGTGGTTTTTGTTCGACTTTGTGCCGCCCTTCACCCGTTTCGCGATGCGCAGCTGCGGCTTCGCGGCCGGTCGTGTGCCTCGAGACATGGCGGCCATGTTTGTCAGTAATAGAGTCGCAGGATAAGTCTGCACTTCTAAAAAAATTGCTGACTAAGTGGGAGTATTTTTCGGATTTAGCGCGTTTACCAACAGTTCGCCAAGAGTCCGAATTGCATCCACAGCTACATCCTTGTCAATTTGCGCATTAAGCTAAACTCCGCCACTCAACAACATGCCATCGACTTCATAGTTACATGGAATGTATATTACACGACTAGCTACTTTATATCGTGACCTCGTCTTCGAGATTCCCGCTTAATCTGCTTGTAAACATAGCACCTGTGCATGTAAGCACTTTGCATTGTAAATGGGTTGCCCCGCAGTGCGAAGTCGCTCAAATAATCACACATACGAGAGGCATGGAACCGTCGAGCTCATGAGCTGGTCGGAAATCTGACCCTCGTTGCTGACACCTGGTATCACTAGATAACGTAATACTCCCGATTGAGATACTGGACCGTGTACTTATCGTCGTCTGGGGCTTCTTTGGGCATAAGACCTGCATTCTTGAAGCATTCGCTGTAAAGTTTGCACTACCTTCTTGTTAGCAACTTTCCGCGAGAGCGGGTGAAGTTAGAGTCTCGTACCATGTCTTTGTCGTATTGGGCGTACTCGAGGTAAGCGCGTACTTTGACTGAGAAGTCTTCCGTTTGCGTTTCGAGCGTCGGTTCGAAGGTCCGAATGAGGTTGCCTCCATAGCTGAGAGCCAATCAGGTGTCTGTGTGATCTTTATTAAGAGCCAAGCGCATACCTGGTCACGTTCCCTGGGATCTTGTATTCCTTGATCACGTCGTGGACAATTCGCGCAGACACTGAATGATCTGCATGTTCCGCGGTATATTCTCCATCGTTGGCGATGGGCGTTATGTTGTCCAAAGTACGGATAATGGTCGGGCTCTTCCATTGAAGAATGGTGGAGATCAAGTGCTTCAGTCTGTTGAGGTCATAAGTCGTCTCTCCGTCGATCGAGGTTATGTTCCGGGTCTGGTTCTGATACAGCTTCCTGAGCGAGACCTGGCCCGTCTCTTTGTAGCCTTGTCCGTCGGAACCGCCATCTGGGAAACGTAGGTCTGTCGTTCGTCAGCACATGTGATGCAAAGCTCGATTGATAGCACGCACAGATGAGCAAGAGTCCCTTCGCATCCTTGGGGTATCGAAGCGTAATGAACGCGTCCCTGCAAATTACCTTCACGCTGTCCCAGCCTGTCTGGTTTATCGGTGCCCCCGCCATGAAGTTAAATGATGCCTGGAGCCCTAGCTCAAGTGAATCGGTGGAATTGGTGTCTTTCACGCCACGATCGCCGGCCGTGAGCATGACCACTGTGGTGCATTTAAAGGTGCGGACGTCGTGGTAAAGATCGGGGTTCTGATAGAGCAATACATCGACCGGATGCGCAACGAAGTGGACGTTTCCACTACGGCCGGTCAGTGAGGTGATCTGTGTATAAACGCCCAGAGAGACTGACCCAGGGCAGTTGTAATCCTCGCCGATCTCATCAAGACTAGCTACCTCGACCAACCCTTTGGCGCTGATGGCAGGCGCAGCTAGCAGCTGCAGAAGTCCGGACACGAATACTGGTACAAACATGTTGTGCAAGGTATTGGTGAAAGCGAATGGATAGTGGCAAGAGCAGGAAGGACGAATCAACGAGACTCGCAGAGAAACAGACTTGACAAGCAGTGAAGAGCGAGAGCACTGTGGAGAAGTAAGATATTCGTAAAAGGCGGGGTGGAGGTGGGCAGGACGGACGATAGAGGTATCATTTATGGAAGGAACGATGCAAACACGGAAGAACCCCAAACAGAAAGAGTTCGAAGTACGTCGAACCTTTAAGAAATCCAGCCCACCATGTCTGCATGGTACTAGTACATCCTTTATCTCTTGTCTCCTCGGGTAGTAGGCAGTTGCGTAGACGCTCAGCGCGCCTCAACCTGTTGGATAATGACTCTTCGAATTGGCATGGCAAGCTGACGCACAAGATGCACTATCTTCTTCAACATGCTTTATTGACAGCATAGTCTATCTAGTCACATCACGCGTGCTCGGCCTCCTGCATTTGCCTCCGCCTCTCCATCTCCTATCGACACCAACCTTACGCGGTGACACGCTCTGCTCCTGCGCGCCGCGACATCTGCGACCAGACCATATCGCTAAAACAAAAAAACACAAACGCTCCATATAGAACTCCTGGGTATAGCATACTATTTCCCCCTCAAGGAAAAAACGCCAATCTGCTGCTAGCTTCTGCAAATGATCTGGCAGAAGCCCACTGAGATGCTCGCAATCTGAACTCAAACTGACGGACCGGTCGGTATTAATCTCATACTGCTAAAAGCGAAGAAGATGCCTGGGCTACTGGAGCCATATGAGGGGAAGCGAAAGCGTGGCCGACCCGCCGTGAAAATCGCACTAGGCGTGAAAAGTGAGAATCTACCTCCATCGTGGGCGCTCATCCAAACTCGACTGACGGCCGTCCATACTGGATTTGCGACCACTGGCCAGCCCGAGCGAACTCTTGCGCCCTGCATCGAGTCCAAGCTTGCTCCTACGTCCGTCCTCGGTGCTGCCCATCCTGCTGTGGGTGCGCCCTCCAGGTGTTGTAATCTGCGGCACGGTTGTACCGCTGGTAGTGCGCTGCTTGGGTGTGGGCAACATGCTCGTACGGCGGCTTGTCATTGCACTCGCTGGGCGCGAGGCGCGACGAGCCATGGGACTCTCCTCTGTAGCAGTGCTATCACTCTCCTCTTCTGCAATTGTCACTCTGCGAGTCGAGTTTGGAGTGCGGCAGGACGACAACGATGAATTCGGTGTAGTCTGTAGAGCGGATTTGCCACGAGCGGGTGTGGAGGGAGACTGCATAGGGCTGGCCAAGGGACGTCGACCGATGGCTTGTTGCGCAGGCGTAGTGGAGGCAGGACGCGAGGAAATAGGCGATAACGCAGAAGCCTGGCTGAGAGGGCTACGGACAGGGATGGCAGAGTGACTAGATACACTCCTCAAAGTCCTGAGAGGGGTGGTAGGGTCCTTCCGATGCGGTGAAGGGGTCGTCAATGACAAGGGTTTGAAGTTGTGCCCGACTACAGTATCACGCATGTTGGTGCTGGAGTTCCACCGGGGTCTTTCGGATGATGGAGTCGCCGAATGCAACTGCCGTGTCGGAGTAGTAGACATGGATCGTGGAGGATGCACGGGCGCAGCAAGTGCCTCAAGCCGAGACGATGAGATTGTCTTGCGTCCACTAGTACCAGTAGCCATTGGAAGACTAGACAACCGACGACTTGCAGTTAGAGAAGACTTTGTGCTAGATGTACTTGGCTGGCGCGACGTCTTCCCGACTGGAGTAATGCGGCCGTATTCGCTGCTTTTCCGGCTCATGATGACGCTTGAGGCAGGCGAACTGTTTGGCGTGTCTAAAGCAGAGCCTGTCAATGATGCCTCAGTGCGCGCCGAGAGAACTGTAGACACTGAATCGCGCAGCTTCCGCGTGGCTGTCAGTTCTTCAATGACCATGTCTGTCTCTTTCATCTGAATCTGCAAGTCAGATACCTTCTGTCTAACATCTTGCTGAATGCGCAGGATCTCGCCATTGACGGTTGACCGGTGCTTCATCTCAATATCGATCAGCTCCAGGACCCGCTTCATCGAAGGTGGGTAGTGCTCGCGCTTGTCCTTGTATGTCGACATGCGGGAGCCCAATTTCTCATCGTCACCCTCGTCAATGACCTGTCGTAGCCTCTGAATGCTCTTCATTAGTGAGTCATACATGGCGATTGCTTTGCTGCCAGCCTGTCGGAAGCTATGCACCCATTTGTCCTCGCCAAGCTCTTCTCTCAAAGCATCAGCATCAGCTTCGAGCTTCTTCTCCAGTGTCTCAAGTTGTTCCTTCCGCCTAGTGAGCTCATCGCACGCAGAAGGAAACAGTTTGCTTGCGCGCATCTGGAAGTGCTGAAGACGCATAGGTAAGAAGTCCAAGGAGGCGCGTAGAGGCTGAAGTTTCGCAAACAATGCGAGTAGTCGCGAGTTCTCCTGCTCAATTTGCGGAATAGGTGAAACAGGTGACATGATTGAGAGCGTGGGCATACTAAACCGGTTGCTCTGCAGCCGGGCGTGTTCGCGTTTTTGTTGGCGAGGAGTCTCCTCCACGATCGTTTCCAAGTCTGCAATGTTGAACGTTTCTGCAGACTCTGCAACGGAATCGCTGATCGCACGGTGCCGCCGTTCTTCCATCTCGAAAACAAGCCGGCTAAGGTTTTCAATCTCCATGCCAATCTCGCCTAGCACAGTGTTCCACAGCTCTTCCCACTCCATGGCCATTTCCACTTGCGATTTGATACCCTTGAGTGTCTGCTTAATCTTGGACCAGTTGCTGAGCACCTCTTCCATTTGAGTCACTAGCGTGGTGAGGTCTCGGTTTGGCAAGGTAGCAATGTCGTCTCGGCTTTGAAGATCCTCAATGGCGGTGATGTATACATTGACCAATCCCTCGAACTTGCCAATCGCAGCGTCGACCTCTTCCAGTCCCTCACGCCCAGCAGCAGCAGCCCACTCCACATCGTCCTCGGCGTCGAGCCCACTGAGGACCTCTGCTGCCTTGGCCATCCATTGCTTTATGCTATTGGCAGCGCTGTGTAACGCCCGACCAGCGGCCGTTGAGGAAGGAAGCGCGCGGATTTCTGAGGTGAGGGAGTCGGGTGGTGGCAGCTTGATGGAGGTCAACTGCTGGATCTGGTTGGTGAAGCTTGCGCGCGAGAGGGTGTAGATGGAATTGGCGCGCGAGAAATGGCGCTGGTGGAAGTAGGCGTCGACATCGATGCCGTTTTCGCTGTCGAGCACCGAGGCCTCTGGCACGGGTGGTGTGTCCTTGGGCGGCGGCGTGGGTGGGCGGCCCAGCTCGGTGTCGCTGCTGGCCTCCGTCTCGGTGACGGCGCGCGAGAGGCTCTTGCTTTTGGTGATGTCGGGGAGGCGGTATTTCTGGTGGTCCTCGTTCAGGTCGCCGGCTTCCGAGTCAGAGGGCAGGACGCGGTCGCTGGTGCTCACGAAGCTGCTGCGGTTGCTTTCGAAGCTTGAGGGCGGGCTGGCGTCCATGGCCAGCGCCGGAACCGACTCGCCCGTCAACTGCGGGATGAGGGGCGTGCCGACCTGGCTGCTCGTACCGCTCCAGGCAGTGCCTCTGCGCTCGATGTGAAAGCTGCGGCGGTCGCGGTGAAACTCGTCGAGCTCGCGGATCTTGCGCTCCGAGATTTTGCCAATATGCGCGGGTGTAAAGGCGCTACGGGGAACCTCTGGTGCCTGGTTCTGGTTGAGGAATTTCATGCGGGCCAACAGGCCCGGCGACACGTTTCTGGCAAGCTTGGTAGTGCTCTCGAGGGCGGCGGCGGACTCGGGGCGTTTTGGTGAAGATGTTGTGGACCGAGCGGGCGATCCTAGGCGCGGACCTGTTGTTGATGAGCCACGGCGGGCTGCCACCTCATCAACAGCAGACGGGGAGGGAGCGTCGGGTTGGGCCGGCGGCAGCGTGGGTAGGATGGTCATTGAACATGCTAAGGAAAGAACACTGCGCTTGCGGAAGGAACTGCAGGCGCTGTCGCTCGCGGGAATGATGCACTGGGTGATGTTGTGCAAAGCGTTTTGATTGCTTCTGGGGCGCGTCCGGTGCGCGTCTGTCCCGCCGTGCGTTGTTATTTGTCGCACACGTTTGTCAACAGTCAACAGTGTACACCGCAGCGCTCGCCTTTGCCAGTGGTATCGAGGCACGCGTATCACCGCTCCGCGCGCTACTCATTCTCTCGTCGCAACTGAATATGTGGCGTCTCACAGTGCGTCAATGCTCATCGAGCGGCGAGCCCCTGGCCGCGAAATTGCATGCCAACCCCGGCTTCCAGAAGCAGCCCCGTTCAATCTCAAACGTTCCTATCGGCGCCGCACAGATGCTCGGTTCGTTATTTGGATGACGGACCTCTGTACCTGACCAGCACGCCGTCATCTCTGCAGCTGTGTACTATATTACACTGCCCTTGCTTATAGTAGGCCGACGCGACGTGCAGCACACAACGCAAGCGAATAGGTTGTGAGTATGTATGTACATAATACAGTGGGTGTCAGTAAAGACTGTACTTTCAGTGGCTATGGAACTTCGCGGTAGACTGCCAAATCATACTTTTACAACGGTATTGTACAGTGAGTTCCTACCAGACAAGGTATTCAAGGTCTGGGTTTGAACGGCAGCCACTGTGTACTATAGCGCTGGTAATGAGGTCCCGGAACTTGACATGTGACATGTAATGGAATTAATCTATTCAGCCAGACGGTTCATGTCTGCTACGTGCTATAAATGCAACTTGGTATTGGTAAGCAGATGGGGTATGGGGTATCTAACACAGATGATGTGGTATCGCTCTGGTAGAAGGAAACTGAGAGAAATGAAACTGGCTAGTCTCAGTCTGAGTAAGAAACGTGGTATCAGTATCCAACCCAACCGCTAGCCAGAGAATTCGTCAACTCGGATGCCTCGTTCTGATAAATGGTGTGGTGCTGAAAAAATTGACAGAGAAGGGGTAGGGGTATGATGTGATGGCCGATATGATGCGAGATCTGGCTACGAGACCTCAAAATCGGTGTCGATCTGAAGAGTTGGTGCACGGACCTGGCTCTTCTGTTGCTTCCACTCCTTGACAATCTCCTCGCGGACGCCTTTGCTCCATTTCATGAGCGCGGCGTCGAAGTTCCGCCATGCTTCAGCGTCGATGCCCTGGACAATGCCCATGGCATCGATTTCCATCTTCACATCCCAGCGTAGCTCGGCCGCTTTAGCCCAGTAGCGCAGATTGTCAGCGCATCGATACGGCTTTGCTGTATCCGTGTGGTACTGCTTGATCTCTTCGAACTGCCGTGGTGACTTCTTCACAATGCTGTTGTGCAGGTGAATGAGTCGCAGTCCGTTCTGGAGAGTTGCTAAGAAGGGCGTTGGCAGGTCCGCGCTCTCTGGGTTTGTCCACTCGGGGAGCGGCTCTGGCACAGAATCGAACGACTTCAGGAAGAGTAGCTCCCGTTCTCTCTCTTTTCCAGTCCAGTCGCCCTCGCGCCATGACCAGCTCTCCCGCTCTTCTTGTTCCACGCGCTCCTTCTCTTCCTCGGTGTCCAACAGGGTGCCGATGTCTTCGACCCACTCTTTGATGCAGACCGTTTCTGCAGGTGACACGCCGTTGGCGAAGTTGCGTATAGCTAAGCGTTTCAGCACCTCAAGCACGTCGTAGAGCTCTTTACGTATCACGCGCTCTGATTTGATCGAGTAGAGTCGCTGAGGGTTCTCGTGTGCGGTGTAGTAGTTCTTCGCCGCGCGGATTGCAAGCGTGGCCACGTCGAGAAGATTTAAACCTTGAATCTGGTGCCACCCAGGCGTTTCTGCAGACTGTCGACCTCCCGCTCCATCTCCAAACCCCGCATCTGCCGCTGTTCCATTGCTATGGCCCTTCTCAAGCTCTTGCAAGTGTTTCGTGCATTCGGTGAGCGACTCGCGTAATTCTCGGCGCAGAATCGTCATGTCGGGCGGTGGAGGTACGTAAACTGGGGTGCTTTTGTATGTGCTCACGGTAGGTGGAAGCATAACGGGTTCGTTGTCATCCCAGCTCATGGATGCGTTGTCGTCGATGGGAGACTCCACGAGGCCATCCCCCAGCGTGTCCATAGTCCCGGGCGAGAGTCCAGACGTATCTCCCTCGATGTCTGAGAGCGGCCGCTCCGACCCGCTTGCTGTCCTCGAGCCATGCTTCCGCTTCTTTGCCACTCTACCAGTGGCCTCGTCCAGCAGGCCGGTTCGGGCAAAGTAGTATTGCAGATGCGCTATGGTGCCCAAGTTCATGACACTCTCTCTGTTCTTCGCAGATCGGGAGAACTCTGTTCCCTCTGGTCGCATGTAACCCCGCCTCCTGCCAGGTATGCCGCTGTCAGAGAGCCTAGAGCTCGCCGAGCGGCCGGAGACGGACGATACGGAAGAAGCTGTCGATACTGAGCGATCGAGCTGCGGCACAGCGTTCAGCGCAAGCGACGGCGACACCCATGGCTCCGGCGAAAGCGTGCGCTCGGGCGGAGGAGAGGGGGTTGATTCCATGGCTAGTTTCGGGCGGCGTGGCGGTTATACAGGTGCAGGCAGCAGGCGTCGTTGGAGTGTCGTGTGTCTGAGTGTGATGCAGGGGAGTCAGCTACAGATCATCTCCGAAGTCCATGAAGTGGAGGAAGGTGCGGTTGCTAGGCAGCGACGGCAGGAGATTGTTTCGTAAATTGTCTCGTTCAGGAGACGCGACAACGCGCCGGTCCAGCCAGCTATATGCCCCACCCCCAATCAGCAAACTGCAGCTGTGCGCACGGCGCTGACGCGTGCGAACGCCAAGTTGCTTGCCGCAGGAAACTCAAGCAGTGAAAATGCACTCTTTTCTGACACTCTGTCCCGCTGTGAAACTCCGAGTCCCTGAGAGAAGCTCGGGTGTCCCCGCCGTTAGCTGCCAGGGGTCATGCTGCCTCGAGTCTAGCTTGTCCTTGCGTACCAAAGTCACGTGCTGCGCGTTCACGATGACGTCGATGCCCTGCGCTCAATATTGCAGTGGACGCGACACACAGTCTACAAGACAGCAAATCCAACTGTACACAAGCAGCTTGTTACATTAAACGGTCCCTCGTAAGCACAATCAGAATGGCCGACAAGCGAGTTCGTATCCTAAGAGCAAGCTGGCCATGGTGCTAACCGCAGTAGATTTCTTTCAAGGTTGATGGCGAGGTGCAGGGTAAGCATATCCTCGCCTTGAGATCGTGAGAATTATGGCTAATCATCACAGGCGTGAACTTCCGGTGCGAACAACTGCTCCCGCAGCATGGCCATGGCTGACCCTGCTACTTAGATCATTCACGACCAAAAAAGCCCACAGTCTCGGGGTCACAGGCTTTGTCACCAATGTATCAGATGGCACGGTATGATATTCGAATCGCCTCAAAGTATCAGTCTGAACCATCCAGGTGCAAGGTGAAGCTCAAGGCTCATCCCAAGCACTCAAAGAGTTCATCCAGCATCTCAGCAAGGGGCCCTCCGCTGCTAGCGTGAGCAGCTTAGAGCAAAATGACATCGCGACCAAGTCTGGGGAGAGCGGTTTCAACGTCAAGTAACCCGCTTGGTGACTGCTTCGATTTGCGATATCGCCCGCAAGCCCCATTGAGAAAGAACTGCGGCCAACGATAGTAATTGATACATGTGTAACATCACTTCCACAGAACCTATTTGTACACTCTGGAATGACAAAGCCGCATCCAGAGGTATAAGTAAGCACTTGTACACAATGAGGATAATGACAGCACCAGCAAGTGGTCGATTTGTTTCTACCAGGCACAGTGGCTGACACAGAAAGTGGGATTGTAGGCGCGTACCTCATCCTGTGCCAACTCACTCTGTTGTACTTTTGTGGATCTATAGGGGGATTAGCCAGCATGATTGTTCACACTGTAGGAGATCGGTTATCGACCACTGTAAAGAGACAATTCTGCTCTTGTCTGTCGAAAAGAAACCATTTCGGCAGCACGTCTCACGGCAGCACTAAATCGGCAACCAATTCATCGGCAACCAGAATAGATGTCGGCGACATTATGTGGGATTATGTGGGGGGTAAGAAGGCGAGACACCGAGACACCGCCCGATTAGTTTTCGGGGCCAACGATTGGCTGCTTTACGAGCTAAACTCCAGCCGCATACAGCCTCTAGACAATCATGTACACTCCCTCGTCATGTGTGTACTACGATGTTTGGATGTTTGATATGATACAAAGTATAGCATCCAATGGCATTAACCACTTCACTGCATCGTCGCTGCTGTTGATCTGTTTGGGGCGCCGCGGCGGCGACTTGCGAAGGATGGCTCCGACCTTGGCGGACATTCCGCAACGGTCCCGGATCGTTTTCGTATACGCGACCAACACCTCAGCCTCTCCAATGCACGAGACCAGCGCAGGTTTCCTTTAGCTCTATCGACGAATCCCGTTCGCTATGATGAGATAGTTCGAGGCTTATGTCGGCGGCGCGTGCACTGGCAAGGTGGATCGAACGAGATCCCGAAAAGTCATCGATCCCCTAAAACGCTTTGTCGTCCCGACGATACCTTGATTATATAAAGCCCGATTGTTGCTTCAGCTCCCAGTTCTCATTCACAACTACAGCTACAGCTATTATTCAGCTTTAACGTGTTACCCAATCTCACATTGACAACTTGTTATCAATACCTACCAACATCGCCACAGCTTACCTACACCTATGATCTGTACAAGAGTAACAGCAAACGGACCCAGGGCCTCAAGGCAGGCTTCTGCTCAATTCATCAAGACCCTCAATTGCTTGAATGCCTCCGGTGCTGGGCTGAGGCCGACATTCGTCGCCGTCCATCATATTCAGTTGAGCGCGGCACCACAACGGCACTTCTCCAACACGTCCAGGTCATCCAGGATCGACGAGTACTTTCCCCAGAAAGAGACTGAAAAAGTCCGCAAGACGCCGTCAGCATGGCCACACCCTGGTATATCTGACTCGGTCCGACTACCTAGTGAAACTCGCTGACGTGTGAAAGTGTACTCGTACAATGATATGGAAAGCGTTATCGTAGCTCACCGCGAAGCCAAGACACGCTCCGATAGAGTCGCGCTCCTCGCCGTGAAGGTCCTCCGATGGGGCCTGGATCTCGCAACGGGATACAAACATGACAAGGCTGTTGCGTTGAATGAAAAGGACCCGGAAGCGGCGAGAAGGAAGTATGCCATGACAGAGGAGAAGTACATGATGCGGAATGTGTTTTTGGAATCGGTTGCTGGTGTTCCTGGAATGGTCGCTGGTATGATCCGGCATCTCCATTCGATGCGACGGATGAAGAGAGACAACGGATGGTAAGCTCGACTTGGGTGCGTAGGGCGCAGTGTCTGACAGCCGTTAGGATCGAGAGTTTGCTCGAAGAAAGCTACAACGAGCGAATGCACCTCCTGACTTTCCTCAAGATGAGTGAGCCGGGCTGGTTCATGAGGTTTCTGGGTAAGCCCGAGGATGTGAGTTTCGATGCTAAGGGATCTTTACTGACTCTTTCAGTCCTTGGCGCTCAAGGAGTGTGGTGCAATGCCCTCTTCTTTGCGTATCTGATTTCTCCTCGCACAGTGCATCGCTTCGTCGGCTACCTCGAAGAAGAAGCTGTTATCACGTATACACGCCAGCTCAAGGACCTGGATGCTGGGCGACTTCCCAAATGGGAGAAGCTTCAGGCACCACAGATCGCAATAGACTACTGGAACATGCCGGAAGGCCATCAATCCATGCGAGACTTACTCCTCTACAGTATGTATCCATTCTTCTGGGTCGTACATTCACTAATACCTATTCCCAGTTCGCGCCGACGAGAGCAAACACCGTGAGGTGAACCATACTCTGTAAGCTTCACTCAATTCACGCCATCGAGGAGCATTGTACTGACTGCTTGTAGGGGCAACCTCGACCAGGTGGAAGACCCTAACCCCTACGTCAGCGAATACAAGGATAGTGAGAGGCCCCATCCACGCAAGGACCTCAAGTTCCAGCGACCGACGGGGTGGGAACGCAGCGATATCATCTAGACTGACAAGCCTAGTTGTTCCTTTTAACTAGTTCCTTGTACTTTTTTTTCTCTTTCTTTTGTCCACTCTCAAAAACATCAGCACGGCGTTTCTTCTTTCAGGGAAGGCGGATATCATCGGATACCCATTGCATATCGGGTGTTAGGAAAGCAACATGTATACTTCGAATAAAAACTTCGCCCTCAAGAGCCCTCGTCAATTTGTGAACAACAGGAGTCTTGATGACCCCGGTCCCCACGTCTTGTATGCTGAGAGCAATGTGGGACCAAGAAGTTTGTTGCAGGCATCTAGTCCGACCTGCAAGTCCACTGCTGACGGGAACAACATAGCTACGGACACCGCGGAGCACCAGGCAGTCTTTGAGCCCATACAAACAATGAAGAAGCTAAGGCCGAGGACCTACATAAATTCCGGACCGTCCCATCTTTAACCTCAATGGTCTACAAACACCCCTAACTTGTCAAGCTTGCCTCGATGTCCGGTCCGACCCCCGCACTTTCAACTGGCCCCGCTCGCTAAACCTTCGGCCCAGCGACCCTTGCATAGGCGCGTCTTCGGTCAAGCGTTCTCCGCAGCAGCTACTGCACCCCACATCCTTTCGGTGAGACACTCGTGCCAATTTGAAAGCTGCTAGAGCTGTTTACGTCCGGCGCCTACGTATCCTCGGACGGCACGGCAACTTAGCCCCTTGTCAGACTAACCCCGCAAAGCTACTGGTATGTTTCGATCGCAAGGTTGACGACGCGTAAATCAAAGATCTCATCGGATGTCAAACCCTCGATCGAGAGCATTAAATTTCTACTCCTAGAGCTCGCAATCCGTTGTGGCGTTGACGGGAAAGGAGTCCCTACGGCTTTTGATTCTACCAACGATTTAGGGTTCGAGTTGTCGCTCTTCGCTGCCATACAACCTACGAACGAGTAGATAGGCAGTGACGTACGTACCAGCTGCATGGACCTTGCTCTGTAGCGCCTTGCAGCTCTTAGGTGGAGAATTGGGACTGTGCCTCTCCGCTTTACACCTGCAAGTCCTATTGAACCGCTGAATCAGGGCATAACATGCTACCACAGCCCCGGGAAACATCCTTGATACCCGCCTGCTTACGCCAATCATGAGCGAGGGCCCTCTCTACAGATGCACAGTCGTTGCGGATCCGCTGGATGGCAATCACGCGGACCGAATATCAGCCCACATCCGTTTCACAGGACATTCGCTCGAGGGTACTTGCCGACGTTGATGGTATCAAGCTAGGACGCGAGTGGCACAGCCACGCCCAATGTATGGAGATACAGCCAAGGAATCGAAGGCCTACGCTGACAGGATTGGCGCTGTCCAGACCAATATGTCAGAGCTTCTTGGAACCGACGCCCTCTCAATGCGGGGTCTGCGGAGCTTAAGAAGGACAGCGCGCCAATTCTATTCATCTGTGAGCCCAATTGAATTCAGATTCTCTTGTGGTAACTCTCTGAACCCTGAGCAGTGTCCTCATAGTGACAGTTTGACGACAAGATGACGATTCCAGACGAGGTAACAGCATCTATCAATGATTGTACGATCTAATGACTTATCTCACTTTAGGTCGATATCATTGTTTGTGGTGGAGGGTCTTGTGGGTCAGTATTGCTTCCCCAATGGCTTGAGCTGTACTCATTGGTCACAGATGTGTCGTCGCTGGACGATTGGCCAACCTTGACCGTGAGTTCGACCACATGTTTTCCTCCGTAGCTTCGTGGACGTCATGATTCCCTTTCTATGCGGTCTACGTCGTTATCGCCGCAAGATCTCTTGCATAAGAGCAAGCTGATATGCCCTGATCCATCAATGAAGCCCTTGAATCACAAATTAAGCCCTACTGTACAGATAATCTCCAGGTCCTGCTTATCGAAGGTGGAGAGAACAACCTGAACAACCCATGGTTAGTGCATCTTTAGGTACACATGAACGACATTGCTGACCTTACCAGGGTTTTTCGACCGGGGATCTACCCCCGTAATATGAAGCTTGACAGCAAGACTGCCTCCTTCTACTACTCACGGCCCTCAGAATGGCTCGATGGACGTCGAGCTGTTGTACCCTGCGCTCACATCTTGGGTGGCGGCAGTTCAATCAACTTCATGATGTACACTCGTGCGTCTGCCTCAGACTACGATGATTTCCAAGCAAAGGGTTGGACCACCAAGGAGCTCATTCCATTGATGAAGAAACACGAGACGTACCAAGTAAGTTGATCATTCTTATCGAAATCTGAGCAGCTGCTGACGATGCCGGCAGCGTTCATGCAACAACCGAGACATACACGGCTTCGAGGGCCCCATCAAGGTCTCATTCGGAAATTACACGTACCCTATCAAAGAGGATTTCCTACGCGCTTCCGAGTCTCAGGGTATTCCGACCACGGACGATCTCCAAGACCTGGTCACTGGTCATGGTGCCGAGCATTGGCTGAAGTGGATCAACCGCGATACCGGACGTCGAAGCGACTCTGCCCATGGGTATATCCACAGCACTCGCGCTGTCCACCAGAACCTGCACTTGGCTGTCAACACTAAGGTCGACAAGGTTATTCTTGAGGGTGGCAAGGCGGTCGGAGTACAGACCGTACCAACCAAGCCACTTCACCCTAATCAGAAGCACAGCAAGATCTACAGAGCTCGAAAGCAGATCATCGTGTCCGGTGGTACTCTTAGCTCGCCCTTGATCCTTCAGCGAAGCGGTATTGGTGACCCCGAGAAGCTCCGCAAGGCTGGCGTGAAGCCGTTAGTTGACCTTCCCGGTGTGGGATTAAACTTCCAAGACCACTACTTGGTATGTGTTTGCACGCAGTCGGAAGGAAGCAAGCTAATGACTTTTAGACCTTCTCCGTCTTCCGCGCTAAGCCGCACGTCGAGTCGTTTGATGACTTCGTTCGGGGCGACCCGAAAACGCAGGAGGCAGTCTTCCAACAATGGAACCTCAACGGCACTGGGCCATTGGCGACTAACGGCATCGAAGCCGGGGTGAAGATCAGGCCTACCGAGGAGGAGCTGAAGGCGATGGACTCCTGGCCTTGCAAGGAATTCAGATCGGGCTGGGACAGCTACTTCAAGAATAAGCCAGACAAGCCGGTCATGCACTACTGTAAGCTATCTCTCATACCCATTACCCGTCGCCTATCGCTAACGTGTTCGCAGCTGTCATCGCCGGATGGTTCGGTGACCATGTAAGCACCTCCATGTCTTGTGGTCAGTACTTTACGCTGACACACACCAGATGCTCATGCCACCGGGCAAGTTCTTCACCATGTTCCATTTCCTGGAGTATCCGTTCTCTCGTGGATCGACGCATATTGTATCGCCAAATCCTTACGAGGCACCCGACTTCGATGCAGGCTTCATGAATGACAAGCGAGATATGGGTGCGTATATGCGATACACACATGATGTTTTCCGCTGGCTAATATGTGATTGACAGCGCCCATGGTCTGGGGCTACATCAAGTCCCGCGAGACGGCACGACGTATGGACGCCTACGCCGGGGAGGTTCAGGCCATGCATCCATTTTACTCATTTGACAGCCCTGCTCGAGCCAAAGACCTGGATCTGGCTACTACGAATGCGTACGCCCTCCCTGGAAACCTCACCGCCGGTATTCAGCATGGCTCGTGGAGCATGCCTGTCGAGAAGGGCCGCGATCCGGAACCTACGTTCCTCAATTCCAATTGTCAGCACGTCCTGGAGGATCTAAAGTACACAAATGAGGATATTAAACACATCGAGGACTGGACGAAACGTACGCGCATTGAATCCCACAGAAGTTTTACTCACTAACAGCAATCAGGTCACGTTGAGACTACATGGCACTCTCTAGGCACCTGCTCTATGGCACCCAAGGAGGGCAACTCAATCGTCAAGCACGGCGTACTCGATGAACGCCTCAATGTACATGGCGTGAAGAACCTCAAGGTTGCGGATCTGTCCATCTGTCCAGTACGTCTTCGCGCAACCGTGGTAGTTCGAGGACTTGGCTAACTTATATCTTCTAGGACAACGTCGGCTGCAACACCTACTCCACCGCGCTGCTCATTGGCGAGAAGTGCGCTGTTCTCACCGCCGAGGACCTGGGTTACTCTGGCTCCGCGCTCGACATGAAGGTTCCAACGTACCACGCGCCGCGCGAGATCACCGGCTTGTCGAGGCTGTAGATAGTTTTCAGATCGAATCACACGATGCGAAGGCAGATGCAAGTCAGAATGGTCGACGGGGATCTCCCTCTTTCACTCTTTACGCGGCAGGCAGGCGTCGGAGCGGTGCTATTCGGGCATGTTCTCATACTCAAACAGTACAAACCAACAAAACATGCACAAGCGTTGACAGCTGTACATGACACATACTTACCTAACAAAGTGAATCTGCATGGGTATCCCATCCTCATCTTTCCGTCTCAAAGTCTCCTCATCAAGCACACCGCTCCTCCATCCCTGCCCACCTCCCCACTCACCCCGCCATCCATAACCTCCCCACACAGTTCGAAGCCTAGCCTCTCGTAAAACCTCCGCGCCCCGGCGTTTGTGGCAACCATGCCGAGATGCACGCCTCCGGCTCCTAGTTCCTTGATAGCGGGAAGGAAAGCAGACATGAGCTTTTGGCCCCAACCCTGCCCCGTGAACTCGGGTAAGATGTCGATGTGTAGGTGGGCTGGGTAGGTGGAAAGGAGGGAGGGGTGGGAGAGGAGCATGCTGCATTCTCCGGAATGGACTTCTTCTCTAAGCCCTTTCACGAGCGCAGTTTCCATGGCTGGATCATTCGTCTCTATACCTGGCGGCGGGACCAGTTCCGGATCAACGATTGGGGTAAAGGTTTCGCGCCAGCGCTGTGCGAAGGCGGCTGTGTCTGGTGTGCCGATGATGTAGCCTACGGCGCGTCCGGCGCCGTTGTCGAGGACAAAGCAGGTATTGGGGGTCAGGTAGACGTAGGCTTTGTACCAGAGGTAGGAGCCGATCGTGCGGGCGGGTTCGTGGGATACGGAGGGGTCAAGGGTGGTGAGGAACTTGGGGGAAGAAGGTTAGTTCGGGTGCTGGAAAGTATTCAAAGATTGCAAGTGATTGTTTGTGGCGGTGGCCCGGTGCGTTTTAGGGGGAGGAGGTGGGCTGCGCACTCTGTTGAGGGATATTGGACACGTACAACGTGTAGACCAGCGGAGTGATCCGTATCGAAATTGAAGGGACGAACGTACGGTGTTGCCATAGTGATTTTAAGAAGGGATGGGTCGTGAAGCTCTGTGGAGACGGATAAAGTACAAAGTGTAGTACGGAAAGATTGCATGGTGGGGGCGGGCTGTGAGCAAGTGCGGGGAAGCGCCCCTGCTTCCTCCCAACAGTGCATGTGGGCTTCGGCGTTCCTGGCCTTATCGCAGAGCACAGGGGCTGCTGCCACAAGAAACTGGATTTTTAGAGCACGCCTTCACAGAATATCCCAACGTTGTGTAGCCACAAAGTCTAGTATTCAATGTCAGTGGCTGTGGGGTGAAACCACCAGGAGAGAAAGGTTCATTTTACGGCACGAATAGGGCGGCTGCCCTCGTCTGGAATGAAAAGTTCGCAGCCGTTACGGCGCGTAGCTACACTTACTTGATAGAGTCCCAAGTTTTGGGTCTCTGGAGGTCGTGGCGAGTACGGTATGCCCTATGTAAGCTGATAAGAGATGAGCATCACCGGCGGGGTGCTGCTATTGATCCAGCTTAAGCGCAATTCAGCGTCACATATCGAATGGATGCCGTCCTTCGCTGCTTCTCGTGACTTAGCCTGCAGAATTCAACCTACTTGTTACATGTATAAACTCGAAAGATGCCACAAATACCGGCGCGAGGCGAGATATTGGAATGATTGAACTGTATGGTGCGACAAGCAGATAGTATTTGCATTGACTGTGTGTGAGAGAGTGCTCGTACTTGATACGGGCCCGTCATAGTGAGTATGGTCAGCTTCAGAATGTCGAAGCTTTAGCTGTATTACTGAATTGACTAACAATTTATGCGCGCAGAAGCACCCCATCACAAGTGCTCTTGTTCACGATAGTGACCATTCTGTTGGTCTTTTAGTCCATCTGAGGCCCAAGTGCCGCCTGACACCTTGTTTCATAGGTTCCTTTAAGCCTGATCAGCTCTATATTCGGAAGGAATACCAGCGAACTTGGAGACGGCTTCCCAGTGCATGTAGGAAGAAGTTCTACTTACAGGTGTGTGTTCAGGATAAAATGTCAAACCTGAAAGACACTAATACTAGCATTAGCATAGTTCCCATCAGCTTTGCATTATCTGTAGTCTTCCTCTTGTGGGCATTCTAGTACAAGGATCGAGAAGCAGATCCACGCCCGAGTGGAGGAAGATCTATAGGGAGGAAGATACTATTTTCGGGAAAGCGCCATAGGCCAGATGATTCACCGAAAGAGATCGAAGAAGGAACCGTCTCGGGGTAGCAACGCTGGCAGTATGCTTGGAGGCTGCCTTCTCTAACTACGCTCTGCGCAAACCGCGTGAAAGTTTCCTCTTTGCACAAAGCTCTCAGAAACCCTTCTGCCAGACACACCGCAGCGGCGAGTTCCCCTTTTAGGACTTGGGCATGAGACATGCTAAACTTCCTAGCCGTCGAACTTAGATCGCCTTACTGCTTCTGGCTTCGCCAGTGCGCCACCGAAGTCGAAATTATAGCAGTCCCCTTCGCCCAAGAGCTCATCTTGATATCTAATGCATGGGATGTCTTACCGTGTGTCATAGTGCCTTATTCCAATTGACTGGGTGGCAAGCTTCGGTGCAGCTTGGTGGCTTTTCATCGACCTCTGTATCCCCCTGGTCCTTATTTTGTTGTCGGAATTTCTGAATACATCGAAGGAGTAGGAATGATTACACCATTATGTTCCTGATAGTCCCTCAAAGCGGATTACAGTCATCGCAGTCCTCGTCTCCGCACGTAGGAATCTTCAACACCCACCCAGGCGGCAACAAATTCAACAGATCCTCCTCAGGCCTCGGATCTGTCGCTTTCTGACGCCCTTCGTTTCTGATGATCCTCAATCCCTCGCTATCAACCCATTCAAACAATACCCAACAAGTCCAACGCGGCATATCGACAATACCAAGTTCCCACCTGTCCACTTTGATACCGTCGAAAAAAGATATGAGTTGTTGCATAATGTTTATTGTTTGTTCTGAGCCAGACGTCCAGATGCTAGGCTTCGTCTTCCTCTTACCAGTACCGCGGAGCTGGTAACTGTTTCCAACGAATCTCAGCGTATCCAGCTGCATGTGGGCAGCGCGCATGACCTCACTCAGCGCCTTCAGTTGCTCGGTAGTGTCTATGCCATCGTATTCATCCCAGTGCTCGTATCGTTTGGGTGTTTCAAAGTTAGTCAGGTTGTCAACATTAACTTCCATCTTGCGAATACGCGCTGAATTTACGGGAATCCGTGTTGTCCAATGTCTCTTGATCGCACTTGTTCGCCTCCCTTCGGACGAGCAATGTTTGCAGCTCCGACATATGACGCCTTCGATCCCACAAACGACCCATTCTGCGTTGCGCGTGAACTGCTCCAAGGCTTCGGAGAAGATCGCTTTGCATGACATGATCCAATCTATCTGTAGATGCTCGTAGCCGGAAGCATAGCGCTGTTCCCTGCAATTGGGGTCTGGTAGCCGATAGCGCAGCGTGATATCGTTGAGATGTGGTTGTGATGCTGTGGATGATCGAGGCTGGGTCGGGAACGCAGCGTGCATGCAGCGAGAGTAGAGAAACACGTGGTGGTATATTTGTTCCCGGATCTCGAGGGGAATTCTGAAGAAGAGGGATGACGGCTGCGTCGATGTGGCCATCTTCTACGTGGTGTGGGTAGCTGAGTTTTGTTGCGATCGCGGAAAGACAAATCAGGCTGAGCGTAGGGCGCTGTTGTCCAGGTGCAGACCGCGGGATTGTGTCAAAAGCTGCTTCGCGCTTTATAAAATGGCAAATAAGCGATTTGCGGTCGAAGCTGCGAAGTTGTTGCGATAGGTCCATCACGAGATGCCTAGCTGGGATTGGGTGCCTAGCGACCGCATTGCCGTCGTCTAACTACAAAGTATTGTTGTTCATCCTAGAGATTGATTCGAGATCAAACTTGTAGCCTATCGATCGCGTGCCCGTAGGAAGGGTTGAGTCACCTCGCAGTATTTAGAGAAAGGATGTTAGTGAATTCCTAAGTTCGCGTGAAGCATCGTCAGCTAGCCCTGATTCCGCTTCTAACAATTCTTCTAAGGATATTTAAAATACCCCAACTACACTACCGATGCCGGTAGTCCCTTGTGAATTTAGATTATTAGCTTTTGTACATGCCTGAAACACCAACTGCATCAGGATAATCGCTACTTAATGCTCCCAAGATTACTTATGCAGGAGTAGCATTCGAGGACGAACGACATAGCAACTGTCAGGAGGGCGCCGTGTACTTTTCACTACTTATGTACAAGTTTAGTACGAGACACTGCTAATCGCTGAAAGGCAGAGATATCACGACTTGCTTATGACGTCATCATACCTAATTGGCAGGCGATGTAAATCAGAAAAAGACATGTTGTCATGGCGGCAAGGAGGAGGGCGTTCAAAGTTCGCTTGAGCCTGGTGTGTATCTGAGAATTGTTACAACTATTGACGGGAAACACAGCCCAAGGGACTCGCGTACGCGAAGACTTCCGAGAATGGTTACCCGTTGTCGCGAGCGAAAATCCAAACGAGACGTGATACCGAAGCGAGGGCGTTGAACATTGCGAGAAACATCACCATGGCAACGAGGGAAACCATGGCTTTGGTTCCCGTCTTTGAATCAGGTGCGCGATATATCGCGAAGATCTATGGCGAAGATTCTCCCATAAATTCCTCTTCATCAACGGGTCCAATAAAGAATAGGAGGACTATAACACAGGCGAAGAGTATGCACAGCTTGTCGGGCTGAATGCTCGGTAAGAGGGTGAATGTTCTTGTTCCCCTCTGCATGTGTCGCTTCTTTCAACTAGCTCCTTTCAAGTTGATATTACCAGCACCATGCACCATGCATTGATCCCGAAACAGTGAGCTATCCGGATCAAACGTGTCAATCTTGCGAATTACGTTGGAGTCGAGCATCGTGAGCTTCCATTGACGACCCTCTATGTGATGTCACCGTTCCCGATTAAGCTTAGTGGTTTCGTTTTCTTCCGATATCAGACGGTCAAACATGCCACAAAGTTTGGTGACGACGCATTGCTTGTAGAACGTCTCTTGAATTGATCTGCAGGTACAGAAGAATAACAAAGCCCTGGCGGTGAAATGGTGAAGAGAACAAGGCCCTAGCTGCCAAGACTTAGCCACCGTCGATTGGTATCCGTTCCCATCGCTCAAACTCACAGCACCCCCTCAATCGCTGCCCATTTATACCCATTGGATTGACAACATGACCGATGACCATCAGCGGCTTTTAGCTTCCGCGCAGCTCATCGCGCGAGCTTGTGCGTCATTAGAACTTGGATCGTCCCATTTGACCCAAGCTGCCACCGACTTGTCATCTGCGACAGCTTTGCTCAACCGGAGCATAACACCTCGCCCACTACAGAGTGTGCGAAAGTCATCTAGAACCAACGGGCCAAATCCGAAGGTCCAAGACGCACCAAGGAAACCCACAATCTCTCCATACTTCCCCGAACCTGGAACAAAACCAAAGAAGAAGCCAACTGCAGGTCCTACCATATCCCCATTCTTCCCTGAGCCCTTCTCTCGAGAGCGCCCACCCCCCGGTTTGAAATTCGAGCTTCAAGCCCCAGAATTTGGCCTTATTCAAGAGCGTATATGCGACAGTCTTTTTGCGCTCGTCATCCAAGCGATTCTGTGGAACAAAACAAAAGGCACTGCGGCCCGACCTATCCTATGGAAAGTCTTATGCACATACCCAACTCCAGAGCTGCTCGCTTCTGCCGACCCCACTGCAGTGCAGGAACTCATTCGCATACTCGGGCTACAAGAGCGAAGAGCACAATGTCTAGTCAAGCTGGCCCAGGTTTGGGTAGCTGCTCCGCCGTCAGCTGATCGGCGATATGGACGTCGCGATTATCCAAAGGGAGAGGGCAGAGATGTGAAAAATCGTGAGCTGCTAGGCCCCGACGATGAGCGAGAAGGCTGGGAAATCGGGCATCTGCCAGGTATTGGAGAGTATGCGCTTGATTCGTATCGCATATTCGGACGTGATCGATTGCGCGGGCTTCAAGATGCGGAAGGAGTAGAGCCTGAGTGGAAGCGCGTCATTCCTAACGACAAAGAACTTGCTCCGTATGTTAAGTTCAAGTGGGCGCAAGAAGGGTGGGACTACGATATCGTCTCCGGCGCTAGACAAAGGCTACCATAGGTACGAATCTTGCCTGGCCGCACTAATGTGATATGATGGTGTCCAAACAAGGAACACCCGCAACTAATCAGCATCGTGAGTTTCTTCTTAGTCATTGATTTATGTCTGCTCCAAAGAAAAGGCGCCCGTATTGCGTATTGAACTCAGCCCGGAGCTCTCTCGCTTGTAAATGGCCAAGGATGACCCATCTCGCAGAAAGATGCGCAAAAGGGTAATAGAGTTTTGCGCTGGAAACGGCTTAAAATGTGTCAAACCGCGACCATCTTACCGTTGTACCATGTAGCAGGCGTAGAGGTGAGTAGTATCGCGTGCTCGACGGGCGAAACTCGGACGTTTCTCTCATACCTGGGTCAATCGGAACGCGCCGAGTCTCACATGCACAGTAAGGCTTACTCAGTCGATCGGTATACCGGCTTTGTGGAATAATATTGAGCAAGTTGGTCTATGATGGTCCAGCGCACCTATCACAAGGCATACACATGGCGCACTCGACGCTGACACCATCTGTGGCAGGGAGTCGCCTTGGCCTGTGTTCCCCTGGCCAACTGAAATTTAGAATATGACCCTTCACCCTCCCTAACTGCCAACTTGAATCGCTATCAAGCTGGGCAAGCGCTACGCTGATGCACAATCCTTCCGACCAAGATATTTCGGGGGCCTTTGCCGACCGGTCATCCTCGTCTGCCAAGCGCTCCAGTCCATACGTGAGTTTGTACACTTAAGTTCTGCCCACAAAACTTGCAGCCCGAAAATCCCCACACCACAGTGGCCATGTTGTTAGTGTCTTGACAGGCCTACACGTGCCTTCTGTCTTCACTAATCCGAAGATTTTTTCTATAATGAAGATGCTACCACACTTCGTCTTGGATCCCGTTATAGCGACAACTTTACTCTTGCTGACTGTATCATTGATCGTAACGTTCCATGCACGCGTCAAAAAGACTAATAGCCGTCTTCCGCCTGGTCCTCGGGGGATGCCCCTGCTCGGCAACATCAAGGACCTTCCGCCACCAGGAAAGCTTGAGTATACACATTGGCTAGAGCTCAAAAACATCTATGGACCTATCAGCTCTATCACCGTCTTGGGCCAGACCCTTGTGTTCATTCACGACAAGAACATCGCTGATGAATTGCTAAATAAGCGTTCAGCAATTTATTCAGGGCGACCGAGGCTAAGGTTCGGCCTAGACATGTCAGTTTGTCTGTTCTTGCAGTAGCTGAAGTAGCTGACATTCTCACAGGGTCGGCTGGATTGACGCTATGAGCAGTCTGCAGAACAACGCACTGCACCGACTCTATCGAAAATATGCATATCAACAGATAGGGTCAAAGGCGGCGGTATCGCGGTACCATTCGATGCAGGAGGCGATCGTCGGTCGAACTCTTCAACGTATGAAAGAGTGCGGAGGCAGAGACCTTGTCCATAACCTCAAAACGTAGGTTCAATTTCCTTACACTGTCTTCCCAGCCAAAAGACATGGGTATCTCTACTGATGATATTATACAGGCAAACTGGAAGCCTCATCCTCAGAGTCTTGTACGGCTACAAGATTGAACAGAACGAAGCTGACCCACTGATCGCCATGGCGGATGTCGCAATGGACCAGTTCAGCCAAGCTACCGTTCCCGGTAGGTGGCTGGTAGACACGATCCCCATGCTCGCTCATGTTCCAGAATGGTTGCCAGGAGCAGGCTTTAAGAAAACAGCACGGCTGTGGAGGCACAACGTCCTAAGCTGCGTCAACGTGCCTTACAATTTTGCTAGGAAGCGGCACTCGGGCGGATCGGCGAGCATGTCATTTGTCTCACGCTCGATGGACGAGGCTGAAGCTGACAACGGCGGATGTGCATTGAGTGAGGAACAAGAACATGCGATCAAATGGACTGCTGTATCTTTGTACGTGGGAGGCGAAGACACTTCTGCTGAGACACTCAATGCGTTCTTCCTAGCAATGAGCATGTTCCACAACGTACAACGCAAAGCACAAGAGGAGATCGACCGCGTGGTGGGAGCGCAAAGAATGCCGAATTTTGGCGATCGAGATCGGCTGCCGTACCTGAACGCTGTTGTCGACGAAGCGTTACGGTGGCATCCTATTGTTCCTATGGGCGTTCCCCACTTGTCTGATGAAGAGGACTGTATCAACGGCTATCGCATCCCCAAGGGCGCGATAGTCCTTCCCAACGTATGGTGGTTTACGCGCGACTCGAAAGTCTACCATGATCCTGAGACTTTCAAACCCGAACGATACATGGAGCCATACAATGAGCCCTCTCCACGAGACTTTGTATTTGGATTCGGACGCAGGATATGCCCTGGACGTGTCTTGGCCGACTCCTCGTTATACCTGACGTTCGCGCAGGTACTTGCAACTTTCAATGTTGTACCAGCAGTGAACGAACGTGGGGACACGGTGAAAAATGTGCACACCTTTGGTCCAGGCCTTGTCTCAAAAGTTGGCCCATTCAGCATCGAAGTGAGAGTTCGAAGCGAGGCGCATGGTGCTACGCTTGATGAGCTAATGAGAAGATCTCCATCGGAGGAAAGCGACGCAAAATACTTGGACGGTTTGGCGAAAGGCGTTTTATCGAATGGCTCGCAATAGAGAGAATTCCAGAAATTATTTTAGTCACACTACCAGTGTGACATGAAACATGACAGAGTAATACATAGTCAATGAACTTCAGGGCCGGTAATCATAATCTCACGACCCGGGTGAACAACTTTCTTCCAAATATACTCGCGGGGGCATTACACTAAACAAAGATCATTTTGCCTGCAGACCTTCCGTTGCCAGACGTCGCAAGGAGAATAGCCATTGCTTTTTGGGGATCAGGTACCGCTTTCTCTTCCTTACCCCCATTTCAAACACTCTCCGTAACGGCGCTATCCACCCATTGACCACCCCCAAATTTGACATTCTCAGCTTCATCGCCGTCTACATAGACGCCCAATGAAACCAAATCTTGTCCGCACGTACCAGAAAGATTGACGCGCCTGCCTTCCTTGTCTTTAACAACAAATGCAGCGGCTGTAAGCTATGGTACGTCGGCCCCAATCTTATTCGCCTGCTCAGCGACTTTAAAAGTATTGGTGGGCAGCGCAGGTGTTTGCTTAGATGCTTGGCGGAATTTGCTCGCTTTTTCGAAGGCATATGCGTACCGGAAGAGGTTGTTGTAATCATACCGTAAGCTTTCGAAGCGAAAGTGAGATTGAAAGGCATGCCCATATCGGCCATGACGCCCATCGGAGCACTAACTGTCGGGATTTCCAGCTGCCGTATGGCACAGTCACCATTAGAGTACAGAACTCCGTTCCGCCAGGTATCTGCGGCAGATAGCTTGTTAACGTCCGCGTCGACTTTGCCCACGTCGCCGTTGCAGGGCCACACAACCGCATCGAGGCCTACTTCGGCAGGCCAGTCTTCGTAGTCCGACTTCCGCTTTGGCTTAAGGTTCTTGAGTGCGTCACCAAGAATAGGTGTCTCATGCGTAATAACAAGCCCATTGGTTACATGTGCTTCTACATCGATGTGGCGCACAATAGGATCGTCGTCCGCATACTTGTCTTTGATGGCTCCTGGTGGGCGTGGGAAGATCGTTCCTGAATCGACTTGCGCGAGGCTAGTGGCAACGTTATGGTCTCCATTTGAGGCCAACAAATCGTCCCAAGCGTATTCCATTACCTTGCACATGTCGACTTCGTGGTGGGGAGGTACAATCAACTTTTCGACCAGGCTATCTGCACGGCTTGCAACTAGGTTCTAGAACTTCGTGACAACAGGGAAGTCGACCTCTTGAACGCTTGCACCAAGCCCCTCGAGGACCTTTTGGGCGTTCTGCCAAAGGCCCATGACAAACTGGCGTGTGTGGCTTTGCTGTAGGATCAAAATCAACGCCGCCAATGTACATCTTAAGTATACCAATCTTCTTGCCAGCAAGTGCCTTTCGCATCCGCAAGGGTACCATAGCCTTCGGGCGTATAGTATCAGCATCAGGAAACATGGGATACTCCATGTCCTTGGTAGGCCATAGTTTTTGTCCAAATTTCTTTCATCGAGTCATTGCTGACATATACCGCAACGCTTAGGTACTGGTATTGCAACATCCCTCCAATATTCCTTTCTGGCGGACATTACCGCAGACACCGGAATTTCTACTGCCGATTTGGTTCAGTGAACTGGCATCATGTGCTTGTTCTTTGGGTGGGCTTGTTTGTTATGGCAGCCAATCGCGCTTACGTACGGACATCGGGGTGTCTGTCTCATACCACTGTTCTTAACGGTACCTATGATGATATGGAGAGCCTATTCGACATCTGCCGGGAAATGAATGGCGCATCCAGCATTGATCGGCATCTTCGTATCCCCAATCGAGTCTCTATGCGAGGTCACAATCTTTGACCTGTTGTTTGCCCATAATAGTGGCATATATATGGGGTTGTATGTGTTCATTTTGTTTGGGTCGAACTTCTTGGCTCCGTTTGTTGCTGGTTGATGAGTAGGTCCAAGATACAAGACGGCGGGCTCAAAGGAACAAAGGACAGCCTCTCCTTGCGCGTCTGAGCTGTTCACCTCATGTCCGATGGGCTCAACCTTGTGAATTTGTTAACCACGCTGACTTTGTATACCGCTTAGGTTCAACGATGCCTTCGGTTGGCGATGGGCTATGCACTTCGGAGCTATCTTTTGGGCTGTGTGCTTCGTTATCATGTTCTTCTTCATGGACTTACGTGACAACGCAGTAGAAGGTGAAGAAGCTGGCCCATGGAGAACGATGGGACGGGAGAAAAGGAAGTTGACCAGGGCTCAGCAAAGACAGCCTCTGCCGCAAGCGCTTCGTCGCCCACCTCTCCAACAAGGCTATCCAAGTATCGCGACATCAACGCTGCATTGCACCATGTTCAAGGCTTTACCAGGACGACCAAGCAACCCGAACATGCTTCGTATGGCATACAGGCCAGTTATATTGATCTTCCGCGTTCCCACAGTAGGATGAGCCGGATTCTTCTACGGAATCAATCTGGCGTGGTACAATTTTCTCAACAGTACTGCAAGCCCAGTCCTCAGTGCTGCCAGTTGGACTTTGAACCACGTGATATCTGGTAAGTGTCTTGGCACCTTCCCGGCGCCCTAATAAATGGACCTACACCCCTGAAGGTCACATACTTTATGCAATATCACATATTACATATTTCATCACTCCCTGCCAAGTTCAGCTTTGCCCCGTACAATTGGTCAGCGGCTTTAGTAGGCAGTGTCTATACAGGACCTATCATTGGCGCTGCATTTGCATCGCTATGGTCTGGGAACTTTGCGGATTGTATCGCCCTGAGGCTAGCGCGGCGCAACAAAAGCATCCGTGAGGCAGAGAATTGGCTTTGGGTGCTGCTTTTCTCTGAAACCATTTCAGCCGCCGGTTCGTTAACGTGGGGCGTCGGGGCCTACCATGAAGTACACTGGATGGGCCTGGTGTTTAGACTTGGGATGCTCACGGTCGGATGCGTCACTGGTAGAAGTGTCGCGGTGGGCTATAATATTGACTGCTTCAAAGAGATAACCGGAGAGACAATTGTGTCAATAATGCTGATCCGCAACACGATTGGATCTGGATTCAGCTACGCCATTACGTCATGGTGGTCAACGCCGGGACTTCCGAACTGCTTCATCACCGCTGGAATAGCCTCTCTCGCATGTCCCTTCACCTTTTTGGGGTTGGCCGTGTACGGAAAGCAGATCCGCCAGTGGTCTGTCCCTGGTTATCGAAAGTACATGGCTAGTACAGTAGTCGCTCGGGACTGAAGCAGAGTCAGGGTATAGATTTCAAAGAAGCAAAAACATTTGACACCCCCTCGAAAGCTTCATGCATCACTCACATCAGGTGGAGAACCTACCACGGGTGCACAGTTGCCGACAATTCCACAGGCAGCACGAACGCACTGGGCAACACACCTGTTGGAACTTGTTCGTGCCAGGGAAGGGCTCTGCTGTGCTTGTCACGCACCAAGACACGAGTAAGCAAGCAAGCGGGAAAACAAGGAAGGAAGTAGGAGCATGTAGGCCATTGATCTGTCGGAAACAGCGCCGAACACGGGTGAATCGGCTCGGCAAGGGCATAACAAGCTATGGGTTGGGGCAGAGGAGGATGCGCAGGGAAACACAATTGATGGCAGTGCAGACAAGGCTACGGTTCGTTTAGGCAAGGGCCTGAATTAGAGGTGCTGTGCATAATCCTCATTCTCGCTATGATCCAATAGATATGATAGTGGGACGGTGGATGCCTAAACGATGAATACTTGGATATAGCGAGTATGCCCCCACGTACACACGTACCCGACATGGTGAGTAGTGACGACAGATGAGTGAACAGTGTCGAAATGGACCAAAGACAGCTTGGACTGCAAACAAGCTTCGCCTCCATTTGCGGTGAGGACAAAGAGGCGCCAATGCTGGTGTGCAGACTGTCTTGAGCACAAGAGCTTGGCATCAGTGAAGTACGAGTGCGCCTGGCAAATGAGGAGTAATGTGGATGCGAAGTTGGAGAAGGTCGCCTCGCGCCGAGTGACGTCTGGTGCCGTGTTCCGATTTGAACGGGCTTGGGCCATCGAAGTCCCGGCGATAGGCGGGGCCGCTAGAGGCGCAGAGACACTAGCGCCTGCCAAGGTGCAAGAGCGGAACGCCCAGCATTCCCGCGCCGTTGCCAGTCGCCCCCCTCCAGCTCGCATCGAGACCCCGCTGCGTCATCGGTTGCGGACAGATGCATCGACCAGCACAGCGCTGAGCTCTCAATTCTCTGAGAGCGTCCTCGTGTCTCTGGCCCGCTGCGGCCGTCAGCGCCGTGGTGGCATCGCAACTCGAACGTCACCATGCCGTGGTGAAGAGCTTCTTTCCGCCCGGAGGCTAATTCTTGGTGCCACGACCCAGCCGCGAAGTCCCCGGACCAGTCCCAGCCTCCAAAAGTAGCGTACACCATGCCAAGAAGTGGGTACATACATGTTCTTGGCTGCGGTCATACACTTTCCCGAGCCTTCTCCAGCATGTGGTTAAATGGGTCGAGTTCCCCCCGCCCATCGATTGCTTGTCTTCCTTAGAAATCCTTTGTATTCAGTTTCCCACCACTCGCTATGGGAAAGAAGGCTCAGACTCTAGATGGTCATGTATCCGGCCAAGCCAACACACCTCTCTCTCGCCCCTCCCACGCCCTCACCTTCGAACAAGTCCTTGAGGAGATAGGTTGCAACTCCGAGAACGGACTGTCGGCATCCGAGGCCACCAAACGACATGAACAGTACGGAAATAACGATCTGGGAGAAGATGGCGGAGTGCAGCCGGCCAAGATCTTGCTCCGGCAAGTAGCTAATGCAATGACTTTGGTGTGCAGCACTGCTCGGAAAGAGCCACACATGGATTCTAACGCTTGCGCAGGTCCTAATCTTGGCCATGGCTGTCAGTTTCGCCATTCGATCATGGATTGAGGGTGGTGTTGTAACCGCCATCATCTTGTTGAACATCATTGTGGGTTTCATCCAGGAGTGGAAGGCCGAGAAGACCATGGACTCTTTGCGATCACTCAGTTCCCCAACCGCAACAGCAGTACGGGACGGAAAGACTATCACTGTCCCAACCATCGAAGTTGTCCCTGGAGACATGGTAGAGATGAAGACAGGTGACACTGTCCCCGCCGACGTTCGCCTTATCGAGGCGGTCAACTTTGAGACAGACGAAGCACTCCTCACAGGTGAGAGCTTGCCCGTTTCGAAAGATGCCGAAGCCACGTTCGATGATGACACTGGACCTGGCGATCGACTGAATGTTGCGTTCAGCTCTTCGACTGTCACCAAGGGCCGCGCACGAGGAATCGTTTTCGCTACCGGAATGTACACTGAGATCGGAAGCATCGCCATGTCGCTGCGAGACAAGGGCTCCCGCCGCCGTCCTGTCAAGCGTAAGGAAGACGGCTCTGCTGGACCTCACCGACACGTACAAGCTTGGGGCCTGACTGCTACCGATGCTGTCGGACATTTTCTGGGTGTCAACGTTGGAACCCCCCTGCAGAGAAAGCTATCTCGCCTTGCACTTCTTCTGTTCGGTATTGCTGTTGTGTGCGCGATCATTGTACTGGCAGCCAACAATTTCGTCAACGACCAGGAAGTTATCATCTACGCTGTTGCCACTGGTCTCAGTATGATCCCAGCATCTTTGATCGTGGTCTTGACGATTACTATGGCTGCGGGAACGAAACGCATGGTCGAGCGCAATGTTATTGTTCGTAACTTGAAGTCTTTGGAGGCTTTGGGCGGCGTAACAGGTACGTACATTAACATGGAACGTTTGGATTATAGCTGACCATCTTGTAGATATCTGCTCAGACAAAACCGGCACATTGACCCAAGGCAAAATGGTTGCTAAGAAAGCTTGGATTCCTGCCAAGGGTACTTACTCGGTCGGAACGACCGATTCTCCTCACGATCCCACCGTCGGAACGCTTAGCTTCACGCCCAAGCCACCTCGTCAGCTGGATCCTGAGAAGGATGGAGATGAGTCGACTTACGAACAACTCCTGGAAAACAACACACACTTGCTGGAATTTCTGAAGGTTGCATCACTTGCCAATCTTGCGCATGTTCATCCTAACGAGGAGGAAGGTGGCTGGAACGCCCGAGGTGACCCCACTGAGATCGCTATTCAAGTTCTTGCCTCTCGGTTCAAATGGAACAGGTTGGACCACACAGGAGATAACAACCCGGAATGGAAGCAGTTGGCCGAATTCCCGTTCGACTCAGATGTCAAGAAGATGTCAGTCATTTTCGAGGAAGCCTCAACGTCCCAGAAATACGTTTTCACCAAGGGTGCTGTCGAGAGAGTGATCTACTCCTGCACTTCTCTATTCCAGAGCGAAGACAGTACGACGGAAATGACTGATGCTATTCGTGATGAGATTCTCAAGAACATGGACGCACTGGCATCACAAGGTCTTCGCGTGTTGGCTCTGGCTAGCCGATCATGGGACGGAACGATCACAAAGGGCGAGGACGTGGATCGCAGCCAGATTGAGGAGGGTCTCACTTTCAGAGGTCTCGTTGGCCTGTACGACCCACCCAGACCCGAAACCGCTGGATCAGTGCGACAATGCCAGAAAGCTGGTATCCAAGTCCACATGCTCACCGGTGATCATCCGGGTACTGCTCGGGCTATTGCTGAGGAAGTTGGCATTCTACCTTCGAACATCGCGACTATCGCCAAGGACGTTGTAGACGCGATGGTCATGACTGCATCCTCGTTCGACAAGCTGTCCGAAGATGAGATTGACGCGCTCCCGCTTCTGCCCTTGGTCATTGCACGTTGCGCACCAAACACAAAGGTTCGCATGATTGATGCTCTGCATCGCCGCAAAGCTTTCGCTGCAATGGTAAGTTTTGATTAATCCAGTTCCTCATGCCGTATGACTAACGAATTCAGACCGGTGACGGTGTAAACGATTCTCCATCATTGAAACGTGCCGATGTTGGTATTGGTATGGGTACCGGCTCGGACGTGGCCAAGGACGCTTCGGATATCGTCCTCACTGACGACAACTTCGCTTCCATCCTGAACGCCATCGAAGAAGGACGCCGTATGTTCGACAACATCCAAAAGTTCATCCTCCATCTTCTCGCTCAGAACATCGCCCAAGCATGCATCCTACTTATAGGTTTGGTTTTCAAAGATGATACTGGACTCTCGGTGTTCCCCCTCTCCCCTGTCGAGGTCATGTGGATCATCATGGTTACTTCGTCAGTTCCAGATATGGGTCTTGGTTTCGAGGTTGCGTCACCGGACATTCTCTCACGCCCGCCTCAGAGCCTCAAGCGCGGTGTCTTCACTATCGAAGTGCTGCTCGACATGCTCGTTTATGGTCTGTGGATTGCTGCGCTCTGTCTCGCCTCGTTCACTCTGGTTCTCCACGGCTGGGGGGATGGCAATCTCGGTACAGCCTGCAACGACAGCTACAGCGACGACTGCGAGACTGTTTTCCGTGCTCGTGCGACTTGCTTCGCCTGCCTTACTTGGTTCTCACTCTTCCTCGCCTGGCAGATGATCGACATGAGGCGCTCATTCTTCCGCATGCAGCCCGGCTCCAAGAAGTACTTCACGCAGTGGTTCCACGATGTATGGCGCAATAAGTTCCTCTTCTGGTCCATCTTGGCTGGTTTCATCACCATCTTCCCGGTTGTCTACATTCCTGGTCTTAACACTATCGTGTTCAAGCACAAAGGCATCAGCTGGGAGTGGGGCGTCGTGTTCGTTGCTACGGTCTTGTTCTTCTTAGGCATCGAGACTTGGAAGTTTGCGAAGAGACAGTACTTCAAGAGACAGGAACATGCCAAGGGTATGCGCAAGGGAAGTATTGATTTGGAGAAGAGGACTTTCGAAAGATACCTCAGCACGGCGATCAGCACAGATGACGAGAAGGTCTAGAACGCCCCAGTCTCTGCTTGTCCTGCGATGAGAAGACTCGAGAATCACGTTATTCACGATTCTCTGGCGATGTTGGTTTCTGTTTTCGAGCTCGATATCACGATAGCGTTTCATATGGTTTTGTATATACCAGTTCATGTACATAAGGATATTACGTATCAAGATCATATCTTCCTAACAATACCCCGCTTTCAAGTGATAACAACCGCATGATAACGCAGCGCCCAGAAATCGACCATGGCACGCGCCGTACTTCCGAGCGCAGTCCGTGTCACAGTCCAAGCCCGGAACTCGGCACAGACCAAGCTTCCCGCTCCGCCAGCTTGGCCTCCAAGACGCGCTAGCCTCCGCAAATACTGGGCGCGCGCCACAGTGGCCCAACTATTTTGTAGGCATTACCTCAGCCCAGCCACTTGCGCTACCAAGAACACTGGGCTGGACCAGGAAAGTATCTAGGTAGTTCCAGTGGAGTCCGTGCGTGTGTCACGCCATATGTAAGATAGGGTCATGTGGGGTAGGCGGGCTTCTTGGGGTATGCTTGGGTGAGTGGCATTTGGACGCGGAGAAACGATCGATGGGATTCAGGATTCTAAGGGAAAACGGGTTGGGTGGGTGATTTGAATATGGTAGATGGAATTGTGTCCATGGACGTTTGTAGTGGAATCAATGTCCGGCGCTCGTGTCATAGAAGCAACAGGAACTCCATTGTCAAACACACAGCCATCGCTTCTTGAGAACGCAGGTGACAACCCTGACCCTGACTCTGACTCTGACCCTAACGAATATGGACTTTGTACGTGCTTTGTCGGGAAAGCGGTTTCTTTGGGACTCGCTTGGCCCATGGTTCGGGGGGAATGGAGCGCCATTGTCATTACTACCACAGGTTTCTGGACATGGGTGTTGTTTGGATTATATTTATTGTGTGTATTTCTTACACTGCTCTTGATTAAGTGACATGCAAAACAAGTCCTTGGACCGTGACCTTTAAGTACTGAGATTGCCCCTGCAGAGTGCCATGCCAGGCTCGCGTGTGAACGTTCACACCGGCAATACAATATCGAATTTAGATTGTAGATGCCTATAGCATCTCAAGTACCTCCAGGATCTAGCGTTGACAATTTGACCAAAGTACCAGCTTACTCCCGATCTCCGCTTTGATCCGAGGGCTGGATATCTATTTCGAAAGAGATGCCCGGGTTACCTGCATTCCGAGAAAAAGCAGGAGTGTTATTTTGTATGGTGCAAGAGAGAGCACTGTGGGATGCCCGTGTGTGAGGACGAATAACTGCATCTCCAACGGCTCTACCAAGCTCGAAACCTATATTGATTCATATCCGCCCATGAAGACGCAAAGGAATGTAGATGCAAGCTAATGGGTTGTAGCGGCGAACATCAATTCCAGAGATAGGGGTAGGTTCGTCACAGTAGTATAAAATTTTATTTAGTGCAAAGGCGCTGAACTTACGAGGTTGTTTGGGAGCACTCGATCTATCTAATCATGTAATCGCATGAAAGTGAATGATGAGCCATTAGTTAGCAGCGCTGACCTCGAGTGCTCTCAATAAGACACCCTGTGCCCGAGGGAGCTCACTGTCTTCTTGGGACTAAACGGTTGTTGTGACTGATGCTTGAAACGTTTGCCGTATTCGCTCACTTGTATGGTAAATCATAAAGAGAGTAGTGTATACTCAAGCACTGGCAGACACTTATGACAAGTATGTGTCCTCAGTCAGTCACGTATGAGGAGACTTGACGTATTTGCAGTCTGATTTGGATCTCTGTTGTGTTACTAAGGAATATAATCGTGCTGTGGCGCTCTGTTAGGGGTATGAATCTGACATGAGTTCAGTGAGTAATTGTCAAACCACCTGGGCAGTCGATGGCACATGTGAGGAGGCTGGCATACCACTATACGACAACGGAGCCGGTACCAGCTTCTACAGTCCCATACGAACCCCAAACAGAAGGGAACGGCTGGTTCGAAGCTCTACGCATCTCTAAGCCGGCGGTGCGGCGCACGGACGGTCCGTCTCGTACGCTTGACAAGCGCGTTCGCGGGTACGATTGCCGGGGCTGTGGCTGTTTGAATTGACTGCTTTCATAATTACTACCCGGATCTAAAGAAGCCCCTTTTGCTACAATCTGACAACCGCATACGGATTGCAGTAGCCGGGATTGGTATCAGAGATCTTTACAGCCTCGCGTTTGTACGTAGATCTAGCCCGACCAGGAGGGTCTACGCGTCAACAAGGATGCAGCAAGAATATCACTGATTGGAACTTCCTGTTCGGAAATATCGTGTTCCAAATTGTATCCCCTCTGAAACGAACGTTTGGCGCGAGACTGTAGCTAAGTTTCTGTTGTTGTTCTCGAGACAAGTGTTGATGCATTGCGTCATCGTGAACAGCCTCAAGCGGGGACAGCGGGAACGGCCCATCCATTCACGGTCCGCCCCCTGATGATTCGCCAATCCGATTTCAATTGGTTGGCATCAGATCTTGAGAGTACCATAATAAATTAGTCGTCCCGCTAAGATGCACGATGCTGTTGTGCACTACACCACGCGACGCTTTGCGCAATCAATGTACCTCGTGCCTCCGAGCATCATCCCGTAGACGCACCCACAAACAATGTCGCGCAACACCTATGAGGAAAGGCCCACCATCAGGCCGTTTGATCCTAGCATTCACAAGGATGAGGTAGATCGCCTATTTCGGAAGCTCAAGGACACGCGGCTACCGCAGATACCCATTGTGCCGGATGCGGGCGATGATTTTGGTAAGCAGGATTCACGGAGGCGCGAGGTCAAATTTGATCGAACTGATACGGCCAAGGACCCTCACTGGAATGGACCAACAAGCTATACAACTACTGGTTGAACGATTTCTCTTGGCCAGATGCACAGAAGCAGATATCAGAATGGCATCACTTTACCACAACGATAGAAGAGCTCAAAGTTCATTTCATACATGAAAAGGCCAGAGTGCGAAAAGAGAAGGCGATACCACTCCTGCTTGTCCATGGCTGGCCAGGAACATTCTTTGAGTGCGTTACTAGACAATTGAGTTGCATATCAGATCCCAAGCTCACACCAGCCAGGTTCCAGAATGTAATGCATGCTTTGCTCGAGCCGTCAGAGGCTGACCAGCCGTCCTTCCATCTTGTTGTTCCTTCGCTACCAGGATTCTGTTGGTCGCAAGGACCGCCACACGGAACATGGACGTTGCAGGACACCGCGCGTGTATACGATACATTGATGCAGAGTCTTGGCTACAAAACTTACGTTGCGCAAGCAGGTGACTGGGGCCACTGGGTACGTGAGATGGAAACACGAGACCGATCCGACGCCGCTGACTTTGCTCCCTTCTGTGCAGGTGGTACGAGAACTTGGCACTGGCAGGTATCCCGCGTGCAAGGCAGTCCACACCAACATGTGCCCAGGAGCACCTCCAAAAGGCACTAAGTTAAATGAGAAAGAACAGGCAGCCATGGACCGCGCGAAGTGGTGGATTGGAGACCCGCTGAACGAAGGCCACATGGGGTATGCGATTGAGATGCGCACACGGCCACAGACCATTGGCGTGGCTTTCAATGACAACCCGGTGGGTATCATGATGTTTATCGGCGAGAAGTATCAAGAGCTCGCAGATCCGACCCTGAAAACGGCGACACTGGATAATAAGCAGTTCAATCACGACCTCTGCACGACACTGTCGTTGTACTTTTTCACTCCGCCATCAATTATGACATCCATGTTGTGCTACTACAACAATGTGCGGCATGAGGTCTACACCGAGTTTAATGCGAAGGAAGAGAACCTCATTCGGGTGCCGCTCGGCGTGAGCACGTTTCCGTACGACGCATTCCCTGTACCCAAAGCCGGTGCGGAGACCACAGCCACGAATTTGCAGTTCTTCAAAGGTAAGGGCTATCTTGGATGCAAGGTAAAAAGCTGACATTATGCAGAGTACGACCATGGCGGGCACTTTGCGTGTATGGAGTGTCCAAAGGAGATGGTGAGCGATATGCGGGAGTTTTTCCCTCAACATTACAAGCGGTAACAGCTGGTCTGACGTAAACACTCTTGCATAATCGTCGACGCTGGTTATAGTGTATGGTGGAAAGCCCGAATGATCTCTAATTCGTGTCGCCCAGACTATCCTAGATATCGATACCGGTAACGTTAGGTGTTTTGGTTTGCTTTGATATTAGTTGCACCTAACGAGTGCTGTGTGCACGCAGTGTGCACGCAGTGTGCAATATTATGGAAAGGGACACTCAATATCTCATCAATAATTGGCCGATCGTACCCCAGAACCAGTTCTGTGGTTCATCAGTGTGACGTACGCCTTTTCAAGTGTCGGAGCAGTGTCCGGAGTATCTAATGCTCGTGAGCATGTCCGCACCTGGTCGGATTCGTCCATACATAGGAACTGACTCAGCTCTGGAGAGTACGCACATGCAAGACTATCGAGCGTACAATAGCCGTGGTAGACAAGTGGTAAAAGGACGTGATTGACGCGTGCACCCTGTTGATGAATCAACGATGCGCGAGGCTGTGGAGGCTCATGCAAGGGAAAGCGAAAGACGGCGCCAACGGATTACTATTGGAGCCCCGCAGTAGGGACTTTGATCCCCTGCCAAGCGGTATTTGTTGATATTTCGACCGCCATTTGTGTCTGGGTCGCATCAACTCTAGCAAATGGCTCTTATTGCCGAGTCTGTCTCATAACCAGATGCATGTATAGTCCGAGTTTTCCGTTATACCGGATGGGCAACGTACGTCTGCGGTTTTTCCCAGCACGAAAGGTTGAGCGCATATGTTAATGGTCAACCGTGGTGGACACAGAGCTGATATCGCCGCACCTGATCCTGTAGTAACTCGGACTGTAATATGTATGTTGGAATGCAACCTATTCATCCACCCTGATTGTTCACACATCGGGTCAGACTTGCTACAAGATCCCCATTCTTGTTGTCAGCCACTGTATCCGTGACCTAGATATGGTAGCCATCGAAGCGTCTAGCACTAAACCTACATGGTCTGTATGTAAAGGGCTACGCAAGCTGTGCAAGGGCAACATGTCCAAGCCAGGTAGAGATGTGGCTCCAAGGCGGGATGGCGTTCGCTTAGCGAGATAGCCAATAAACGGGGCTACCGCGGTGGGTGCTGGAGCGGGTAGCAGGACCACGATAGCACACGGATTGCATGGATGATGTGCAAGTGCCCCTTTCCCCTGACATGTCCAAGGTGACTTACCTTTGCGCGGGTCGCTGTTGCTGTCGCATGCCCACTCACTGCCCAATTGCACATGTTGCGACTGCCATTGCAAGCCCTGGACTCCAGAGTTGCACGGTAGCTGTGCCGCAGGAAGAGACGCCGAACAAGCACCCATCGACCGCACGTTGCGCGCCTTCATTTCCTTCGCGACCCAAGCGCGACGCCATTTCCGAGGATCCTCGATGAAAGCTACGTGATCCCGCGACCATGAGCGCTGAGGCTGTGCGCTCCGCCGATAGTGACGCGACGGCAGAGCCCACCCTGCCCGCGTCCCAGCACCAAGTCGCGCCTCCGCTTCAGCAGCAGCGGGGATGGCTCAGCAGCGTGCGGCGACCTAAGACGTCGCCGGCGCCCAAGGCTGCCATTAAGCGCACGCTGTTGACCGAGGACGATGCTCGACGCGACTCCGCCTTGGCGTCTTCTAATTCAACAGCCAGCACCGACGCCGATGCGGGTGCCGTCAACGCACCCTCGACACCCACCAGCCTGCGAAAGACGCCGAGTCTTCCCGCCATCGTCGTCCAAGATGAGCCTGCCGTGCCATCGAGTAGCTCGTTACACCGCATACCGAGCAGCGACGGGGACGCCGCCGCAGATTTCCAGGCAATAGACACCGTCATCCCCACCGGCGGCTTCGACGACCTCACTTCGCCCACACAAATTTCTTTTTCCAAGCGTGGAAGCATGCTCCTCGGCGGAAAGCGCCCCAACAGAATGAACAAGCAGCTCGGCCTTGTTGCAGAGGGCGCACCGGCCACTGAGCTGGAGACGCCGCAGGAGCCAAAGCAGCAGGTCCTCTCCACGCCCGCGACACCCTGCCACATCCCTCAGACGCGCTCGCCGTCGCGTGTCTCGGCCAGGGGGAGAGTCGTCAGCAGCCGTGCGCTGTCCACTGATGAAATGATGCTATCTCGGAAGGTGCGATCCATGTACCAACACGGCAACGAAAGCGCGGCCAACTGGGACGATGTAGAAGAAGAGACAGAAAGCATGCGGAACAGTTATGTGGACAATAGCAGTGTCACCGGCACGCCAGCTAACAGCTCGTCGCTTGTCGCTGAAGGGAGCAGAGCCGAGTCGAGCTCTATAATGAGTTCAAGGAGAGAAAGCGTGCTCATAGCAAAAGAACCAAATGAGACTGCAGGTGGCATCGAGGATTGGTCTGAATTGGACGGTGGCGAGGTTGATCGATATGGATTCATCGTCCCGAAAAAGACGGCGTCGGGCGGTTCTGGAGGCGGTCCAGATGAGCCTCGCATCCAGCGAGTATCAACAGCGCTCCAGCTGGTTTCCGAAGAACCTAGGAGAAAGGGCTTGGGGCGTAGTGTGTCGAAGGCTCGCTCCTCTCGTTCTGCTACTGTAGCAACGGGCACACCCAAGAGGCGTCGGTCGCACAAATCAAGCAGACCGGCAGCGTCTATCATGTCGAATCGTACAGCCCGAAGCACTCCCCAAAGACCTTTCCGCCAGGCTGCAAATCGCCTCCCGCATAACAGGGACCGCCGCTTACTGGACGAAGCTAGCGACATGCTCAGGTTGCCTCCTGGTCTTGCCGAAATCGCGGAGCAAAAGGAAGGCAGTAGAGCAGCCGAAAAGACCAGGGCAAAAGAGATGGAGCGCGAGGAAAAATGGCGAAAGATGGCCAAGGTGGTGCAGGCAGGAGCGAAGAGCGGCGGCATGATGTTCGAATTCGATGTTAAGGACCCCAAAGTGATATCCCGGACATGGAAGGGCATCCCGGATCGCTGGAGGGCTACCGCGTGGTATGCTTTCCTCGCGGCGAGCGCAAAAGCAGACAAGAACAGCCCAACAGATGAGGAACTGGTCACGAGTTTCTACGAGCTACAGGACGAGAATTCGGCGGACGACATGCAGATCGATGTCGACGTGCCAAGGACCATCAATCGACACATCATGTTTCGCAGAAGATATCGTGGAGGGTGAGTCTCATTATGCTTGAGTACTGCATTGCCACACGTTTGCTAATATATACGAAGACAACGGCTGCTCTTTCGAGTTCTGCATGCCATGTCACTGTATCTACCCGACACCGGGTATGTGCAGGGCATGGCCGCCCTAGCAGCAACGCTTCTATGCTATTTCGAAGAGGACCGGGCGTTCGTCATGTTAGTCCGACTTTGGATGTTTCGGGGCTTAGAGCGACTCTACGAATCTGGCTTTGCGGGTCTCATGGAAGCCCTGGAAGATTTCGAGAAGAACTGGCTTCGCAATGGAGACGTAGCGAAGCAGCTGGTAAGTTTTCGTAGCCGGAAATGATTTTTTCCAGAACCCCGCTAACTCACGCGCATAGGATGAAATGGGTATCACCTCGACTGCTTACGGAACGCGATGGTATCTGACCCTCTTCAATTACTCTTTGCCCTTTTCAGCACAGCTCCGTGTGTGGGATGTGTTTATGCTTTTGGGCGATGCTTCCTACTCGAATGATAAGTCGTCAAGCTTCAGTGGGGACCTGGACATGCTGCATGCAACCTCGGCTGCGCTTATCGATGCAACCAGGGAGATCCTGCTTGATTCAGACTTCGAAAATGCCATGAAGGTCCTGACTTCGTGGGTGCCCATCAAGGACGACGACCTCCTGATGAAGGTGGCGAAGGCGGAATACAAGTTGCGAAAGAAGCGAGCCAAGGCAGGGTGAGGCCCTGTTACGATTCGATCTCTGCAAGCGAGTCGTTGCTAGCCGCCAGCCACAGTTGGCGATTCGGCACCACGGAACGTTCGATCTCTTTGCCATGCTTTTTTGAGAAAGCGTTCCCGATATTGGGTGTCGATCCCTGAGATCAGTGGCTTACTGGTGTCGCGTGCATCTAGCGTGGCTGTCACGTTGTCTCGGATCCGGACTCTATCGACTTACGTTGAGGGCAATTCTTACCGGACAGCAATTCTAGGCTTTGGGACTATCGTGAGGGTCGAACAAGCGACCCACACCCTTTCGCCCACCTCTCCCACGTTTCTGCACTGGACACGGAGACAGGCCGATTAAGGCTTACTGCCTCGATGCCCCTGGCGATAGGGCTGAATCTCTTTTTTTTTTTCTGATGTGACGGCATTGCGGTACACGATCATTTCTTTGTTATGGGCGCATTTACGGACATGGCTGTTAACAAGATACCTTTTCTTTATGCTGGAATATGCCACGATGAAGCCTGGACCGTAGAGTCCCACATACTGAGCAAGCAAAAGTTAGCTCTTAGTTATAATCTCTAATTTTGACAAGGAAGCGCAGTGTCTGATGGCGTCGTGCTGCACATGTGTTGTGGTCGAAGCCACTTCGGGATGGCCAGAGTACCGCAATCTGCGACCCGTTCTGATGCACAAGCTGCCGCTGGGAGAGGCCTTGCCTCCCTCCGGCCCGGTCGCAGAGGTACTGTACCCAGCGAGCGAGAGGACGGCGTGGCACAGAACACAGCAGGCGGCACGTCTTACCATGGGCCGTCTCCAGTAGCACTGAGGAGGCCCGAAAACTCTTGCGGAGGCGAAAGCCTACGGAAGTGCTAAGCAGGCGCGGCTCCGGATTGGGAAGGGAGCGGTGGGTGGGGTCGTCTGTTCCTGCCGCCGGTACCACTGCCCCTCTTTACGGAGGTGCGCGTCCAATTTGCCTCCACGAACAACACACCTGGCGCAGCGCTCGGCTGTTAGGCTCGAGGTAACGATGGTCCTTTCGGCGGCGAATTTAGCAGCGGATGGAACAACCGGTAACGCTGATCAGTGGCATGATCGTTTGCAAGGTGAGGCGAGGCCGATCGGCGCGGCGGTTGCTGGATGAAGAGCTGGGTGCTTCGACGCGAGCGGTCGCACGCAGTATGGTTTACGCGCCACCCTTTTCGGAACGCCACCGCGAGCCGTGCTTGTGGAAGCGATTGCGAGCTCAACATGGTGAAGGTGAAGCCGAACCTCACTCGTATATTCGTACAGAGTGGCACCCCAAAAGCGGGGTGCCTTTCTGATTACTGACCGTTCTCATTTAGGGCCACACGGCACGGCGATACGTACACCTCAGCCGTTGCAGTCGCATGATTTTTCACCCATCTTGGCTTTCTGTTCGGTCCTTTGGAAAGTGGAACAGAGACTCCATCGGCTCCCCTTTATCCAGCCACATCTGTCTACTGCACCACGACTACGTATGCTCATCTCATCGCGGCTGGCTGCTAATACCGACTTACCGATGCCCACTTGGACTGTCCAACAAGTGCGAAGCTTACGCTGACCCGGAGCTACGTTGAACGGATTCAGTATGTTCACTGCGAGCTCAAGCCATCCAGTCGGTCTTCAACCGGTTTAGTTCCATCTCAATAGCCTGTGCCGCCGGAGATCATACCTCTACTGTTTTAAGGTATCCGTATGCTTCTTGTTATCCCCGTCCCATGTCGGTGTTTACTCCGGCCTGCTCAACAGAAGCTGCGTTTGTCTCCCGTCAAGTCCCAAAGCCTCGTCCACGTCATAGTCACTGTCACGGCCGTGGAAGAGGATAAACTTCTGCACTGCATTGAGTAATACCCGCGTCCCGGTCAATCTCCGTCTGAATACGTACGTGAGATACACCACTTTCGACATGTGCCAATACCCACTTCGCGCCAATTTCACGTCTTAGAAAGGTATGAGCATGGGGTGCAACAACTGGAAGCGGGTGCCCCGCGTCCAAACAGGCTTCGGGACCGTCCAAGTCATCTCATTTCATCAGAGCCCTTTCATTTCATTATCAGGTTTTGCAGCATGGTTGGGACACCAACTGCTTGACCGACTGCTGTATCGGTCGTTGGCAGGGCCTAGCGAACAGGGCAATTCTGTGCAGAGTACACTGCAATTGCCAAGCAGTCACAGATGGGGACTGGGCAGGGCCTAGGCGAATGCCCATGGGTCTTTGATTGGTGCGCGCCTAATCCCCAGCGACCCAAATCTCGCCCAAACGATCCTCTGGACTGATCTAGGGCGCCACCGCGTTTCAGGTAGATCCCCGCCGCTACAGAATCTGGCAAGGCGCCAGCGCAGACACGGAAATTTAACGCTGAGTCGATCGTTCAGACCGGTGCCAGGCTCTCGGTGATTGCGCAACCCAGCTCTCACGAGTAGCCCCTCACGGACGGTCTGAGCGGTGGGTCCCACCTTCAGAGGTGCAGCGCGGGAAAGAGACGCGTAGAGCACGAGGAGGAAAGCGCATCGCGCAGTGATCAGCACCCGGCGCATCTCCAGTCCAGGCGGCGCCCTATGTTACGCTCCGCCGGGCCACGGGTGCCAGTTCGTTGATCGTTGCTCTTATCGATTTGCCAGCCGCTCACGGCGGTGCGTCGATCCACCGGAGGGTCATATCCAAGGCTGACAGGTTGACAAGGTGTTTGTGTGCCACAATGGTGCTTCCTGCAGCTGGAACGCCAGTTGGTCAGCGGTTAGCGGTTGAGTGAAGGCAAGTGTTTTGCCTGTTCGGGTGGTGCACTGGTCGGTGCTGGGAGGGTTTGCAGCAGCGCGTCTATGGAGACACTAAGCACAGCGTGTCCTTCGTCGACAGTTTCGCTTTGATACACCGCGGCTCCACTGAAATGCAAACTTCATTTCGCGCTGCTCCTTTAGGTCATCACACATTCAAGGTCTGACAGGAGCATAACCCTTCATTTCCCTCCACGCGGCCTCGAGCAACGTCCATGTGCTCAAAAGAGTGTCGTTTGAGTCCATGCACCGGGGCGTTAATCTTCACCAGAGGAGGTTCGCTTCCTGCCGAACGTTCGACCCTGTCTGGCGGTTCTGGGCCGCGCAGATGAGCCCATGTCGACCCGACCGTCTTTAATTCCACAAGCCTCGCCTCCACTAGCCACGATACCTAAACAAGGTTGGTCGGCAGCGGCATGCCGAGTCCAGATGCAGCAGACGTCAACAGCAGCGCATGGCAGAAATGACTGCTTTCAATGCTTGTTCAGCAGCTTCGTACCCCATGGTCACAGCAGGGTCAACCAAGCGCGCTGTGCTTCATGTCGCTGCCATACCATCAACTTCAACGAGCTCAATGCGAAATGAATTTTGTGGCCGTTGCTCTACTCGATCTGATAGGCAAGCGTAACGATGGGCAGCATCAGCTCATCAGCTCATTTGCGCTCTTTGTAGGTCCCATCCTACAGAGAAATGATGCGGCGCGGCTGCCAAACGCAAATTCAAGTGGGAGCCGTCCGCATTCACGCCAGTTTAGCACCATCAAACTTGGTGGAATGCATCTCGACTTGGCTAGACGCACGTCAAAAAGTAGCCGTGTGGCCGATGCAAACGCCACAGGCCCGAGCTGGCATACATTACCAGAACATGCAGCGGCGGGAGCCTTTTTCGGCACGTCAGACTGCAGACTACGCTTGCCCACTGCGGACCCTCCCATCCCTCACTTGCTGACGGCAACTTGGTCGCTCATGCATATCCTTGCTACTCATTCCCACTTGCCGCCCGCTGAACGCCGCCACGCACCAGCTTGTCCTGGTCGCGCGGCCTGCCGCCCCTCGTACCGTAAATTCGTTGGCTCTTGTAAGTCATCTTCGCCGGTTGGTCAACCGCTACCGGGCACTCTTCCCTTCTTGTACACTCGTTACAACCTTCTCCGCTGTACTCACTCCTTCCTTCTTCAGAATCTCTCTACTCAATCCTAGCACTTTCTAGGCGTGATCGCTCAGACCTGTCCGCGTGGTCGTAAGCCATTACCGGCTGAGATCTTCGGTCCAGCGAGCTCTTTCTTTGACCCGTCCACTTGCTTCCTTTAGCTTAGCTTTTACCCGCGAATCAAAGCGGATCGTTTGTATCAGCAAGCATCAGGCCCAGCCCACAAGGCAACGGCTGTCGTGCTATGGGCAGTAGCTGAACATTGCTTCTGATCGATCCCATCTGAATAAGTACGTATACTCTTCCGTCCGTTTCTGGAACTCTGATTCTTGGAGTTGCCCATTTCAATGTCGATGCCCTCCACACACGTCCTCCGCGCCAACACTCTTACCCTCCATGTTGCTCACGTTGGCTAAACCACCAAAGTCCGAATTCGACTTTAAGACTCATGATTGGTCCCCGACTGCCATCTCGTCTGCGGCCGCTCGATACTCACCCAAACTCAACGGTGGGCTGTTTTCCTCAAAGCCGACCAGCACGCCCAACATGGGAACGCCTCACCGAGGACTCCCTCCGCCCTCAGCGATGACATTGCCGGATCCTGGGCGCGGATCCTCTATTTCTCAACCAATGGGCTCCCTGCCACCCGCTCCTACTCAATGGCAAGGCGCCGAGGACGGTATGAAGAATTGGCTGGCCGCAAAGGCTGAGGAGGAGAAGAGGAGACAAGAGGAGGAGAGAACGCGACAGGAAGATCTTAGAGTCGAACAACGTCGGATTGAGCAGTCAATGCTTCGGGAGTCGCTCCAGGGCGGTGTGCCGCCACACCTAATCCCTATGATCTTTGCAGGCATGGGAGGAGGAAGCCTTGCGAGCATCAGTGCAGACATGCTCCGGGAACACCAGCTCGAGCTTCAAGCTGCACAGCGGCAAGCGCAAGCGCAATCACAGTCTCAATTGTCCCCAGAGCTTCGTCGGGAAACGAGGTTAATCGGCCAGTCACAACCAGCAGCGTACGGAGGACAGCCGCAGACTCCGCAGACCGTATTACCACCAACGGCAGTTCTACCGGGCCAACCTTTGCCATCTCAACCTCAACATGGGGCATTCTCACAATCTCCGTACGCTGCAGGAAGCATGTCTCCACGCGCGAGAGCTGCCCAGCCACCTCATGTCGGTGCACCCACCTCCGCTCCCCGCCCTCCTCCACAATCGCAGCTACCCAGGCTGACCACGAATGAGCTTCACATCCAACAGCCACCAGCAGCGCCTTCAAACGTACAACAGCTCCAGTCAAATCAGACGTCTCAGCAAGAACAGCAGTCCTCACCATCGATCTACTTCCACCATTGGGTTCCACCCAATTCACAACAGGAGAAGCCGTCCAGCGGGAATCCACCTGCAACTCCATCAGGTAAATACAAAGCCTCACCAAGCTTCCTTTCCCGTCAACGTGCCACCTCTCATGCGTCTGACCCAGATTACACCAGCTCCCCCAAGAAGCGTAAAGCGCAAGGCGGACACACAGCTCCACCACCTCCAACAACGGCGCCTCAATCCTATACATCGCCGTCGTTCTCGCACGTATCAACATCTTCCACATCGACTCCAGGACGACGAGGACACACCCGAGCCCGTTCTGATGCATCTACACGGGGGCCAGAAGGGCGCAACAGTGCTTTGAGTCGCCGTGGCACTGTCTCAACGCACGCACATGCAGAGGGAGGTGCACAGCACCACGAAGCAACCGAATATCGATTCCAGTCACAACTGCGTGGGCCAGAGGAACACCAACAGCGGGAGTCATCCTACACAACACCAATGCGAAGTGAGGGTGGCGGGCATGGACAGCACTCGCAATCCACATCTTCCATGTCATATCAAGGTGAAACGCGGCAAGCAGGGCCACATCAGCAGCTGGATCGGGTTTTCGCATCGTCACCGAAACGCGAGCCAGGAGGACAGTAGCTTGAATGGATTTGCAGCATTTCTCTCAATTCCGAAAATTATCATCAGACACGACCGAATCCTGGATTCGAAGTTTTCGCATAATGACGCCACACGCATGTGTATTTCGGTCGCGGCATGCATGCATTTCAAGCGAGATGAGCTCCACAACACCAGATTCAACTCATCTCGACTACGAAATCACCCATGCGACACGGACCAACAACGCTGCCAGCCAATCTTAGCAAATTGCTTTCGACATTGTCCGCAGGCCTTGTTGCGCTTGAAATGACCGATACAGTTGCTGGGCTTATCAACTTGGCTGTTGGTCTCGAGAAGGCCCGATTCACCCATAATGGCTGAATCTTCGACATCACTCCTTTGAATACGGGCCAGCGCCTTGGACGTGTCAACTGCATTGCTCCGAAGAGCATCGCATCACTCGAGTCACTTGACTGCTACGTGTAGAACTGCTCTTATGCTGTCGATGGACTTCTGGGTCAAGGCCTCTAATCGTGTTTCCAGTCAAGGTGGTCGCGTGCGTGCGAGAGCTCTCGTCAGCGAGCCAGTTTCCCTATTCCTGGCTGCATCTGAAACGCTTTGATGATGTACTAGCGCAGAGGCTGCTTACGCATGACCGAGATTCACCAGCAATTAGCGCTGTGCTATTGATCACTGCGTGCAGACTCGACATCTGGATGCAGCAGTCGGGTCCAGTTAATCGGCGCTATGGCTAGGTCAGACACGAATACGCCCTTGTACAACATCGCACATCAAACGTGACCACCCGAGATGTTGAGCACTTGACGCTCAACGGTGCAGCCAGCTTTTGCGTAACAAGCATGATTCGGTGGACGTCACTTCCGCATCTGGGATTATTCCTGTCAACAACACCTACTCGAATTCTTAATCGCCGTGTATGAACATGGTCCTGGATGCCGCCATAACTCAGCCGTATCGGCAGATGGTCTTTTTGGTCACTTTGGGCCAACTCAGAGTCCAATATGCGGTCTTGAATAGATCGCTCATTCTCGTCTCAACACTGGCATGATACATTGCGTCGGCTTTCGGATAGCTGGTTCCTACTGCTTCGGTCCCTGTCTTCTCCACTTGCAGTCTCGCTGAAGCATTTGACTCTGGATCTCTCTTCTCTTCTCTTCTCTCTTCTCTTCTTTTGATCTTCGGATCTGTATCAGCATTTGCCGCAATTTGTTACACATATACCCATTTCCCTGCACATGTCATGGCGTTGTTGGAGTCGGAGGTTAGCATGTCACTTGGGGCGCCACCCCGCGCGAGATTGCTCGTTTTGCAAGCATCACGCATCATCACTTGTATATATTCATGGAGTGTCTTTGAGACGGCGAACCAGCCGGGTTGTGCATATGTGGGAGCACACGGGAGGGAAGGCTTGGAGTGGGACTCGGAGCATTCAGCGATGGTGCTCGAATTGTGTATAACCACACGACGCGTGTTCGGTACGTAGAGAAATGCAGACAGGCCTACAGCGAGCGGGCCCTCGGTTCGGCTCGCTCGCGTGGGCCGAAGCAGCGCAGCTCAGCTGGCTGTCCCTTCACGGCTTGGGGCCAGAGCAAAGACGATATTTTTGGCGTTTGCGGTGTGCTCGTGTTTCAGATTTGCGTGGTTGCAGGTTTAGCGCTGTGGTATGCAGTTCGGCGCGGTGATTGGAGTTGTGGCAAGATGGTGGCGCGCCAGGTGACGGGTCGAGATTGAGCGTGTCGAGGGTTTGTGTCACGAGGGGTGTATGGGGGAGGGCTGTGGAAGGATGAGGCTGCATGAGGCTGGCCGTAGGATCAGGTGCGCGGGCCGATGGCGATTATGAGCTGATTGGCATGGTATGGTGGTTGGGTTTCAGCCGGGGGCTCGAGATTGGGTTTGGGGCCTCGGTCGTGTACAACTGTCCATGTATACAACAGTGCTGGGAGTGTACGACCCCAAGCGGTGTCTCCCATCGGGATGAATTACTCCATTCGAAGACGAAGTCATTTACCGCCAGAGCTTCGAGTTGATGTCCAACGGGAAAGCCATCGATGTTCGAGCGTCCAGCTGTCACAAACCACCACAGACGATCCATCTCATAGTGCTTGCACAATCCACCAAGCCGATTGGACCGAGTCTCGAACCCACCAGATGGGGAACTTTCACCGCGTGAGCCCAGCACTGCTCGTCCAGGACAGCACCTCCCAACAAGGCTAGTGCGCACTAGGTTCCTCGCGCGCCACAGGTGGCGCACCTGCCCCGCGGCTGTGACTGCTGTTTGTCCGTGTCCTCGGCCTCAGCGCCCCACCATGAGGCAACTGCAGCCTGGCTCGTCCCAAGCCGCGCCCTCGACACAAAACACACAAACACGTCCCAACGCTCGCCCACCACTCCCCCTGGAATCGCCGCGCGCACCTCGAAACGCACACAGACCGATTGCCGCACACCAGGCACGATGCAGATCAAGTAAGCGCCGCAGGCATAGCTGTCCGTCCCGGAGTGCAAGACAGCACGTCTAAGATTGCATGTGCTAACAAAGCGACAGAGTGCGCACGCTCACCGGCAAGGAGATCGAGCTCGACATCGAGGCCGACTACAAGGTACGCTGCCCGCTTTCGCCCACCCGCCGCCGCTCTCTTGGCTGCCTACGCCGACCCCCGAGCGCAACAGCGCACCGCACAGTGCTGACGGCGCCTGTCTAGGTCTCGAGGATAAAGGAGCGCGTCGAGGAGAAGGAGGGGATTCCGCCCGCCCAGCAGAGGCTGATTTACGGTGGGAAGCAGATGTAAGTAGGGTGGATTGGGGAGGTGATGGCCATGGCCATGGCTGGATGCGTGGGAGGCGCCGGCTGACAAGTGCAGGGCTGACGACAAGACGGCTGAAGATTACCAGTTGGAGGGTGGCGCGACACTGCATTTGGTGCTTGCACTTAGAGGGGGTTGCTAGGTGCACGTACATACGGACGTTGGCTGGCAAGCAGGCAAAGGCCTTGCGAGGGACGAGCTATGCTGTCGAGCGGAGCATGGAAATGTACAGGAGACGTGGCCATGGCGCCGAGCCTGGAGGAGAGCATACGTGGCATAGTAATGGAGCAATGAACCCATGAGAATCGGCCCTTTCCGGTCGTCCTGTCTGGACTGGTATAGAGTACTCGAGCGAGTTTGCCGGACGCGCCAATGTAACATGCACCGTACACAAAGAAGCCGTGCAGCAACACGCCAGGATGCTCAGATTGTTGCCCGCTTCTGGGAACGGATGGGGAGAGCTGTTTATACCGCACCAGGGTCGCAATGTCTATCGCATTCGTGATACACGACGCAGAGATAAGCCATGCTCCCGTCCCATGTCTAGCACTACATCCCCAGCCCAAAGCCAAACCCTGCGTCCCCACCATAGCCTCCTCCGTCCAGCATGCCTATGCCCGCCGTAACCAAGCTATCAAACTGGCCCCAGCTCGTCAAGTCGGCCATGATGCTACTCGTCGGCAGGAAACTCGTGTTGAACACCGTACTATCAGGCGTGGGCAGATTGTTCCCCACACCACCACTCCCAGCGCCGAAGTAGGGATCCACAAACCCAGGACTCTCTCCCATGCTCCCGCCCAGATTCGGCGTCACCCCGCTCCCTACGGCCGGCGACGTTGCAGTCGCAGACGCAGGCGTCGTGGCGCTCTGCGCCTGTGCCTGCTGCTGCTGCTGCTGCTGTTTTGCCGGCCCCCGCACCTTCGCTGCCTCGATGCGCAGTTCCTCCAAGACAAGCACGTACCGCTTGGACAAACAGTCCGCCTCCGAGATGGACGATAGCACGCCCTGGCACCTCAGTCCCGCAGCGTAGTACCCTTCACACTGGCCCGGCTCCACGATGCCCTGCTGGATGCGGTAAATGTACAGCACGACCACCGCGCAGAAGGCGTAGTACTGCGTGAACCAGAACGCGCGGAAGATCTGGCTCTCCGCGATGTCGTCGACGACGCGCACAATGCCCATGGCCGCGTCCAGGCAGTGCTTGAGGTTCTCCTTGCAAGTAAGCTCGATGGCGGGGTGCGCGTCGCCGACGAGGCCGCCGCCGCGCTGGGCGGCCGTCTGCTCGAAGTGCGTGAGGTTGGCAAAGTTGGAGAGGAGGAAGGGCCGGTGTACGAGGAGGACGGCGTGGTAGTAGGCGAGGTTGAGCACGTTGCGCTGGCGCTGGTAGATGGGGATCAGGAGGCTCGAGGGGAGGTTGTTGGTGTCGAGGAAATGGGCGTTGGATTGGCGCCACGCGGTGAGGTCGGTCGTGTATTTCTGCGCGAGGGAGAGGCGGTGCGGGAGAGATGGGGAGCGGATCGGGTAGAGGTCGCGGAGCACGGCGGAGAGGATCTTGGAGAGCTTGATGTGCTCTATGGGCGCCATCATTACGGGGATGGAGTAGCCGAGGGAAGGGGTGGGGTTCATGGAGTGGGATGTTAGGTCGGTATCGTTGACAAGGGTGGGTAGTTCCTTTGAAATGTATTAGAAGCTGCAAGGACAACAAGGGGGCCGGATGCGTACCTGGTCAATGTCCTCGTCCTTGAAGGTACGAGGGCGCCCAAGAGCTGCGGCGAGATATTTATCCAACACGTACGCGACCCAGAAGAGGCGACGCCGACTCTCCAGCTCAATGTAGTCAACAGAAGAAGAAGGACTGCAGCTCCGGCCTCGGTTCAGACCAATGGCAAACGCGAGATGCGCCAGTGTGCCGAACAGACTCCAGCAGTGGTTTACCCGGGACTGGGTGAGCAGATAGAAGCATTGACCTAGCCTGGCTTGCACACTTGCAAGACGCACAGATCCACGTTCTTTACTTAGCTGATGTTCAGAAGCGAAGTAATATCGAGCACTTTGAGCGTTAGCACATGGGTTCTCGTACACAACGTGTCAGTGGACAGGATACCTAGCTGAGTGCGCATCTGCCTCTCCAGGCATATAAGCCTTTGCCTGTGCCATGACGATCAGCAACAGCGCCGTCTTCCCTGGCGCTTCCTCCTTGTTCTTCATATCGCCTTGTGTTTCGTAAAACTCCTGCAAAAGCCCCTCGATTGTGGGCCTATGCAAGAACCGGTGTGTGGGAGCAGCGAAGTCGAAATACCTTTCCACGAGCCTCTCACCCTCAGCCTTGGGCGGTAATACAAAGAAAGTAGGGTCAAAATCCGGCAAGGGAGCATCGCCGAAGGTGAAGATGGATGAGTCGTGAGACAGGGAGCTGTTCTGATGCAATGTCTTCTGAATGCGTAGGAGGAATGATACACCACTAGCTGGACCGACATAGTGTCCCTGCTGATCAGTCTGCGCAGGTTCGGGTGATGTGCGAGAGCTGGGCTCATCCTTGGCAGCGAGTCGATTTGTCCCGTTGTAGATACTTGGTGCGTCTATGCGCGAAGGTGACAAAGGTCGTTGGAGCTGGACACTTGGTGAAGGGAAATCAGGTGTAATGTGGTCCTTTACCGAGGAATTTGCTGGTAAAGAAACACGCGGGCGCGCAGTCGCATTTGTTGTCAAGGCGGCTTCATCTACGATGACAGAAGGTACCCTGCCTCTTGTATATGAAGCTGTGAACTCGCAGGGTTGGTTGGACACCAAGCATAGCGCACATGGGCAGCGGCCTGTGCATCTTGTCTTCTTCCTGGCATGGCATTAGTGCATGGTGCTCAGGTAGGAGAGTGGGGGCTTCGGATAAGGAAAACCACATGCAAAGCTATGGCAATTCCCAATTGTGCATGGTCTGGTCTGCGCAAACAAGAAATCCTCTAACATGAGTGCTTACCTTTTGCATCTGTCGCACGCTCTGCTGACCCTCGATCTTTCTTTTGTTTCTCTTCTCCTCTTCGCAGGCGGACTGGTAGTGCCACTTGACGCACGATCAGGTGTGCTTGTTACTTCCTCTGCGTTCCCTGAAGCAGGATTGCCCGTGACATGGACCCAGTCCGACGACGCTTTTGGCAGAGACGCCCCCTCTACATCACGTTCCATCGTTCTCGGCGCGAAGAGGAGTGAACAGTCGCTTGCAGGAGGGGTGGAAAATTATCCGGTCGTTTCCGAACCGGTTGATACTGCGGCCGAAGCCGATTGGCCAGTGTAGGAAGCGAACGCCCGCTAGGCCAGGAGCGAGTGCGGGGGGGAGTGGTGATGAGAAAACTTACACATCCTTGGAATGTAATGACTCAATGATTGCGATTGATACCCTAAATCACCAGTCTCGAGGATGAAAAGATCAATGTTGTGGCCGCAAACATCGGTCTACGTTGTACGGCTATTGAAATCGCACGTGTAAGACAGATCTCCAGGGCTCGAAAAAGCATTCCCATGAATTACCATAAATGAGACAATAGTCTTTATTTGTCTACTCTATTAGGGAGTATCACTTTGTGGATAATTAGCGATAACGATCACAAAACCCATGGACCGCCGTGTGATACATAGCATCGGTGCGGATCAGACTTCGAATGCCAGTCGTTATAGCGTGGATCCAAATACCGTAGTTAGGCGAAAGACTAATAGCGATGGACCTGCATATTGTTTTTGAGTGAGCACATGATTTCCTGAGTATATGGTAAATGTCTGTTCACAGTGTGATTTGAATGGAAATCAATTCTGAAAAAGTTAAGAGTAGCAATTCATGTACCTATAGGATGGGGTGGCGGATCGGATGCCAGAGTGCTCCTGTTGCATGGTCTGTAAAGACAATCCTAAGCCAACGACTGGGTCCAGCTACAGTGACGTAGTCTAATTAGATCCGACCAGGCTTGTAAAGGTCGGAGTATTGCCTTGCCAAAACACCTGCCTTCCTGGGCTCCATGCTTTCCGCTCCAGTGTTGCGTCGACTATAGGGCTGAAACGCTCGCATGAACCAGGTCTGTGCGCCGGGAACGATATGTGACATGTCGCAAGTTGAGACACCGCATGTGTGCGAGTCAGAAACGGCTGGAAAGCTTAGAACCTATCACTACCTGTGAATATTCACACTCTCATTGATTTGCACAGTCTAAGTTACGCATGCAATGTCTACACGTGGTGAATTACTACATTGAAATTATCAATCCAAACTCTCGGTATCGTATTTTCCGTCTGATTGAATGCTCATCGAAATCCTCCAGGGAGTCGCTTTCTTCGTATCTTCATTATGGCTCTCTGATAACCCGCCCATCTGCGGCGTGAGTATGATCCCGCCATAGACCTACAAGCTTGTGATGAAGAGAATAAACATCGCTGCTCCCAAATTAAGCGTACCACGATACCGGGGACTCAGACCCGGTACTCCGTTGCCGACTTGACCTTCGGCTGTACCTCCGGCAGGTGTGCGACCATTTCCGTTCGCGACTCCAGGCCCGCCGATCTGGCCACCATCATCCCTCGGCGTCGTCTCGATCGGAATAGCCTGGTAAGGCTGGCCTGGCGGGTTGTTTACGCTTCTGACGAGAGCGGTGAAGTTCATCATTGGATTTGAGATCATGCCACAGCTCATACGGCCACCATTCGCACTGAGAGGGCCTGGCGCCGGGTTGGTGAGAAGTTGCCTTGCACCCGGAAATTGGGAGATGCTGTTGGTTACAGATATCGGCAGGTTGAAGACGCTGTAAAAGTCACTGCCGTTCAGGCGGAAGTTCTGGTGGATCGAGATGTTATATTCGCCCCGTGCTGTCGTCCCTATGTCTTCTTTGCCATCGCCAACTAGACAGTCGGGCCACTCGAAATTAATGTGTTTCACCGTCTGCCCTGGCTCTTGGTTCATTATGTCGGCTAACGGAGGTGTTGTAGTCGTGATGTTGGATATTGTGAAATTCTTGAAGAGTGTGTTGCTGGTCAGGAACATGGTGAAGTTGAATACTTGGGTGAGCGGATCGCTGATATCCTTCGGCGGTACCTGCAGCTTTCCATCTCCTGATACATCTATCGCGATGTGTAAAAAGTCACCGCCCATCGGAGTAAAAGGTTGTGGCTGCGGACGTCAGTTACGATCGCAGTTCGACTTCAGAGAATCTCACGGCTAAGATTATACCCAACCCAGGTGTAAATATCCGTCCGTTAACAATGTTGAACGCGCTTGTATTGGGCTGCCCGTTGTTGTTCCCATTGCCATTCTGTCGCGCTACTACTCTGTGTCTGTTTCCCCACTGCCCTAGCATCTGCCCATTTCCGTTCTCCCATAATGTAGCAAGTACTAGAACCGAGCGCAGGAAGGACGGTAATCCGATCATTGCTCAACAACGATGGCACATTCTCTCGCGCCGGCGAGGAATAAGAAAAGCGAAAAGTGCGTGGTAAGTACGATGAGGATGTGGACCAGAATGAGGCACGGCACAGTGAGAGGCAGGGGATCAAGGCATCAAGAGTGCAATGCGCATCGCGGGCCGGCCAGTTGCCTAGGCTTTGCGCATAACACCGTCAGGGAACGATCGTCAGGCATCGCGCAATATTCGCGGTGGCTAAATGTGCAGGGGGAACGTCAGTGGTGGACTTTCGAGGCGAGATGGGCGGGCAGGACTTGTGAGACATGGAGCGTGAGAGGAGCGCGATCCTTGCATTACAGGCTTGCGCCAACAGTAGGTGCTAGCCCCAACTGGATTTTGACATCTCAAACCTCTGATAGCACCGACGGCCATCCATTCTGTAGCCAAAGAACATTCAAAGTGAAATTCTCCAGATACTTATTGATTTTGGTCGCCGCCCACAAAGAGGCACCGAGGACACCTCCACTGTGGTCCCCGCACTTCTCTACAATTTAACGCTCGAGAAATGGGAGCTGTTCAAGTAGAAGTCTTCCAGAAATATCCTCTGCAAGGTCGTCCTCGACTGCGCCGTCAGTGAGAGCCTTCACTGGTTCAGCATGAGAAGCTGGGTCGGAAAGCCAGGGCAAACTCTCGATATGACCCAGACTGAACCATTGCAAAGACGGCATGTAGTGAAACTTTTTCGATCTAGGCGGCTGATCCTGCCGCAAGGCAAGCTGATTTCCGACCCGTTCCGTGACTTCCGTGCGTTTGGGACTGAATAGCCGGCTATCCGTTCGAGGCTTTTCGTAGTCACTCGGGCGAAGTTCGAGCAGAGCCTTATCGTATATTTCTGGCATGTTGATCGGGCCTGCGCTGGCGCTTTCGTCAACAACGTCGTTGATATCGTAGGAGAATTGTTCTTCGCCTGTTTTAAGGCGCCGTATCCATTCCGGGAACTTGAGGACAGCGACATCAGGACATCCACGATACTTCCCGCAGTATCCTGTAAGCTGAGCCGTGCTGATGGTACTGTTCGTGGGAAATTGGTCTCGGAAAGCGATGGCCATTCTATTGACCGCTTCCAACGTGAAACGCCTTGTCTGATCTCCAAATCCAAAAAGGCGCTTGAATGTCAGCTCGGCCGTTGTCTTCGACGCATAATTGATCTCGAAGATGCGGTCTACTCGGCCTTCCCGGTACAGTGCGGGATCCAGAGACTTAGGAGAATTTGTCGTAAGGATAAGGAGACTGCCCTCAGGTGCAAGCACACCGTCTATAACATTGAGCAAGCCGCCCAGTGTGATCTTCTTCGGTGACCGGGGAGCGGGAGGGAGTACTGATGTGGGGAGGGAAGGTTCGTTGAGATTGGGATCACGGACGACGTCTGCCCATGAGTGGCCTGGAGGCGGAGCAGGAGTGACATGGTTCTTCTGCCACTGTTTCTGCGCCTTGTTGACTTCTGAGTCTATTCGCTCTTGCAACTCCGCTTCCGTTAAGATAATCTTCGGCGTGGTAGTGTCCTTCTGAGCCCTGTTCGGCAAGCCAACCAGGTCAAGCTCCTCGCAAAGTATAATGCTACTCGTAGGGACTGATTGAAAAGCTTGTTCAAGGTCCTCATCATTCATTCCGGCGAGCGACATAATATGTAACGGATGGTTGAGATCACTAGCCAGTGCACGACTCAACGTTGTCTTGCCTGTTCCTGGCGGACCGCAAAATAGGTACCCTCGACGGTTCGGAAGGCCAGTCGCTTCGCAAAAGTCTTGTGTGCTTTCGTGAAAAAACGACTCGGCATCCTGTTTGATCTCGGACAGTAAATCTGGGTCCAGATCTACAGTCGAGAGCGGCCTTTGACGGACTTCGAACGACTTTGTTTGGCCTCCCGCTTTATGCTCGTGAACTGTGATTGACGTTTCTTTCTTGCTGTTCTTTTCGAGCACTGTGATCAAATCGCGGACCGGTTGAGCACTGTTTCCGAAACATCGGACTGTAACCGTGCCATACGGATTTTGGTCATTGTCTTCGTCGTCTTGTTCGCCCCACTGGTTGTTGTAGGGCCTGGAATTAGATACTACGCTCCTGGCCTCTGGGGATGACTCCATCATGAACAGGACGTTATGGTACCAGAAGAAACGCCGAGTGTATTTCTGAGTTTGATATTGGAAATCCTTCGGAAGACCGGAAGTGTACGACTCCTTCTCAGTTCCGGAAGGCAGCCATGATGTGCACAGAGACTCTGGCTGTTGTGATATCAGAGTGTCCAGGGATTTCAGAAGCTCAATGTTCGAGGTGTGTATCTCGACCCCGCTCGAAACAGAGTCTTTGATGATTCTCACCAGGGACGGCATATATTTAGCCCCCGCATGGATTAGGAAGAATATCTCAACGAGTCTATTCACATCGAAACCGGTATTTTCCTTGTTGGCTTCGCCAGCCTGCGTAAAAAATTTGGACTGAACATAACTTTTCAGCCAACTTGCGTTGTCCCCTCTCAGAATCCCAATGACCCAATTTTGCATTGTCATTGGGGATGACATGTTTATAAGATCCTGTGAACCTCCGTTACTATTCAAATAGTCGCTACCCCGGGGTGGAGAGAGGTGGACTCGGGATCGGTAGCTGTGAGAGCCCCTTCCACCAGGGAAGGCACCGCGACCGCCACGAGAATAGCTCATGGCAGGGACAAAATATGAATTGAGTTAAATGGCTTAGTTGATATTAAGTGCAGAGGCGAAGGGTAAATCGAGTGGTGGATCGTAAGAACGTTATGAAGAAGATTTTATATATGGTATACCAGATGATCCACCATAGTGAATACTCTACTCGCTGGGCGCAAACATTGTCGCGACACAAAGGCGATTGGAGCCATGCAGCATATACCAGAGGTATTAGGTCTCGGATTCTTCTGGTAGACGAGCTCGGCGCATCTTTCTGGAAGTGAAAAAGAATCACATACCAATAAACTGGTCAATAAGTATCGTATCTCTTCAAATGGCGACAGAACACCCTGAAGAAAGACGCACTGCTGAACAGCTTGTCGTGATTCTTCAGTTTCTTGGGCTTTCTAGATCTTTGGCTTACTTGGGCGCATCGCATTGTTTCGTTTGAGGGGTGATGAGAGAAGGTTAGTCGGCCTATCCAGTCCTTACTGCGACCTGATATAATCTTCAGATGATCGTGCGATATGACTATGCTTTCTAGTTCAAGTTACTCCGTGTGACCTGGAATTTTTAGCTGGGTCAACTGAGAAAGAAAAATTGGCTGATGGGTTTGCAATATAATTGGTACTTCGCTCGCAATTCCATGCAATCACTATGGGTTGAGATGAATCTGGAAACGGATATGACGGGAAAAGTTCCACGACCTACAATCATTGGCACCTGTGTTCTTTATAGGTTGGGGTACGAGACAACTTTTTGGTTTGACACACTCGCAGCAGTAGAAACTAATGAGCAAGCTTAAGATAATGTTTGCCACCTCATACCAGTGGTATTCCAATACCCCTACCATTCTTCCAGGGTTCCTGAAGTGGAGTGGTACATAGATACAAAGACAACGAAACCGTCGAGAACTGCCATGACTGATGCAGGCAAACGGGAAGCCTACTATATATGGATCTCAAGAGCCTCTGTGAAGACACATCCCGGAGTCCTGACATTTCGGAACAATTGTGTTCAACGGTGCAGAGCAACGTGAAGTCAAACATCAAACCTAACCAACCATTCAATTGCGATATGAGACTCAATGTGAATGCACATTCACGGAAAGTGGGTAATGATAGCTATTTGGCCAAACTTGTGCGCCTGTAAAGTCGCAGTCCACTGTTATGATCTCACAGAACCTACCATTCCTTTCAAGTGTCAAATACGATTTGCTACTACCAATCACAATATTTACCGTATCAGAGTATCCTCCTTGCTATCCTTCTTGCCCCTCTTGTCTTTCCATCCGGGTCCTTCAAGCCTGGTAGAATGTTGCCATCAGGGCCATCCATCCTTCATCAACACCGTCTTAATTTCACCATCTTTGCCACGCGAACAGGATCTAACATCGCAACTTATTTATTTTCGGATTCATCTTGTTATTGCACTTAGGCGTGCAGCAAACCCAATCCCGAGTTGAAATATCGCGGATCTACCACAGTCTTGTCGAATCGGATAACATCCTGATTCTTGTGGTCTACTTTGCCAGGTGAAGGTACACTTTTACCGCAGTTTGCTTCAAGTTCCACTTTTCCACGTTCCCCGCTCATATCACACCGAGTACACTTGGTTGCCAGAGAGACCACGTACTGAATCAGTGGCTGCACGAAATCAAGACGGGCGAAGACGGAAACAAATATGTTATCAATGACGTCCAAGAGATTGCTTCCGACAGTGAGATCAATGTCGAGGGAAGAGTACGACCCCGACCTTCTGAAGCTTGGTTATAAAGTCTACGTGCCTCCACCCAAGAAACCTCATGAAACTTTGGCAGAGAAGGAAGACGAGTTTCAGGACCTATAGTCGAGTATAAGTCCATACCCGGTTTGATGTTCGTGTTGGACCGTTTTCGTTGACGAGTCCGACATGCATAGTGTGGCAAGCTCGGCCTTTGCCAGCTCTGACTGCACCAACAACACGTTGTCTTTCGTTGCACATACGTCGGGTGCATCGACACACCACTCGACCAGCTTTCGTGCGTACAACAATTCGGCAATTCCCATCGATCCGATTGTCACGACTCTTCATATGGCCATTAGTGAATCGGTATCATGGGCCAAAGCACACATCTGTTTAAGATCTGGCAAGCATCTGAGCAATAGCAGCTTGAAACCCCAGGAGGTGCCGAAGGATCCGAATTCAAATGGCTCAATATCTACAGTACCACTGGCGTCATTGTTCTGTATCATTGCTGGCCTGCCTTTCTTCTTTCTCTTGCAATAGAGTCGTCAGCGAAATCACTGGATATTTTGATTCTTGCTGGAACCTGCTCGGGGAGACCTGCTTTGCCATTTTGTTTGCCTAGCTTTTCAGATTTAAATTTCTTGAATAAACAGACCTCAAATTATGGAATGTATGACTTGCTAGTTATCAGTCGTGAACAAGGTACCATTCTGGTGAAGTCGCTGATTCATAATAGTGCAATCACGAAACACGCTGTTGTTGAATCGTCCCCTAAAGCGTCACCTAAAGCATCACCAAAAGCTGTCACCAGTGATACCATTTCCTCAAGTGGATTGACGTTGGCATATGTATTTCAAGTACCTTTCGCGATGTTGTTTTTACTTACCACATTATCAAGCTATTAGCAAGCTTGGCCTATCAGACTGATCTCTCAATTAAATACCGAACATCCCAATAACGTCATCTTCATGCCGAGAGATGAGCGATCGAGTTCGAAGAGGCTCTAGACGCTGTGCATTCGTTAACAGTCCAGGATCTGGCTCAGAAGGGGGAGGCTCCGAAAGCACCAGTGATGAAGAGAGCGGCTTTCCAGGAGGTATGGGATATGGCGGGTTTAGCGACGCCGCAAGAGAAGGCTTTTACGCGGGGTACTACTGGGAATTATCAAGCGACGATACAGGGCCAAGCGACACGAGTTCTAGCGAGAATTCTGATTCTTTTGAAAGCGGACGGGCAATTGTACGAAGACCTCTCCCGCGAAGCTTGACTCGCCGGGAACGTGGTATTTTACGTAGTCACGGTGTGATGGATGTCTCTGACGATTCTGGATCAGTCTAGCTTCATAATCATCCTTGACAAACAGATGCCCTCGCAGAATGTCTATTTCTTTCGTTGCATTGTTTCCAGGGAGAAGTGGCATATCAAAACTTCGTGCTGCGCATTATTCAGATTCAGCAACCATATATAGCTCCTTTTTCGAGTAATTCTATAGTAAGCGTAATGTTATCTTTAATAACTGGCCTGAGCGGGAATTTCAGTGCCACATCAGTTCTATGTGGCCTCCTCTACCGTGCCTATGACGACTTTGCGCTCAATTCAAGTTTTCAATATTCAGAACTCTTTTATCGTAGCTTGGGATCACTAATTCAGATCAAGGAAGCAAACTTTGGCGAACTTCACACAACACGCCCCGCTTGGCTCAAGAATCTATGACCCGTCAGCCAACATCAAGCATACGAATATCGGAACGTGTTTACAGTTGTTGATGTATGCTATCGCTTATGAAACAGTGTCCTACCGCAGATGTATCCCACCAGAGATATCCTGTGAACAGTAATATACAACAGCCATTATGTTCCTTCAGGCAACTTCTCAGGGCGGCATGCTACCCAAAATGCATGTCAGCAACCGATGTGAGCTTCTCAGAATGCCAGCTCAACATTAACAGCTCCCAGCATCATATATTACCGCCTCGCCCCCTCCCTAGAAACTTTCTACACTATCTATCTTCCACGCTACAAGCTCAACAGCTACCCAAAAAATCAAACTGATTTTATCAGCCGTCTCGCAACTTGAAGCTCAACATGGGCTGCATTATTTACCACAAATATGACACCAACCGTGCTGACGAGTACGGAGAATTCGAATACAACCCCAAAGATAGCCAATTCGAGGATTTTTTTTTTAACCCAGATACCCCGGGCGTCGTCTCAACTCCCATAGACCAGACTCCTTCGACGGATTATGATTCATATTACGGATATGAAGGCTACTGTGGGGGTGTCGAATTTAACGATCATTATGGCACTCCGGGACCCTATAGGAGTCCGGGTTTCGACATTCCCGGCTTTTATGGGAGTTCCGAGTTCTATGGTAGTCCAGGAATGTACGGAGGCTACGAAGGCATGTACGACTTCTACCACAGTCCGGGTATGTGCTACGTGTACGATATTTCTGTTATGTATGACATGTACGGCGACTACAACAGTCCAGGTATGTATGGTGGCAGGAGACATGGCAGAAGATGCGGGCGTAGGTACTATTGACGTTCAAGTTTGGAAGGCATCTGGCCTAGTTCAGACGTAGCTATTCTCAAGCACTTGCATTTTCGTATACCTGAACTTAAGCCGCTATGCAGGGATCGGCGTTCTGTTTGTCAATATAGATCTATATCAAGCATCATCGCGAAGACCAAATTCGAAACCTTATTCGGCACAGTTTGTGCAAACTAACAGAGTGCAAACGATACCGCATTGCACCACTATTCACAAGAGTAGTGTACCGAAAATCCAGTGAATACCCGCATAGGAATCCAAAATTGAAGTGTATTCGTTTGCGTACCCCATGTTGGTGCCGTTGTATATGCGCAGACATATCTATCTGTTCCGACAACTCGTCTTTCGCTCTACATTTTGAGCGTACTTACCGTTGCCCTCGTCTACCAAGAACTTCCGAGCCGAACAGCGATATGCCAGATCCAATCGTCAAGCAATCATCCCCCAGCCACTCCTCGCAATGGACGCCTGACCTCGAGACCCACAAGTCCTTCCAACGACGCGCGCAGCAACCTCGTCTCCTTTCCTTTCCGCCTACCCATCATCACTGCCATCCGCATATGCATCTACAACATATCTCACACCGCTGCCACCGCCCAGGTTTCAGTCCGCGCTATCGTAGCCAACTCCACCCACCCATATCCTTTGCGCAGCCTCTTCCGCATGCCGCGCACTTTCATATGCACTCTGCCAGTGTGTACTATCGCATCCCACGCACTCAAGACCACAGGACCTCGCCCACCTCGTCAGGCGGAGCAGACACCAGCCCAGTCTAGCCTCAATCTCAGCAGCGCATCAAAATCGTCGTCGAATGCGAAGAAGCCGAGACCGAAGACGACAGCAAGGCACAATTCGAGCCATTGAAAGAAGAGGAAGAAACACCCCTCGTGTTCGCCGGCTACGAGGAGCCCGAGCACGACCAGGATCCTGCCGAAGAGGTGTTCGGCAGTGCTAGTGCTGGGAGTTGCACGCAGTGAACGCGCCCAACCCATAGCGCCCTCGCGCATTCACCGTACGTCAAGGAATGACGTTAGAACACGACTTGTACCTCTAAATTCCAATGCACAATCAATGCAGCTGAATGTAAGCCCTTCTCTGAATCTGAGTGACGTTGTCGACACCGACCCAACCTTCCCGAAAAGGCAGCCGTCGATGCCTGAGACAATTAAGCTTAATACCTTAATTGCGCTGGTGCGGGGTGGCGAAACGTTTAAATCCTCAGATGCTTGGGGCCGAAACATGACATTAAGGGACGAACAGACTCTTTAAAACAGCACAAAGTGAACACACTTAATCAACAAGAAAGAATTATGTTGAGAGTTCAATGCAGGAAAAATGCTAATTTGGGATGCTATCTGACATGGAAGGGTATCTGTAAATTCATTGCCAGCGCACGCACACACCATATGCGACGAAATGAAACCGTACGTATTTCCCACCCAGCAGCTCATCAGATGTACAAGCGTGCGACGATCCAGAATTACGCCAAGGCGAGAGAAGAAATATACGTTATAGACAAACGTCGTATAGAACGTTACAGCCGTGATAGTGTACTCGATCATCGTCTGAATTCCGGTTTTCTGGACTTGTTCACAGGGGGCGGCCCATCCGTGTCTGGATATGGTAGCGGTGCTCCAGGCGGGGGTCGGGGCAAGGACGAAGTCGGGGGTGGCGATAACGGCGGGCCAGCGGTCAAATCTGCTGGCCTTGAGCCTTCCTCGAAAGGTGTCTTTGGTGGTCTAGGGGGTGGATGGTTCGGATATGGACTGCCAGGCTGTTGCTGTTCTTCAAAACTGACGTTACTCACTCGTGGTGAGTTATGTGATGAGCCTACTGTAAATTGCTCCCCTGATCTGCGGTTCATGTTGATGAATTCTCCAGAGTATCGAGGGCTTAAAGCAGAGTCAACGGGCTCGGGATACTCGTCGGAAGATACGACGGCAAACTTGTCATTGTCTGACGCAAGACGATAGGCAGGATGCAGCATGATATCGGGTTCCTGCTGCTGGTGCGAGTAGAAGTTTGGCGCAACTTCCTCTGCAGGAAGCTCGATGGCTAACGCAGGGGCCGGTACCGTAGGGAGGGGACGCTCGTAGGGACTCTTCAGCTGTGGAAATTGGCCGCCACGCGGTGGCAACCCCTTCTCTGCTCTTTCCCACCTCACTTTGGCAAAGTATATTCTCGCGAGCTTTGCAGCGGAGTCGAGCGTCTTAGATTGGACCTCTTTGTCTCCCAGATACATTCGCGTACTGGAGCTGATTTCGGCGAGGCGGTTCCACTCGTTCATGCCAAATTCTCCCACTCCGACATTGACATTGAGTCGGTAGTAATGTTCCTGATTGACGCCCCGCTTGGCAAGATGATCTTTCATCGACAAATGTATTTTTTCGCAGTCTTCGATCTTGGTGATCAGTCGCCGCCTTGCCTCGGCGAAATCGCCAATGCCGGTTGAAACGAATCCTTCCCACCACAGATGGGCTTGTTGATTTGTCCCCTCGGGTCGTTTACCGGTGCCAATGCTAATGAAGACACCCACTTCGCGACCAGGCCACTCATTACAAACAGCCTCGTCCAGAATCATGGGTGCTGGGTTGTATTTGCCGACTCCCTCGTCCAGGAAATCCGATTGGCCGACTCGAATGGGCTTGAAAGCGAGCAGCGTTGCGCACGTCGCACGACCAGCCTGCCATATGGTGGCGTTTGGCTCGACCGATGTTTCTTTTCGCGAATCGTACGAGCGCAGGAGTATCTGCCCGGTGCTAGCGTTTTTGGAGCCCTTGTAGACTGCCGTGACAGCGCTGCTTCAATTAGCTGGTGCAGTGTCGCCCAGGGGATACCTCACTCACGTCTTCGTGCGCTCCTCTCTGTTGTCGTAGAGGCGTGCATTCGGATTGCCCCATTTCAGAGCGGCTATGCGCTGGTTGACCGGGGCCATGCCAATCTGGCTGTATCTGCTGGACGTGCTTGCGCTTCGTTCCATTCTGTTGGGGTATGCGCTGCCGGGAGTCATTGGTGTGCGCAGATCAGCTCTGGAGGACATTGCGTTCTCGCTGTCGTTGCCCTCATCGTCGTAGACGGTGTGTTCTCGCACACACTCCATGATTGCATCTTCGAGCTTGGAGGCTTTAAACAGGGTGTGTCGGTAGGGGATGCCGGCGAAAGTCTTGTCTGTCTCGAAGACTCGCTTTGTCATGCGCACATAAACGTCTTTGCATGTGTCTACGTCCATGCGCAGCCGTCCCAGCATGATGGCGATCAGGCCGCCGGTGCCTGTGCCTCCGATGAGGTCAAAGTGGTCACATGGCTTGGGGATCTCGTGCCGCTTGGGCGCTCTTCCCTCAGTCTCGACAAAAGTTCGGTGCATCAGTTCTTGGAGGATGATGAGCATCGAGTAGCCGCGCACACCCCCGCCATCTGCCCCGCGTCAGTGCCCGCCTTCCCACGCACGAAGCTGACGACGTACCTAGAGAGAGGATGCGCAGCGGCGGACCCTTTGTGGTGTCCTTGCGCCGGATGCCGTTGTTGGACATGCTGTTGCCGTTTGCTGCGGGATTGGCGGCAGGCGGTGGGCAGGCCGCGAGCGTCGTGGGTGTCTAGCGGCGCTGTTTGCCGGGGAGGAAGGTGCTGGCACACGAGGCGCACACACGGTTGGAGAGCCTTCTCTTGAGCTCAGCCCTGGGCCCAGCGCGCGTCCGAGTAGCGGCCAGGTAGCCGGCGTGGTACTGGCGGAGCCTAGCGCAGCGTGGGTGGGCAGCTGGGCGGAGTGTTGGCAAAGCGCGTCGGTGGTGCGCGCTGCAAGATGGGGCGACGAGAGTTGCTGGAGGAAAGGGCGAGGTGCAGTGTAAAGTCACAAGTCGCACGTCGCACGCACAGGCACAAGCCGCTTCCCGTCCACTTTTCACCGCGCGCGTCACGGGCATTCACTCGCCCATGTGCGCCAGCAGACAGGGTTGGCATGACGTTGCCAACCGGCCAAGCCCCCACTTCAGCTGCGGTCCGCAGGGAAGGCGAGGAAAACGGGTGCTGCGCCACGACGCCACTCTCTCCTGCTGCCCAAACAGCAAGCGCGGCATCGTGTGTGCCGTCTCGCGCAGTGCATTCTGGCAGCTGTTGCAGTGCGCCAGAGATCCTCGCCCCTGCAGCGGGTGCGTGGTGGCCCGCTTTCGCCTTCAGGAACGCCCGAAGCCAGCATTCGGGCACCAATCACCCGCCTTCGAGGGCCCGTCACGAGGACTGTCGTCGCTCTCTCCGAACCGCCGCACCCCTCCAAGCAGCAGCCACACGTCGGGCCGTGAACGAGGGAAAGTCGGCACCGCGTTGGACTTGTAGCAGGGCGCTATGTAGGGCGTAAGCTACGGATGACATTCCGCTCTCGCACATTTCGCCATTTATGCGAACCCCACATCCACCTCGGCTTCGACGGTCAAAGCCGGCAGCTTCTCCACCTCGTGGCTCGTAGTCGTGTGTAACCCTGTTGTAGGGCTGCGCTTCATCATACTCGATATTGTTTTGCTTGCAGTTTGGCCTGTCTTTGCGTCACAATGTCCGACACTTTACTCACCGAGCGAGGCCTTTTCGTTGCCGGAGCTGCGATAGCGCTGTTCATCGTTTACCAGGCGGTCCTTTCGTTGAAGACCAGGCCGACCAGGGCGAAGTCGCTGCGGATAAGCGAGGTACTGTTCAGCGTGATAGCTGTTACTTGGACACATCCTCGTTACTGATCTACGCTATCAGATATACGTGTATCCGATCAAGTCTCTTCGCCCCACCAAGCTCACATCGGCCTTGGCGACCAGGTATGGCTTTGAGCATGACCGTACGTAGTTTGCATCTTGAGAGCTTAGTTTGCATTCTCTCTGATATGGCTAGGTGTATTCATGCTGCTGCAAGTCGTACCAGATGGCTACAAGAATATGGCGGTATCCAAGTACCCTGATATGACCCAGTTTCTCACGTCTATCGAAGACCGGAAAGACGGACAAGCAGTAGTCAATGTCACCTTCAGAGCCTTTGGCAGTGGACAAAAGACAAACACATTAAGCGTACCACTCGCACCGGAGACGGGGAAGCTGGAACCATTCAATGTAGACATGCATGGAAGCCCAACTGCCGCTTTCAAGATGCCAAATGAGTACAACGCATGGTTCTCCGAATGTTTCGGTTACCAGGTGGTGCTTGTTTATCTGGGAAACAACAAGCGTGAAGTTCTATGGACGGATCTCGTACAAACGAAAAACGCGTCTCTCCTTGCTCAAGTTCCTGTGCTCGGCTCTGCCATACCACAGACTCCGAAGATCACCTTCGCAGACTGCGCTCCGTATCTGGTGGTGTCATCGACTTCGGTCGACAATGTTTCGTCAAGGCTCGCCCCAGACGAACCTATGGATGTCACAAAGTTCCGTCCCAATATTGTCTTGTCCGGTGCCGATGAGGCTTGGGATGAAGACTACTGGGGCAAGGTACGAATCGGCAGCGTTGATCTGATCATGAAGCACAACTGCGTGCGCTGCGCAAGTATCAATGTCGACTACGAAACAGGCAAGCCAGGAACTGGTGAATCAGGACAAGTCCTAAAAAAGCTACAAAAGGATCGGAGAATTGACAAAGGCGCCAAGTGGAGTCCCGTCTTTGGCCGATATGCTTTTTGGAGAGGGAGGAATAACGAACAAGTCTTCAGAGTCGGAGACGAAGCTGTCGTCACTGATCGCAACAAAGACCGAACTGTTTTCAGTAAGCTACATTGGTCAGAATACAACGATTATAATGCACTAACCTTCTCAGATTGGCCCGGCATCGGATAAAGCAGAACGTGCCGAACATCGAGGGAAGAGCTACGTGTGGGTAAGTATAGCAAAATCCATCTTACTCGACTCAAGCGTCTGCTGGGGGGATATGGAGTGGCAGTCATGATGTCGAAACCATGAGAGAATAGACTCATTCAACAATGTATTCGAGTAATATTAGTAAGGGTGTGGGTTGAATTGCTAGACGAGTTCATACCAGCTCTTCCATTTTCGGCCTGCTCCTACTTCTTCTCACACGGCGAGCGAATAGCCCAAACTCGGCCCCTGCTACACTATAAGGGCGACACTACATATTCCTTCTCTCTGGATATCTGGCCCCCTGACGTATTGGGATTCTACCTGACTCTCCGAAGTTGCGCAGTCATCAGCCGTTCCTTCTTATAAGCCGCACTAATCCTTTTGCGTTAGGCTCAGTCGGCGATAACATGCGGCCGCACCTCTCCATCCGCCAGCCCACCTCAACCATAAAACAGATGGAGGACCTCCACAATTATTGCCGATTGACCATGCTCTGCACCATACATACCTCGTCCTTCCGAAATGCCTGCTCGGGAAATACAGACCTGCACACGCTGCAAGGACTCCAAGCGCCGATGTGACAAGCGCAAACCAAGCTGCACGCGATGCCACCGTGCGGGCCAGACTTGCATCTACCCAGAAAACGCACCGAAAGAAAATTCAATTGAGCATCAAACTGGACTGTTGAGTCCCTCTTCCAGTAGCCATCCAAGCCCACTTGAGACAGAATCAGCACCTGGACGACTCGTCAAGAAAAGGGACCGCGCAACCTTGTCTTGCACAAGGTGCCATCGGCTCAAGGTGAAATGCGACAAGAGGCAACCTTGCTGCAGCCGATGCGCTCGGCTGGGACATGGACGGGACTGCATGTATACACACAAGATAGAGCCTCCGACCTCCGCTGGTCCTTTTGTGGTCGATGGCGATGATGCGGAAACGATCGTCAGCCTTTGGTTTCTACGCAAGAGGGGTTCGAGTCATTGGAAGATTCTTTTGACCAGGGTGAGTAGTATGCTTTTTTAGCGGATCCAAAAAACTGACGTCTAGCAGCTTGAGTCGCTCTCTGGTCTTGGAGATCCCCCGTTTCAATGGGTCAGTATTGCGAGCAACTTGCTTCTTTCCATCAGGCTGATTAGACGCCTGGAGCTAGCTATCAATCTCGGTCCGCGCACACATGCAAGGCGACTGCAGTAAGGACTTGGCCCTGCCTGGCAATTTCCCATTCGGATCAACGGAGTCCATCCCCTTCCGCTCACCACCAGAAGTTCAAAGACTAATCGAAAGCCATCGTCATATGGCTTCCTCTTACTTGGAAAGTTATTTCGCGCTATATGCCTGCACTCAACTGTTCGACAATTCGAAATTCCAAGAGGAGGTACATCAATTTTGGCATACACCAGAGAAGTTCGATCTGAGTTGGCTTGCTCAATACCTCGCCGTCCTAGGCCTGGGTGCATCTGCCACAGGCGTCGAAGATAAGGTCGCTGCTGAACTGTTCTTCGCCAGCGAAGCCTGTCTCGCACAAACCCCATACATGTATCGTTCTACAGTGGCGAACATCCGGACCTTGTTCTTACATGTTCAAGCCAAACAGGTTTGTTATGCAACATGCTGGGCTCTTGACGCGTCCTGGAATGTTGTTGGACTCATTGTTCGTCTGTCCATAATGATGGGACTACACAGAAGTTGGATCCCGGAGCCAGACGAGATGCCCAGTATCTTCGAAGAGAGGGTGCAACGTAAACGCTTATGGAACGCGGTTGTCAAGATGGACATCCAAACATCGCTTGTCACCGGGCAGGCATCTCCATTGCCAGCCGATGCATTTCTCGCCAATGCCCTAGACAACATCCAGGGTCTGCCACACAATAGCTGCGACCTCATACCTGCTTCTTACCCTCTCATATACGAAATTCTCACCAGACTTAACACTAGCATGGAGATGATATCATATGAAGAGGTCATGCATTACGATACAGAAGTAAGGCGAATTATGCGACTGGCTATCGCAGCTGCGGAAAACGAGAGCTATGTCATGCGCACAACGACCGACATCTTCTTTCGGCGAGTGCTCATGGTGCTACACCGATACTACGCGTTAGATCCGGACGCCCCGAACATCTACCCCACGTCGTATTGGTCTTCTCTCGAGTGTTGCCTAGCGCTTATCGTCCACCAGCGGGCAATGATGGCGCAGTGCGGAGCATTGCCAGGTAATGTTCACCTGGTAGCCCGGCCTTTCATGCTTGATTTCTTCGCAGCAGCCTTGACCACATGCATCCATCTACTATCCGTCGACGCACCACTATCCACTACTGTTGGATCAGCGAACCCAATCCCTCCTCGTCGGACCATTGTGGAAACCCTCGAATCCTGTCTGGAAATATTCGCTCGGGAGAGCAGTCACTCTGTCTGCTTCGGCACCGGGTACCGACTAATGAGTGTTGTGTTTGGATTGGTACCTAAGTGTACCGCGTGAGCACATCCTGCAAGCGGATATTGCAAGAAACATGTCCTAGTTTGGCACCTTTCAATCCAATTCGTATCAATGCTCCTAGTTACTGGAAGACGGTCGGTCATCATGCAGATGGTGTGGGATGCCGCCTTGAGAAAAGACTTGCAACCTTGTGTTCGCAGGCTTCAGCCCGACGCAGTGACGACCAGAGCTTCGTTAAAGCTATCTGTAGATTTTCAATTACCTTATGGAAATAAATTAGTCATCCCCTCATCTTCTGGCACGGTTCATGGGCCTGATATGAATATCAGATAGAAAACGCAGGAACTTTAAGAGGACTCCAACTCAGCTCGACCCCACCCGAAGAACGGAGAGCTAGTCGTTCGTAACCATCAGTCATCACTCGTGTCATTGCGTCAGCTTTCGCCTGCAACCGTCAAATGGTTTAGAGTATACCTTGATGGCGTGACGGTAAGTCAAGGACTGACTGCAGCGCGACTGCAAGATATATAGCAAAGCTACTACGAATTCAAACTCACCCCTCGCCCATCCTCGCAACGCACCCCTCTTCAATCTCACATTTACAATGCCGAATAAATTTAAATGGACCAGAACCACCGTTGTCACTAAACACCCCCAGCTCGCCATACCACTCAAATAGCATCCCCAGGATGCCTCAATCGATGCACATGGTTCAAATGCACAGTCGTCACCCCCCTCCTCAGCAACTTCTTCTTAATAATCTCCGCAACCGCCACACTCCTATGCGTGCCCCCCGGACACGCCACCATCAAAAGCAATGACCCCTTCCCCTGATCATACGCGCTCATCATCAGCCGCACAACTTCATCCCTACACGTTTGTCAGCTCCAAGCCGGGACAGAAGAACAGGTACTCACAGATCCCTCATCCCCTCCCCATACCCCCTAACAACCTCTTGCACCTCCCCACTCACCCCCGAAAACTGCATCGCCAACCCCGCCGGCGCCGCAGGAAAGTGGCTCACATCGAACGTTATCGTCGGGTGAAGACCCGTCGCCAGAAGCGCCTGCTCGTACAGCGCGTGCCCATTCGCATCGCCCCCGGCCAGCCGCGTCGTGCTGTACGTTATCATGTGCGCCAGACGGCGCGGCTGGCGGGCGAGATTCTGCTGCAGGATTCCGGGGGCCAAGTTCTGCATGGTGATGGCGCCGGGTTGGATGGCTGGCATGAGGGGTAGCTGCACTTGGGGGTACATTGCGGGGAAGGGGTCGTGTATCAGGGGTGCGATGGGGAGGAAGGGCGCTGGGTGGTGGATTATGGCGCCGGGGTTGTGGACTTGGTGGACGGTTACGTGTTGGTGGTTTTGGAGGGCTATGCCGGGGTGTTGGATTTGGTGAGTTGTGATCTTGTGCTGGTCGAGGAGGGAGGAGGGTGGGATGAAGTTGAAGGATGCCATGGTTGCGTGCGATGATCGAAGCTTGGAGGATGATAATGAAGATTCGCAACCGAAGATTCCAATTTAGAAATACAAATACTGCAAAGCTGGCTGGCACTTGAAGGGGGATATCACCAAAGTTGATGTCGTATTTAGGGATTGAAGGCGCGTGTGAATGATCTGGTACTCCGTTTGTAGGCCTTAGGCGCTGATGCCGGTGATGCATTTATTAATACCCTTAATAGGGACTATGACTCTCGCAGACCACCTGAAGTATGAACTCCAGGTGAACTTCCATGCGCACTTGGTGAAGGAGCGTGCCCCGTGACTACAGGCCTGGTATTGCCTTGCGACTCACGCATCTCCGTATCACACAAAACCACTACCTCTTCCCGTGTCAAGTCACTGGCCGCCTCTAACGATCCCGCGAGGCTCCAGCTAAAGGTCGATTCCAGGCGGCTGCTTTCGCTGAAGATCCAATCCTTACAGGTCCGCTTATCGGCTTCATTTGTCCCTCTTCCAAACATCAGCATCAAGCTCTGACACTGTACTCATCCTCGCGGCATCTGGTTTCGGCAATGTCTGGAGGTAGTTCGAATCACCCGGAAGCTCCGATACAAAAGTGCTTGTTCCGATATCTGCAGCAGCTGGCGCTGGTGGCGAATATAATTCTGCCCTCTCATCGCCGCCATCAAGCTCTGACGCCCCCACTGGTGCTGAGTGTTCGTACACCAGCGCCTTCTTTTCGTCAGCGGGTCCAACAGGACCATCAGGAGGTGGCGTCGCGTCATCGACTTCCTCTGTCTCCTTTTCTTGAGCTTTGCCGCGCCGTTTCCGCCAGATGAAGAATGCTACGCCGGCAATGATGGCAAGCGCGCCGACGGCAATACCCGCACCTAGACCTGCAGCCGCGCCAGTGGGCATGCCTCCAGATCCTTTCGCGCTGCCAGTTGAGTTCTCCGAATTCGAGGAACCCGCGGGTCCCGACGCGCCCGACGACGTTGTAGTTGCCAGTGTGGTCGGTATACTTCCCGTTTGCGAATCAGTGGGCGAATAGGTGTACTTCATCCATGTTGAGATCGTCGATGGCAATGTCGAAATCGGATTACCGAGGGCGCCACATGTGCTTTCCATCATGTACATGTACGCTGGCGCACTGGTTAGTGATGGTCTTTCCTCAGTCAAGCTCCTCCATGCTTCAGATGTTGGAGATATACATACCAGCCCACTCCCCTTCCGAGCACCCTGTTGAATTCGCTACACAAGGCGCTACCGAATCGAAGAACTCGTCCACAAATCGTCGCTGCTTCGAACATACGCAAGAAAAATCGTTTGACGCGTCGTCTAATTTGCAATCGTAGAAGACCCCCCCTCGAAGACATCTCTACAAGCACACGTTAGCAGGGTGGTAGTGTGGCATCTTGCAGTGAACGGCTCACTCCTGCACAAGGCGGCGGCACTGGCTTCGCCACGTTTCCAGTAGGCCAGGCCGACGCGTTGAAGAAGGATGATGTCGTGCTTGATGGCTCCGGCGCTTCTGTGATGGACACGGCCGACGGCAACGTGACGAATGTCGGCACCTGTGTCGAAGTCTGCTCGGCCGTTGTCGAAGGGCACGAATTGCCCGACTCGGAGCACCATGAGGGCGGCGGCCTGGCTCGAACCTGGACAGTAACGAGCTCGCCCTGCACCAGTGTGCCGGCCACAGTCAACCAAAAAACACTAGTCAAAGCCATTGTACGGACAAAAAGGTATCCACGAGAACAGAGCAGAGGAGAACAAAAGATGAGACGTGCCGCAAATTCGTGAGGAACACCGCGTCCGCCACATACTTGCAAAGCGCTTTGACCGTGCCGTGTCTGTGGTATCACATTGTATTGATCGTGCTTTAAGTCGTTAGTGTTGGCGGCGCGGACGAAGTGAGTCCTGTGATTGCGTCTTGGTGGTCGTAGTTGGTAGCAACAGGCGCCAATACCACTTATCCGGTGCAGGAGTGCGGCGTAGTCCATGCAGCGAATGGTACAAGCGAGATCTCGCATCCCAGCTACAGGAGGCGAGGTAATCATGGAGCAATATGACTCCACTCATGGTTCCATGGCTGTGTAAACTAGTCGCAGATTACTATCCCCTTGTCTGCGGCTCTGACCTCGGATTGCACCAAGCACATCGCCCCTTCTCGTGACCACCGACTGCTCTTTGATATTATACATTTTCTGGTTGCCAGCTCCGATGCCGGTGCTCTTCTTGTGTACAGAGATGCGCATACAATGCCCTACTGCTTAATTTTTGGTGGTCCCTGGTCGGAAGGTGCACTGACCCAAGCGCCATCATACCTGTCATCCGTCGCCCTTTCCAACCCTGATTCGATCTTCTTCCATCCTGCACCCCTTAACCGCCTTGCCATATCCCATGCTCCTCTTATACAGTCGTTGACACCCACGCCGTGCGTTTGACTTCCTACCACCCGCAATTTCCCCTTGTATGCGTCCGTAACTTGGGCCGCATAAGACTTTAGTCGTTCCTCATATCCCACCGTATACTGTGGAATGCAGTCCTTGCTGAGGTTGACGTGGTAGTGTGTAGGTTCCTCTTTGATCTTTAGATGGCGACGTAGGAGCGACATAGCTAGGCCATACGCTTCATCGTCCGAGGGATAGTGTTCCCAGCCATCCCAGTAATGGCCACCGAGCATGACGGTGAGCTTGGTACCTTCGGCAGTGTCCTGGCCTTGGATAGCGTCCGAATCGAAGATAACACCCAGAGCACGTTCAGGGTTCTCCTCAAAGGCGACTGACTGGGGAATTAGATAGCCGAAGCCCTTTTGGGGAATGAGGTTGGTATTTGGGAAGTAGAGGTTCACTGTCTGCACAGTGACAAAAGGTGTAAGGTGTTTGTTGCGAAGAGTGGAGACTACAAGGTCGTATCTTTCGGTAGAGGGTGATTTTGTGGGCTGCAAAGGGTCAGTCTTGCAGAATAGTTCCGAGTCGAGGGTACTTACTCCGGTGGTAACATCGACGTATTGCCGACTCTCGTCCCGGACGAGCTTGGTATCTTGAACCCAGCTACCGAATTTGAAGTCTACTTGCCCACTGTTTTCGAGATTCTTCTTTAATGCCATCACCAGCTCAGCCATGCCATCCTCAAAAGTGAACATGGCACACCCGTTAAGATGCCTCTGGAAAGTTTCGTCCAGCTTGACTTCTTCCCGCACAGCCTTGTACACATCCAAATCGTAGGGATGGAAGAGCATCACCTTCTCCTCCAACGGAGTCTCCGATTGAATCTTGAGCATGCCCCTAAATATGCTGCCTGCCAGACCCTCCAGCATCCATGCTTGCGACAGCAGCGTCCGAGCACTGAGCTTCCAGATATCTCCAGCATAGATGCCGTGCATTACGGCAGAAGCCATGTTGTTGCCCACGCGCTTGTCCATGCGGCGCTCTATGAAAGCACCAATTGATTCATCCTTTAAAGAATCAGGTCGCTTCGGACGAAACGGCTCAAGAAGAAGTGCAGACGGCGCACCGGCAAGGAGACCTGATCGCCACAGTTCCGCAATGTGCCAGAAGTCGGGTGGTTCGCCTGGGGAAGGAAGGCGTTGGAGTCGGTCGGGATAGTATATGTAGCGGTTCTTTGCACCGGTCGAACCCTTCTTAGCGAAGATAACATTGTCTGTGAGACCTAGATCTTGAATCTAGCACGCGTCAGCCAGTATTCCGATTCGTAGGCCTCAGTACCCACCAATTGCGCCGTGATCAGAGCGTTACTCCCCGGCCTCAGCGTCCGCGCCCCGTATTCAAACAACACATCGCCGGTGGGAGTCTGGACACGCCTCGACTGGATCCAGCCTCCACTGTGGTTGTTTGCCTCATAGATTGTGATTTTGCTCTTTGGAAATTCCTTGGCCACAAAATACGCGCTGGCGAGCCCTGATATGCCACCGCCAAGCACAGCCACTTTCTCAGGATATGCTTGCGACGAGGCGTATCGGCGGCAGCGACTGCATAGCGAAGAGGCGGCCGGACGCAGAGCGACGCGCTTCAATGTCGACTCGATGACCGGGACATGTTTTCTGAGCCGCATTGCCGTGTGTGAGGGGTCGAGTGTAAGTAAACGCGGTCCATGGATTCGATGCCAGAGCTTCGTGACGTGAGAGAGCCGAGCTCGGGCCGCTCTGACGCGCTCACTTTGCGAAAGCTCACTAGCACTACAAAATCGGAGAAACATCACAGCAATGGAGGCAAGATCGTGTTAACAAGAGATGCAGCTCTTCGGCCGCCAGCAAACATCAGTCTCCATTTTAAGAAATCCCTTCGCATCTGCGGGCCATCAATGCAGATCAAGTGCCACCCAAGCCAAAACGCCATGCCCTTCGGTATCCTGAACTATAGTACAAATGCCGTGTTCCTCGTTCTACAGCATCTGATGCTGTCACCATACCATGCCACATCGGATATCATTTCCTCATGCCGTGCCCAGTTCTTGTTCAACAGGCTACTCAATCGCATCTTCATCCATCGCCGCGTCGGCCTTGCCCGGGATGATGAGCTCCTCCTCTTGGTTCTCGTCAATGAACTTCCTCTCGCTGACGTGTTCCTTCTTCTGTTCTTCCCCATTCTTCGGCGCTACCCAAACGTTGGCCTTGCCCTTGATGCCCGTCTTCTGACCCTCTTGGGGATGCTTGTAGGTACAACGAGCGTTTGTGCAGGGGTTGAACTTGCAGACTACAGAGCTGTGCCAGAAAGTGCAGCCCGGGGTCGCGCAGTCGGCACCGTTGCGACAAGGTTTCTCAATTGGATGCTTGTACGGGCAATTTTGAGGGTCGCGGCAGTTAGGGAAGTAGATGCACTCCTGTTCGGCTTGGAACTGCTGTTTTTTAGCAGGGGAGGGATGCTTGCCAACGCATTTGAAGTTCTTGCACGCCGCTCCGTAGTCGCATGTAGTGTTCATATCGACGACTGCGGTCTTGGGGGCTGCAGGTGACGAATGGACGTAGGGACAATCGGCCTTGGCACACTTCTGGTTGAAATGGCACATCGTTGTCGAAGGATCTGGTGGCCCTTGCCGCGACGTCTCCGCCTGCATACCGTCGCCCTCGGCCGCGGCTCCATCGGTCATATTCTCGTCATCGCCTTCTTTCTTCGTGAACTTGGTCGACGGTGGCAGGTTCTGTCGGTTCCCTTGCGATCCACGAGCAAATGGTTTCTTTCCTTTCTGGAAGTTGGGGTTGACGAAGGGTTGCGGAGTCTGGCCAGAGAAAATCTGTTGCATCATCTGCGCTTGCTGCTCGTACATGGACATGAGGGCCATCTGCTGTTGTGGGTTCAATCCTCCGCCCGGCAGGTTCTGTCCCATGGGTGGCATAGGCATGTTCGGCATACCCATGTTCATACCCATCCCGCCCATTGCGTTCATGCCGGGGCCTACATTGATGTTGCCACCACCCCTTCCATTCGCCATAGCCTCCAGTCCGCGTCCAATATTTTGACCGCGGGGACCTTTCGGAGGATCGCGTGCGTGCGAATTGATACGGCCAGCACCCTGCGATCCTCGGACTCGATGGAGAGGATCATCGTTTCGGTTCATCTGCCTGTTAACCTGGTTCATCATGCGGCCGCCGCGTGCCTGCTTGGGGCCGCTGCCGTTCCGCATAGCTTTGGGTCCAGTAGGTCTGCCGTTTGTTAGAAAATGCCGTCTGGAAGTGCTGCTAGTCCGGGAAATCTTCAGAGACTCGCGTTGATCGGACTCGATTGTGGGAATCGGAAGTCCACAGGCGCTATCTCTTCGTACTTCTTGAAAGGACTGGGGAGGAGAACTTGAAGGGAAAATGGTGTCATACATAGTGCCTGATGAAGCGTCTCCGGCTTCAGAGACGCCGTCCATCTCCATATCTTGCGAAGCTGCGGTAGAGTCTTGGACGGCCTGTCCCATATGGTTATCGGTGATTTGCGCATTGCCACCAGCAGAGTGCCCGCGGAGCTGGTCGACCTGTTCAAACAGCCATCGCGAGAAACGGTGTGTGTCTGTGTTCTCGCCCTCGGCTTCGTCGAGGAGGTCGTTCGAGAGCTCGGTCGCGACTTGCTCCTCGTTCTTGCCGTTCGAGAGCATAAGCAGGATGTAGTCGAATAGAGTCGTGTCGTCGCCGCCCGTTGTCCACCCAAACTCGGCAAGCTTGGGCTGAACGAGGTTCTGTAGCGCCGCCGCCAGAGGCGTCCCTGCCGCGAGGTCGGTAGCCATGGTGAAGTCAATTAACGACCTGCCTACGAGAGCGCGACGAGTCGAAGGAATGGGTCGTTGAGACAAAGGGAGTGGCGAGGGGATGCGCCTTTATCGTGTCGTGCTTGTTCCTCGGTCGTCGAAATTGAAGCGATAGGTCAGTGTAGTAGACGCGACGGGTGGCGCGTAGACGGAGAGCAATTGTTCTTTGGCGCGAAGTGAGATATCGGGTTAGTCAGCCCCAGAGGGTGGTCGGTGCGCCATTGTGCTGTTCCAACGACTGTCTGCACGCTTCGGTTGTCTTCTGGCTCGTTGGTATAGCGCATACCATAGCGAGTGCATCGGGTCTATAGCTGTCAGAGTTCCATCCACGAGTCCAAGCCTGCGCTTGCTGACAATGGTCAACACGTCCATGCCTGGATATTGGAAATCGGACTTCGAGGCTATGTTTTTACACAGACTCGGCGCCAGTCCATACGGCACCGTTCGAAACTACAATAATGTGGCTCATTTGCTATCAAGGTTGCTCTGTTATCTAGCAAATCCCTGATCGGTTCAATGTCATAATGTTGCCCCGGATACGTCAAAGCGAGTGTCGCCGAACTGCTCGCGTGTTATAGTCCAAAGGCTCCACCGAGCTGGCTATGGCATAACCTTTCAAAGTAGCAGCGTTTCATGCATGACTCCCAGCCAGCAGCTACATCCAACAGCCACTGCTTCCGTCAGCCACGGCTGGTCTTTGTTCAAGAGCGCTCCTTGAGGCCGCGGCAGGAGCTTCTTTCCGTGTTGGTACTAGCGCGGTTACGTAGTTGCCTCCCGGCTTCAAAGTTCGCGTCTCCAGCCTCACGCTCTCTTTTTACACCACCGCCCTCGACGCGACAACAGCCCCGTCAACTCCGTCCACCCCGAGCCGTCCACCTCCTTAATCGCACATCACCAACATGTCTCGCGGCGGCGGCACCACGCTCTATGTCACCGGCTTCGGTCACGGCACCCGCGCCCGCGACCTCGCCTACGAGTTCGAACGGTATGTTGCTCAACGCACCGCCCTCCCCGATGGTTACCACGCCCTTCGTCGACCGTCCTTTACGCGCGATCGAACTGCTTAATGCCTCGTCGCCCTTTCCGATGCCTCCATCACGTCGCACCCCATGCCGCCACCCACGCCCTTTCCATGCGCAACGCCCGCCACATTCAGCTTCCTTTCGCTATCACCTTTCATGTTACACACCCATCTAACGTCATCGCCAGCTACGGTCGTCTTGTTCGCTGCGACATCCCTGCGCCGCGTTCTGCCTCCAGCAGGCTGTAAGTGGCCACGATACCCCGGTTATATTAACCAACTAACAATGCGCGGAAGGTTCGCTTTCGTTGAGTATGAGAGCCGCCGGGATGCTGATGACGCGTACCATGAGATGCACAACAAGCGCATCGGTCGTGATGACTTGTTGAAGATCGAGGTATGTTCAGCCAGTCATGTTTTGCAGCTGGTGTACCTGACGTCCAACAGTGGGCACGCACCCCACCCTCGGCTTCGTGGCGCTTCGACTCCGGCCGTGATCGCCCTCGTGGTGAGCGTGGCGAGCGAAGTGAGCGCGGCGGCCGTGGCGGTGACCGCTCACCGCGTAGCGAGCGTCCTCGTAGTCGCTCCCCTCGTCGCAGCCGTGGCGGTGACTACTCTCCGCGCAAGGATGACCGTCGGGAGCGCGACTACGATCGTCGCGACCGAGACCGTTCCCGGAGCCCTGAACGTGACGGCGATCGGGAGATGAAGGACGTGCGTGACCGTGATGAAGACCGCGAGCGCGAGCGGGACCGTGACGCCGGCACCAACGGCGAGGAGCGCCCCGCGAAGAGTGAGCACCCTATCCTACAAGACGACGATCTCCTCTGATCGACAATATAGACGAAACCCCACCTCCAGCAGCTCCTGAAGACCTGGATGTGGCAGAGTAAATGTTTGTCCTTCGCCGCCATGTATGCGGTACACGGCCTACATTGTCTAGTCACCCTTTTCCATCGGTCTCGCTCTACGACACTTTCACAAATTGCTTAAAAGTTAACGGCGGAGTCGGGTTTGCAGCAAACGGCTAAGGGCTTCCTTTCACCTTCCGATGGCGGTTTCGGCGACTTTGTAAGAGTCGGCATTAATATTGAAGCAGTCACGCGAATCCAAACCATGGCTTCATGGTGATCGTAACGGCGATATCGGTTTCGGTTCGGTCGAAGGTTCATTCACGGTCGGTCGGTCGATCGATACGATCTGGCGATTTCCCCATTCTGTACTTTACTCGAGCGAATCCCGTAGAACGTCGAATACTTTCCACCCACTTCCGCCCTCGAAACCCTGCGACGATGCGATTCGATTATTCCAAAAGGTTTGTACATGATGGAACTCCTAACTACGAGCTGTTCGTGAAACGATTTTGGTCGTATTGACAACCTCTCTCAGCCTTCTGTTCCCTATACTGCATCTACAACTAAAGCTCACTCGTCATTCGTCATCACTCCCTAGCCGGGGATGTATTCTTGAATCCTAATGCGGTCTGCAGTACATTGCTTGCTTGCACACAGCATCCACTGTACATGTGCCATCGTTTCGACGTCTAATTCGACGTTTCGGTTTGGTACCGTGTGCACTTGATATAATCTTAGTCTGAAACTGGCGTAGCTTGCGACTGATCTATTGCCGCGATTCGTGTTAAGTAAACGTTCCTATAAGTTACCTATTTTTCATGTTATACAATTTCTGTTTCTCCGCACGATTGTGCCACGGCTAAATGTCGGATTGAAGAAGTGAGATTTGTGATTCAAGAGCTGTGATCCATCTATGAAGCAACTGAGTGTCTCAATCCCTACCACCAGAACCCTCTCCTGGTGAACAAATCGCCGAGAAAACAGTGTACAAAGGAAAAGTACATGCAGGTATCAGTGAACATAACCATAACTCCCTTGCATCCGTCGATCGCCCAAACCCGTCCAGCAGGCGAAGGTTGATGCAACTTTGTCCGGGCAAAGCTTCCTCAAGCTCCCGCCGCCGACGACGCTTTGTCTACCATAGCTTTTAGGCTTAGAACAAGCAGTCCAAGCAGCAGCAGCATGCTAACGCTGCCAACAAACCCGCGCAAATCCCATCGGATGCTCCGCCTCTCCTCTGGTTGTCATAGTAGCCTCCCGGCGGCGGCGGTCCCTGCTGGTAGTACATGCCCTGCTGTGGTGGTCCGTAGCCTGGCTGTCCGTACTGTCCCTGCGGTGGCCCATACTGGCCTTGTGGCGGGCCGTAGGGTCCCGGGCCTTGCGCGTAGGGGTTCGGTGATGCGCCGTAGTAGTCGTTGGGAGGTGCAGGGGAGTTGCCATAGTAGGGTGCTGGAGGTTGATAAGGGCCTGCATCATGGTGGGCGGGAGGTGGTGATTGAGGGTATGCAGGCGGCGCGCCGGCGGGGACGTCCTGCGATTGTCAGTGGTGTACGGTTGCGAAAGGGAAAGGAACGTACGTATTTGTTGGACATGATGTCACTTTGTTTGATAGAAGTGATGTAGAAGGGGTGTACGGAGTGGCGCTCTCAGCAGATCTCTCAAATGCAGAGAGAAGTTATAAGGTGCAGTGTCGCGGCAAGGCTAGGCGTTTGTGCTGGGCGCGGGAGCTCTTTCACAGAAGCGCTCCGCTATATCCGAACGATCACGAATAGACGGACACTTTAAGCTGGGATCCGCGGTGAATAAGAGTCGTAGTTGTGATATTAATTGATTATACGATTGAGTGAGTTGAAGGCAAGAACGAAAGAAGAAAAAGACCAGGAGATATCCCTTGAGTGAGCGGGGATGTATGCGACGGCAATAAGTGGAACTTCCGGAACGTACATTGCATCGCGTCCAGGTGGCGCATCAAGTGATCGTGGCTGAGCAATCGGGCTTCGTAATGTGAGCTAATCGCAACGCAGTAAGGCCAACCGCAAGTGCCCCGGTGTACCTCGGTGACAGTTGGTTAGTTTCCACCTTCGGAGGACCTTCGCATGTGCACTACGCCGTCGGTGCAGTCACCTCCCCGAACCTGCAGGCCTTAAGAGACTAGCACTACAGCGCAAGGGTTATCATTGCGCTGCTAATCGACCATAGGTGTCCTGGATTCTCGCATTAATAGTGTCGAGACGTGTTTCGAGACCGATACCAGCCGTTCCGGCGACTATCCCAGATGGTTCAAACTGAGCATTCGAAACATCTCATCCATCACTGCTGGTGTGGTTTGAACTAGAAGCTTGAATAGGGAATATATGATGAGGAAGAAGAGGTATAAATCCTGTGTAAGTGTTATTTGCCCGATATTCGAATACTATCACTGGCATATGGTAGCGGGCGGCAGTACCACAATCTTCACCCAACTTTGGATCGTGCATTCGAGCTATTGGACACACACCCTGACCGACTTTCACGATGATGTTGATTGCAGCTTGGTCGCAAAACGCTTACCAGAATTGGGGATGCTGGATCTGCACGAAGGATTGAATGAGTGGGCTTCCCGCACCTGCAGGGCGCTAGCCGAAATGGCGGGGAAGAGGACCAGCGACTGGATGCGAAATACGCGTAGGGCGTTGGACAGCGAATGAGACATGGCCAAGGCCGGTCAAGGCAGACTTCAGCAGCACATTGTGGAGGGCTTGTAATCGTTGGACTCCTGGGACAGTTTGCATTCTCTCCCTCACACCCTCCTTCTCACGTAGCATCTCCATGCACACGCCGCAAGCAGCATGTTCGCTATGAGCACGACTGCAGTGCGGCATATCGTGCAGCTATGCACTTTTGTATGCGCGGCTTCAGCTCTGCCTCTAGAGAATATTACACTCCCGCTACCGATCGGGACGTCGAACCATGGAACTCCAGGATTGCTTTGCACACCAACGAAGTGGACAGACGTTGTTCTGTTCTACCTGTTCAACTATGTGGCGCATGCAGCAACGGTACTCACACGACCTGGTGAACGCTCAGATGACTTCATGGTGTCTGTCATCGGGAGCTTGCTCTTTCCCGCACTGGGGCTGTATCGCGGTATTGAGGCGATACTCAGTCGAGCTGCGTTTGTCAGACATGACAACCTGAGGAAGGCAGCGAGGAGCGGAGCGCTATGTCTGGTTGTGCGTGGAAAAGATTGGCGGCCACATTATGGGGACGAAGTGACAAATGCGATGTTCAGAAGAGCGAAGAAAAAATTGGTTTCGAAGCTAGAGGGAGGCGCCTGTGAGTCTTTACCAGCAACATGTGAGAGCGCCTGCGACCCATCAGTACATGTCCTCACGTACTCACCTCCGTGGCTCAAATCTCAATTTCGAACTCCAGTCTACGTTCAACGGCAAACCATTCACGGATCGTACACACTTCCCGATGGTTACCGGTTTGCCATCGTTCCATCGGACGCACAGTTCACTGCATCGGCAAGCCCTAACGCAATCTCGGAAGTGTCTGCAACCCACAACATGATCAAAGCTCTCATTGCGTTGGTACAGTCCTGCTATGCACTTGCAACACTATACCGGTCACGCGGAGACCAAATCGAGCAATTCGGATATGCTGCGTTTGGGTTGACAGTCGCGCCGTACGCTGTCATGTCCTTGGTGAACCTACTAGGGAACTTATGCAGACCGGATTATGCATCCTTATATATTGTAGAAAACAGCGTTCTAGATGAGGCTCGAAGAAGAGGCGGTGTATTCGAAGGCGCGGTGGGTCGCGTGCGTGAAGAAAGCACTACTGTTTGCGGCTGCGGAATATCTGACGCGGAGGACGCCGAGCACCTTCAATTCAAATCAAACAAAGACGGTGAGCTCACCGCAACCTTCCATACTCCAGCGCCGCCGGAGATATGGCATTCCCGCGGGGAGGAAGAGACGCAATTTCCGGAAAAGTCAGGTTCTGTTTGCTCGTCCATGTTCACTCATTCACACGGTGTCAACACCTTGCCATCTAAGCTCAACTATACCAACACGGAGGACGACCCTGTCCTAATCATACCCTGCTGTAACCCTATCGTGCGAGGCTCCGCGGTTCCTTGTCACGATAACGAGTTACCCACCCAGCTTTATCGCCTCTCCTCGCTGTCGCTCTCCAAGCCCTGCTGGCCGTTCACACACCGCGACTGGACGGTGAAGTTCACCTGCTCGACTCCATCGCACTCGCTCCGTTTGCAAATTATCAAATACCTCGTAACCACCCTTGTAGCGCTCACACCCCTGGCTGTTTACGGTGGCATGTCGCATTTCCAAGCGGGTTCGATCCCACTAGAGGATTCGTCAACGTGGAGAGCATATACTGTGCAGTGGCTAATTCTAGGCGTGATTTGTGGGATATGGTGGGTTGTGGACCAGGAAAACAAGGATGCAAGGCTAAATCGTGCCTGGCAATTTGGACCCTTGATGCGAGCGTGTGTGTATATAGTTAGTGCAAGTCCAGCTATTGGGGGGTTCGTGGTGGTCGCACAAATGCTGGTGAGGTACGGGGTGTGCGTGTGGGTCGGGGATTAGTATCGCATGCCAAACTCTACGCGTGCCTATGGCAATTCCGTTTGAAGAGCGTAAAGGTACCTAAGTTAACACCAGATGAGTAATACAAATGACTGTTCGGAGAGTGTAAAGATGGCTGAGTTTACCCTAGTAGGATCATGCTGGATTGACAGTGCGGGATAAGGCGACTTTACCGATGTAACCGCAATACCCTTAGTCCACATAAGCTGAGCTTTCTAAACAAAAATTTACTCATGTTGCTGGCTTCAAGTCCATCCATGGTGGGGTTTCGTAAAGGCAACGTTTGCGTTCTAGATGTTCGACGCTCAAGTTCTTCCTCCTTTAGCGAAATGAATTCAAACGCGTTCCCAAGTTACCGTGTCCTCGATGAGGCTCATTTGAGAAGAATATGAAGTATAAAAGACCGTACGCATCTTACCATACAGGTCTCACTTCGATACGCTCATCACTCGCCATCCATCCACCCCTATCATGTCCTCTCCACCACCAACACACAACCCCTCTTCATCTTCATTAGCTCGCTCATTAGAGCCTCTCCGTTCCAATCACCTGCTGGAGACCCCAACTGCTCGCGCCTCATCGGGTCGAGACATCTTGGTAACGTTGGAGGAGGCGTGTCAATGGTTCCAACTCGGTGCTTCTCGAGTATTCACTTCTTCTGAATGTCACTGACTTTATAGGATACACTATACTCAATCCATCCACCGGCGAGCATGTGGATATCGGTCCGGTCCCTATTCCAAAGGTATGCCAGCGGTGAAGGTGCATTCGCGCGCGAGGAGGAGTCTGAGCGAAAAGTGCGAGATGCGCACGCCAAGGGTATGTCTGACTCGAGGTATCCTGACTGAACTCGACTGACTGTATAGCAGAGGCCGCCAAGAAGGGTGGTAGCAATGGCTACTCGAATGGATATTCAAGAGGTACAGGTGCAGGTGCGGCGGCAACTTAGTTTGGTGGATCTTGGGTTGACTTGGGATACTTTGCGGCATGTGTGGTGAGGCATCTTGAAGTTACCTGACGTTTGATGTGACTATATAGGATGAGAAAAAATGCATGGTGTCAACATCTAGCCAGTCAGTACTTGAGAACTTTTGCAAAGAATAAAATGGCCTGAACCAGTCCACATCAAGTCATGTCTCGAGTCTTGTTCTAAGCTGTACTTAGTATCCCGAGGATGTGTTGAACCAACGTCATGCGCTAAGCCCAAAATACGATTCCAGGGTCCACGAGGCCACGTGAGCGCCAAGCTCGGTAGGTTCGCGCATTTCTGTGAACGTTCATGTTTCACTGTACATCACAGGATTCGCGCAATTAAAGCTCGTCTTGACTTGACTTGCTAGGCGTTCGTGTCATAGGGATGATGCGGCTCCTTCAGAGCTACTCTATCGCACTACCGGAATCCCGCGCAGCAACTCCCCACTAACCACCAGTCTACACATCCCCAAACACACTAACACCCTGCAGTATACAGCATGTCCCTCGCAACGTCCAGATATGCACCAAAGACGCCGCTGGAGTCTTTGGTACAGTCGAAAGCAGAGAAGCTTAAACAGGACAAGGCGAGAACAACGCGACTGTTGAACCGTCTCCAGTGGAAAGCTGAGTCGCTCGCAGTGTCCTACGTCCGCGCCATCGAGATATTGCGAGCAGAGGTTGATCAGAATGGCAACATCGACAGTCGCGTAGAATTACGTTACGCTTTCATGCGAGCTACCAACAGCGTAAGTAGTGTGTACCTGTTCATCTGATATGTACTAAGTTAACGCTCCGCAGAAACAGGCAGAGTCCATGTTCAAAGTAGATTTCTTTGAATTCTACACTCTACTTGAGCGGTACATCTCCACTTCACTCGAGATCATGGGCGTTCACGTCTCGGGTACCGCACCTCGCACAAACGTGAACGCTCTCAAATACATCACGAATCCTGACCTTCACCGAATACGGCCACGCGCGCTGCACGCCTTCCATGCGAACCTTCTTGAAGCACTCGACGATCCAAAATGCCCACTTCACATCTCGCTCGGAAACCAAGAGGTGCGCATACAGCTGGGTATAGCGAAAGACTACCGCAATGCCTGGAAGGACGCGGATGAAAAGGTTTCCAAGACGGGTGGTCACAACAAGGATGATGAGTCTAGGAAGAACGTCAATTTGACGGATCTTGACCTAGACACCATGCTTCGATATCTGCTGGCCGGCTGTGAGCATGCTCATGGCATAGTGCAGGACCGTCCGGACGCCGATCCGAATAGCTTCACGAGCCGAGACTTCGAACAACAAGCGCAGCAAAGCACAAGCAACGCCATGGAGACGGATGATGTTCCGTTTGAGTACATGGACGATGCCATGGATTTGGATTGAACATACGCTGCATCCGTGGTCGACATCTTTCAAGAGCCAAGTCTCTGGTGCATTCTGCATTTCGTTATCTCTTGCATATACCCCTTCAAGCGTGCACGCGTGATCTCGCGCATAGCGTGGCTCTCTAGGTACAATTTGGCGACAGTAGGAAAGAATTCATTGATCAAGTATCCACAGAGAATAGTAGGTTTGTGCCTTCCAGAGGGCTTCTCTCACCCGACTTCTCTTTCCATCCGCCCTTACGTGTCGGCCGGCAATGCAGCGACATCCAGTCTCTCTTCGATACTGCCAACCGTCTCGATCGGTGTCTTTGGCAGTTGCTCGATGCCAATCTTGGCCAGCAGCTCTTCCTCTTGCACGTCGTCTTGCAATACACTATCGGCTCTCACTCTGTTTGCATCTGTCCTTTCCTCATCCAGTTCCACTTCTGCCTTCTTATCTTCGTCCTGCATCATTTCCCAACGACACCTCTCTCTGCAATTCCAGCACACCCCGCGCTTACACACCTGGATATCATATTTCCACTCCGTGCGGTTGAGCATCTCTTGGCAATGTGCACAGTCCATAGGAATAACCACGGTCTCGGTATCCCCTCGCCGCCGCGCAATGGACAAGCCCTTGCTCGTTCGTGTCTTGAACTTCACGTCGCCGCCGTCGCTCTGTTCAAAGCCATCGAATATCACGAGCTTGTCAAACTTGCACCACCACGCCGGCCGTCCGCTCCTTTCGATCCATGCACGCACCGACGACCCGCTGAACGCTTCCATCTGTATTTTAGGTCCAGGTAGAATGCAGCCATTGAGCATGGGCTTCGGTGGCGTGAATATGCGGACCTTTTCATGCTCTGCTTTCTTCGGTGAGAGATTCAAGCGGTCCTTTAGTAGCTGTGTGGGTGATCGGAGCGCGGCTTTATTCTGATTCTGGGAGTTGCGGATGACGTCGAAGCGGAGATCGAGCTCGGAGCGGGGCTTTGCGAAATCAACGTTACTGTTGAAGCCCAAGTTGAGCTCAGCAGGACGACGGAGGCGCGCAATGGACTCTGTTCGTTGCGGGGTGGTTCTCGTTGACAAGGAACGCGTAGAAGAGATAGACGATGGCCGAGAAGATGGCTGTAGGTCTTCGTTGTCGGAGAGGAAGACGCCCGAATCACGGTTGCCAGACATCGACACGCGCTTCCCGGCGTCTTGTTGAGGAGCAGCAGGCGTGTGCTGAGCGTCCATGGGTGCCGCCAACGAATCCGTCAGTTCAGCCATTGTGTTGGTATTGGAGACTGAGTATAGCTGTCTGTCAAGCAAAGAGTGAATGTGTATCACCGTTGGCATACACGTTGATGGTTTCAACTCAAGGAGTGGTAAGAGGATAATACCTCAACAATGAATCGTTCAAGATGAAGAGACAACCAAAGTTTCCTCGGCGACTCAAAGCACCGCTCCTGCTAAATACCCATCCTCCTTCCTGCCCTCATACCTCCTCCCGCGCTCGAGCACCCTATCGATACCCAGGTACGCACTGCCCCGCAGCTATTTTTATGCGAGAAGTGTTCCGCAGAGGCGTGCATAAAGTCGCAATGTCTCCTGTAACAGCATCGGTCGGGATCCTCCATGAGCGACCAACCACATCCTTGTTGTCGACGTTTCATACGCGTCACAGCCAATCAGCGACCAGCATTCTGATGTATGAGTGAGCTTCCAGAAAAGGGAATTCGGATGGGGTTGATGCGTTCAGCCTGGCGGCAATATACAGGAAACGGAACGCGGCTGTTAGGGTATGTGCAGTGGCAGGCTGCTGGGAAATAATCACCGATATTCCAACAGAAAACAAGCATGTCACAATCGCACTCAGGCAGATTGGGTGGGCGCGCTATTCATGAGTGATACAATCGCTGGCGGTGACTACAGGATGCGCAGGATGCGGTCTCATGTCGATGAGCAGTCGAAGACGCGCTGCTCCACCACACTCGAAACTTGTCGGCGCCATCGTTTCTTCGGGTATCGCGCGCCTTCATCGAACGCGGAGGATTCGTCGGACAGCGCGGTCGGCTTTATGCGTTTCGAAGCGTCGTGCCTGATTTAGTACGTCTGGCTGAGGTTATGCCGTACTTCATTCCATCCAGGCAGGATGCTGCTATTGGAGAGGTTTCAAAATCACGCTCAAAGTGAGATGAGGCCACGGGGTTTCTGACGGAAGACATGAACGCTTCTCTTAGCAAAAGCAAAGCTAAGTGTCTCTACTGCGGTGTTGTGGGTGGCTTTTCTGAGGTACATCCATGCTAGGCGGCATCCTGATCCTGCTGTGCGGTTACGAACTAGAGTCGGGAGCCTGTTATCTTGTCTGACACTGTCGTTTTCCGTGGCTCTGCGAGGGCAGCGGTACCTTCGCCACTCCAGCCTGCAATGAGGTCTTCCACCACGTTACTTTCATCTTGACCCCAGACGAGGCCACCAACATGTTCCCATTCACGATTCAAATTCTGTCGGAAGACACGATAAGTCGGCACCCCGCAGATCCCCAGATTTTTGGCCTCTGCAGTAGAATCTCGGAGTTTCTGCTTGATATCTGGTGCATTCGCTTTCTTCAGCAGCCCAGCGCCATCGAAACCTCCTTTCGTAAGAACCTCGACGAGGACAGAGTCGTCAGCTACGTTTGCATTGCTCTCCCAGCAAGCACGATCTGACACATGTAAGCCTACGAATCACTTTAGGGGCAGGAGAGACTTACAAAGGACTGGTACTGTCTGCGGGTCTACAATGGCGCATCTAAGTACTGTCGGAGTGCGTATAGGAAATATTTCGGCCCAGTGAAAATCTATGTTCTTGTCTGGTTTGCCTTCCTGCGCATTGATCGCATTCCAAAATCGGACCCAGTCACCGTGGTCTTGTCGCGCCCAAACAGCTTTCGTAGGCGAGATAGCGCTAGAGGGAAGATTTGGGGCACCAATCCTTTAGATTGAAATCGTTAGCGCTCTTTGATGATCAGAATGATTGTAGTACTCACTCTCGAAACAGGATACCCAACAAGAAAGGCTTCATGACGATCTCCAGATTGGCGCCGAATGTCCGCTTGAGACGCTCAAGCTGGGTCCAACCGAGAAACGCCCAGGGACTACTGAAGTCGTACCAGAACTCCACTCTTACTTTATTGCTGATCTTGTGATCGGGAATGCACCTTGGCATGAGGCTCTTCAGAATGTTTACGTGTTCCCAAGGGCCACCGCTCCTTAAAGCACTCAGAGTGGCCTCCACGAAGTGCATTCGGTCTTGACCCCAGTAGAACCTTCCCTTTCTTTTCTCGCCGCTAACATCAACCCAAGACTCCTCCGGGATCCAGAATCCAGGCACACCGAAAGCACCACGTTCGATCGCATCCGCAGTCGCTTTCTCCAACTCTCGTCTTGCACTGGCGTCACCGAAAGTCTTCTCAGAGATCCCTGTCGCAGACTTTATACCACTCTCTCTCACTATTTTCAACAATTCGACGCCATCACTGACATCTCTCCCTTCTACCCAATACGCCTCAAAGAGTTTCTTGGTCAACACTCTTCGCTCCTCTCCTTCTACCGCGTACAATAATCTCAGAGCATTGACCGTCTTACGCGGATGCTGTGGCGGCGGATTGTACCTAATCTTGTACCGACGTAGAGTGCGCTGCATAGATGCCGCGGCTACAGCTTTCTTAGTAGGATTGAATACATCAGACGCGGAGCCCGATGCGCCTTGCGGTGCTGCTGTAGCGCGGTAGATGGCGCCTAAGAGGACGGGCCGCCATACCAGAGTCGCACCCGCGCGAGATGCCAGGGCTTCTACGCGGGTGGATGCGATGTAGGCGAAGGGGCAGGAGATCTACCATATCCATGTTAGCTGGGCGCACATGCGAGGCGAAATATATGGTGTGCGGACATCATAATTAAATTCCAAGGTTGGTTTCACCATTCTGCGGGATATCTGTTATCGTAGGTCCGGATTCATACAGCGTTGATGGAGGTTAAGAGCTGCACGATTGTTGGTGTTGACGAGGGTCAGTGGTGGCTAGAGTGATGTTGGGGCGGGGCGCGTAGCCGAGGTCCCTCCTTCCCTGCCTAGGTACAAGTCTCTCTTGCTCGACTCGTCTCGGTTTGACAACGGCTACGACAATACTTATGGCTAATTTGTGAACGCTTCGGTAGATCATAGTTGTTCAGCTCTAGATAGGCGTGAGTCGCCACTACAAATCACTCGTCAACATTGAGCTGCAAGATGCGGCCTATGACGCTTGAAAGAGGTGAGGAGATTATCTAGCTGCGTTTGCAATCAACGTCTGCTAGACTATACCACGATTCAAGGAGCACGCTACTCGTTACCAACGACAATTAGGTAGCTTACATTTCTATCTAGCAAGGGATGCGCCTACAGGTGTCAACACTCCCACGGCTCTACAACCACCGGTTCTCCATCCCACCACCGCAAGAATCGATCCGCCCAATACCTTACGTAGCACTTGATCTCCATCTCGTATGGCCACTCTGGTAGTTCCCACGGATTGTCCCATTCCGCGCTAATCAAGCTCCACAGGTGCATCCCAAACTGGGGTGCACCCCATGTCCCTTGCGGCTCTACTGTGATAAGATCATCCCATGCTTCATCTGCGCCCGATTGGGACATAAGGGCCCACATCTGCTCCTCTGCGCTTGGGAACGCTGGTACTACCACCTCTCCACTGGAATCAGAACGAGATATGCGAACTTGACGCGTCCATGGCGCCTTCTCTATTGGCAGTCCAACGAAGCGCCATTTCAAAGGACAGCGTCGGTACCAGTAATGGCCATTCTCTTCGCATTCTGTGTCAATGACAAGATGAACAAGCATGACTGGATCTGCACCGAATCCGAACGGGCCAGACTGGGGTCCACAAATCATAGGCGACACGTCGCAGTCTGCGAAGCGGAGCATTGGGAATTTCCCTATTGGCGCTTCGTTGCCTATGTAAAATGTCAGTTTTGAGCGTTACGGTGGATTTTGTGACACCAAAAAGGTATGAAGTTGCTTGTTGAAAGGATTAGGAATGGTGCGAAAAACGTACCATGCCATTGCGTCGCAATACGGTCGAACGCCTCATTGAACATATCGCAGATATACCCTTCATCGACACAGGATGCCGTTCTATATCTATGCTTAAAAGTCGTATCTCCTTCAGCCACTGCTTCTTTCTTTCCACTGCTATCCTTGTCCGTTCCTCCAAGATAAATCCAGTATTCATCCCCTGCACCGATCTACTGCCCTGTGCCATCGAGATTGAGTCGCAGTAACTCGTCATACTCCTTGTTCGACGCGTCACTCCAGTAAAGCAACTGTGGAACATCTTTGATCAAAGGTTGGACGTCCCGAAATGGCTCATTTTCGACTTTCGACTCGTTCGAGTGTTTCCTAGCCTCGTGTATCCTAGGGAGGAACATCTTGTTGAACTTGGCGCGAGCGAGTGCATTGAGGTAATCGAGCTCGAGATGGGCGGCGCGGCGTGCAGGAAGGATCACCGTGAAAAACAACCAGAAGGCAAAGCATGTGAGTCCTACAACGACCAAAGCCGTAGACACGGAGAGACAGATGCATGGACGACGCGAGCAGCATCGTAATTGAGCCCGAGGCATGAGTTGATTCTTTTATAACGGTTGTTTTCAGCAGGTGCCAGCTTCACATATGTACCATTATATCGATGTCGCTTCTGGGGCACAAGGATCAGCTCAAGCCTTGAGTTGTCCAATCAGGTACGACAGCCGCGTGAGGCAACCATTGCTGCCTTCGTATACTCCACGCTTCTGTGTACAGCAAGGAAGCTGCGCAAAGGTCTCGCTTAGTTTGTTTAGCCATGTGTGTGCCTTATGATGCTCTAGTGTAGTCTGGTAACTCTTCACTATGACCTGAAATGAGTCATTCGAGGCTAAGCCAACTATGGACAGCACCGCCTCGGTCACTCATGAACACAAACAAGATATAAGGCACGCATTGCAGCAAGACCTTGATGCCTCAGAAAACCATTCAAAACTGTTATGACTGCAACATCATTACAAACAGCAACATTGACGGCCACCACTTCCTGCAGCGATGTCATCCAACCTTCAGTTTCAAGTACCCGCCACTCTTGGGCTTGCAACTGCTGTCACATCTCATTCGACAATGGAACAGTACAGAGAGAGCACATGAAGAGCTCCTGGCAGTATGTATGGCTGCGTTTATGCTAAGCTTAGCTGACAGAATTGATAGTGTTTATAATCTCAAGCGGCGAATTGCTTCATTGCCCCCGATATCACTGGCCGTCTTCGACGGCCAAGTTCAACCCCGTTGCGAAGCCTCAGAAAGCACAATTAAGGCAGCGATAGTTGATAATAAAGAAGAAGAAGATGAGGTTGTCTCGCCACGGCAGTGTCTCTTCTGTCATCAGAGATTTGACGGTGACGCCGATGACTTCGAGGACATGCTTGAGCACATGTCCACTGCGCACGGCTTGTTCATCGCCGACCACGACAGAATATCGGATCTGGAGTCGTTCCTTGGGTATCTGACCACCGAGGTGCGAGTGTGGCATGAGTGCCTATACTGCGGGACTACCAGGACTTCTACGTTGGCAATTCAGAGCCACATGAGGGATAGTGCGCATTGCAAGCTCAACTTCGACAGGGAACCCGAGCTCTTGGACTTTTGGGAGGAAAGAAGCGATGAAGATGGCAGCTCATTGGGGCCTGTCAGGCCAGGTCTGGAATGCGAGGAGGTCAAACCAAAGACCTCGAGAGTATCTCACCAAAGGCGAGCCAAAGCGGCGAGAGTAAGAGGAGCACGTTTACTGTTACAAACTAGTGCAGCACCCATGCTGCCTCCACGAGGACGCCAGGAGCAGAGCTGTCGTCAGCTTTCACGCAGGGATGAGATGGGCATCCAGAACATTGGGCCGCAGCAACGGCATGCCCTTATGATGGCGGTCCAAAGATCGCAAAAAGTAGAAGAGAGCGCTTCGCGGGCGAGCGAGTGGTCGTACGCCAGGAAGGCCAACAAGCAGAAGCACGATCAGGCTCATGGACCTCTGTCGTGGGCGAAGGGAGGCCTGCATCAGCTGCTGCCAAGATAGAGTGTACCGATCATAACGTGAGCTTGAAAATGTATTTCTCTTTGTGATCCAGAATTCGAGGAGTGAGCCGTGTATATTTATATCTGGTCCGTTGCGATAAGTAATGTGGTGGAGCTGCTCCACTGAAGGCGGGGTAGTCTCTTACGGATAAGCACGACGTCCGGAAAAGCACCTTGACAATCTTTCCAACATCTCAATCATCCACGAATATCAGAATGACAGCCGACCATCCCAAAGTGCTCTTTTTCGGCGTCGGTAGCGTTGGCGCTGTCTATCTATGTGAGCCTAGACCGAAGCAAGGGGGAGTGACTTTGAATGCTTACTTTGACTAGACCTGATATCGAAGGTCGCTTCTACTACAGCTGTCTGTCGATCAAACTACGACGTCGTGAAAGAAAAGGGCTTTACCATCAACTCAACAATTTTCGGAAATGGCCTCCATGTCGCGCCCAACGTGGTACGAAGCTGCGAAGAAGCAGCAGCCCAGGACTCTCGACCATTCGACTACGTGATCCTCACCTGCAAGGTGCTTCCGGGTATCTATCCTAAGATCATAAAGTCTGTCGTCACACCTGGTCACACCGTCATCGCGCTCCTGCAGAACGGTATCGGAATCGAAGAGGAGTACCTCGAAGCCTTCCCTAACAACCCCACCCTCACAGCGGCGACATATTGCGCGACCGTACAGAGACCACCCGGCGTTATCGCGCACCAGGAGGTCGAGAGGTTAGAAATAGGGAGCTATCCATCGTCAGCACCAAATACGCACGCGCAAGCTTTCACATCGCTACTCCAACAAGCTGGCGCTACGGCCACTGTCTTCGACGACGTCCAAGCGAAGCGATGGTATAAGCTGCTTCTCAACGCTTCCTGGAACCCTATTTGCGCACTCACGCAGAGCTCAGACGTGCAGTTCATGCAGTCGTCGGAAGACGCCACAAACTTCGTGCTTGATGTCATGCTGGAGACGCGAGAGATTGCATTGTCGCAGGGCTACGATATCGCCAGAGCGGAGGTCGAAGCGCAATGGGAGAGAGCGACAAGAAGAGTCGCAACAGGGAAAGCGGTCGAGCCGAGTATGCTGCAAGATGTGAAAGCAGGCCGAAAGACAGAAGTCGAAGCTATCGTTGGGAACACTGTACGGATGGCAAGAGCGAAAGGTGTGCCTTGTGGAAAGCTTGAGACCATATACCTATTGATGAAGTCGCTGGACCGCCGAATGGGAGGTGGCGCATAAGCCAGAGATTGGTTTGTTGGTTTTGTGCATTGCCAGGTAGACCACATAGCTAGTGTTCCCTTGAACGGGAAACCACGACGAGGCTTTGTATGTGTATTTCTGCCCGTGCTGGCCGGATTTTAGACTGGTCAAAAATATGTATCACCGAGTCTGAACACCAACGTGACCCGAAAACGCACCTTGCGGTTACCACGATCGCTACATGTCTCTCAATTGTACGTTTGCTCGGTGCGCTTGCCATTTGCTCCTTCCCAACACAGGTTTACATGTCACCAGCATCAATTTAAGCCGCCCATATCTTACCACGACCACCACGATCGTCCCACCTCCGCCAACGGCTCTTGCAACCGCTCGGTCCACGCCACCGATTATCCGCCCCATGGCCCCCTTGCGAATATACGCAATTTAATCAGTGCCAACGCGACCAGCGGATACAACATCCTCTCCACCATTCCCGTCGTCCTCTTCACCTTCTTTCTTCTCGTCGTCAATCTCGCCAAAGCCATCCCCATGCTCCTCACCGCCATGTGGTCCATGTTCCGCAGCTGCCCCACCCCAGGCCAATTCGTCATGGCCTGCGGTCTGGCTGTCTACATCCTCGCCTTCATATAGGACCCGTACCTCTTCGGCACGCCTAAGGAGTGGGTCGTGGGTACCTTCGGCCTTTCCTGCTTCTGTACCATCGTGTTTGCCTACCATAAGCTCACGGAGTGGTATGTTAAGAAGGTCCACCCAGATCTGTACAAGATGAAGGAGGACGAGGAGGACAAGAAGCATCTGCAGGCAGCTGTGAAGGCGGTCAACGAAAGGGGCTAGCGGGAGGAGAAGCGTCATACGATCCAACAGTTCGTCGAGCAGGAGAAGGGAGGCAACGCGACGCCGAAATTTGAACCTGGTGCGTATGCCGAACGCGCTGCGTATCTTGGAGGCCGGCGAGGAAGCAATGCGTACCCCAAGTTCGGACACGCAGCCTACATTGACGACCAAGAAGAGTCGCGCCGCGCACAGATCTGATGGGATGCCCAGTAGTACGACGGAGAGCCCCTACGCCAGTGATGACATGCGTCTATCAAGCTATGAAATCGAGGCTCCAGGAGGCATAGCGGAAGATTTCGGGAACAGTAATCAAATCGAGTGGAAAGTTTGCGCATGATCTGGGCTTTGATACTTGAGAGTGCGTGAGGTCAACGAGATGTAGTGACTTGTAGAGCACTAGAGTATACAGTCTGCGGTCAAGTCGCAAAGCGGTAGTACAAGGATTGGGATGGGACTGTTCATGCGGCACTGGGTTGCTCCTCTCATGCTGTGGCAACGATAGTACTGTACAATACATCACGAGAGAAACAGCTGTGCACAGTTGATGTGATTTTGAGAAAATTTGATGTGAGCGGGCGGGAGACTGGTATAGTACTCAGCAAAACAAAACCAAAGCATTAGAAAGATATCAGGCGAGACCAGCGGTGCCGATTCAACCCCAAAGAAGGAGTCAAGTACTGCAGCTCTAACCCTAGAACAGCCCACACGAGAGCAACCCTGCGACTGGGGGGCGAGTCAAACAGTGCCAACTCAACCCCATGATGGGGGAGTCAAGGCACTGCGACTCTAACCCTCCAGTCGCAAACACCAGACAGGAAAGAAAAAAACGAACAGAAGAACCCCGACCCCAAACAGAAAGCAAGAAGAGGAGATCAAGGGAGCCAAAGCTCCAGAGCCCAAAACACCACCGAAACCCCAAACACCCCAGAACCCATGGCCCTCAAGCCAATCCAAGCCGATCCAGAACATTGGGCGGCTGAATGCCCAAGAACTTGCGGACATGGGCGGCAGCATCCTTCACCTTCACCGCCTTCCCCTTTCCCTTCACCTCCCCATCGTAGTGCACAAGGCACTCCTCATATTCCCCCATCGTCAACACATGGTCGGAAAAGAACTTCACCGCGTTCTTGAACTCGCCAAAGTCCGCGGCGTTGCGCGCGCCCTCGACGGTCTTGAGCACGTTGAAGGCCTTGGCGGCCTCGTGCAAGGGCCTGAAGATCTTGTGGAACTGGTTGCGGGCGGGATAGCGGCCGGCAGGGACGCGCTGGAGCTGCAGGCGCAGGAGGACGGCGGCGCGCTTCAGGTCCCGCGCGAGGGTGCCGTAGCGCTGGGTCATGGTCATGGCGTCTTGCTGCGCGGCGGCTTCGGCGGCGGCGTCGGGAAGAAGGCTGGCCGGCAGCAGGGAGGGCGTCTCCCACGCCATTAGCTGATCTTCAGTCAAACCCAGCTTCTGGGGGGTGAGGGCGAGGGTCTCGGAGAGTGATGCCATCCAGTTCTGGTTGGCCAGTTGGCCTTGGGCGGGAGCTGGAGCCGGGATGGGAGCAGGCGCAGGAGCAGTAGTTGTTGGAGCCGGGGTCGAGATCGGAGCGCGGGGGCGGGAGATAGCGGCTGCCAGAGACCTGGTGTGCCGCGGCGGCCTGGAGATATGTGCGGCAGGTGCCGGAGTTGCCGGCAGAGGACGGGGTGCGGGTGCGGGTGCGGGTTTGGGCGACGGCGAAGAGAAGACCACCGGCGCAGGCGAAGAGAAGACCACGGGCGACGGCGGAGAGACGGTCACCACGGGGAGAGGGCGAGGAAGCGGCGCTGGCGATGCGAAGACGGCTGCGAGGACAGGGTGCGGTTGGCGGAGTTCGTACACGACTCCCGTCGAGGGCCTCCAGTTGCGCAACGTGAACCGCGGGTCCCGCTCACGCGGAGGGAGGTACACGGGTCCAGAAGAGGGCGTCCATGTCGGGGCGATTGGTCTGGCCATCCCATCCGTAGATGCCTGCACATTGGCAAGGCCAGGGTCGACTGCCGAAGCAGCGCTGTCACCCTGGAGAGGTTCAACGACCCGACTTACCAACCCTTCCGTAGGAGTCGGCACGCCAGCACGACCAGTGTCGGTTGCGGGAGCAGCCTCGAAATGACACTGAGGTGGCTTAGCAGGACCCACCCGTGGAGATGTGTCTGTTGCGAGATCTGCCGGAGCAGCAACTACGGGAGTGGAAGGGCGCTTCGTAGCAACCATCTCAGCAGTGACAAGCGATGCTCCTTGAGGGGCAATCGGTTCCCAGTCCACAATGAGGCCATTTCGGAATTTGGGTTGAAGACCGCAGCTGGCCATCTTTTCCACAGTGTAGTCGATGGCGCTTGGGTAGCTCATGGTGAGCGAGGTGCCGCTGGAGAGGGAACGAGGGGCCGAATTGTACTCCGAAATCCTCGCCATCACCTTGATGTCGAAGTCAGAGAGTGTCACCGGAGGCCTCGAAGAGAACGAGGAACATCGAACGGAGGCGGCGTTAGCGCGGCGATCGCGGCGCAAGAGGGGTTCTTCTTGCAGAGGCGCCGGGACGGTGGTGAGATTGAAGATGGCCGAATAAACGACCCCGAAGAGGATGCCAAAGCCGAGAAAGACAGCCACGAGGAAGAGGAACTTGAGGAATTCTAGGGCGTCCAAGCCGAGATCTCGCAAGGCAGTGAGCGCCATGATCAAAAAGTTGAACATGGTCGCGCAAGAGGAAAGAGAGCTCGCAAGAGGAAGAAAATGCTCACAAAAGCTGGAAGAGTAACAGAAGAGAGGCGTTCGCAAGAGAGTAGGTATGCGAGGCTGGGGAGAAAAGGGCTTCAGAGACGTCGAGGTCGACGTTTCATCTGCGGCGAACGCAAACGCTAAGAGCTTCTCTACTCGCTTAGGAAGTGTCACAATAGCAGGCAACAATAGGAAACGAAGGGAGGTGAAGATGAGAGCGAGAGTGAGGGGGACTGTTCACCGAGTGATCGCCAGCGCAAGGCAGGCGCGACACCTTGCGAGACTGCGGGGTAAGAGTAGTGAAGAACATCAACAATGTTGTCTAGACAGGGACAAGAGCAGATGCAACAGGTAGACGATCGAAAAGGGCATTGAGGCAGCCCGACATCAGGAACGGTCTATTTATCGGTCTTCGTAAAGACACGATGTCTAGCTAAGAGTTGGGATATCATGAAATGGGAGACGTCTTCGTCAGCCCAGTAAGAAAGATGGCTAGCAATGCTAGCGAGCAACGAGATGTCGAAGGCCTGGACGAGTCAGCAAAATACACAGCGTAGCGATGTGGAGCCAAGGAGTCGGGGGCTGCAATACTTACGCCTTCTTGAATGCTGTAGTCAACTCTGCCGTTTGCGTTCAGAGCCCGCACCTTACCCTCCTCTTTTCTGAGTTTCCTGCTTCGTTCTTCTAGCTCCTGCCATTCGAGGTCTTTCTCTATACTTTCGTTGGTATCGTCCTCCCGGCTCTTCCTTCGTTTTTGGAATCCAGCAAACAGCGTCTCAATCTCCGAGTCGATCAAGGTGGGAGGATGCTCGCCATCGTCGCCAGGCGCTATGGGCTCCTCACCCAGCCTGCGCTTCCTCTCTTCCAACATGAGAGCCCGAGCTGGATCTTCGACATTGGGTGCATTGCTTCCGAGATTCCCAGCACTCTGTCCGACGGATAGCGGACGCGATGTGCGTTGGCCATGCAGGTCGTTGCTCATCTTTGAAGCGTCAGAGCCCGTGATCCCGAGACTCCGGTTGAGCAAGCCACTAGCTATGCCGGTGCTGACTGATGTCCAGAAGTTCGTAACTCCTTGACCTAAGCTTTGCCCAATGTTAGTCAGGCCTTGTGCAGATGACCCACCAAAGAGACCTCGCTTCGTGTAGGGCAATGGTTGCGCCTTGAGGGAAGACATGGCAGGCGAGATCAGAGGTTCGAGCCGGTAGCTGATGGGGTCTGTTGGATGGAAGATATTGAACAGTTGCTTGCAAAGAGGGGATGAGACGATGAAGTCGTTGACGCGGTTATGGTCCGAGCCCGCTGAGAAAGGGTCATCAAGTGGACTGGCCGGCGTCTCCGGTGTGACATAGGAAGCGGACGGTCGGGCAGCAATGGTACGCCCCTTGAGCATTTGAAACAACCCAATGGGCGAACCAAGCGCATAAAAGTCCTCCACTTCAAAGTCCAGCTTTATTCCTTCTTCGGTCGCACGCCGTGCCTTGCTCGACATGGATGGTTTGGACCTGGGATCTTTCTGCTGGCAAAGAATGTCAAACATTATGGCGGACCCTAGCGAGTGACCAACAAGACTGATCTTGCCGTTGAACGACGGGTTACGTTCTTTGAACAATCGATAGATGCGGTTCAGCTCCTTCACAACGATGCGAGTTATGTGACCTTTGTATGCCGGGCTCTGATAGAGGAGAATGTCAAGTGCTAGATCTGTCAGTAGGTTTCGCACCGCCGGTACACCTTCGACGGTGATATCTTCAAGGTTTGGATATTCGTGGTCATCGATATCAAGATCGCCTAGGTCATGCTCCTTGCGGTTGTGCTTTAAACTTTGCTGGGGGAAATCGAGTAGATGGCGCCAACATATGGGGAGCACTTGAACGCGACTGTTCTTTGTCTCCTTGTCCACGTCCGAGTTCAGTGCTTGCAGGTCTGGCGAATTTGAATACACAGCTTTCAGAGACTTGCGAAGCGAGTTGACATCATGAACAAAGTTGACGCTTTCCATGCGCATTCCCAGCCGCTGGCCAATCCCGTGAGTAACGAGGAGCAAGTGCTCGATCTCGCGCCCTTGTTCGCCCTTGTTTTGGTCTTTGTAGTCCTCTCGCATCTCCTTTTCTTCACGTTTTCGGACTGCTTCTTCTTGCCGTTCCGAACTATCGGTCTGAGTGGATATGATGAGTGACGAGATCTGGCGTTCGAGATTCTTTCTTCGGGTTTCCCCTGGCGATGGCTCCCGCCCACGTTCCTCGCCTTCGCTTTCCATGTCCGAAACGGTCTCAGACCCGGACGCGGCGCGCTGCCTTTCGTGGTCAGATCCATATGCGAGAGAAGGAGTAACTGGTCGATCTGTATCCTTTTTATTCGTGCCTTCCTGGGAAGGCTTCTCTTCTTTCTTTCGCGCCGAATCAACGTAGCCACGAACGTATTTCTGACCGGCGAAGTGGGCAGCACCTGCGAATCTTTGGTACAAGGTACTTCCCATGCGTGACCACATGTCATCGGTCAGCATGTATGCAGTCACATCATCTTGGTAGGTAACTACAGAGTTCATGTGGGAGCCAAATAGACGGTAGGTCCTTGAGCTGTCATCCGGAGGCGTTGCACTGTTGGTTGACGGTTTAGTCTGGGGGGATTCGGTGCCAGCTTCAGCCCTGAGGTTGTCGAAGGATGCCTTTGGGGTGACAGGGTTCGATGTAGAGTCGCGGTGGTTCAGTCTGCCGAGCTCTTTCCTGTAGTCGTCGTCGACCTTCATGTTCAGCGAGATGGGTCGTGTGCGTGGTTGCGATTCGGAGCGCTTCTCGGGCGACTTAGCGAGTCTCCACGGCTTGACTTTGAGATAGCCCTCTTCGAGCTGCGTCGCGAGGTTCTCGTCGCAGGGCTCGCCATCCGGTGTGAACCACGTGCCCCGCTTCACGTCGTACACGGGTCCAAGCCAGTATGCAGGGGAGAGCTCTCGCGTTTCAATCTCAACATCAAACAGATAGTCCTCGTTGACGGGTACCTTTGTGCTGGTTTCGGGTTCCTTGTCCAGGCCAGACTCTGGACCAGAGGGGCTGAGTATGCCTCGGCGAGTCTCAGCAGCGTCTGCCTCGGCGGCCGTCTTTTGGAAAGCATGTTCGATAGATCGTGAGTCGTCAAACGAGAAGGGGATCCACTTCCGGGGCCGTGGCACGGGCTGCTTCTCAGGGACGACGGCGTTTGAGGCGAACGGCTTGCGCTTTGGGACCTGGCACCGTGTAAGGACCACGATAAGTCAATCCAGGACAACGGCTACTCACGTCTACGGCATGGTACCATCGGACAGCCAGCGGTGGACAGTCGTCTGGGTATCGCTTGAGGCTCAGCCTGTGGCGCCTGTTCACCGTGTGGTCCCCGCCGCGTTGCGGGCCTGCACCATCCGCAGCAGCCTTTTCCTTGTCCTTGTCCCTGTCTTCGTCCGGCTTCTTGGGTGTGTTTGGCGTGCCCGGTGGCTTGGGTGTCCCGCTGCGCGAACCCCACGGCGAGAGGGCGTTGATCCCGACGGACAGAAAGCCGGGCTTCGTCTCCGGGGTGGACATTCTGTCAAATGACGGCCGACTGCCGCCTCCGAGCACTTGGGCCAGCCAGCTCTTGTGCCGATGCTGCCGTGTGGCTCTGTGCTGCCTCGGCGCGAGGAGCGGGCGTCTGCGGGCGCGCTGGCCGAGCTCCCAGAGGCGTCGAGAGGCCAACGTGCGGTTTGCGGGGTTGTCAGCGGGGTGGGCGAGGGAAAGCGCGACTCGGTGAGGGCAGCAGCACAAGTGCGCAGGATCGGGAGCGCGTCTTCGGGTGGCTGCAGTGTGGATCAATGCGCACCCAGCTGCACACGGCGTGCGCGTGCATGTGGACGTACGTCGTCTGCCCGGTGTCGTCACTCGCCGCCTAGCCCAAACGCAGCCTAGCACCGAGGGCGGCATCTCCCCGTCCACCAGGCCCATGCTCTTGAATCTCGCGAATGCTCCCACGGCCTGAGTCCACATGGAAAATACCCGCACATGTCCTCTGATGCCCACTCATTGCAACGTTCTCGTGAAACCCAATGCAGGCGCTCAACCCAATAGCCTGCGAGCATTGCCGCTCCAAAAAATGCAAATGTGACCGGAAACTGTACGCCACGTACCACATGCACCGTGCGATGGCGCCCCGAGCTGATGTTCCGCAGCCCTCATTGTTCCCAGTGTCGAGCACTGTCTCTGGCTTGCCGCTACGCCGAGGGTGGGAAAAGAGGAATTCCCGCAGCTTACATCAACAGCTTGGAGGACAGGCTCGCCGAGACTGAGGCCGCCCTGTATTCAGCTCTAGCAACAATCAATTCCGCGCATAACGGCACCGCTGGCTTGCACCGACTGCTTACGGACGCATCGGGTCCGGTTGCTCGCGAGCGCTCCAAGATCGAGAAGCAGGATGAATGGAAGCGTCTACCCTTAAGATCTGGGGAGCAGCTGCGCGTCTGGTTCGAGGAGAAGTCGCAATCCGACCACCAGCTACAGCATATGCGCTCTTCCACGAATGGACACCCTCCAAGCATTCAAAGCGAGGAGCTTGCACGTAGTGATGCTGCCGACGTTGTTCACGCTTCTCTGGAGCCTGCACACACAGCCGCGGAAAAGGCCGCAACCTCTCACACACCGACCAGTGCACATCTGCCTACGCACTTTCATGACCCGGCTCAATGGAGAAACTATTTCTAACACACCAAGTCTATTGCGTCCCTCAGCAAAGCAGTTGGCAGCCAAACCCGTGGACGGACGCTAGTCATGCACGGGTGCGCTATCTCCATCGGGACCGAGGACCGAGTCTCCTAGGTTTGCGGGGATTTGATCCTCCATCTGAACCGTCATCTGCATACGATCCAATTCGCAAGACAGCACAGTGCGCAAAGCATCTCGCTTAACATGGAAACATATGACAGGGAAGCGGACTCAATTACAGAGGGCGACCAGCGGCCGTCCAAGAGGAGGAGGAGCACTGCGACAACTTTGCATCCACCTCGTGAAGTTGGACTGATGCGCAGTATCCCCGGTGACAAGATCTCGAGCTTTGTTGGCAGTTCTAGTGGCGTCTACTTCATTCGTTCCGTTTACAGTGCTTTTCGTTCGCACCTCAATGCGACAGCTCCTATTCCATCTCCAGAGGTTCCCGGAGAAGATGACAACCTGCCTTCCGCATCTCCAAATGGGTCCAAACGGATATGGCGTGGCAATGAAGTGGCTCCGCATGGATCGTCAACCATCACTTTCCAGAAGCTAGTTGATTGGAGTCAGAGCTACTTCGCAAACTGGCATCCAGCTTATCCGTTCCTCCATGCCCCGGCTGTCCTTAGTTTCTTTGAGAGCCTATCGCAGGGACGCGATGCAAGAGAATCCCCAACTTCAGATTCCGAATTCATCATACTGAGGGCCATAATGTCTATATCGCTTGCGGATCGACGCCAAAGCTCGTCCGACAATGAGGAACCATATCCAGCGGAGCTTGTTTTCCAGTCTTACGACGAGGCAAGCAACAGTGTCCAGCACGCGTTTTCGCAGCCAGTCTCCATGCAATCCCTCCAAGCTGCTCTAAGTGTGCAGTTGTTCCTTGTTTCAATGCTTCGATTCAACGCCGCTTCTCGGCTTGGAGGGCTCATCATCCGCATGGCCCTTCAGATGGGTCTTCATCGTTGCCCACAACGGTATCCATCTTTCTCTCCTATTCAAAGAGAGCTTCGACATCGTGTATTTTTCTCACTGTATTGTATCGATCGGTTTATTTGTCAGTCGACTGGTCTTCCACTCAGCCTGCGTGATGACGACATTGATGGTGAGCAGATCCCCTACCCCAGACAAGACTGCGTATGTAATGTACTGATGAAATCTTCGATGTAGTCTGCTATCCAAGTCTCGAGCGCCATGCCGATGGCCAAGCTTCTTCAGGTATAATATGGCCCATTGGACGTGGCGCACATCTGACAGCCAAGTAGATGGCCGGTTGCGACTATTGGAGTTCCTGTCACGACATTGCCATATTCGAGGAGATATCATGGAGTTCAAGCACAAGAGCATCCAGCATGCACAAAGGGAGACAGACCAAGCCATGGTCATCACCTCAAAGCTCGTAAAGCTCGCAAACGACGTTGATGAGTTTATCGACTTCGATGAGAATCATCCCCCGACATTGTCACCGTTTCACAGCACACTCTTGAAAATACTGCACCACGAGTCAGTGGTATCCTTGAATCGCCCTATCATCGCTTCCAACAGTAGCGGCTCGACATATGAGGCAGCTTTGCAACAGTGCATTGGATCGGCGCGAGCGATCATTACATCGTTGCACGACGCTATCGCGACTACTCCTCTTAGGGAGCAGGCTTCATTTACCTTATTTTGGCCTTCATTTACCTGGTAAGTACACAGCTGCACCATTCAGATCTATGGTACTGACTATATCTACTACAGGGCAGTATGGATGAGCACCTTCATCTTGTTTCACGCTGCCTATACTAAGCACGTCTCCACAGCCATGGTTTCAAGGTCCGTTGATATTTGTTAGGCATAGTTCATCCTGCTCACATGATGTCGTATAGATTGGCAGATAAAAGCCTCAGGGTACTGGAACACCTGGCGCGCAGAGGAAGTGTTTGGCCCGAGGCCTGCGGCGCAGCCATCAAAGACCTACAGACTCGGTTGACGCGCAACACAAGCAAGAGAATATGGGAAAGCGGGGTAATCAGGCCCGAGAGTTCAACGCCGTCTCCATATGACAACGCTACTTCGGTCGCGTCGCCCCATGTGATTACGTCGCATACCCCGACCCAGACCACGATACCTACCTTGTCAGAGCCTGCCCAGGAACATATCGTTGCAGATGCCACGCCCACTCATCGCCCGGGCGCTCGAGTCACCGCCACTGGGCGTATTTCGCGGGGGTCGTACGATCTCGACAATATATCGGTGCCAGCGGACACCGGTTCGTACGTGCAGACGAGTGACAACAATCCTAACATTGTACCTTTAGGTGACTTTTCTCAAAACGGTCTAACACTGGATCAATCTTTTCCATTTTCAAGCAACGATGACCACGATCCATTTGCCGGCTTCGACATTCCTTTTTGGCTAGGTCAGGATCAGTACGCTGGGATGATCAATGAATGGTCCTGAACGAAACGTTCGCAGGAATGTATGTCAATTGCGTCAAAAAATGTATCAATTGTAGCTGATGAGCATAAGAGACTCGCAGCCTGAAACCCGCCCAGATTGACGCTGCCCGTTTCCGACAACCTATCCTGTTCGAACCCTCATCCAACACTGTGTTTATCGGGTGTCGACCGCAATACTTTAGTATGCGTAATACACGTGCTCTTCCGGTCTTTCCTGCCTCAACTTTCTGTTCGTCATTTGGAGCCAGACTCTCATCGCCCAAGCGCAAGCGATCGTCATGAAGGCAAACGCAGCGTTGCTCGCCATCGCAGTCAAGTATTTCGGTCCATCGCTTTTGGCTATATTGCGTCAGTACAATCTCGGCATTCAAATCGGCGGAACGTACGATAGAGGTATGCTGTGTAGATGTAACTCGCGTTTGCAACCACATTGACGATCGACAATGATACAGCCTTCTTCTCCGCCGTCTGTCCCAGCGTCGCCGACACCCAGCCGAGAATGACCGAGTTAACCGCGTACGCACCCGAAGCGAATAAGAAGCAGGAAACATATCTCGCTGCAACGTTCATCGTAACGCATGAGATAACGAAGCCAACCAACGCAGCACCCATGCATACAGTGATATGCCAGGTCCTCTCGTTGAACCTACCCGAAGTCAAGCCAATGACAATGCCGAAAAGGCCAGACACCAGGTATGGTGGGCAAGTAAGCACGAGCGTGATTGTGCGATCAAAGCCGAGACTGCCCACAACAGTGGGGAAGAAGTTATTGAAGCTGCAGGCTGAGAGGTGCATGTTCTGCATGAAACAGAAGAGATATAAACGGGGATCGCGGATGGCTTGTGCGAATCCGGCGCGTGCGCCTTTGGAGGCTTCGATGCCCACTGTGTCGCGGACTATGCGGTCGTGCGCCAGTTGCCTCTCTTCGGGCGTGAGCCAGCGGGTGGTCAGGGGGAAGTCGGGAAGCATCCACATGCCAACAATGGCAATGGCGAATGTTACGATACCTGTAAGGGTTGTTAGCATTTTTTACATGCCGCCGGACATGCATCAATACGACGAACCCTCAATGATGAAAAGCCATTTCCACCCTGCAATGCCATGAACGCCGCCCAGCGAGGCGAACGTCGCTTCGGCGATTAAACCAGAGAACGAGGTAGCAAAGATGTTGCCCGAATACAGGATACTTAGTCGTGTTGCAATCTCCTTGCGAGTGTAAAAGAGCGAGAGCAGGTAGATAGCTCCAGGATCTATGATCATCAGTACCTCGCCCGGCCGTCTGCACTTCATCACTTACAGTACGGTGCCTCTGCCACACCCAAGAAGAAGCGCACAAGCACCAGCCCCGTGTAGTTGTGCGTCAGCGCCGTGCAAGCCGAAACCACAGCCCAGGCCATCATGCACGCGCACATGAAGATCGAGGGCCTGACCTTTTGCGAGGACATGAGCATGTTCGACGGGACCTGCATCAGCAGATACCCAACGAACAGGATACTGATAGCGGTGTTATACTGGCTGCCCACCAAGCCCAAGTCGTCCTCGAGGTTGTCAAGACGTGCTTGGGTGATGGCGTTGCGATCGAGGTAATTCTGGGTCCGACTGTCAGCTTCCTTTGTATCTACAGCGTCCCCCTTGGGCTCTGCAGACGCGAAAATCTACTCACAAGGAAATACATCGCCCAGAGGATAGTCATGATTCGAATGTCCAACTTGCGCACAAGCTTGATTTCCTCGGGGCTGGTCTTCTTCACAGCACCGGAGTAGTCGCCGCCAGTCTCGACCTGCTTCTCATCGACAGGCGCATCCTCGAGTAGAATCCCGGCGGGCTTCTCGCTCTCGATCTCTTTGAGTGTGGCGTGGGGAGGCATTGTGAGCACTCAAAAGAAGAGATATGATGAGATTGACAGCGTCAATGGCAAGGACAAGGCAAGACAGTGCTCAGTCCAGGATGCTCTGAACCACAACGCTGGATCTATGAAACACCTCGCGACTTTTATAGGGGCTCCAACCCAAACTTTCACCCCATGGGGTCTCATGGGGTTCAGCTTGGCGGTGAATGCCAAGATGGTGAGGTTGCGGGCGGAGATTCAAAGTGCGGCTCGCAACGCATGCTCTGGGGATGGTGTGGGCTCGTAGCACAATCGGATGGTTCATTAGAGGGGAGATTCGACGGTTTCTGGGGTTTTCTTGCGGGGTAATGGGTGGATTTGTTCCCAACAAAGCGGAAGCCTTGGGTGACGATGTACGATGTTCATATCTAAGTTTGGTTAGTTCTCATGAACACAGTGCCACACGGATCGATGCATAGCGGATCCAAGCATTTGCTTCTAGTGCTAGCTGGTCGATATTGCTCTCTTGTGAACACAGGAGCTATGCGGCACGACGAGCATGCACACAATGAGTCAGGAATCTATGACCCACAGTACAATTTTGAATCCTCGTGCCTGGTCCCTCAGATGACCTCGACCTTCTCCACCCCCCTCTCCTTGTCCATCACAACCCGAACATGCCTCCCACTCCCCTGCCCAAAGAACCCTCCCCGCAGCCCCTCAAGATACAGCTCGTACGCGGGCATATAGCCCCTCACGAACGCCCTCACACTCTCATCCGACATGCCCGCCCCCTTGACCTTCCACATCGCATGCTCCTGCTGCAGCCTCCACCGATACACATTCCTCAGATCCTCCGTGTCCAGATGCACGAAAAAGTCAAAATGCTGCGGGCCCATGAAGGTCTCGTTGTACTGCTCCAGATGGCGGTTGACCTCCTGGATGTGCGCGAAGGCGTGGTCCGGCAGTGTGACGATGCACTCTGGGTTGGCATCTGGCGGGGCCGCTCGGGCGGCGTCGTGTTTGGAGTGCAAGGTCGCGTCGGGAATGGCGCGGAAGCCGACGCACCAGCCTTCAAAGACGACGACGTCGGGCTTGGAGGCGCAGTGCGGCCAGGAGGGGCGCGGGGCGCGGTCGCCTTCGCCGTTGAAGCGGCTTTTGTCGAACGCGGGGATGGCGACGCCTGAGCTACTGCTGTCGTCCCAATTTCTCAGCGCTTGCAGTGTATCGTGGGCGAGTTGCTGGTCGTGGGTTCCTGGCTGCCCGCGTGTGCGGTATAGCTTGTTATCTGGATCTTGGTCCCTCCGCGCTACAAGGTTGTCGTGGGTGTGGTAGAAGTCGTCCAGGGAGACCGTGATGGCGTGAAGATTGTAATTCGATGACAGCACGTCTACAATCTTGCCAGCCCATGTTGACTTTCCGCTTCCTTGAAGGCCAGTGATGCCGAGCACGATTGGGTGGGGTGATTGTTGTTTGTGTGAGCGGAACTTAGGAACCAGGAGTTCTAGGATTTGCTGCACGCTTGCGTCTAAGGACGACATTGTGAAATACGGAGTCGTGAAGATGTCAAGACCTCAACAGCACACTTGCCTATTTGGTGGAGGAAAGCAGTGTGACGTCTGGATGCCCAGAACACTCGATAACGTGACCCGAAGCCTTAACATGCCGCTATCCCGAGGTCTGGAACCAGGTACCGGGCCGATGGTTAGTGGTGGCGCATCGCACATTAAAACTCCGAAGCAGCTAGCAAGCAGATGTGCGGTCTTTCTTTTTGCGATGAACCCCACTAGTCCCCCGCTCTCGATAGCCGCGCCTGCGTACTCTGTTGGTGGATGCGCTTTGATACTGCGCGTATGATGAGCGAGAGAGCAAAATATAAAAACGTGATGTAAATCTGCTTCTTGCCATAACTCATCACGTTCTCTTCTCCGCTGCTACATTCGTACTATTCACAAACAAACATGTCGCCACATGCTCTTCAGAACAAGTACTCCATCGCAACGATGGGTGCGGATGGTATCGGCCCCGAAGTTGTCGATGCGAGTGTGCAGGTGATGAAGAAGTTGGTAGAGCTGGATGGCTCGTTCGAGCTCGCTTTCGAGAACTTCGATTGGAGCAGCGACACATACAAGAAGACAGGAAAGTACATTCCAGATGGCGGACTTGATGCGCTCAAGAAACATGATGCGATACTTTTCGGTGCCGTCGGCGCGCCTGGTGAGTTCAACCATACAGATGAAAACTGGTTTTACTTATCATTAGCTAGATGTTCCCGATCACATTTCACTCTGGGGTCTCCGGTTAGCTATCTGCCAGCCATTCCAGCAATACGCCAACGTACGTCCCACAAAGATTTTCCGAGGGACGTCATCGCCACTACGGAAAGCTGAGCACGGTGATTTGGACTGGGTTATCATCCGTGAGAACAGCGAAGGAGAGTACGCCGGCCAGGGTGGACGATCACACCGTGGCCAGCCATGGGAGACTGCGACAGAGGTAGCTATCTTCTCGCGACATGGCGTAGAGCGCATTATGCGTTTTGCGTTCGAATCCGCGCAAAAGCGCCCAAGGAAATTGCTCACAGTCGTCACGAAGAGCAACGCTCAAAGAAACGGCATGGTGCTCTGGGATGAAGTGGCTGCTGAGGTTGCGAAGGAGTTTCCGGATGTCAAGTGGGATAAGATGCTGGTAGATGCGATGACTTGCCGTATGGTCCTTGACCCGAAGTCGTTAGACACCATTGTGGCTACCAACCTTGTAAGCGCTCCTTCCAGAGTCATCTGTTGATTTTGTTTGCTGACAACAAGCAGCACGCCGATATCCTTTCTGATCTTGCTGCCGCCCTCGCTGGTTCGATCGGCATTGCACCAACCAGCAACCTGGACCCTACACGACAAAATCCCAGGTAAGCATATTGTTCGCTCCTGACTCATCTTCCACGCTAATAGCGGTTATCAGTATGTTCGAGCCTATCCACGGCTCCGCATTTGACATTACTGGCAAAGGCGTTGCGAACCCTGTCGCAACATTCTGGACAGCCGCCGAGATGTTGACCTGGCTAGGCGAGGAGGAAGCCGCTAAGAAAATGATGGAAGCCGTCGAAGCGGTGACTGAACGGGGTATTACAACGCGCGACCTTGGCGGGTCGGCAGGAACGAAGGAGGTGACTGATGCGGTATGTCAGGAACTTGAGAAGGTATACAGTACAGTGCCAGCCAAGAAGGCATGAAGATTTGGGATTTCACGATAGACTAGCATGTTCAATGACATTCATCTCATACACTTACCCAATACTGGTCCAACCAACTCAGCATCGCCAGGAATTCGCAGCTGTACACTTGTCAAGGCTGGCTTCAGCCTGCTGAATTTTCAATAACATGGCTATGTCGTCGCTCCCACACAGATTATGGGCTTTGATAAACTCAATGAGGTTTCTGGGTGAACTTAGTGCCCCTTCTGGTTCGGCCGCCTAACTACAGCATGCAGATCCAATAGGAAACTTAGGCACAATCTTATATACGCATACAAATGTACTGCAGATGGGATGTTCGGTCTTACGTCTCGCGATAATCAACTCAATTTCACGACTGGTTGCTCTCAGGAAGAACAAGAAGACCACAAAGGCCTCGAATCCAGGTGCATACGTGCAATTAACCAGAATGGAGATGCTTGGGTACGCCAGAGACTGTATAACACCTAATATCCAAGAGGAGGCCTCTCGTCGCATTCCAAAAGTCTGCGGTTGGTTCTGAGAGCCCCTGCGAAACGCCAGGACAACACGGGATCGGTTTGACTGGTATCCGGCAATTTGGCCACGTAGCGCTCTTCAGGTGCTTGGACATTACATATCCACAGCGGAAGGTTTCGATAACGCTCTTCAGCTCGCACTGAAATTCACGCGCAGTCACAACAAGCTCAGGCTCGACACATTGGCATCCCGAGCATTCTGTCACAGTCGATTTTACGAAAGAAACGCTAAGTTACAGACAGGATTGGCCAACGCGACGCTTCCATCATCTACATTACTTCATGGACGGGTCTCTCGAAGAACTCTTTGAATGGCCATTTCACTTGTGCGAGACCCCTACAGACGCTGAGCTCGAAGAGATGGAAGACCTCTTGGCCGAACACTGTGAAGGTACCCTTAAACACTCATATGAACACATACAACTTGCAAAACGATCCACAGATATCGGGTGGCGGTTTTTAGCGACTGCCACTTGTATACAATTTTTCCGACAGCTGGCACCTGCGCAATGACGTCAATTACGCCAGCTGTCTATCTTAGGAGGTTTCCAATCAGCACGCTCTCCAGAAAGCCACGTTCGTGAGCTTTCTCCTTACTATGCGGAAATTCCTCAAAGCAGTATTGAAATGCGCATCGGGTTTCGAAGTCCTTTTACCCGAAAGTTGGACCAAATTAATACGCCGAAATAAGTGGGGTTGCAAGCGTGATGACTGCGTGAAAATCATTTCTATCTTGATGGCTTTCAAAGCGTGGGTGTACCACATAAGATTGTTGCCATCCTTGGCTTCCCCGAGTATGTATTGTCCATCTGCCTTGAAGGCGGATGTGACAAGTCACAGCAAATATGGGAACACGTGAAATTGGCTGCGTGTATGCAGGAAGCTTTCCTGACATGGTGCATCGACACTTGCCAATAGCCTGATTCTCCACGGGACGAGCTCTATAATTACACCATGACACCCCGTGAACCTTGACTTCCAGATCCAAGAACATGATCCGCTAACTCTTACAGATATACCCGGATATTTCGCACAGACTTTGAAGGACACGATTCAAGGAGTAGGTCTCTTTCGATTCGAAGGAGAAATTGGATCAGTGTGGGATGTAGCTGAACTCATCGATGAGTCCCGTTCGTGGACTTTGGAAAATTGGGACGAGGAATGGGGTGAGCGTGTGCTTGGTCCAAATGCCTTTTCAGCAGGTAGATACGTGCATGGCTCTTGCACAGAGATTAAGCGTTCAGGATCACAATCCGGTATGAGAAGAGGCTGAGCTACGCTGGCTTACAGACTCCATTGACGTTAGAACATCCTTGAAACTTTAGTTCCTCCTCTTAAGCCTGCAGATCACATCTGTCTGTACGATGAAGCTGGCGTTGTGTATTTTCCATGGGCGATTATGAGCCATGTCGACAGTGAACGTGCGCAGAATGGCGGGTACAAGCTTGTGGATCTCAGCAAGCGCAAGCTATGTATTCATCTGATCAGCATGTCACACAAGTAGACAGTTTGTGAAGGGTCAACTTACGTTCTTTCCAGCGCACGGGCGAGTTCCCACACCGAAACTGATATAAGCTCTGTCCATAGCCTTGGATCGTTCCTCGTCCTGTAGCCATCGCTCGGGTCTGAAAATATCCGCGTCATGACCAAAGACTTCCTTGTCCATTTGGATGATATGCGGGTTCATACCAACTCGGTACCCAGACGGAATGACATGACCTGAAAGCTGGACCCCTTCGGGCGGAGAATACCTCTGAATCTGGACGGCAAAGCTAGGGAATATCCTGGAAGCTTCCTTGATTACAGCGCAGACATAGGGGCAAGATGCGACAACCTCTTGGTGCTTGGGTGGCCAGCTGAGGTCCCCGGCGGCGAAAGCTTCGTCGACCTCGGCAGTAGCCTTGGCCATTGTCTCAGGATTCTTCATCATGTAGTAGAAGATGGAACGGAGTAGGATGGACGTGCTATCTGCTCCAGCCATACTAGTAGAGCATACTCAGTCATTTGCGTTTGGACAGAGGGTTGTATCTCGAAACTTACATTCCAACATGCATCTCTGCCATGACATTATGTTCTGTGAAATTGACCTTCTCTCCCTTCTCGTGAACGATGGTGAGCAGTTGAGAGAGAATGTCGTGGCGCTTTGAAGTGGCGTCTTCGGCAGCTTTCATTTGTTCCTTAGTGTTCTGAATGGCAATTGCCCTGATGCCGTCTACTGCGATTACAGCCTTGAGGAGCTTGGGAATAGCGACAGCACAGGCCATTACAGGATAGCGTAAGTAGGTTGGAGTCATGGTGACAACGGAAAGAAAGGGCACTAGATCCGTAAGCAGTGATCCCTGAAGCCTGGGTACAGAGGTAGAGGCATTTTAAGCGAAAATGTACGTACTAGCCAAGTGAACAGACTCGATGTATTTTCCATGGTCGTGACGATTCTCCATGAAACCAAATTGCTTCCCAAAGAAGACGGCACCGATGATGTCGAACGCATACCTTGCAGTGTTAGGATCACGTCACGTTGGGCAAGAGAACGACGTACATCTCCAGCCACAATCCAAAGTCGAAGCTCTCTTCTCGATCGGCGAATTCTTCCATACGATTCACGAACAATCGTAAACAGTCGTCCATCTGGTCTTCATTACGCAAGATACTCCCCATTGTAAAGGCACCAGCAATGATTTTCTTGTAAGCTGCATGGTCTTTGCCGAGCAACGTGGTGAACATGTCAGGGCGTTCGTGGAACTGAGGCACCGCGCGCCATGGCAGGTACCAAACGGTCTTCTCCAAGGGCTTCTGTGTACGATAAATGACTGGAATATCGGCAGGCACGCCCGAAGAGACCTCATCGGGAGCAATGCGAACAAGAGGCCCATACTGATCATGTGCCTTGCGAAGCTCGATCTCGAAATCTCCAACGTGCATTCTCCACATGAGCCATGTCCTCGATATGGAGGGCCACAGAGGTCCAGGGACGGATGCGAGAGGGTGAAGGGTACGTGTGTATATGACCCAACCGGTATAGTAGACGACGAACGCAAGAGGCACGTAAACACAGGCCCAAACGCTCAGGCTCGGCCCTGAAGGGAGAATGGTAAGAAGCGCCATCGGAATGGGTAGCTGTGCGAGGTGGGCGACACAGCGCGTGCAACAATGTGGCCCGAAGGTCTGGTTCTATTTCAGACAGGGCCCCATTCGTCCACCGACTCGTGCGACGGCGGGAAGACATGGAGAAGATAGGCCAGTCGGCCCGCAGAGCAACCGTTGCGAGCGAACCGCAAGCAGTGTAGGTTGGGGTCTGCAATGGTTAGCTCGGGCGAAAACAAAATACCACTCCAGCGCAAGCCTACGAAAACCCGTCGAAGGGCCCCCAGACGTTTCACGCATGTGGGTCGCTACTACCCGATGACAGGGTACGGGTGCTCGTTCGGGCTAGACAACGCACGAAAGGTTGATCAATGTCATACGACAGGCTGCCGATCGCGCCTTTGATTGGGAAAACTCCCGACTGCATGTGATGAGTTGCACGCTCCGCGCGGACTTATGCCCAAAGCAGGCGCATCGTCGGGTCTGAGCCGCCTCTCTGTGCAACAGGCCCACGCACGTTATGGACTCCAGCTAACGGCTCGGCCCTCTGCTCGGGGACGGACACGCGCCTATTGAGCACTAGAGATACTCGTAGCCCCTGCGAAGGATTGCATAAAACCGTTTTTCCCGGCAAACGCCCATGGAGGCACTGGCCCACTGCCGAACCCCATGTGGTGGTCACTGCAATGCCTGACAAAAGTTCTGGACGCTGTGGTGTCGTCTTGGTTCGTGGTCGACTTTTCTACCTTCTGCGGGCTGAGATTTGACATAGGACAGTTCACCGTCGTGTTCTTCATTGATGCTCACGATGCGGTGGACTAGTCTTTTGGGCCTTGTGCTTGCTTTCTTTAGCTTTTCAATATGCCCTGTACTGGGCCAACTTCCTGACTGCGCCGTAAGTAATTGCTGCCATGGATCGAACGGCCCCGACATGATAGAACACTAACAGACTTTAGCAAACATGTTTTGGAGCGGCCGTCCAAAACCAGACGGAATGCAAACCCACCGACATGCCTTGCATTTGCGCATCGCCTGCGATAAACGCAGCGATACAAGGCTGTGTAGGCGCATCGTGTACAATCAGGCAGACTCTAGGTACGCTCCACTCCGCTAGGATGATACCTCCAGAATCACGATCTGACTTGAGCAGTCGCGGTCAACACAACGCAAACGATGTGCCATGCGCCAATTCGTGACAAGACCGGCAAACTCCTGTGGGTTTCAATCGTGTCCGGTGCCCTCGCACTTCTGGCTATAATTATGCGATCTACTGTGGCGCTTCTCTCTGAGAATTGGAGATGGGACGACGTGGTAGGATACTCCCTCGTGCGAGATCGCCTTACCACGGAGACACTTCGCATCGAACCCCACTAACGTGACCCCACTGACACCGTACCCGCTATAGTGCGCCCTCGCGGCCTGGTTCTTCTCAATTCCTTTGACAGTGCTCCAATTGATCACACCTGGTCTCGGCTTGGGGAAGGATACGTGGACGGTGGAACCATGGAAAATAATCAGGGTCCTGCAGGTCGGTCCTACGCCAACACCTCTCGGCCCTACACAAGCTGACCTTTTCCAGATGATCTATGCATCGCAAGCCGGTTACTTCATAACGATCGGGTTCACCAAGATGACATTCCTGTTCTTCTTCCTCTATATCTTCCCGTCGAAGGGCGTCCGCGTGACAGTCTTCATACTCATGGGTATCACGGTGTGCCACTCTTTGGGATTTGAGCTGGCATTGATATTCTCTTGTCTCCCTATCAAGGCCGTCTGGACTGGTTGGATGAGAGAGGAGCCTTACCAGTACTGCATGAACCAGAATGCGTTCATCTATGCCGCAGCTGGCACAAACCTTGCCATCGATTTGGGCGTATTGGTGGTGCCAATCCCACAGCTTTTAAAGCTGAAGCTGAGTTTGAGGCGGAAGTTTTTCCTGCTCTGCATCTTCAGCACAGGCTTCCTGTGAGTATCTCCAATCTTACCTGCCGCTTGGTATACTAAGTCATACCTAGGACGATGATAGTCTCATGTATTCGTATACAAACTATTGCCACATACGGCAATTCGAGCAATCCCATGTACGACAGCCTCGAAGCTGCTTTATACTCAGTCTTGGAACAGAACGTTGGGATAATTTGCATCTGCATGCCAATGTTCAGACGGTTCCTCGGCCACTTGTTCCCTAGATGTTTCGCATCTTCTGACGATGATTCGAATTTCAAGGTAGAATTCTCTATTTTGGGCACGGATCCCGAAACGATCCGCTAACTGTACGTGACAGTACGATGACGGAACGCCCAACGCTCGGTTATCCAGTGGAAAGCGGAGCACCCCGAGGAACAAGATATCGACCTTAGACGGTAGCTTATTCGAGACACAGATCACGAAGACTGTGGACACCAGGGTGTCCTCGAATCAGTTGGATGATGAGGTGGGGCTCGTGGAGCTGCAGAACGATGGCAAGCATCTGGCAGCCAGCCCATGATCTGCATCGAGTCAGAAATTACTGGAACAAGATCTCCGAGGCGGATCTGGACCTCCATCACCGCGGTCCGACCTGTCACGGCCGCGTGTGACACCACGCGGCTTCGCATGGTCTGATAATAGCCATGGACATCGATCGTAGCACCGGGTAGCGTACGATCGACCTCAGAGAGCCACATCAAGGCTTTGGAAAACATGCCGGCTGCAAAGAAATGTATGCAGAAAGAATCTTAGGGTGATCCCGGCGGTTAGAGGTCGTCCAACATGATTGCGGTATGAGGCTACAAGCCCATGAGATACTGCCAATGGCCGGGCCCGAATCAGGAATAGATACTCTTAACGAGCTCATGGCAATGTCACTCTTTTCAACGACTAAGGTGTATCCGCCGCTTCGCCCTAGGCTTTCCACTTGGTCATCATCAAATTAGATGCTCCCGACCTACATGCGTGAGATTGATGGACCTTCCTCGTTATACAAGGAAAGTAAAGCGCAAACGTAGTACGGCACCATGGTATTGGAACCGAAGTAGCGCGTTCCCCGATATCCTTGCTTCACTGTCAACGCGTAGTTATTCCTACGTACTCGAAGCGTTCGCCGATCCTATCTCCAATTCGTTGAGCCCTCGTATATCTTGTTCTGGTCGATCTATCCACCGTCTTTCCATCACCCGAAAATGAGCACCACTGCCGTCATTGCTGTCGTAGCCCCACAAACGAACATCCTAGATGACGAGACCACAGCATGAAATCTGCATTTGGAAGAAACCGGTATACATGGCCTTGGCGGCAAAGGGAAACTTCCTGCTGGAAGCCCGCCGGATGGCGCCATCGCGTTGGAGAATTTTCACAACGCGATCGAAGCGCACCTATCGTCCCTACGCGATGTGAATCACGCGCATAGCATAGCTCTTGTAGTCAACACGGACACGGACGCCATTGCGGAGCTCGCCGCTCCGGAAGAAGAGGCCCAGGATGACCGAGACTTTGCGATGCATCTCAGTGGCTTCATCGACGACGACGACTATATTCCGGATGAGGCCGCACCTTCAGCGAGCTATCCAGCCGTCGCACCGCATTGACTTACTACCAGCGCTGCTTCTACGCGTGTCATCGACGAGACAGAGGATATGGACAGCGCTGGTATAGAAGAAACGCGTACCTACCAGGGTCGGCAAGCTAATGCTCTCGAAAAACCGTTCCACGCATTCGACTGTTCGGTCCGTTTCGAGACGTTCCACGCGCCTTACATGGTTTCTTTGGAATGTGGAGACCGCCACTGCCTGGGTTGTCTCAAAGATCTCTTCATATATGCGACACGAGACGAAATGCCCTTCCCGCCGAGACGTTGTCGACAGCCGATCGCTGTGACAGTCGTTGCCAGTGAGGTCACCCGTGCCCAGCTCAATGCCTTCAACTGGCCGAGATGGAGTTCAGGACTGGCAACAAGGCGTACTGCAGCAACCTGACCTGTGCATTATTTATCTCGTCACCGGATGTTATGAAGGGTAAGGCGTTTTGTACACAGTACGGCAGAGAGACATGTGCTATATGCAAAGGAGAATATATGAAGACTCCGATTGTCCTTACGATCCTGATCTGCATGGAACATTAGCGCTGGCAGAACAATAGAACTGGCAGCGGTATTATGCTTGCCGTCAGTAAGCATAGCTCGATGTTGGCTGCAATTATATGACGTGAGAGTTTATTGACTTCCAAGAGCTCGTCTTCGAGGAACTAATGTGAACTTCCAGGTGCAAATGTGGCGCTCAATTTAATTGCGACCCTTGGACCGAGCAAAGGCTCTACACGAGAGCACACGAGGTGATGCGTCGTGACACACCGCTTGCTCTACCGCATATCACCAACCGGCTTTGCGCGAATGCCGAATGTGCATATCTAGCATGGAGTATCAGAGGCCCTATGAACCAGTATGAGCGTGCAAGGCTGCAATGCGACATGTGTCGAAAGGATTTGGCTTCGGGTACGCAATGTGATGCGATGGTATGTCGCGATTGTCGCAGAAATCAGGTAGAAGCGGAACCAGAGCCTCGCCGTTCTAAATCCTCGTCGGAGCCCTACAGATAAGCGAACGAACATTAGATTGGTTCAGTATGGTAGAGACTCTGTAAGGATGTCAACCATTCGATTCTGGACAAGTCTGCTTCGCAATGCACTGGATAAGACTTACAGCCATCGGAGACCAGTCGCAATGTATGTATCTTGTGAGTCGAGCTGCCTGGCTGAACTCTGCATGCAGTGCCTCACCTAATGCCAGGAACGGGTGGAGTTCAGAAGCTACATCATGTTGCCAAAGAGGAAGAATCGGCACTAAGGAGCCAGTTCGTGAAGTTGGAGTACTGGACCCTGACATGACTCGCTCGATCGTCCGTTGCGGGGTTTGCGGGGTGAGGTCTTGAACGCGCAGCCGTGGCTGGATGCCGGGAACCATCTTCCTCATGGCTCGCGGCTGACCTTTCCCGCCTCTTGCAGTGTGATCCAATGCTGGGAGAAGCGTATACAATGCGCCTGCCAGGCACCGTACGCGCCCATCGTTCTCTCTCTGGTTCCAGATTGTCTAGTAATCGCCCATTTCAGCCGCCGTGATGAGTTCCAAAACCATGTTTGCGCAACAGTATGTAAATGGGAACGCGCGCAACACCACATTACTGATTGAGATGCCAGGTATGATGCGCGCGATAACAAGCTTCATCTCAATCAGGTCCCAATACCAGAGCCTCGCGAGCATGAACTGCTTGTTAAAATAAAGAATGCCTCCCTCTGCCACTCCGATGTCATGTTGTTCGAGCCCAACGATCAGGGCCTCATACTGTTGGTCGTCCCCCAGCCTCAATTGAACAGCAGGTTCTCACAACGCAATCAGCGGACAGAACCCCGTTACCATCGGACACGAAGCCACCGGGACAGTTGTGGGCCGTGGATCAGGTGAGGCGGCGAATAAGTTCAAGGATGGGGACAATGTCGGCTTTCTTTGTGCCGTAGAATGCTGCTTTGATTGTGTAAATTGCAGGACTGTTCACAACTCCTGGTGCGTCACGGGTAAAACGAAGATGCAGGGTTTTTCGCTGGACGGGTACTTTCAAGAGTACGCTGTTGTGGATGCACGCGCTGCGATGGTCTTGCCCGAAGGACGTACGTGATCATGATCTCGGGGAGAGGCAAAGGCGCTGCAAGCGAAGCTAAACTACCCGCAGTTGACGTTAACACGGCGGCTCCGCTTTTCTGCGCAGGTGTGACTGCCTTCCATGGAATTCAAGACTGCGAACTCGATCCTGGACAGTGGGTTGCTGTCATAGGATGCGGTGGCCTAGGGCACCTAGGCATCCAGTATGCAAAGTAAGCGGACTGGGCTCTTGTAATTTGACCTGCTAAAAAACCTACAGGGCAATGGGTCTCAAAGTCATCGGACTGGATATCGCTGACCAAGCTCTTGAGGAAGCAAAGACTTGCGGCGCCGACCACGTTTTCAACTCAATCAAGGACAAGGATTGGAAGGACAAGGTTCTGGAAATCACAGGTGGAGGCGTCGACGCGGCAGTAAACTTCACCGCGTCTAAGAAGTCTTACGACGATTGCCCTGCAATCATCAAACCAGGGCAGGGTCTGCTGATGGTTGTGGGCATCCCTCGAGACCCGCTGCAACTCAATGCCTTGGACATTGCTCTCGGTCGATATCGGGTGAAAGGATCCAACAACGGAAGTGAGTGTATTTGGAGCAAGGGCATTGAAAGTCGACTAACACGAAGCAGCCTGTTACAACATGCGTCCGGCTATCGAGTTCAGCGCGAAGCACAACATTCAACCGCACCAGACACTTTTCAAGTTGGAGGAGCTGCCGAAGATGATTGAATTGATGAATTCGCATAAAGCACAGGGCCGTATGGGCGTTGTCTTTGAGGGGAAATGAGCAATTTGTAGAGTGTGCGCGGTGATACCAATGTTGGCGTGCGCGAAGTTTTGTTCGGAACGTTACGAAATGAAAGTTCATCTATATGCACATATGTGCCTACATGATATGGCGGTCTGTGACATGCGCACTGGTGACAGCCCTGGAGTCTGGCGCACAAGGAGCCATACAGGTGGATAGGATCGGCCTCCCACGTGGTGTTGCCGGGGAAACCGCAACCGAGTCCGCTTCCGGCGCAAGCGCCCGCGACTGCATCAACACGACGCGCCCCACCACGCCGCAATCCTGACACGACCTTCACGATAACGACGCGTGCAGGTTGGCCTTTTGGATTTTGTTTGTAATACGCCCATTTTCTTCTTCCTTCTTTCTGATACCCTGCCGGCGCCATGGGCTCCGACGATTTAATCGACTTCGAGGTGATCGAGAACCAAAAGGAGAACATTCAGTCTCTGCCCAGCGGCCGCTCCGCAAAGGCACTCGCACAACTATACACGCCGCCGCTCTCGTCCGCTGCGGGCGCCACGCCGTCACCGTCACAGCTACAAGATGCGCACAGCGAAACGCGTCAAGCGTTCGAGAAGGAGCTCCAGGCAATCGACGAGTCGGACGACCCGCTCGATGTTTACGATCGCTACGTCAAGTGGACACTGGACGCATACCCTTCGGCGCAGAACACGCCACAGTCCCAGCTTTGCCCGCTGCTCGAGCGCGCGACCAAAGCCTTCCAGTCCTCGTCGCATTACCAGAACGACCCCCGCTACCTAAAGATGTGGCTCCACTACATTCGCCTCTTCTCCGATGCGCCACGAGAGACATTTGCCTACCTTGCGCGACACAACATCGGCGATGAGCTCGCCCTATACTATGAAGAGTTCGCAGCTTGGCTTGAGACGGCCGGACGTTGGACGCAGGCCGAGGAGGTGTACAGCATGGGCATTGACAAGGAAGCACGCCCTGTTGAGCGCCTTGTTCGCAAATACGCCGAATTCCAACATCGCTTCGAAAGCCGACCCCAGCAAACCGCCGAGCCCACAAGCCCTGCGCTCCCTGCCGTGCGACCTGCCTTAGCAGCAAAGGTTGACCCTTTCGCAACCGGGCCAATAGACCCGCAAGCACAGTCTCGAGCACAAGTCGGCGGCAGCTCTGCAAGGTCCGGGAAATCGAAGCTCGCTATCTTTTCTGATGGTGACGAGCCACCGAATCCTAGTTCGAGCGGAAGCTCCAAGGGATGGGATAGCATTGGGTCTCTAGCAGACCGAAAGAAGGAAAACACACCCGAGGCACGCTCCTGGGTTGGAGAAACACTGAAGGTAGGAAAGAAAAACACCGGAGTTTCCAAGATGAAGATTTTTAAAGACGAGGTAAGCCACATGAATCCGCCATAACCCTACACATGTTTACAAGCGCAGGACTAACTGGTATGGCTTTTGCCTTTTGTGTACTATAGACTGCACTAGTGAACCTGAACCGTAATTACGAACATGTAATACCTCATCCAGTCCACCTAGAAGCACCGAGCGTGAATCCTAAGACCGGGAGAGCGGAGGTTCCTTTCGCGAACCTTCGACTGATCTACCCTAGAGCTGACGCAGAGTACTCTTTCGAAGAACTGCGAGCACAACATCGTGGTTTGTTGAACATTGATTGGAACGCAGCTCGAAGGCGCGAGAACGACGAGACTAACACCGCAACTCTAGCGGTGGAGGAGATGACGCCTATCCCGCAGGAAATTTCCCCAGCACCCCAGGAACTGGAGCAAGTCAAGGAGCAGGTTCTCATCCCTATAGAACCTGAAGCAGTGACCGAATCCGTGGCCTCGCCATTGGCAGATGGAGACGAGCGCCTTGGCGCCAGACCTCAGATCCATGCAGTTGCGGCGCCGGTATCATTGGTGGATGACGATCAGACCATCAAGGCTAACACGAAACTTCTAATACACATCGACAACGAAATGCCATCGTCATTGCTGGATCAGGTAGAGACTACCAAAGCCAACACGAAGCTTCTAATACATGTCGACAATGAAGAGCCAGCGCCATCTCTGGAAGAGCCTCCGACTAAGATTAGCGAAAAACTTCTTATTCATGTTGATGATGAAGACCCAGCGTCAGTGCCGGAAGAAAACCAGGCCATCGAGGTCATCACCAACCTTGTTGTCCATGTCGATAGTGAAGTACCGCCGCAGTCAGCGTCGCTTGAGCAGAAGGTCCAAAAAAGGGCCAACAAGGCATTTGCCGTTCTTGCGGACGAGGAGCCAAAGCCACAAATCAATCCATTGGCAGAACAAATACCTACGAGAGGGCCCTTCAAGACCCAGACTGTGCCTCTGAAAGGATTCGACGACGAGGGAAACTTCAATGATGAAAACACACCTCCCTCGCAACTGGAAGTTGAGAAGGCGAAGGCAACCAAGAAGGCTAGACGGGAAGAACGTTCTAATCGAACCCGAAAGATCAAGGTGATGGAGGTGAAGGAAATTCGAAACGAGACGCAGACCAGTGAGTAATCAGTCTAGGATGGCTATTATACTTCGTGATACTAATGTGACGAAGTTCAAACGAATCTGGATTCTCCGACAGGCCGTAAAATTCGACGAAAGAAATTGGGTAAAGAAGCAACGATGACTGTCCATACGAAAGAGGCTATGGATGAAATCTACGACATATTCAATGAACCGTTGAAGGAGGCCACGGAGGAAATGGAGAGTGAAGAAGGGACGACTGACGGCGATGATGAAGATGACTACACCAGTGGTGGTGAAAGTACAGGGACGGGCCACCTCTCTGGCGCCACAAGCGAGTTCGGAGACGAGACCACCGCTGCCGACTTCACGCTCGGTACGACAATTGGTGATTACGAGGTGGAAGAAAGCGACGTGGACGAAACCGATACTAAAAGCGTATCGGCATGGTCCGATTTTACTGAGAGCAAACTCGTACCCAAGGATCACAAAGGCTCTGGATCAGAAGACGAAAGCGAAGGTTCAGAAGATACCTCTTTCAGTGAAATCTCACACTCGCACGACCACACCGGCCACACTGACGAGCAATCTGAAGATCTTGTTACGCCTACGTCTCCAGAGCTGCCCTCGCACTCCTTACCGACACGTTACGTTCCTGTACCCCCCGACAGCTACGATGTGCCTACAGGGCCATATCGTGACCCTGCCCTTGCTGCCAACAATCGCCTGCCCTTCATGACGCCGATCGTAGAGAAGACCGAATCATCACTAGGGATCGCAACAGCTCATGCTCAAAAGGACTATTTCGCGGCAAAAACGCCTTCACGTTCTAAAGGGACCCCAGCAATCATCGAAGACGACGACGAACCTTGGAGTAGCCCTTTCCATGGAGGGCTCGCCCCTTCTGTGGATGGCGCAGGAAAAGTGACGAAGCTAGCCCTGTGCGAAGCGAAACCAGCGAAGGACGTCGGCATCAAAGATACGAAGTCGAAAGGTCCAATAATCCACGATGCGCAGTGCAACCCTGTTGATGAAATGATACGAGAGACCATCCTCCGAGAAATACAACCCCCGCTAGACTCATATGATGGCTACTTTGCGGATACAGAGTGCGCTTACGGCAAAGGTGCAGACATACGCAAGTACACGAAAGCTGTGAAAGCTGCATCAAAACTGAATAGCCGAGCCTCTGGTGATAAGACGACGACAAGTCTGACCGTACCTCCGACTCTTCGCTTCCCGGGCAGTGAGAGGATGTACACCGTGAAGAAGGAACTCGGTAAAGGCGCTTTTGCCCCGGTTTATCTAGCCGAAAGTACTTGTATCGAAGATGAACAGGACGAGGACGGGCCTATAAAGATGGGTAAAGGCGATTTTGGTGTCAGACGTCACACTTTGGAAGCACTCAAGATGGAGGAGCCACCCTCGCCATGGGAGTTCTATATCATGCGGCAAGCCAAGAGGCGTTTAGGCGTTTCTCGCGCGGCAGAGTCGGTGATCCACGCATACGAGATGCATCTATTCAAGGACGAGTGCTATTTGGTTGAGGAATTCAGAGACCAAGGCACACTGCTTGACCTAGTCAATGTTGCCCGTGCGGACAACGGTGTCATGGACGAGCAGCTTGCGATGTTTTTTACCGTCGAGCTCTTCCGCACGGTCGAGGCACTACATTCCAAGGGTCTGATTCACGGTGACTTGAAGGCTGACAACATCCTCGTACGCTTTGACGCATTATCAAAAGACGAGCTGTGGGATTCCCAGTATAAGCGCGACGGTAGGGACGGTTGGGCATCCAAGGGCATCACTCTAATCGATTTTGGCCGTGGTATCGATATGAAGGTGTTCAAGCCGGATGTGCAGTTCATCGCCGACTGGCCTACTACCGAAGCTGACTGCGCCGAGATGCGCGAATTAAGGCCGTGGACGTACCAGATTGACTATCATGGCCTTGCAGGCATCATTCACAACCTGCTCTTTGGCAAGTACATCTCCACCGTAGCTGAAAGAGCGGCCACGCTTGGTGCTGGCGCAACGAAGACTTACCGAATCAAAGAGAGTCTCAAAAGGTACTGGCAGACAGAGATATGGCAGGAGGCTCTCGATCTGTTGCTGAACCCGTTGATGCATTTGGAAATTGAAGAGGACCGGAAAATGCCGGTCTCTAGAGGAATGAGAGACGTGAGAGAGAAGATGGAGGTCTGGTTGGAAGCGAACTGCGAGAAAGGGGTGGGCTTGAAGGCATTGGTTAGGAGGATGGAGGAGGCCGTCAAGAAGAGGTAGCTGGTTCACGTTGGCTGCAGTGGATTAGTGGCGTACAGGATGCACTGCTTGGACTTTGGGACGACGTTACGACCTTTCACAATACCATATTAGTACCTTTCCAGAATGAAGCCGGGGTTGTTATGTCAGTAAACCCAAGGCAAATAGTGATGACGAAGGTTGGAACGCCTAGTGGAATAGTCTCGCGGCCTGGCTGGTGGGGCAGCCCGCGCACGGACACAACAACGCTACTGCCTTGAGCTCGGTCGGAGCAGCACTGGAGAGCTCCATAAGTGAACCCATTCACCTGCTTTACTGAAACCTCGACGACAATAATCCCCCTTCGCTTTGAGCAACCCGAACTTGAACGCTCTGTTCCCCGTCGATTCTCTAAGGCGAACTGCTCGCATCTTTTGGCTCCACCACTTGGGCAGGTGCGACCGCGCCTTATAACGCCCCGCGTTTCTCAACGCTCGCGCACTCTACCACTGCACACAGCAGCTGTGGAATCACTCGCCGCAACATGTCTGCAGAAACAATCACCTCGCTTCTGAGCTTCCAGCCAGATGCCCCAGAGCTACAGCAGAAGCGCGAATACGACAAAGAAGCCCGCGAGTTCACCAAACTAGTCAATGGGTTGACTCCGGCCACCTTTCTCAAGGGAGCAGACTCTCCCCAAGACCCTCTGAACGTGTGTATCATACCAGCTATGCTTCTGAGTATACCCGCCTAAGTAGTCTAGGTGCTTGAACCCGCAACCAACTCAATCGCTTACGCCTTTACCCTCCGCCACCGCATCGAAGCGGCCAACAAGAAGAGCGTCGACCAACTCCGACCAGGAGCCTCGCTGTGGAACAAGCTAGTGCTGTTTCTAGAGTCGTTCGATCCTGTTCAGATGCGCTACGCCGGAGAACAATGGAGGAAGTTGGTGGAATATGTCGAGCTGATTGCGCGAAACGAAGGAGCGGTACGTTGGAGATGCTGAGGCCTAGGCAAGTCGCCGTTGCTAACGCATTGCAGCCTGCACTTGCTATCGCTCCCATACGCTCGGCAATGTTCCGCCTCGACCCCACCACCGGTACCTTTACTTCGACGCACCTCCGCTTCATTCAGCTATGCATGGAGACTAGGTCCTACAAGGCTGCCCTGCCTGTTCTCGACAATTACATACACAGCCTCCCCACCGTCATCGCGAAGGAGACGTTGGAAGACCTAGAGTACTCGGTAATGGCTGCGGACAGCGTCGCGAGCGGAGAGTTCATAAACTTAAAATCAGGTCACACAGCTAAGATTAGCTTAACGGATCTGCAAGAGTACTATGTCCTAGGAGCAATGGCGTATCTTGGAGAGAGGCGGGTCTATGATGCTCTATATTTCTTGGAGCACGTGCTTGTGACACCGACGAATAACGCGCTGAATGGGTTGATGCTCGAAGCATACAAAAAGTGGGTATTGATTAGCTGTTTGGCGGACCGGTCGGTAAGTTTCTACGCTGCGACCCCGACATGAGTCATGGTGGGTTCGATTGGGGAGTACTCAACTGACAAATGGTAGCACAAGACGCCCCCGCGGACAATGAGCAGCACCGCGGTGAAGAATTGCAGGAACGCTGCCAAAGCGTACGAGGCGCTTGCGGAAGCTTTCCAGCAGGTGAACAACCTGCCCAAACTCAAAGCACAAGTCAATGCAGGCAGGGACATCTGGGCCGAAGTAAGTCAAATCCATACGAAACACCTGGCGCTCAATGTCCATCCCCCGATCCGGGACTCCACATGAAACACGTTTGGTACGTTTCAACGCATGGCGCTTACACAACTTGTAGGACGGGAACACAGGTCTAGTCGAGGAGCTCTTGGAACACCAGAATCGAGCCTATCTGTCACGCCTATCACGAACGTACTCGGCCATTCCTGTCTCAAACATTGCCCGCAACGTGGGCAGCAGCGCAGACCAAGTGACGACGTTTGTGGACTCGCTGATTCGACAGGGTCTCCTAAACGCCCAACTTGAGGCGAACGACAAGTCAGGAGCAGGCGCCGTGTTGCGTTTCTACCTCGACCCGACCCAGGGACCCCTTGCCAAGACGGAGAAGCAGCAGCAGCAGGCGCTGTTTGAGCAGACGCAGCGGACGAATGCGCTGGCGGAGCAGGTGAGGGACGCGGACTACCGTCTAAGCATTACCAAGGAGTACGTGGAGTACCTCAAGCGACAGAAGAAGAAGAATGGGGCAGGGGCAGGCGGAGGTGCAGGAGTGGACGCGATGGACATGGGTTTTGAAGATGGCGACCTGGACGAGGATATCATGGGTGACCTGCGCTGAGGGTCGAGGAGACGCTAGGGCGTTCAGATATGTTCACACGTGTACAGTGGCTGCAAACCGATCACCGTGACAGATGCAGGTCGTCTCGGGGTAGGCAGTCAGACGGGCTATGACGCAACAACGGTAATGAATGAAACACGACTAGATGGGGTTTCTCGGGGCCACGATGGATGGGAGTGGGGCCTCGAGCTGGAAGACAAGGTTGACGGAGTGCAGCCACGTAGATAGGTGGACGAGAGGCGCAGATGGCCACGCAACGACCAGTTAGCGACCCCAAGTGGCTGATGTGATATGATGTGACGTGACGGAAACGCGTGTCGATTGTTGTTTCTGTGCCGTTTTCGCGACGCGGAAGCGCAGGATCGGCTGTATCAGATGCAGGTGGTGGATAGCGTGAGATGAGGACTCGGATGGGCATACATGGGCAGGGTGCTGCGCTGTAGCGTGCCCGAGTCCGACGCAACACGTCTCTCTCCATCGCGATAATAGATTTCAGGCGTCCGGGTCCCGCAGAGCAGCGGACGGAAAGCCTGCTGCTGCCACATCCGCTGCGAAAAAACGGGCACCCGCTGTCGCGCCTGCCAACCGGTCCGCCTCGCCCTGGCTCACCAATTCCCGCGTCGTGCTGCACCCGAGATCCGGAATTGCAGGTGGAGCCGCCTCAAGTTGAAGAGTGGAAGACCAAGGACTCGAAGATCAAGACGGGACGACTGGAGACGGGAGACGAGGACACAGGACGCGCAGCGCGACGACACGAGAGCACAGCGCGGCAGCACCGAACGCGCATCGCACCCGCGGCAGTGGATCTCGTCGGCGAGCGCGCGGGCGGCAGTCGCACGCGTCGTCCAGGGGCACCTCGGGGCACCTTTTGGGCTCCCTGAGCACTTGGCGGCGGTGCGCTACGCTGCGAGCCCCTGTCTCCCCCGAGCGCCAGTGTGAACAGCTTCAGCCTCGCGATACACAGCAGCTCGCTCTGGCAGCACAGCAGCGCCCTCGCCTCTGCGCCCGCTGCTCCGCTGCATCTCAGTGTGCGTTCCTGCGCACGCCGCCATGCGGGAGGACCGCGTGCATAAACGTGCATGATTCGGGAACGGCCACTTTGAGACAGCCTACGGCTCCCAGCAGCCAGCCTCGCCGGCCATGAACGTCTTCGCGGCCGCAGACGTCGCAGCGCCCCGCCGCCGCCCCTCGCGCAGCAACTCTCTCTCGTCGACGTCGACAGTCACGGTCAAGAGGACCGCCTCGTTCAAGGACCCCGTCGTGGATCCGCCGCAACCCCACCGCTCGTCCACACCGCCTGGAGCCAGACGCCGCAGTAGCGCTGCCGCCGGCGCTGGCGACGCCTTAGGAGTCTTCAGGGACGACATTGCCAATCTCAATCTCTGGGACAAGCCCGCCGCGAGCCTGCACCCGCTGCCCCAGCCCAGCTTCTCGCGCCATCTGCAGTCGCAGTCGCTCTCCCTGCCCCTCGTCAATGGCGCCGCTGCCCACCCGCACGCCCACCGACGCCCCGACCCATCGCCCACTCGCACTCGCACGCCCACCGCCGCCCACCACCACCAGCGCTCGCCCGCCTCGAGTCCCCGCCGCTCCCAGCGCCCGCGCTCGCCCATCCACAACCCCCCGCCCCCGCCCGCACGCCCTCCGCAGATCCCCGTGCTGCCTGCCCTCCTCCCCGCTACCGTCTACGACCCCAACAGCCCGCACACGGGCTCCTCGAGCGACCTCCCTTCCACCGCCGGGCTCCTCACACCCACCACGTACTCGCAGGCTCCCACCGACTACTTCGCCGCGAAGCCCCGACCGCCCCCGGCCCAACGCCCGCCCTCCCGCACCAAGGCCGACAGGATACTAGGCAGGTCGCCGCTGGGGTCCCCGCCCGTCGGTGTGCTCGAGTCTGAGGCCAGATACAGGGCGAGTCCGGGTGCTTCTCGGCCATTGGCGGCCGGTCGTCCCTCGACGGGGACCGCAAGGGAGGCCCCGCCAAAGCCAGCGCAGAGCGCCGCGCACGAAAGATCATTCTCGAAAGAGCAGGACTACCGAGATCGGAGTGGAAGCAACGCGAGCAGCCGCCTAGACGACGGCGTTCAGGGCACCCCTCCGCGCACCAGGGAGCGGAGGGAGAAGGACAAAAAGACCATGCTTTCTCGCGCTTTGCAGAAGGCGAATACTGCAGTCTTGCTGGACAATGCGCAAAACTTCGAGGGTGCGATGGAGGCGTACGGGGATGCGTGCAAGCTGCTGCAACAAGTCATGATACGGAGTTCAGGAGAAGAGGACAAACGGAAACTGGACGCAATCGTGAGTTGAAACTCGAGATGCTTCTTCCCTCCAGGTACTGAACGCTAACCTTCTGCAGCGTGTGACTTATACAAATCGCATTGAGGAGCTACGAAGACTTGATCCGGGCTATCACTCCTCGACTGGTAAATCGCTACCCGCGCGACCCATGAGCAATGAATCGCTTGAAGCAGGACGATCAATGCTGTTTGGAGACGACGACGAAGAACCCGTCATTGAAACTGCCAAGATCAGCAGGATTGTCGACGACCGGCCTGTGGACGATGATGATGTACATGTAAGATCTGACTCAAGATCACGAAATCCCCAGCACCTGCCTCTGAGATCGGTGCAACCAGGTGGGCAGAGAGAATCTGTAATATCTACTGCGATTCGTGATGTGCAGACAGGCATGGCGAGCCCACCCCAGTTCCATTTGCAACCTCCACCCGGTCGACTTGCTGGCAATTCCGCAGGGTTAGAAGCACCCGGATTAGAGTCTCCCATGGACCGAAGTTACATGCCTCCGCCTTTGTCTCCACGCCGGCCAATATCGCCACTTCCTTCTTCGAAACCAGACGCCGATCCAAGCTCGCGAGACAGGCTGGAAGAACCTACGCGAGCAGGGCACCAGCGAGTCAACAGCACCGAGTCGATATCATGGCTTGACACGATCGACGAGTCTGGCGGCTCTTCCTGTTCATCATCCGTACATTCGCTTTCCCCACGCGGGCTGCGCCGGAAGCATATTCGAAATGGCAGCGGCGCAACAGAAGCCGAATTTGATGCTGCACTCGATGCAGCCGTGGAAGCTGCATATGATGAAGGCTATGAACCTTACGAAGATGGAATGCCGGACTCTGCTGAGCTGAGGGCAAACAGATTAAGGAATGTAGAGCTAGCTAAAGAGCGAGTACGAGAAGCAGAAAGAGAAGAGGCTATCGCGGCCGCAAAGTATCGCTACAAGGAAACGCAATTGCGAAACGAACCATTACCACACGTCAGAGAGAGCGCGGAGCTCAATTTCCACGATGAAGCTGAAGAAGAGGAACGATTGCTGGATGAGATCACAAGGGAATACATGCTGGACGGATTTGATTTTGACCTCCAAACAAAGTCGTCATTGCCGCGGCAATCAGACTCCAGTGGCTTCTCGGGTAGCACGTACAACAGTTCGGTATCGTCGCACAGGACAACGGGTGGAACGTCACTATCGACCGTTGCGGAAGTCTTGCAGCCAACGAAGCCCAAAGCGCCCATAAGTTCTCCGCCACCGGTTTCCGCATCATCTGGTACCTTGGCGTCGGTATCGGAGTCTCGAACGTCGGACGGGAACGACGCTTCTGAAACGACACCAAAGGCCCAAATCGTCACCAAAGACGCGGCGTCGGTACGCAGTCGGAGGCTATCTGGGCAAAACCTCAAGTCGCTGAAGATTGAAACCTCATTACCACCAGTCCCTCCAGCGCCGCACACGGACAAGGCGTCTCATGTGGAGAGAGAAGCGCGACCTGAAGTTCCGCCACTGCCTAAATCTGCGGCTGCTGCTACGTTCAGCAGTGCCCAGCCCTTGGTCGATGCGACTTTCAAAATTCCCACGATTCCGCAATCACATCCCCAGACCGGACTTAACGCACCCTCGCCACAGACTCTTGGCCCCAGCTCGGCAGACACTGCTTTCGCCGTATCACCAGCCACATTAGCACTCAATAATGCCATGTCGAACGACAGTCTTCCCGCTCCTGCGTCTCCGAAGGCTGGCAAGGGTTCTTCGATAGGGATCAGGAAGAACAAGTCCTCTCTTAGCTTGAAGCAACGTAATCTTTCGGTATCAAGCCCAGATGGCTCAGATGGATCAGTCGCGACACCAATGAGCGCTACGTTCAATTTCAGTGGTCGCAAGGCAAGCATTGCGCCAATACCTACGCCTACACCGAGTGTGCCAACCTTCAACGTCGATGGCCTGCCGAGCGGGGGTATGCATCTCTTCGAAAGCGATATTCACTCACCTTACTCCCCTGGCTCGCCTAGCGGTGCCGTAGCGAATGCGCCAATTCCACTCGAGCCGTGCCCGGAGTCATATCTCCTTCGACCTTTCTGGCTAATGCGATGTTTCTACCAGACCATCGTGCACCCGCGCGGCGGATATCTTTCAACGAAGCTATTTATTCCTCGCGACGTATGGCGGGTCAAAGGTGTCAAACTAAAGAACGTGGACGACAAGATTGCCAACTGTGATCTGCTTACCGCCGCGCTGCAGAGACTGTCAACCGTAGACACACTCGATGCCGACGCCGTTCTGGAAGAAATGCAAGCATTCGAGGTAGTCCTGGACCAAGTACAAACACAGTTGGCGAAGAAGCTCGGCAACGAAGTAGGCATGCAAGGCGTGTCAGTGCTTTTCAAAGATGCCTACACGGTAGGAGTAGGATCGGCTGCCGACGGCAACTCTGAGAAGGGTTCACATGGATCTCAAGACCATGCCCCAAAGAGTGGCATGTCGCAGAGCAAGTCGTACCTCACGTCGTGGCGTAAATTGCGATCGAAGAATTCCGCCGTGGGCTTGAGCAACATGGCAGGAGCAAAGAGCGCGGCGCCAGAAGTCTCTAAGGACTCGCTGACCATGGCCACGCTGCCCATGACAAACTTACCGAATATCAGATTCGCGAAACGTGACGTCTCGAATGTAGCGTTTGAGGGCCCGAACGGTGGATACATGAGCAGCTTAGCGAAGCTGTTTGATTCAGTTCAGATACTGGGTAAGCTCTCCACACCCTCCGACCTTCACCACCGGTCTACGCTGACACATGTACTAGATCAAATCGCTCGCCAAGTCGAAGACCCCGGCCTCAAACATTCGTCGCCCACGCATGTCGGCCTCGAACTCTGCGCCCGTCACGCCGCCGAGTTCTTCGGCTTTTATATCTGCCGCTTCGTGCTCGCGGATATGACGCTCATGCTCGACAAGTTCATCAAGAGGGGAAGCGAGTGGGTGCTCGTATGAGGAGCACATGCAATAGCATCGTCCTATCGCATACACATGCACCCAACATACAAAATACACTACTACACGCTGTAATGAATGAAGAGGATAGTATTAGGACCCCATCCACCTACGCACGGGATGGGCTCTGAACATCACTATCTTTCATTGTCGCCGTGCTTTATTCCTACTGGTCTGTAGAGGGGATCTGCCTACGAGCGGGGAAGGGAACTGCAGGGATGCGCAAGCAACGGAGGAGCACTGCATGATTACTGCATGGTATGCGCGGCATCGGCATTGGCATTCGATTCGACTTGCGCTTTTTACGAGTCATGGTTCTACTTTCCCCATCCTAACTTTCCTGTTTCTTTCGCACTTTACATGTCCGTTGTTGATTTTCTGCCTTTTCTTTATGCAAGTCAAGATATCCCCCCCGATCCACTATCTGCTTCTAACTTGTTTCTCATCACACTTGTACTAGTCGCTCGTCTTTGCCCCGTCTGTCACTACTAGACCTGTAGATACGGATCGATCTGCGAGAGAGATAACGAGGAAAGGAAGGAGGGCTTTGTATGTATGTATGTCGGCATGCGTGTGTTTATGTATGCATGGGGAGGCGACTCGGAGGCGCCTGTGCAATGCAAGAGCATGCTATTCTACAAGCTCAACATCTTCTATTAATCTGTGACGTACACATCAAGCGTTACCTGGTTGTATACTGACAGGAGAAAGGCGCGAGATGTATTTGTGGGATGTCAGCTAATCAAGGATGCTCAACACTGAACAAGTTTTCGTCCCCATGCCGTCACGCGACGAAACGCCTCGCAATCTTTTCGATGCGCCACTCGCTCCACGTTGCCTCCACGGTTGACGCCTTAGACGAGTCATCATTCTCAACCTTGGCCTGCCTCGGCACGGCGCCACTACCCCTTCCCCACAAGTCCTTGTGCGTGTAGAACTGTCCGTCAGGCAGTGGCGGTCTCTTCACCTCCACCTCTCCGCGCTTCTTCTTCGTGCCCGCAGCGCCTGGTAAATTGAGGACCCGGCTCCAAGCCACCTGCGCTGACTCTAGGCTGCTAGATGCGCGAATCGTTCTGAGGATGCTCGTACTGTTGAGCAAGTCGCCTTCCAGCATGGACGTGGAGAACTGAGTGATCGCCTCCTGAAGCGCACCGATGGCTTCAGAGACTGGACTGTTCAATTCCTTGTGCCAGGCGCGGCCAAGGTCGACGAGGGCGTTCGAGAGACTGGGGATGCTCGAGACATAATCGACGTAGGGTGCATCGAGTGAGATGTTGGATGATGGTGGCGGTGTGGGGGTGGACGCTTGACGGATTTCCGTCGGCGTTGGGTTCGCCGTGTTGTTGAGTGCGGTAGTGTTGTCCGGGATTGTTGTCCATGCGGTCTGGTGGGTGTTAGTAGGAGACACAGGGTAGACTTGGCAAGAGGGAAGGAAGCAAACGTACCCTGTCGACATTGAGAAGATACTTCGCTCTCAGTATTGTGGTGCTGATATTCGCAATCAGGTCCGCTGTTCCCTGTTCCTTCATCAGCATTCACCACCCTTAGCCCTAGTACATGACCTACCAATGAGCCTGCCGGACTTGCAGGGCTAAAAAACCCCCAGCTGGAGTTGTTGGGCGCGGCATCGATTGTCGCTGCTGTCGCGTCGATGACTGTCTTTAGGTCTACCAGATCCTGTACGGCGTGCGGGAAAGCGGTAGGAAGTAAGATGACACCGGTGAACATCATTGATTTGAGCGCCGTCAGCAGACGAGAAGACATAATAGGTGTGTTTGGTTAGGGTATGCGGGCTTTGGGATACTAGCGGTGGGACGGGATGCGTTGCAGGCTGCTGTGGAAGAGGGTGAAAGATGGACAAGCACGCGAGCGATATTTAGGCGGTGCACCAATTCCGAGGGATTGGCAGGGAAGGCTGAAAGTGAATGCCTTTTTTTCCCTGGCTGGCTCCTTCCAACTGGGCTTTGGCAGGTACAACTTCTGCGTCTGGTTTCTCTATTCATACTGATGCAGATGTCTATCAAGGTTCCTACTGAAGCAACAACATCAATTGCGTCGTCAGAGAGCCATTTGCGTGCACGGCATAACTCAGTTAGCGACATAAGGTTTAGCTGGAGTGTATGTACTGATTGGGTAGAGCGTGTCGCATGCTCCTGCATGGCATGAGTGCTCTGTCGTAAAAGTAATCGCTGTGGTACGCTCTTGGCCGTGAACATATCTCCGCGAGAGCCATTTCCTTTCCTTTATTCGCACGCGCCAGCTATCACACCACTTTATATGCTTATCTTCACTAGCAAAGCTATCTTCTAAGGCCTGGAAATGTAAACCTAGTAATTTCGTTGCAGCAGCCTTAAGCAGGGTTTGGAGGTTCAGTTGATATTTTGACTCTCCGGTTGCTTCAATGATGTAGCTGTTACCAGTGGTCATCCATTATCGAAAGCCTCGAGCCAATCTTCCCGAACTTCGGTTTCTCTAACTACTTGTCGTGGTCGAGACTGCAGCCCACCCACGCCCAAGGTATCATAATGGCACACAGCTTGAAATACTACTACGCGCTTATGTCTTTCTGCGGGTGTATCAAATTTGCTTTGCGAGACGCTTACCCTGTCTCTCACCACAACATAAACACTGGCGATAGAGCAATAGCTGGAAAGCATGGAAATGAAGAGTCGCTCAATTTAATCTAGACTCTATTTCTATTCTTGAACATTACATATTGGCTTAGATCCGGTCTTTTTATAGTCAACTCCCAAAACCATCCTCGTCGAACGCAGTGCCGACGCTACTGCAACGACGCATCCAGTGTTGGGTAGGCTCCCTTCATCTAAACCATTTCATGATGTGCGGCTCCAATCTGTGTATGCCGTATTTCTGAGCAATGGTCACAATGTTGTCAGCGGTCGTGAGGAAAACTTGCGTACAACTTTGAGCTATCGATAGTAGTTCGCTCCTGCACGTTCTAGCCTACCAGTATAATCCGTCGTCCTTCAAATGTTCTCTGATGCCCCACTCTGCTACCCCACCACCACATTCCCTTTTTCCTTAGCTGCCCACGTCTGACAACCAGCACGATAACTTTCTTAGAACCTGATATATATTTTTTAAAACTGACATATTAGTCATCAAGTGAAAAGCTCAGAAAAGCTGAGTGGCGCAGCGGAAGCGCGCCGGGCTCATAACCCGGAGGGTACGTGACACTTCTATATCTCAATAGATTGTTGACTAACAAGAACACAGACCTACGATCGAAACGTAGCTCAGCTATGAGACTTTCATTTTTGCACATTTGTTGGAGAATGCGCGAGTTCGATCCCAGTTTAGGGTGTTTTCCTTTTTATCCCCTCCCTGATTTAGCACCCGTTCATAACGCTAATCTTGCTGCCTGACCAACATTCAGCCTCAGCCTTGCTCCGCCACGTAGCAACTTAGCCGGCACTTTTCATGCTCTTATCCCTAAGCTATTCATTCCGTACGGGAACAGTCGTTCGGCCTCACTCTTATTTCAAGTGCTTTTTGTCCCAGTCCCGTAATGACGATACTTACATGGCTGTGGCGGCGCAAATCGATGGAGACGACTTCTATTATCCCAATTTCAGGTTCTGCCCCGTCCTTGGAGCATCTAGACTCCCTAGTTAATGGGAGGAAAACCTTCCCGAGACAAGAATAAGCGTGATGAATTCTATCATCATCCCCCGCTTAGGACGGAAGATCAACTAGACCTACACAGAACGGCAATGGCAGCTTCAATCTAGACAGAGAAGGAAATTTCAGAACACTGAAGAGGGGATTACGGCGCAAGTACACGGGGTCCGCTTCGGTTTTACCAGAGATGAACTTTGTCCTGACCGGAAGCATTTCTCGACATGGGCAAGTTTGCCATGGGAGTCTCAGCTGAGCGGAGAATTTGCACAGCAATGGGTGGATTGATTGGAATGGCACCGAAGTACGCGAAGCGGGGCGATCGTATTGCGATCATGATGGGATGCGATATGGCGTTCGTGCTTGGACCCAACGGCGAGAACTACGGATTCGTCGGGGCTGCGTTCGTGGAGGGACTCATGAAAGGGGAGGCCATTGAAAGGGTTGAACAAGGGGAGCTGACACTTGAGATGATTCGGATATGTTGGTTCAATCATAAAATACAATGTATGGAGCAGTGGGATCGTATGGAATCAATTGTTTTTCGCGCCACAACCTTTTCCAGGTCATTTGATCTATAACAAAGATAAATAGAATGGAGCCCACATGAACGGCCAAGTACATTCTTGAGCCAAAGGTAAGATGAAAACCGGGAGATAAATGACCGACATGGAAAATGACCTTTGGAGCTGAGTAGGTTAGCATTAGATGTCGCATGATCTTGATCTTGAAACTCACGTGCGGAGCGCAGGGAAGGGTAAGCTCGAGCATTTCGCGGAAGCCACCCTCTAGCTTGTATGGACGAGGACTTGTGACGAAGGTGACGTTCTTGATGTGTCGAAGCCCGAGTAGCGCTGGTGCGATAAGCTTCTTGGTGCGAGTCACCTGGAATGCGATTTCTTCTTTTTGGCGGGTGCGAGTTTGTTGCAGAGAAGCTCAGAGCACCTTCCCTTTGTGTTGTAGTATAGCGTTGGTGATGTTAAAGTGTAATTGAATCTGGTAAAGAGGATGTCGCTATCGACCACGAAACGGATGATCTCAATCTTGTGAGGGTTGGTGACGTTGGCACCTTCACGAAGGGGGTGAGGACAGTTCAGCGCCATGACCAGCTTGTCCTCGTCGGATAGCATTAACTGTCTTCCGTCCAGATGGATCATGAGCTTTTGAATCTCTTGAAACTTCTCGAGAGCCGCGTCATCCTTGACCATGTTATAGAAGACTGTTTGATCCACTTGGTCTTGCACGTGCAAGATCTGATAGTCGCTATAGACCTTTACGGTCTTTTTGGTAGTACACATGATGCCGGTTGTGCAATTAGCGAGAAGGACTCTACTACAGCAATCAGTATATATTTGTCGATCACGACGGCCACAGTACGCAGGCCCACGACAGCAGCATAGATTTACACACCTTTTTAGAAAGGTACTTATAGCCAGTGATGAGTTGCGGGAGACCAGCGTGATCGCTTGCTTGGTAGCAAGGGCAGGGTCACAGGGTTGATATAAGGAATAAGCACGAATGCTTGTGGTGGCCTGCTCGGCACGTTTATGCTGCTTGCAAAAGAACTGGGCGGGTCCCGTCGAAAGTCGTATATCTGCTTGATAGTGTTCACATGATCACTTGCAAAAGGCGGAACCAGATAGAATTTTGACTGGTCTCGTTGATGTGTGCGCGTACTCAGTTGCAGCAATTTGCAGCTGTAAAAGAACAAGTATGGACGAAGCTTCGTTGTTATTGATGTTATTATAAGATCGATGATTAGGAACAGGTAGAAGTTGCTTTAGATTTGGGTAGGGGAGACTGTGTTAAGAAAACCATGGTGCAGTATTTGTGAGCTTTGCCGAGTTACCTGCGCCGATGACATGGAGGGTGAATTGGACTCCTCAAAAACCTGACCTGACTTACTCAAACAGAGGGGAGAGCAAGATCTGGGTAAAGTCCGAAGTTATGAGACACTCACGTAGATCAATGTTTCGAGGGAGGCGTCGACCGTCGCCAGCTTGCGGATAATGGCTGGCTTCAGAGCCAGTGCACGCGGACGCGTGGTTGAGTTGGCGTGTGAAGAGCTACGCCAGCATCCCTCGCACAATTGGACTACGGATCGATGTGTCTGGCTATTCATGTGTTCGATTAAACAGCATGCACGCTAACATATTACAACCAGCTTCTTGATCACATCAGCACTTTCACAGAGACGTGGTGTTACCTCTCATATGCCCGCCACCACAGCGCCACATTCGCAGCAACCAGGAGATCCATCATCTTCAAGCCCTCGTCCTCGATGATCAGTTTGCCCAGCTTTGCCTGTTTGCCGCCAAATCCACCTCCGGCAAACTCTTGCCCCAGGGACAGATCCATGCGGTCAAAGGAACGCCTGACATCGTCAGTACTCTCGACGCGAGAGTCTACCGAGGAGCTATGTCGGTTATGCCGCGATTTGTGGAAGAAAGATGTTCGCTTAGAAGACTCTTCGCCTCGGGGCGTGGACGCTTTGGAACTGCTAGGTAAATTGAACCGGAGTTCGCTGACCGTTAGGGCCACGGGAGGGGCTCCTTGTAGACCTGGTACAATGTGGCGACACTGGTTGATGTGAGTATTGTAAATGCATACTGAGAGGGAAGGACGTACCTTTAGCGAACCTCCCCCAGCACCCGTGATGAACTCACAACGGCCGTTCCATGGGCTTGTGAATACGTATCCACGAAAGGCTGATTGCTTTTCGGAGACTTGAATGGAACTGTATGACTGGTTTTCCCTCGTGAGGAAGGGAGGGGTTACTGGAGGTCGAGAATCTATGGACGTCCTTTGCACACCCTCAAAGCTATTTCTAGAGCTGCCACCCGACATATTAGAATCGTGAGACTTAAGCCTCCGGTGCCCGAATTCACCACCTGGATGTTTAGAACCTTCCATCCACAGTCTTCTACGAAACACTCCATCTTCGCGATCAATTCCGAATTCACTCGCGGAGAGGGGGCCTTGAGGAGGATTGAAGGTGGCGGTAGATGCGTTGGTGTTCCGACTGATCAGTGGTGGAACAGTTGGTTGTTGATTATACAAGAATTTGGAATATCCGGGATTAGTGACTGCGATGTACGCTGGTGCTCCTGGTTTCTTCTTGGCCGTCGACCCATTCAAAGTGGATGACGAGACATCCATTACTGGAGGGTCATCAATGCGAGCAACATTCCACTGCGCCCCAGATGCCGGGTCACGACGAATGAGGACCAGAGACGTTCCTGGAGATGTCGGTTGCTGAGTTGGCCTCTGTTGGAGTGGAGGTCTGTTTTCGTCGTGATATCGGGCATCCTCAAACGATCGGCGGGGCACGTAGTCAGGGCCTAGGAGACCCGTCGGTATCTGCTGAGAGTTCCCAGCGTTGTTGTGAGTAATTTCGAAGCCATTGACAGGGGCTAGTGTACTGGGGACAGGCTTGCGTTTAGCAGCAGGAGACACAGCAGCGGCAGGATTGGATACGGGCTTGCGCTGCACGGTGGCTAGCTGTGACCCATGTGAAGAGTTTGGGCGAGAATCAGGGTACGGCGGCCCGTCCAGGGAAGGTGTCTCAATGAGTTGTTCGTCTTCGGGCTGCTCGACGTGTACGAAATACAAGGAATTTTGAATGTCTTCTGCTGTGACCACCTTTTCCCGCGGTTTCATCGGAGAGAGGAAGACATCTAGCAAGCATTAGACCAAAGAACGTACGTGCATGCAGCAGGCGTACCTCTGCTGCCAGGCACACGAGCAATGTACAAGACCAGTGGCTCGTGCCTCACGTGAGTGGGGTTCCTGGGGTACGACGGCGGATTCGAGGCAAGCGAAGTAAGGGTAGAAAGCGACCTAGCCTCGATGGCAGGAGCAGACATTGGACCGTGAGTTGTGACAAGCGGAAGACAGTGAGATGTTGCCTAGGCTTGTTCATCGGACTAGAGACGTGCAGGGCGCCGAGCCATGATATAAAGCAGGGCGAAGCTGAGACGTCAAGCTGGCTGTGGCAGTGCCGACGCGTCAACTGCTACTTTCTGCTGGTATAGCTTGCGGTCATGCCGCAGCGTCCGAGCGACCTGCACTTGCCACACGTCGCAGGCAGGGCAGCGTAGCGAGGTGCCGACGCCAGATGATAGGCCGAAAGGAAAAGAAAGTCCTCGGCCGCTTCGTGGCAGGCGGTCTCTTCAGTAGCGCCGTGACCGCCTTGAGAAAGTGCGCTAGACTGGAAATCTTGGCGGTCTACCATCAATTTTCGGATTTTCCGCACCAGCTTTCACCAGGTGCACACGACACTCTCACCCAGCTCCTTCCCCGCCTTTTGTCGAGTCTTTGCTTGTCGGAAGATTGCATTCTCAGCGTAGCTACTGCAGCTCGGCACATCGAAGGAAGCAATCATGGGCGACGACCTCGAGGCAAGCATCGCGCGCCTCCCCCGCTTCCTCTGCACCCACCGCTAACATCCAGAGCAGGCGCGCTTGAAGACGCACCAGCGGGCCTTCGAGGGCCTGATGTCCTTGATTCCGGCCAAAGACTACTACGGCAAGGACGAGAGCATCACCAGTGTACGTTGTTCGCGCCGTATTTGCATCCACCGCTAAGTGTCCTGCAGACAGAGTGGACACGCGTGGGGAAGAAGCAGTCCAAAGCAGAGCGACAGGCTGCGAAGCGAGCGAAGCTAGACCCTGCAAACCATAAGAGTGCCCTCGATGTGTTGGAGGAAAATGCTCGGAAACGGAAGCGGGAGCTCGAGGCTGAGGCCGAAGCCGACGGCAACGACTCTTCCGACCTGGACCTGGACATTGAGCGAGAGAAGCCCGGTGAAGGCATGAGAACACCGGCTTCCAAGGCGAAGAAGCAGAAAACCACCAAAGACGACGCCGACGCCGACGCTGATGCAACCTCGACCCAGCAGACCAAGGACGAGGAGAAGAAGGTGGCGAGGGAAGCGCGAGCCAAGGCAAAAGCCGACAAGAAGCAACAACAACGTGAGAAGAAGAAGGAGAAGCAGGCACAGAAGCAACAAAACCAGCAGTTGAAGAAGGCACAGCAGGACGAGTTCAGCAGAGGCTTGACCGACACCAAGGAGTCAGACGACGAAGATGAGGAGGCTTCCGACTCGGCGGGTGATGAAGTAGAGCACGATGACGACCAAATTGAAGCTATGGATGTCAGCGGTCTAGTCGAGGAAGAGCAATCTACCGCTACACCCTCGGCTGCGGACTCCACCGCCTCCACAGCGTCCGTGGCCTCTAATGCATCGTCTTCATCATCTATGCCACCGCCGTCCGAAATTCCGCACAAGAAGGAAAAGAAATCGCTTATACCCAATCAGCAGAAACACGAAGAGTTCCGCGCTCGCCTCCAGGCACGGCTTGAGGAAATGCGTGCCAAGAGAAAGGCTGATGGTCCCGACGGACGGCCCGCAAAGAACCGCGCTGAACTGATCGAGGCTCGGCGGAAAAAGGAAGCAGAGCGCAAACAGGCAAAGAAGGCCCAGCGCCAACTGGCACAGGAGGATGAGGATCGCCTCAAGGCAGAGGAGCAGCTCGCGCGGATACGCGGTGGATCTGGTTCTCCCTCCATCTTTTCACATCGCTCTTCGCCCGACCGAGAGCGAAACCTGAGTTTTGGCCGTGTAGCGTGGAGCGATGGCAAGCAGCTCGAAGGCGATCTTTCAGGGTTCCGCGAATCGAAGAAGTCCAAGGGCAAGTCGGACGCCAAAACCGCTCTCGAAGCAGCCAAGAACAAGCAGGCGCGTCTTAATGCGCTTGACGAGGAGAAGCGCAAAGACATCCAAGAGAAGGATCTCTGGCTCAACGCAAAGCGAAGAGCGCAAGGCGAGCGGGTACACGACGACCCTAAGCTTTTGAAGAAGAGCGTCAAGCGTATGGACCAGGCTAAGGCCAAGAGCTCGCGGGAATGGGGCGACCGTAAGGAAGCAGTCGAAAAGGGCAAGGAGCAGAGGCAGAAGAAGCGTGAGGAGAACTTGCGGAAGCGGCGAGAAGAAAAGGGAGTAAAGGGCAAAAAGAAGGCATCGAAGCCAGGGAAGAAGGTCAAGAAGCGGGCCGGTTTTGAGGGAACGTTCAAAGCCAAATAAGGGCGCTTTAAAGTAGTAGCCTCTGTGTATATTGGATTAGCGTAGCATTTTTGGCGTAGCGGCTGATGAATGGATACCTTTTGCCATTTCACCCTTGGATCCTGATGAGGTGACGCAGCAGAGCCGTCGTCGGTGTTATTGCACTTGTGTGAAATGCTCACATCGTAGCGTTGGTAGTCAGGGCTGAATGAGGGGACTGCTATTTCTAGGAACATTAATTGTCGACAACATTTAGATCGAATGGCCATGCAGCCGTACTGCTTAGACATCTGTTCAGTGATTCTTTTGAAGCTACAGGATGTCTAATCTGAAAATCCGCGAATACCACAAATGAAATCAGAATTGATCGTACTGCACTTTTCCTCTAATATTTACACATTTGCAACCCCTCTGCTATCACCATTACCGGTATGGTGCATCAGCACGCGCTGCAGCCGCAATCTCGGGCTCCCACTTGTCGCCGTTTGCCAGCAGCTTCTCCTTGTTGTATAAGAGCTCTTCCCTGGTCTCGGTTGCATACTCTGCGTTAGGGCCTACACAGTTTTAGCGGTGACAATGAGCGCAGAATGTGGTCTTCAACTTACTCTCCACAATGGCGTCGACCGGGCAGCTTTCCTGGCACAGGCCGCAGTAGATGCACTTGGTCATATCAATATCGTAACGCGTAGTCCTCCTGCTGCCGTCCATACGCTCCTCAGCCTCGATAGTGATGGCCTGCGCGGGGCAGATGGCCTCGCAAAGCTTGCAGGCAATGCAGCGCTCCTCGCCTGTAGGATACCGTCGCAGCGCGTGCTCGCCTCGGAAGCGGGGTGAGATTGGGCCCTTCTCGAAAGGGTACATAATGGTGTACCTTCAGCTTCGTCAACAATAACTCCATGAATGGATTCTCGCGCTGTTCTGCGGCAATTGGGCCAACTCACGGAGGTCGGAAAAACTGCTCTAGCAGGATGTACATGCCGCGGAACATCTCGACCAGCAAGAAGTACTTGCCGGCGCGGTCCAATGCGCTCTCTCCTTCATCCCATTTCTTAGGCGGAGGTAACCGGAAGCCGGGCGGCGGTGGGCCGGCTGGGGTGGCGGCTCGCGGGAAGGTGGTAGAGAATAGGGCGACGGTGGCGGGCGAGGGGAGGCGGCCTGCGGCGAAGGCAGAGGGTCGCAGCAGCGTGGCAGCGGGGCGGGTGCGCGCCAGCATGGTCAATGGCCGGGTGCTGGCCATTGTGTGTGGGGTTTTAGTCGCGACGCTGGGGGTTGTCGAGGTGCGAGGTTGCGATGAAGTTGGAGCTTGGTGCAGAACGCAGGAACGTCAGGATAGTTGGCCGGCCTATGATTGGCTGCGAAATCACGACGTAAGGTCGGCAAGCCACCCAGAGGGGCAAACGGTTGGCCGAGACAGTCAGAGAAGAGGAAGTCGGGTGTACTGGTAGAAATCAACAGAGATCTATACAACTATCCGTTCAATATCTGTAAGTTCGCCGAGGTAGCATGGGTATTGCTGCGAGTGAGGTCGCCTTCGATGGGAAGCCCGTGCGTAGTTTTAGTCAGGCGAAGCTCGCAAGAACTAACGAGGACCGAGCATCAACTCTACCCACGACATCTCCGCCTCGAACACCTTCAACGCCCTCACAATGTTCCGCACTGCTCTCCTCAGGTCCGCAAGGCAAGCCGTCCGTGCTGCCCCGCGGTGGTCGGCGCCAATTGCTCGCCCAGCCGCGCGCAGCTCGCTGCTCCAGGCGAAGCAGATCGCTCCCTCCGCGCGCTTCCAAGCAGTCCGATGCTACTCCGCGTCGGCTGGTCTATCAAAGGATGAGGTTGAGGGTAGGATAATGGATCTGTTGAAGAACTTTGACAAGGTAATGACGCTTTGATGGCATGCGAGGGCTCTGGCTAACCCGGGATAGGTCACGGACACCTCCAAGGTACACTTCGGAACGCACAACAGCAGGTCGCGCAGCAGCTAACAAGGTTTAGTTGAACGGCGAGGCGCACTTCCACAACGACCTTGGCCTCGACAGTCTCGATACCGTTGAGGTGGTCATGGCGATTGAGGAGGTCAGTGGCGGAATTGGAAATATACCCCGGGAGCAGGTCTGACGGAATCACAGGAGTTTAGCATTGAGATCCCAGACAAGCAGGCGGATGCCATCCACAGCGGTATTGTAACTAGGCCCATTCGGACGGCACAGTGCTGATGATATCCCAGTCAAGCAAGCAGTCGACTACATCCTTGCCCAGCCCGATGGTAAGCGCCCTAACCAGGACCGCAGTCGGTTCACGACCGCAGGTGCTAATTGACTGCAGCCCACTAAACGGAAGTCTCTGAGCGGATTGCTAGATGTCGACGACATGGCTGGGAAATAGGTGGGCGGAGGCTACCTTGGCGTTGCTATATATATTCTCCTCCGCATGTATAACAGTCGCCTGGAAGGCACCTTTTGTATTTGGTGATAGAAAATGGATGCTACCCACTTCTCCACGTCTGCAGCGCAAAGCCGGGCGCGCGCGTGTCTGCGCGTTCCAAAATATATTTGGGTGCCAAGACCGTCGTACTGAATCCCACGTCTGCTCCTCCGTGACACAGCCCCGATTAAACACATCTACATCTTCCCTCTCTGCTCACACCCCGATCCGCTCGCTCTCACTGCACCCGCCGTGTCGCGCCCGGCCAAAGCTTGCCTCGACGCATATGCAGCCCTAGCGACGACCCCTGCGCCTCATAGGAGCCTCACCCCCAACACCCTAACAAAGGCTCCGACCACCCCGCCCGACATACGCACACCACCTCATGGCTACCACGACGTCTGGCCTGACCCGCCGGCGAGGAGGAGGCGCGGCCACCAACAATGGCGACGACGAAGCCGCCCGCGTCGCCAGCCCCGTGCCGAAGCGCAACGACGACCGCACGCCCGAGACCTCCTACGAGAACTCCGCGAATGGCCACAAGATCGCATACGACCCGCGGGACATCAGCGAAAACGCAGAGCGGAGCAAGCAGCCCAAGCTGACGCTGATGGAGGAGGTGATCCTCATGGGTCTCAAGGACAAGCAGGTGCGCGCAGGCAGCCGCCGCCGCCGCCGACCACGGGCTGACCAGCGAACAGGGCTACCTCTCCTTCTGGAACGACAACATTTCATACGCCCTTCGAGGATGCATAGTCATAGAGCTGGCCTTCCGTGGCCGCATCAGCATGCAAAACGACTCGTCGCGACGGAGGTTCCCGCTCGCAGACCGCGTAATCGAGGTCGTGGACAGCAAGCTCACCGGCGAGGTGCTGCTGGACGAGGCGCTGAAAATGATGAACACGAGCGAGAAGATGAGCGTGAACTCGTGGATTGATCTTATGAGTGGTATGTGACCACGCTGCCACCGGCTAGAGATGGACGAGCGGACGCTGACATGCCGTCTAGGAGAGACCTGGAACCTTATGAAGATAGGCTATCAGCTTAAACAGGTGCGCGAACGCTTGTGCAAAGGCCTCGTCGACAAGGGCATCCTGCGCACGGAGAAGAAGAACTTCCTGCTCTTCGACATGGCTACACACCCGGTTGCGGACGGAGGCGCAAAGGAGGAGATCAGGCGGCGGGTCCGAACTGTCCTCACCAGCCGAACCGTCGTTCTGGGTGCGAGCCAATTCCTCCCCGAAGAGCTAGAGTTCAGGTACCTACGAACAATCGTTATGGTCTGCGCCGCATATGCTGCGAATGTGCTGGAGAACGCCCTGACCACGCTTGGGCATGAGGCGCGGGAACGCGCTTTTGCTCAGGTCGATGAGTTGCTCGCAGAGTATTCACAATGGCCGTTCGCAAGACGGGCTGGGGGCTCTGGTGGTGTCGGCGCAAACTTGGGCCAGGTCATTAACGACGAGGTCAACAATGCCAAAGACAGGGAGTTACAGCTAGAGGTCAGTAAAGATCCTGCTTGTATGCTGGTCAGTGCTAACGAAGCATACAGGTGGTTGCGGCATGCCTGAGCGTCTTCACAAGGCTTGACTCGCTCCTCTAAGCTTGTCGTTTTCCTTAGACGCTAACATACTACCAAACAATAATTGGACCTTTGGGTATGATCAGGAACGATATCATCCGGTCGTTAAAATGAGGGTTCTATTTTGCCACGGACTCTGTGCGGGCAGGCGATCGAGAATACAGGAATTCTGGGCGAAAATTAGTCATGACATTCTCGTTATCAATTCGTATCTCTAGCGTTTTGCTTGATGGCACTTGATTGACGGATCGATTAGTTGAAGGGGATCGATATCGGGGCAACGGCGTCTCTGGACCATATTAGCATTCCGCTTCCAATGGGTGTATCTGGATGGAAGCGAAATCCCATTCTGTATTTCCCAGGCTGGACTAATATTACAATTTGAAAGATGCGTGAGCCCCTATCCCTTCAAACGAATCAGCAGAATATTGCGAATGTTTCTTGAGTATTGCTTTTCTCTCGTTTCTTTACCATGCTATCCAGCAACAGCATCTGGTGGACCTGTGAAGCTCACGCTGAACGCGGCTATGAGCTCAACTGCATGCAAAACCTTGTCATAATAGAGACGATAGCACTTCATCAGTCTTCGACTCGCTCTAATGTGACCCGCGTGGGTTCAGAGATGCCATACACGGAGCGAACCGTGGATCAGACTGATTGTAAGATCAACTAGCAAAATAATAAAGCATACTAGATGGCATCTTGATGCGTGGATTGATGACTAACTGCTCAAATCCCGAGAACATGTCACAGTCCGTTTCGCCCCCGGAGTGCATCTTACCGAGCCATTGTAGCGCACTTATAGATTCACGCATCATACAAATCACAAATGAACGCTTCCATTCCTCGAAACTGACGCATTTGCTCCTGGCACTTTATCACTACTACAATAAATACTACTCCAACCGACCATCCAAAATATTCAAGATGCCTGCAACCGTTCTTGGTCCTCAAGTAAAGCCAATCGCCAATCCCACATCAACGGAATGGAACCTCGCCATTAAAGACACAGATTACGACAGCGTGTTAAAAGGCTTCAAACCGCAACAGATGGAAGACAGATGGGTGTGTGTCGCCGACGGGCCAGATGCTCACGGGAATACGATCCTTCATGCCGCCAGGAGTTGGACAAGCGAAGAGCAAGTTTCGCTCACCATCGAAGCTGGTAAAGATGATGTAGGGCCAAAGATCGGAAAGCTCACTTGGGACATAAGCGAGTATGATAGCGAGCAAGAGGCGAAGGAGCTGGCGGTCAATATTTGCAGGCATATCTTGGGGTGCGAGTTGGAGAATGCCTAGGGGATATGGTGAGGCTGGAGTTCTATTGTATAGCCTTTACAGGAAAGACTTGATGCTCTGATTTCTGTTTCTTGTGAGAGTATCGAATTGGTGCAATGTTCCATATGTATTGTACGGCTGTCTCGTTTTCGACGCCTCATAAATGGCTCACGTAACGTGATGACCCGACTGATTGCGTCGTTTGCACTATTCCCGACGTTTCCGCTATTGAATTGCGGCGGCTTGGATGAAGCATCCTCCAGACTAGAGCGCGACTCTATCACGTTTTCCTGGCAAAGCCCCGAAGAGCGATCGCGCTGGGCCCCCTGGCAACGGCGTCTGGTACCATCGTCAAGTTGATACTACACCATGCCCAGGTGGGCATGCATTAACTCTTCCGGAAAACTCGGCAGCCCTCACATCCTCCACAGGTTCAACTCATTTCCCTATATGCCAAATATACTCTTTGCTTTCACAATTGATCAGTGCATTGTTGATACAAGCCACAACGAGGGTTGGAACGGTGCCGGACCATCCGGTGCGTGAGCCAAGTGGGGCATCAGTGGCATCGATCAGATACGGCATCTGGAACTAACCGCCAATTTGCGTCTCATCGATCTTACAATTCCGAGTTCCAGCCACACCATGTTTGCCGGCTATAGCAATCGACCAGACTGGATTCACTGTGCAAACATCCCCAATGGCAGAGTCCGTAGGCACTATCGTTGTCTGGCGGCATCTGTGGCTGGCACATTACTTATGTCCACACGTTAGCGGTACGGAAACAACATTATCAGACACAATTCATTCGTTGCGTCTTATGCTCTCACGTGTCCTTTTTGTTCGCGGTCAAGTGTAGGAGAATGGACAGGAAACGTTGTTGAGAGCCCATCACGCAGGATACACGACATAACAGTGAACTACTTCACCAAGAGCGGAGATCTTTAGACAAACATAACTACTTAAAAGCATCTTGGTGATACTCAGACCAGAAGATGGGAGAACCCCTTCTGCTTGCTATGAAGATAGGGTCGTTTCGACGGCAAATGATTGGCTGTGCGCCTTACTCACCAGTGAATAAGGCCGACATCTTCAACTGTCCTAGCTTTAGGCTATCAGTTCTCTTGAAAACGTGGAACCTTACCGTGGTCCTAATAATGGCCTTGCAAGACCAAGCCCATCTTACCGGTAATTCCGTTTAGCGCGGGAAACCTGAACGGGCATGTCACTGCCATGAGGGCAGCTCACCACCTTAGCTTGAGCACTTCGGGCTTTGCAGCTTCGTCTGCATGACTAAGATTGCTTGGTCATGGTGTTTGCGTTTTCCGAACTGCGTGAACGCTTCTGGTGGAGAGGTTCAGGGATTCACGGAAGAAACGGAAGAGAAAGGATGAATATAAACTAATTCTCACGTCTCGATCACATAGACAGTACTTCAGGCAGATCAAGATGGGCACGACACCGCCATCGGGATCGCACCCCAAGAGCGCCGGCAAGAAGGGAACCAAGGTCAGGAACAAGTCCGGAAAGAGGATCGGTTGATGAAGGCCCCGAGGAGATCGTTGAGTAGGACCTGTTGACTCGCGCTGGAATGCTGTCTCTAGGTGGTTTCGTAGCAAAGGGCGTGTAGCATCTTCAGTTGACTTGCGCATTCGAGGGCCTATCCTTAGGCTTGGGTTTAGAAAACAGAAGACTGAGTATTCAAAACCAAATTGTAGACAGTTAAACCATACATACCGCATTTTACATGGCCGAATAACGTTCTTGCTCCACGTCTGAATCCCATAGAGACCATTGGGGCCTTCCCAATGTTGAAACATGAAGCATAGGACCTGGGCCAACAATAGCCGAATGGCCGTGCAACGCCGGTTAGCTTGGTCTAATGCCTGAGTTCCAGATATCAGTCATCGAGCTCCGGCTTGCACGTACCTATGGTAGTTGAGATGGCACACAACAAGTAAGCTTGGCCAAGCACGCGATGCTCGTCACGTGAGCAGCGTTGCTCCTGGGCTACAGCAGCAGGCTCCAAGCGACACGAACGCCCTAGGAATAAGAAAAGCGTGTATGTGTATTCTTGGCACAACTACAGATCCGGGGACCGTCCGGAGAAGGGAAATCTGGGAACGACCTCAGACCCGCAGCTATTCATGTATGCGGGGGCGGACAAGGTCTAGGCGCTAAAGCGAAGGTAGCGGCGCATTCTGCCTGCTGGCTTTGCGACATCGACAACGCATTCCGAGCAAATAAGCCGCCCGCGCCCGAACGGCTCCCGGCACTGTAGCCCAAGGAGCCTTTTTCGGAGGAGCCAGTCTCTCGCCTGCTGAGCCGTATCGCGCGCGTCTGCTTGCGCCGAACCCGTGACGTCCTGCTCCGATCGGCACCACCGACCTCCCCTACCCACAGCCAAACAGAGGCCCAGCCCGAGGACGCGCAATTTGCACGACCCATCGGTATGTGCAGCCTCTGACCCTCTTACGTGCCCTCGCGCGGGCCTGGCGATGCGCGACGGTGCTGCTGCTGTTGCTCTGGCTTCGCTGTGCAGCCCCTGTCGGCGCCATCATGGCCCTGCCACGGCCCTCTGCGCTCCTGTACGCTAGCTAACCACCGTGCTTCACCTCAGCCACGAGTCGCGGGTTCCTCTGTCGCATCGCTCGCTGACCTGAAGGCTCGACATGCCCTCTACCTCTACCGACCCGCATCCCGACGCGTCTCCCGCACAGAATGGCCTGAATCCTGCCCAGCAGCCCGACGCGCCCGCTGCCGCCCATGGTAAAGACGCCGCCTCCGACGAGAACGCTGCCATTCGCGAAGGAAAATTGAAGGCCAAGGCGGTTCTCGCAGCACAGATGGACGCGACTGCCGCGGAGAAGCAAGAAGGCCGCGCTGAGATGGGCATGTCCGCCCACGACGAGGGCGCCAATGGCGCGTCGCCGAGTCGCAAACGGTCGCGCTCCGGCTCGCGCAAGCCATCGCATACGCCCACGCGCGAGGCCCCGATGAACGAACAAAAACAGAAGGCGTTGCTGGATCAGATGATCCAGCGTGACCTGAGAGGCGCGTCGTACGTGCTGGAGAAACGCGCACTCGGCAAGGTTGCCACAGACGAACTCAAAGATGAGATCAAGTACTACCAGGAAGTCCGCGCGCACAATGCCGCACTTGTCTTCGGCCCTGGGTACAGGGGCTACGGCAATGGCATCACCGAACTCCCTCCCGCGCAAGGGTTCGCCCTTAAATATCCCGCCCACTGCAAACCCCCGGCAAATCGTAGAGCAAGACGCTTGCCGCTGAAGAAAGACACTGTCGAGCTCCAATCAGATGTGGTCGAGGAACTGGTTCCCGTGCGCTTAGACATTGAGCTGGATAAGATTAAGCTTCGAGATACATTCACATGGAACTTGCACGACCGGTACACGACTTCAGAGCTGTTCGCCGAACACCTGGTTGAGGACTTCCGAGTGCCTCCCGAGATACGGGAGCCCGTAAAGCAGCAGGTGAACCGCGAGATCCAAGAGCAGATCCAGGACTACTATCCGCACGCCTTCTTCGACGATGACGCGCTCGACCCAACGCTACCGTACGCTGCCTACAAGAACGACGAAATGCGGATACTGATCAAGCTAAACATTGCGATTGGACAGCATACGCTTGTAGACCAATTCGAATGGGAAATCAATAACCCGCACAATTCTCCCGAGGAATTTGCGAGACAGACTGCAGCTGACCTCTCGTTATCTGGTGAATTTACCACTGCTATCGCACATTCGATACGAGAGCAGTGTCAAATGTTCACTAAGAGCCTGTATATCACTGGTCATCCATTCGACGGGCGACCGGTTGAAGATACGGATATCCGAGATAATTTCCTGCCTTCCCCGATCCCCTCAGTCTTCCGACCAATGCAGTCTGCCAAAGACTTCTCTCCATACCTCTACGAACTGAGCGAGGCCGAGCTCGAGAGGGCCGAGCTTTCTATCATGCGCGAGCAAAGGCGGCAAAAACGGTCAGTAAATCGACGTGGAGGACCAGCATTGCCGGACCTCAAGGACAGACAGCGCACTGTTCGCACCCTCATCGTTTCGTCCGTTCTTCCTGGAGCTGCCGAGACTATCGACGACAGCCACCTGTTCAAGGCTGTAAGAAAGGCCAGGGAACGTCGCCGTGGCATGGATGAGGATTCGGATGAGTCGGAAAGTGACGACTCCGCGCCGGAGTCTCCTGCGCCGTCCATGATGATGACCGGTGGAACGGCAAGAACTCGAGGCATGCGTGGAGCGGCCACAGCAGCTCAAGCGGCGATGCGCTCCGCCATGGGACGATCAATGACGCCCGAGATTTCTGCGCTGCAACAAAGCCAGCACGAGCTTAGAACAGCAAGGCAATTGAGATACGACGCTCGTGATGAGAGTGTGGTGTCCGAGCCTGCCAGACTGATCGTTAAGCTCAAAATCTCACCGGCAAAATTCAGGGAATATCTACGCAATCCGAAGGCTTACCTGCAAAAGCCTGTATCCACACCACTCATGGCACATACACCTACGCCTGCCCGCAGCACACCTGGCGCTATTTCCATGCCGCCCCCTCCGTCACCCGCGGTGCCACCTCGTAATACTCCTGCGCCGACGGCTTCATCAGTTGCGGTCTCCCCTCAGCCGCCCTCTACTCCCACACCAAACTCGCAGTCGCAGCCAAAGTGGAACTACCATCCTGACGGTCGAGCAGACGCGCCTTGGCCGCAGGCGCAGGGAGCTCCATCAGTAAGCTGAGGATTATGAATGCTAATATCAAAGACTGACCAACGCAGGCTCCTCCTCCATCATGGCTTCAAGAAGCCCTTAAAGAATTGAAGCAAAAGAACCCCGGCGATCGTTTCGAAGCGGCCATGCGATATACGATTATCGACCAGAACACCCTGCAAAGTGTCAAACCCGATTCGTTTGCGGCATCTGGCTCTCTGCCCCCAGGCCACAAGGCACAATATGTCCCTAGAATCCGTTGCTTGGACTGCCCTGGCAAGCTGTACAATTCTGGCCCCGAACAGACGGTCGGCAACTTTCAGACACATCTCAACAACAAGCAGCACAAGCAGAATGTGGAGAAGCGCAATGCAGCATAAGCGCAAACATAATCGTTGAAGCGTTGCGACCTAGTTCTGGATTGGAGCTTATACCTTGAGGCGTTTTTGTGTAAATCAAGATGATCCATCCGCGTTATTTGTACAAAAACGAAACTATTTACCATTCGGAAAGCGTGTTCATGCCGATCGATCGTCGTCTTGGGGCTGGTTGCAGTGTGCACTGGGGTTTTGAGACGAACGTGGTCTGAGGTCGACGATTTCATTTGCCGAGCGAGATCTGCGACCAGGTGCAGACAGAATTGGAAAGTCGATAGAGTGCCAATACTGTTTGAACCACATGTGGGCGTAACTCTACCGTTCTATGGTGGAAGATGGCCGGCACATTAGCATAGCGCCCATCTTTCCGCATTGCGTCAGCGGCAGGATGTCTACTCTAAATTTTTGATATCATTTATACTGAGGCTGTTGCTTTGCACTCCGTGAGTTCTGATACTCGCTTCTCTACTCGACGGTTACACTGTTGCGAGTCCTTCCAGACTGAGATCTCTCGAACCCTTGCCTGGTTATTTTCACGTGTCTCTTCCTCGCTTCAGCACGATACCTTACAGGATGTTTCCTTCGTTCTTAAAGGGCCTGCTCCTCGCAGGAGCATTCGTCTTGAGGGTTCAGGCAGACATTCCGATCCGCATAACATCGCACAACATACGATACGCGACTTCAAGCCCTTTCACCGGTGAGTGTGTTCATGGAACAAGGTCTAGCCGAGAGCATGTGTACGCCGAATGCTTGCAAAGCCATTTTATTTTTGATCAGGACTACTCCGCGACTCATTGAGGTTTGCTCCAACCTTGGGCTGACCGTAAAGTAGGAGAGAAGCCATGGACGGACCGCAAATTACTAGTAATCAACGAGCTCAAGTACAACACACTGTACAATGACGAGGCATTTGTGTGTCTGCAGGAGGTCCTCAATGCTCAATTGACAGATGTGATGGGTGATTTTGGATCCGACTGTAAGTGGACCGACTCTGCTGATGCTGCATACATCAATCGTCTACAATCGTATTGACCGGAAGCCTGCAGGGGACTATATCGGCGTGGGTAGAGATGATGGGAAGAAAGCAGGAGAGTACAGCCCAATCATCTTCCGGAAAGCAGTATGGAAGGTAGATACATGGAAGACGGTTTGGCTGAGCCAAACACCCGACAAGCCAGGCAGTAAGGGATGGGATGCGGCGTCGATCCGCATCGTCACGGTAGGCACATTTGTCCACCAAGCCTCAAAGCAGAAAGTCGTCGGCATGTGCACGCACCTTGATGATCAGGGCGCCACCTCGCGCACCGAGTCCGCGAAGCTCATCCTCAAGGTCGCCAACGAGACGACGCACAATGGCACCACTACCAAGCCTATCCCTATGTTCCTCGGCGGTGACCTCAATTCCGAGCCGTCTGGCTCGGCGTACCAGATCCTGAACGCAAAAGACTCAGCATTGCAAGCGGTCAAGGACGTGGCGCCGAGGAAGTATGGAAACCCAAAGACGACCTTCACGGGCTTCCAAGAGAGCGACGCGAAAACAGAGCTTGATCATGTGTTTGTGGATCGGAGAGCGGATGTTTGGGAGGCGACGGGGTTCGCGGTTCTACCAAACAAGTTTGACGATGGAGTGTACGCCTCTGATCACAGGGCTGTAGTCGGAGATGTGGTGTTGAAGGTGCAGACATAGTCTCAAGCACGTACGAGGCCAAATCGTGTTCCGGGTGGAGACTCTGCTGCAGAGTGCTTAGTGTGTACGCGATAGTCCAAGATAGATGCATTCACCCCAAGGCAGCCAGAAGCCCGACCAAGGCGGCTCGATACATGCCATCTGAGGTTGAAGCGGCTGAATGAAAACGGCCAGGCCGTCTCGTCACTACGTAATTGCTGCTAGTGGAGCGTTAAGCGATCGAGCCCCGCAAAGAGGGGCAGCACGACAAAACAAGCAGTGCACGCTCGAGGGCGACCGACACATTAAACCCACTACGCACTTGATCCACTGCACTCATTACCCGTCAAGATGGCCGACGAAACCGCTGTCGTCGGTAAGGCTCCCAAGTCTCTGCGGCAGCCCGTGCAATGCGCGTGGCGTTGCGGCGACGCCTGGCGCGGCTGCTCCGTCGACTTATGAGTCGTGTGCTAACTGTGTGCGCCTGCTAGATTACACGCTCGCGAACCCCGATACCTTGACCAAGTACAAGACGGCCGCGACCATCGCCGAGAAGGTCCTCAAGGAAGTCTCAGGTGCGTTCAACACGCGCACAGGCGCATCCCATGCGGTGGGCTGACCAGCTGCAGGATGGATCAAGGCCGACGCCAACATCGTCGAGCTCTGTGAGCGCGGCGACAAGCTTCTGGAGGAAGAGACGGCCAAGGTCTACAAGGGCAAGAAGATCGCCAAGGGCATTGGGCACTGCACCACCATCTCCCCGAGCTCCTACGTCACCCCGTACACGCCCCTGAAGTCCGATGCCGAGGAAGCCGCAGTTACCCTGAAGGAGGGCGAGGTCGTCAAGATCCAGCTCGGTGCTCAGATCGATGGCTTCCCTGCCATTGTCTGCGACTCTGTCCTGGTCGGCGCCTCTGACGAGGTCAGCGGCCGTGAAGCAGACCTCTTCTTGGCCACACACTACGCCAACGAGTTGCTCCTGAGGCTGATGGTTCCGCCTAGCCTTGTCCCCACCACTGGTACCGACGAGGAGCAGAAGAAGGCCGCCGCACGGAAGCCCTACACCCAATCCCAGATCACCAACCTGCTTGAGAAGGTCACTTCTGCTTACGAGTGCAACCTTGTCGAGAGCACCACTATTTGGCTGTTCGAGCACAACGAGATCGAAGCCAAGAAGAAGATCATTCTGGCCCCTGGCGAGGGTGTCAAGGGTGAGGGTCTTCCCGACGTGGGTGAGGTGTGGGGTGTGGAGATGGGGGTCAGCTTGGGCTCTGGCAAGGTCAAGACCGTCGACAACAACCGCACGACTCTCCACCGCCGCACTGATACGCGATATGCCCTGAAGCGCCCTACTTCACGTGCGCTATTATCCGAGGCTACCAAGAAATTCGGCACGTTCCCGTTCAGCTTGAGGCAGCTCGAAGACGAGAAGTCCGCCAAGGTCGGTGTCATCGAGTGCGTACGTGGTGGTGTACTTCGTCAGTACGAAGTAGTTGCCGACAAGAACAACGAGCCAGTTGCTAGGTTGTTTTCCACCATTGGTACGTCTACAGTCGCAGCTCGGAGCTGAACGAAAACTGACCGACCGAACAGCCATCACTAAGAACGGCCTCACGCGTCTCGCGCAGCCGCCCGCAGTTGATGTATCTAAGTACAAGACCGACAAGAAGATCACCGACGAGGAAGTCCTGAAGATCCTTGAGCAGCCCCTTGGCAAAGCGTCGTAAGTGAAAACTCTTTCTCCCATGAACTCGAACAAAATCTCCGTTCAAAGCAGCGACGAGAATCAGAGACAACTTGCGGGATCATCTGATCGCTGGATTACCTCAGGACAGGCAACTCGGTGCGGATTTGCGAATCTGACAGCGGCATCAACCCCGCTACAACCACTCTCCGTATCGCTTGTCCTGAGGTAGTGCGGATCATTTGATGTCTGAGCATAGTCTAACTCTTTCTCCTTGTCGTTATTGGAACACTCTCCAGCGACAGCCTATTTACACAGGAACGATGCTGATGAACAAATATAGGTCCAACAAGAACCGCAAGAAGAAGAAGAAGCCTGCCAAGAAGGCTGCCGCTGCCGGTGGTGCTGAAGAGGAGGAGAGCGACGACGAGTAAATGTGCGTTTCCACAAATTATCGGATGATCGAGGCCTATGGCCATTTGGGCCTGCCATTTTCCGATCCGATGCAACCCATGTCTCCAGCTGAGGAACTCCTACTCGTCGCATCTCCTGGCATACTTTGTAGCATAGAGTACCTATCATCGTTGCATCAAGGGTAACGCTTAGGCTTCCAGTTTGCGGTCAACCTTCGGGTTGCCATTGTGTTTGGTCACTCTGTGCGGCTTACAGGGGAGCCGGTAGGCAGCTGAAAGCTCAAATATTAAAAGCATTATGGCACACATTCTCCTTTCGTAAAACCGACACAGTGTATAGTGATGTCCATACTCCTCTGGGTGGACAGGCTTCCAACAACTGTTAGACGTATTGAATCTGTCTTGAATTTCTTGGTCACAGCGCTTACTTCAACACGTGCTTATGCGATAGACGGAGGAAGTCAGACGGAAGCATCTGTGACTCTTTGTCTACGTGGACAGTCGGAGGAGGAGAGGCACGGCCATGGGGGCGGCGAACTGCTCTCGCACACGCCTCCCGAGGCCGATTAGAGGAAGGGGAACGCTTGGTAGCTCACCCTCTCTTGAACAAGCCGGTGTCTGCAATATCAAGGTCGGACATTGGCAATACAAAGGAGTTTACAGTCTTCATCGAGCACGTGTTGCGGTTGCTATGTAGGAGCCCCTGAACGTCCTGCTGATGCATCCCACACTGCAAACATGGAAATGATGACCTGACGCAGACGATGACCGCTTGACGTTCTGGAAGCTGCGCGGTGAGCCGGCCTCGCATTTTGCTCTGTTGGTGAAATTGAACAGCTCAGGCGCAGCAGTATAAAGTGTCGCCGCCGCCCAAGTGAACCTTGACCTATCTCCGACACCCCACCCCGCTCATGATCGAAACTTTCTCAAACTCGATATCCCGCCTCCAGCAGCCAGCGGCAGCTATTTCCCGTGGTTTCCGCGGCTGCCAGCGACAATTTCCCGTGTCGTGTTGGTGAAGTAATCAGGACAGGGAGTCGGCGTATTTTGGCGAAAGCGCCTCCCGCAACCTCGAAGTTCCGGCCATCGTCTCTCTACCAGCAACCCAACCTCCTACGCGCGGCGCGACGCACGTAATCTTTCACGCGCTGTCTGCGGCCAAATTTTCCAGATAGCACGCGTGGTAACTATCTCCCGAGCCCCGGCCTCGTGCAGCGCGTCTAACCAGCTCGCAGTGGTCCACGTCGCCATGCCGTCCATCCGCAAGTCGAAATCGCGGACCAGCACGCCCATCGCCAGCCACTCGTCGCCCTACGACGCAGAACCCCGCAAGGCCAAGATGCAAAGCTCGCTCGACATGTGGGTTGAGCCCGCACCCCAAAATCCTGCACCCTCCTTCGAAGAGCACGGCTTCGCGCGCCACGGCGTCCTCGAAACCATGGCTGCCCTCGGCGTCCCTCCTACCTCCCGCGTCAAGCAGAGGGTCCGCAGCCTGGGCGATTCGCTTGCAAAGGGCCCCGTCCAGGGCAGGAAGGCCGCCGCTTTTGGTGACGAGGAGACGTCCACCCCGGAACTGACGCCCGCTCCTGAGATTGAGCGCGACATCTCCGAGCACCTGGACGACGACGACGACATACCAATGCCCCTTCCCGAGCTGGATGAGGACGAGGACGACGACTACATGCCCAAGCCGGGTCCCAAGAAGAAGCAGAAGACTTCGCACGGCACCAAGACGCCTGTCAGGGGTAAAGGCACCGCACAGAGCAAGCCCGCCAGCACTGCAAAATCACCGGCCAAGAACGGCATCAGCAAGACACCATCTGTGCCGCCCGCGCCTGCCGTGGGCAGCACTCCTACTCGCACCTTGGACGCAGCACTTATGCAGACCATCGAGATAGCCGTCAACGATGCCCACGCCCGTTCCATCAGGGACAACCGACCTAACGTTGGCATTGCGTTGAGGCGCATGTTCAACAGCGGCAAGTCCGACGTGACGCTAGCGCAGGCTTTGAACGGCATCATTCATCAGAAAGAGTCAGCTGAGGACTGGTCAAATTTCCGCGGCTTCATCAAGTCGGCCAAAAAGACCATCAAGCGCGAATGGAAGATCCAAAAAGCAGAAGAGGCGGCAAAGGCTGCGAAGACGCGCGCCTCGTCCGAGTTTGATGGCGCTGATGTGTCCTCGCCAGCTGCTGGAGGTGAAGGCCTACCCCACCCCACCAATCTCGAGGTCCAGCCTGCTATTGTTGCACCTCTCACAGAGTCGCCTTCACTGGACGCTACTCGATCCCCCGCAGATGTTTCTGACGGCAACGAGGTTGATGGACCAATACTCCACCCACTGAGCACAGCCCCCGCCTTCCCAGCAACCGAAGCATCGTCACCGCGCGCTCCTAGGATGGGATCCAAGTCGCCACGCAAACGCACTGCGAATGGTGTTCATGATCTGAGTATTGATGCAGATGTCGCCTCTACTGCTCCTACCCCCGCACCCAAATCGCCAGCCGGCAGTGACTCTGGGCTGTCGGAGGTTGACGAAGAAATCCTCCACACTGGACCTCCTCAACCTGCCGCTCACGTCAATGGCAACGGCACTGCAGCAACAAACAAAAAGTTGAAGACCCTCTCAGGACGCGGCGGCAAGAAGCAACAGGCTTCCCGAGCCAGCTCCGAAAAGCCGCCCACGAAACCGCATCGCAAGTTCAAGCAGAATGTACCGCGAACCGCAGAGCAGCTAGTTGAAGACGCAGAAGTCGAGAAGAGGCGTCAAGAGCTCGCTTACGACCAACAGAAGCGCTTTGGTGAACAACTTTCTGGCTATGCACAAGTGTCAGACATGCGCTTCGACGACGACGAGACTGCATCCATGACAGAGTCCATCGCTGCCATGGGCCCGCCTGGCGATATCAACAGGCCACGACGAGCAGGTCGACCATCTGCGCGCAACGGCATGTCTATTCAGACCAGCGGCATGAAGCGCGGACGTGAGAACTCAATTTTTTCGTCACCGCACCCAGACTCGGCCGCGACCAGCCGCCCATCTACGCCTGCAGCCGTCAGCCACATGCCGTCCAAGCGCACCAAGTTGAACAATGGTCAGGCTGGGCATCCTAACCAGGCAGCGAGAACGAAGAAATCGTAAGTACCATCCACTTTCGTGTCTCCACGCATCCCTGTCACATTGTGTTGGGGCGCTGGACGACGCCAGTACCCGTTTCATGCAGGGATGCGACCATCGACTGAGCAAGCTCAACGTGGTTTTTCGTGTTTGCATCGCGTTCGCACATTTCTGGATCAATAAAGCAAACTAACGTATTTTCGTGCTTAGGCCGGTCAAGAATCGCGATGGCCCTATTGCAGGAATCCCACATACTGGCGGTGGCGGTTCGAGACATTCGGGGCCTGATGACAATGACCCAGTAAGTGCAACTCAAATTCCCGCTCCACCCAACCACACCATCTTCCTTCCACCACAAAACCCGCCGTCACCAACCACCACCACATTACCCATGATCTTCACTGCAGGCATAACGCCTTTCAAATATCCATATTCGCCTCCGAGTTCAACCTTATCACCTCCTCTAACGCCTTGCCAGGACTCGCCACCATCCGAGAGTGATGACCTTTGTTCAGCCTGCAGAGGTGCTGGTGAATTCGTCTGCTGCGACACTTGCCCACGTGTGTTCCATTTCTTGTGTTGCGATCCGCCGCGTCTCGATGCTCCCAGAGGATCTTTCTTCTGTCATGTCTGCGCGAAACCTGCCGAGGATCTTCCCATAGAAACGCCATTACGACCGCTTTTCCAGGCACTTGAACACATCAACACGCGTGCGTTCACGCTACCAGCAGACATCCAGAACCACTTCGAGAATGTTGCTGCGCGTCCTGATGGCTCTTACCACGAAGACGTGAAGAAGTTCCCTCTGTAAGTGCGACGCGTCCTCGCTTGCTGGCGTCATCACTGACCGTGTCGCAGCTCTAAGAACAGCGGCTATGGCTACCAGAGGCCTGATTACACAAAGGTTCTTGAAGGCGATAAGCCTATCTTATGTTCATCATGCGGGTTGACTTCTGGCAACAAACGCCAGATGCTGAAGTGCGACTATTGTGCGGCATACTGGCATTTGGACTGCCTGGATCCTCCCATGGCAAATCCACCCCACATCAACCTTGAATCCTCGCACCGTGACGCGTGGCGATGCCCGCGTCACATCGAGCACGATTTCCGCAGCGGCAATGTTACACAGAACGACATCAATGGTGCACAGGATGCTGTCATGGTCGACGCGCCAAATTCCAGGCTTGGCCGGAAGGTGCGCAAGCCTCGGCACCCCCAGGTCATCGAGCCTGCTTTCTCACGTGGTATTCGCAACAACGGCCTGATAGAGATCCTGAATGATCCGGACGACGATACTGATGGCGAAGGCAATTATGTCTTTGGCGGTGAAGAGAAGGACAGCAGCTCCAGTGTCTACCGTGTGCCGGAGAAGGGTCTCATCCTTGATTTCATCGACAAGGTCAAGACGTAAGTACACTCATTTGTTACAGTTCATTTCCGCAGCACTAATTTGTCTCGCAGAAGTCGTCTCAACAAGGCAGCGAAGCTTGCGCAGAGCCGTGTGCAGAGCAAGGCATCAATGCAGAATTTTGCCGCTCGCCCGATCCAGCAACAACAAGCTGCTCTCAACCTTGCGAAACTGGCCAACAAAGAAACAGAGATTGGGCTCAACGAGAGCAACGTCGATGCGCTTATTCTCAGTCTTACCGTAAGCTTCCTCTCTTTCTGACTCTGGATGTTTGATCGGCGCTAACCCACTGAAACAGGCCGAAGCACCGAAGGCTGTCGTCACTGCCATCGACACTGCTCCCCCGCCCCCTGTGTCCAACGAGGAACGCGAAATGCTCTTAAAGTTACAGGACCTGATCAAGGCTCGCCTTGGTGGTGCCACAGCTTGATAGTCGCCGGTCAAACGACATTCGCGTTCGGCTCGAGTATCATGGACGATATCTTGAGTGAGCCTCTACGAGGCCATTACGCACTCTTGACACATCGCTCTCATCATTTCATTGAGATCACTTCCTGCCTCTCATCACGGCCTCGGATGCCGCACGACCCTAACACCCCTATATCTTCCGCCTTCCTACCAATTTCCTCCCGCGCTCTAAGCGAAATCCTCGCCACTAGCGCACCTCCCCCAGCCACCTTCGGTCTGGAAATGTGTTTCTAAAAAGCTTGCTCTTGTATACGGCCGATTCTCGATCCAATTTCGGCGCTTGCGCACTCGGCGCTTTTCTTTCCCCTTGTGTTCTATCGAAATCGGACTGCTTCGACGGTTCGGTTCTGCGCGATGAGCGCTTGTAACCCTGCTTCCCTATTATCCCCGGACTTCGGAGTCATCCTAAGATAGGATTTCGTACAGAGGCTCTCTTTTTTTGGGCCCAGAGAGCCTTTTCTCGGAGTCGTCTCTGCACATCACTGCATAGCGTGGAGTTTTTCCCAGCATTATGGAAACATGCTTATTCGTGGCTTCCGGCGTGGAGCTTTTTAGCCTGGCGTTATCTCATGTCCACTACGAGACCCCTCCATACTTGAGCGAGGGCTCTCCACAGTACAGCTGGTCAAATTGGTTATTTGTGTTTTTGTTGGGTTACGGTCCGCGGGTTGTGGCTAGTAGAAGGCCAGACTCCAAGGATCATAGTCAAGGGCAAGGGGGGTTTGGTTTGCATATCAGACAGCTTTGTGGAGATGTAGGCTATGAATCAGAGTGGATTTGAGTCGATCAAGTGCGACTTTGCGCTACGCAAGTGATGATGTAAGAGTGCGAGTCGTCTCCTCGGAATGCTTTATCCAATGCTTGACAGTGGACATTTTACCGGAGATAGACTGTCCACTGTCCAAAATTCTACATACTGCGAAGCCCGACAGGCCATTTCGAAAGTTTGTGCTGCAATCTGCGCATGATTTCTGGCATACGATATCGACCGACCCCGAGGTGCACTTACCCATGGACGCACAAGCGAACAGGACCAATCGTAAGATCGCAGCGCTTGACTGAGTTCATACATACATAGCCTCGTCACGCGACCGGTCAACACACCACCGAATTGACTTACATGATCAAACAGCCCAGGCAGAAAAGCAATAAATGTTCGTTGACCGGACCCACCGCCACGCCCCTGGACTGCCAGCGTCAAAAGGACGTGGCCTGACACGTATCACGCACGTTGTCCCAAACAAGCAAGGGGCGCCATGCCGCATGCGGCCGAACCGCGGCGGGCGCTTGGTGCTGATGCATGCTGATGCTACAGACGTGATTTGTGTACAACGGCACAAAAGACGTGATACGACGAGCGGAGTGGTGCAGAAGGGGGGTAGAGTCAAGGCTGCGGTGGGAGGACTGGAAGACGGCGGACTGCGCGGACGGCGGGAGACACGGTGTTTCAGGGTGTGATTGGATTGGATTCTGGCGGCGTGGCCATGAAGCTGCCTCGTGCGACACCTCGTGGACTAGGCTAGGAGACGTGACAAGTGCTATCTTACGTGGAGCTATGCCGCTGTTTCTATGGGATGAAAAGGTCTTGCTTGGGCTGGGCAAGGAAAAGAAAGGGAGAAGCGTAGATGATACGCTGTCTACGGCTTGCAGCGACCGAAGTAGCGGGGATATAGGCAAGTATCGCGGACGGTGTGCTGCTTGCAGAGCCATGCAAGGAAGCGCTCGAGACCGAGACCGTAGCCGCCATGGGGAGAGCTGCCGTACCTACAATCGTGTTAGCGACTGTCAGACTTGATGCACAAGAGAGCCGTGACTTACTTTCGTTGATCCGTGTACCAGTAGTAGCTGGAAGGATCGATGCCCTCCCTCTTGAACGCAGCCATCAACTCCTCGTGCTGGTCAATTCTCATGCTGCCGCCCACAATTTCACCGACGCCAGGCATCAAGCAGTCAACACTCTCCGTCACCCGCGGGTCTTCCTTGTCCTTGAGCATGTAGAAGGCCTTGATCTCGGTAGGGAAATGCGTGAGGAAGATTGGCCGGTTGATGATGTCAGTCATCTTGCGCTCAGCAGCTTCGGCAATGTCATCTCCGAACTTGTGGGGCTCGCCATCCTCGTTCTCAATGTTGTGCTCAACGAGCCAGTCGATGGCTTCAGAGTACTTCATGCGCTTGAACGGTCGCTCGGGCATCTGGAACTCGGGGTTGAGATCCTTGACGTACTGCTTGATCGTAGGGTCCTCGAGGGCGACCTCAAGGACACGGCACATGAGGGTCTCCAGATGGTCGAGCAGGTCGTCGAAGTGGACAAAGTCAAGCTCAGCCTCGACGTGAGTGTATTCTGCCAGATGCCGTCGGGTCAGGGACTTCTCAGCACGGAAAGATTTCTCGATGCAGTAGACGTCACCCATTGACGGTAGGCAGGTCTCGAGGTAGAGTTGTGACGATTGGGTCAAGAAGGCTTCTTCGTTATAGTACGGGAGGCCGAACAGAGTGGCACCACCTTCGACCATGGTTTGCACGAGTGCTGGAGGGCTCACTTTGCGGCTGAAGTGTTGTCAGTGCCTGTGTTCATGTTTAAGGGGGCGCAAGACGTACAATCGGAGCTCCTTGTATGCAACGTGGAAAGCCCACTCTACAGCATCTCGCACAATCAAGACCTTTGACGCCGTCTCGCCACGAAGCGTAAGATGCCTAAGGTCGAGCAATGTTGCGTGCTCGGTGTCCTTGGAGACACGGTTGGTGATGGCGTCGTCACCACCAGCTGCCTGCCAACCAGGGTGAATCTTGTAGTAGTCCGCATGTAGCTCTCGTCCGTTGGGCGCGTGGGCTCCTTCTGGGACCTCCCTGAGCTCGCCGAGGATTTCCATGCTCGTCTCACGGGTCAGTGTGAGGGCGTCGTATGTCTTCGCAAGCTGGCCCTGGAGAATGACCTGCATGAAGCCATAGCCATCCCTCAACGTGATGAACATGTTCTCCTTCTGCCTCCGCTCGCGATGCACCCTTCCGAATATGCGCACCCTCGTCCCCTTCTTCTCCTTTCCATCGCCCAGCGTGACCTTCTGCGGGTCTGTCTCGTCGAGCTTGATCCTAAGGGGTGCAGGCAGGCTCTTGTCCTCCTCAAGTGTGATCTTCTTTGCCTCGTCGAGGACCTTGGTGCGATCTGCCAGAAGCTTTGCCTGCTGTGCTTCCAGCTCCCCCGCCTTCTCTGCCTTCTTCTTTTGCGCCTTTGCGAAGTTGACGGCCTTCTTCATGGCGGCTTTGGCGGCGGGCTTCCATTCTAGACGCGCCGAAGCGTCCGAGCCTTCGGGCACCTCGCCGGTGACGCTCTTGCGCGTGAGGAACTTGTGGGACTCGCCGTGGGTGAGGACGCCGAAACCGAGCGACTTGAAGGGGGTACTCTCAGCGCCGGCCGTGTCGATGTCCTGGCCGACGTCTTCGTCGATGTAGTATGTGGATTCCGCCATGGCGACTGCAATTGGCGCGGGGGGGTTGCTGCGCGGAAAAGTAGAAGTGTAGTCGCTGTTGTGTGTTCTTTGAAATTGTGGAAAGGTAGCGCGGGGCTGTCCAATTATGCCCCGCGACGAGTGACTCAGCGGGCTATTTGAGACTCTGACTGTTTGCGATAAGCCTCAAAACACTCACTATCTGTGACTCTTGCTCTGTACTACACATATTGCGAAGATCAGATTATTGCAGAACTGCGATTATGCTTCGTGGTTGTCTGGTCGCGTGTCGGCTGCACATATGGCCTGACATCCAATCATAGTTGTGGCGTTGTCTGTGGCGCACGGTGACCTTGTTATCCATCCGTTCTCCGAAATCCATACGGAGCAACGTGGGATCATGGGCACGCTTGTCGAGATGTGCTAGATGTTTGTAAGGGGTTTGTGGCAGCTACAAAGTGGTTAGACGCCGTTCGCCGTTTACAAATTGCATCATTGCTAGGTCCAATTCCGCGCTTACAAACGACTGCCACATGCTTCTCTTCGTGCATCGTATATATATCAAACACCAGTTGAGAAGAAGCTGCATCGGGTTTTCAGTGACCTATTTTCAGCCCTCGTTTCCCAAGCGCCATGTCAGAACCTTGGAATTATACTTATACCTCGCCTTTGGAAGGTTATCGAGGCCTCGAGTCGCTGCCAAAGTAAGCATCCCGCCTGTGAAGACCATGGATATATCGTTGCTGCAAGATAAGATCGGATGTATGATTAATTTTGACCCACGAACAGTGAAAAGGCGGCAGACGGCAAGTCCTTTGTCAACCCGCCGGCAGAGAAGAGAAGCGAAGCCTACACCAGGTTTATAGCACCCATTACAAACGACATACGCGGAGGCTTTGAGTACGTTCAGGATCAGCTCTCGTCATGACATTTCCTAAATACCGTATAGCATCCACATATACTTTCTGCAGACAGACGCCGCAGAAACGAAGTTCGCAAACGAGCTGTGGGAGCGGATACGACGCGAATGTGAGCGTAGTCATTTTTACGTCTTGAAAAGCATATATTTGATACATTCTTAGTTCCCGAATTGCGCATCTACCGAGTATGGAATATGCCAATTGGTCCGCACCCTCTGGCTATGTTCGAGGTCAATCTGTTCACGCCTGGTACGCTGTTTCACGCATGCCCCGAGACGACATACTGATTGTGAACAGAGCAATTTGGTGCTTTCGTCCCATGGCTCGTGATCAACAGAGGTCCACTCTCGGCACTTATACACCCTAATACTGGTGATGAGTTACGAGATCACACACAGAGAGCAACCTGGATGGGCCAGCCCCTGCCATTGTATGTAGGGGGAATGAAGAAGAAACAGAGTTGAGGGGTTTGGATGTTCTGTGTGTTCTTAGTGTGAATCTTAGGCCTTAGCCTTGCTATTATACTCTCGCGTGGTATCCCGTGTTGGTAGATCATCTGCCGTTGCCTTGGTCCTGCACGAAGCCACGGCTTCTGTGCTTCCTAAACCTACGTCTGGGGCCCAGGAGAATTGCATCTGGCGGTGCTGCTCGACAGACGAAGACCCCCTCTTCCCCGCTTAGACTCAGTCGTCTCCTTCACACTGAAAAGTAATGCGCGTGCTCCTGGGACCATTTCAACCTTTCGTTTCCGCCGCGCCCTTCCTTTTCTTCTTTTTGTCTTTCTTCCCGCGCCTATCCCTCTTCTTCAGTCCACTCATGCCGGCCTTGCAGGCCTCTACATATTGTACGAAAAACGCGTCCAGCTTCTCCGGCTGCACCACGGTTGATATAACGATCTTGTCGATAGCCTTCCTGTCCGTTCCGTTGGACTTCCCGTGCAGCTTCGAAGATTTGTTGTTGTGTGCTCGGACCAGTATGGGAAGAGGGTTCTTGGGGTGCGTGTCCCAGAGAGGGTCGTCGGCGACTTTCGTAGGCGTCTGGGGCTGGCTTTCGGTGTCGAAGGTTAAGCGCTTCTGTGAAAGGTAGACGCTGCCGTGTCCTTTGTTACGATTATACTCGAACAGGTTGTTCAGCTGAGCGAAGAACTGTATGCGCGATCAGCGGGGCGCTTGTCGAGAGGGTGCAGCGCCTGTACCTCGTCGTTGGTCAAATGCTCTCTGCCCATGGTGAGGTAGAGTCGCGGCTGCAGAACCGGCGTCACGGGCGGACAAGGGATGTCTGTCTAGGTCGATGCACGTCCGATGGTACCCGAGTGCCCACGTGTGCGCGGATATCTGGGGTCCTTGACGCGAGCTCTGGCCGTGGTGAATTGGAGGTCCGCGTGGGGTTGGCTTGGTGTGTGCGCGAAGCGGGGCGTGTTAAGTCCGAGATCGTAACTTTGGATTTCTGCTTTTCTGCTGCGCAACGTTCAATCAGCACAATGCGCCAGCGAGAACACACCGGCCCCCAGCTTCCCAAGGAGCTGCGCGACCAGTTCGGCGGAGGTAACAGACCCAGAGGCTCCTTCTGCCATCATTCTGTTGGGCGTGCATGCTGACTTTGTACAGGTGCTCCCACCCGAAAGCGCGGTGGCCATGTGTACAACGGCCCTGTGAACCGAAAGGACCGCAGGAAAGCAGAGCGCGATGCAAAAAAGTCACACAAGCAACAGAAGCCGAATCGCTCCAGTTCTCACAATGCGCTTGCGCGGGCTCGAGTGCAACGCGAGGCGGAGCCCCAGGACGAAGAGGAGGAGGATGCTGTGGACTGGAGCGACGAGGACGAGCCAGCACAATCTCCAGCGCGAACTACCCAAGCGCCAGCCAAGGGCATCTTGAAGAAGTCCCAGGCCGCTCCAATCCTCGTTGCTGAAGCGTCACCACCACCTGCTGCCAAAGTCCCTCGAATCGTGAAGGACAGGCTCGCACAAGATGACGCAGAAATCGCAGCTTTGGAGAAGAAGCTGGGATTGAAGAAGCGAAAAAAGAAATCAAAGGGTGGTGATGATGATGATGCTTTGGACGACATCTTTGGCGATCTGGGAGACTTCGGCAGCGACGCGGACGACCTTAGACTCAATCCGACGAAACGAAAAAGACATCAGGACGAGGAGTGGTTGGCGATCAAGCGGCGAAAAGCGCTTGGTGGATCAGTGGAAACCGCGCAAGACGAAGAATCGGATCTGGACGGCCTGGACTCAGATGCAGTAGACTCTGAGGGAGAATCGGCTATTGCGGAAGACGAGGAAGGACCAGAAGATGTCGACGACTCAGAAGATGATGCAGCGGATAGGAACGGGTCAGACTTTGGTGACTTAGATTCGGAGGAAGAAGAAGAAGAAGAAGAAGTGGAGCCGCCGCCCCGCGTACGCGAGAACCCATATGTTGCGCCTGTACCAGCGGGTGCTGTCCCTGCCAAATACATACCCCCAGCTCTACGAGCACCACCTTCTTCAGATTCCGAAGCGCTTGCTCGACTGCGCAGGCAAACTCAAGGTCTTTTCAACAGACTCTCTGACGCCAACATGATGTCTATCGTGAAGGACATCGAAAAGCTTTACCAGAACAACCCTCGCGGCTATGTCACCACTACTCTCATAGATCTTTTGATCGGCATGCTGGCAGACCCTACAATGTTGATCGACACATTTCTCATCCTACATGCGGGGTTTATAGCGGCAATCTACAAGATCGTCGGCCCAGATTTTGGTGCACAGATGCTGGAGCGTATAGTACTTGAGTTTGACAGACACTATCAGCCCAACAAGGACGGCATTGGAAAGCACACTACCAATCTCACGTCTGTTTTGGCTGAGCTATATTGTTTTCAGGTGGTGGGGTGCAAGCTAATCTTCGACTACATCAAGCTCTTTCTCGATGAGCTTTCCGAAATCAACACAGAGCTGCTCCTTCGGATAGTCCGGGTTTCAGGCTCACAGCTCCGACAAGACGACCCTTCTTCGCTCAAGGACATTGTTATACTACTCCAGAAGTCGGTCGCTAGGGTGGGCGAGAAGAACTTACCTGTACGAACCAAGTTCATGATAGAAACCATCAACGACCTCAAAAATAATCGCATGAAGACGGGTGTAGCGGCATCGGCCGTCGTGCGTGAACATACTATCAGCATGAAAAAGCAGCTGGGAACGCTGAACACAAGAAATCTAAAAGGCAGTGAACCCTTGCGAATAGGCCTAGCTGACATCAGGGATACCGACAAGAAGGGCAAGTGGTGGCTCGTGGGTGCAAGCTGGCGGAGCAATATGGCCGGAGAACCGCAAGAAAAGATGAACGACAAGGAGGACGAGGAGGAGCATGTTGAGGTTGCGGACACCGGGGATGATGGCGAAATTGATCTCCTACAGCTTGCTAAAGAGCAGCGTATGAATACGGACGTTCGTCGAGCCATCTTCGTTACAGTCATGTCGTCTAGCGACTACAAGGATGCGCACATCCGCCTGCTGAAGCTCAGGTTGAAGAAAGCAGAGGAAGTAGAGATACCTCGAGTTATCCTGCATTGCGCAGGCTGCGAAGATTTGTACAACCCCTACTACACCGCCCTGGCGCGAAAGTTTTGCACCGACCACAAATCGAGGAAGACATTCCAATTCGCGCTCTGGGATATATTCAGGAAACTGGGAGAGAAGAAGCACGACGACGATGCATCGGACGACGAAGACGACTTAGAGAGCGATATGTCCCTACGCCGCGTCGTCACGCTCGGCAAGCTCTACGGCACGCTGATAGCCAATGGCGACCTATCTATCGTCGGCCTGAAGACGCTCAACTTTCCGTATCTGAAGCCGAAGACGAAAACGATGGTTGAGGTGATGCTCGTGACCATCATAGTGGAATCGCAAAAGAGCCACAAGGATAAGCGTAGCGAGAAAGCGCTGCTGAACGTATTCATCAATTTGGACGCGGTTCCAGAGATGATCACCGGTGTGCAATATTTCGTGAAGAAGGTTGTCAGCAAGACGGAGATCACGGCGAATAGCAAGGAGAAAGACACGGTGAAGTGGGCTTGCAAAGTCATCATGGGTCTGCTGGAGCGCTTGATGGCGTCGACCACGCTGGATGAGGATTAATAGACGGTGCGGAAGTCTTTGTAATATGACTGGTCTTGTATAGTGCCCTGGAGGAACTCAACGCAGTGTGTCATGACATGTTGAAGAAGCCATCGTGAAGAGGATGCCAAGTTACAGCTATTGTTTATCATGGACCATTGCAGCTTGGTTGAGGAAAAGCGCATTCTCTAGCATTTGTCCCCGCATCGGGCTCAAGTAATCGCCGACGGCCACGGTGGGCTAAACACTAGATGTATCGAGTGAAGCCGTGGTCTGCGGAGCGTCCAGTTCCATATAGCCAGGAGTTTGGTGATTGCATCCACAAGACACTGACTACGATCACTCTCAATATTGCACGACGCGGGATATATGCCCACATTCACGATCTATGGTTCTCCAGGGTTTTACCCGTATTATCTGGGCACGCAGGTACACACCTGCCACACATCACGAAAGGACTAGCGTTTGAGCTAGTCCCGAAACAAGAGCTGCACGCGTGCATCCTCATTGGTGCAGCGTCTCCGGACCAACGAAGCGAGCGTCATAGGCCGCCCCAGCCTCTCCAAGGCATCCGCCAGACTTGCGCCTCCTTCAAGCTTCCAAACTCCACACTTCTCCATCACAACACAGCTTCATCAAGGAGCACTCTATTCGTTCACAGTCGTCACTGCATCTGCTGAGGCGCCTGCCTACCCGTCATCGTTATGAAGACGTCCATTCTCCTCGCTGCGGGCTCGCTGATGGGCGCCGCAAGCGCTGGTGTGCACAAGATGAAGCTCAAGAAGGTGCCTCTGTCAGAGCAGCTTGTAAGTCATCGCCGCATTTGCCAAAACCAGCTTGCACGTTGCAGAGCTGGACCAGGCGCACTTTGAAGTGCCCGCGCTAACCGTCGTAGCAACACGCCAGCTTCCAAGAGCAGGCGAAGGCTCTCGGACAGAAGTACATGGGCATTAAGACCGAGTCGCACATGGAGCAGGTCTTCAAGGCTCCATACGTTGCCGATGGAACGCACCCGGTGCCCATCACTAACTTCCTGAATGCGCAGTGTATGTTCCCTCGTAGCCTATTGCCACCCGTAAGACGAGCAGCTACTGACAGCACGCAGACTTCTCCGAGGTTTCTCTCGGTACACCTCCTCAGGACTTCAAAGTCATCCTCGACACCGGAAGCTCCAACCTTTGGGTTCCCTCGTCAGAGTGCAGCTCGATCGCTTGCTATCTGCACACCAAGTATGACTCGTCGGCCTCGTCAACCTACAAGAAGAACGGCTCTTCGTTCGAGATCCGATACGGATCAGGCTCGCTCAGCGGGTTCGTGTCCCAGGACACTTTCCAGATCGGCGACTTGAAGGTCAAGAACCAGGATTTTGCTGAAGCCACTTCCGAGCCCGGCCTCGCTTTTGCCTTCGGCCGGTTCGATGGCATTCTCGGCTTGGGATACGATACCATCAGTGTCAACAAGATCGTCCCGCCTTTCTACAACATGCTGGACCAGGGCCTGCTGGACGAGCCCGTCTTCGCTTTCTACCTTGGAGACGCCAACGGTGGCGCTGATTCCGAGGCCATCTTCGGTGGCGTGAACGAGGACCACTACACTGGCAAGCTCACCAAGCTCCCCTTGAGGCGCAAGGCCTACTGGGAGGTCGACCTTGATGCGATCACTTTCGGTGATGAGACCGCCGAGATGGACAACACTGGTGTCATTCTTGACACCGGTACCTCGCTCATCGCTCTACCTTCCACCATCGCTGAGCTCCTGAACAAGGAGATTGGCGCGAAGAAGGGATTCAACGGACAGTACACCGTTGAATGCGACAAGGTTGACAGTCTGCCCGACCTCACCTTTACGCTCACTGGCCACAACTTCACTATCGGCGCTCACGACTATGTTCTCGAGGTTCAAGGTTCTTGCATCTCTGCGTTCATGGGAATGGACTTCCCTGAGCCCGTTGGTCCTCTTGCTATTCTCGGTGACGCCTTCCTCAGGAGGTGGTACTCTGTCTACGACCTTGGCAACAGCGCTGTTGGTCTTGCTAAGGCTAAGTAAGGTGTTTCATTCTTGGGATAAATTGTAAGGACATGTTGGAATACAGACGGTGGAGATGGAAGGACCCGGTTGTAAATGGTAGCCCCAGGTTGGGGTTGTGGTATCATAATGAGCGCTATTGATCCGCTTTGTGGATGGTGCTGCCACGTTCATGTACAGATATCCCGAATGAAATCCGACTTGAACAGATAAACTTGGAGAGGATTTTGAGATGTGGGATGTGAGGTACAAAATACATACAGACTTCCAGTTCCTTTGGCTGTGCGCCCCGCTATGCCTGTGGTATCCGGGGTAGCGTTCTGCACCGCGATCTACAGGCGCGTTATCGATAACCACGGCTGACGTATATCGCGTATGCTCTGGCGTGGCCGACGGAAGATGGCTCGAATAACAGAGTGAGCCAAACGCCTAAGTTCCTTGAATGGCGTGATTTAATCAGGGCTGACTGTTGGTGGGCCTCTGTGGGCGTGTGAGCCGGCTGGGATGCATCATTGGTGCCTGCGTGTTGGAGCTTATCACGCCGCTAGATCATCAGGTGCATGAAGTTGGCCGAGCGCGTCTTCTGCTCGACTCGCGTCGTCAACATGTAGCACCACGCCGTTGTTGCCCCAAGCAGTTGTTATTATACCGCTTGATCGTAGCCCACCTTGGTGCTCTCCAGGCGTTGCTGCGCAGCCACCCTTTGAGAGCGATACCCTAGCCTCCGATCATCCTCCGCCTCCGTTACAACCGCCGCCTATCCATCCGTCGAACCGTGAGCACGCACATCAATACACACCATGGCTGCCGAAGACCGATACAAAGAGCGGCCTGCTCGCAAGCTCACCAAGAAGCGCAAAGAGTCGCGCCGTGTGTCCCTAGACATCCCCGAGCGCTTTAGAGATGCGGGCGATGCGGACGAGGATGTTGCGGCGCCCAAGCACAGCAACGCGGTATCGATGCACCAGTCTATATTTTCCATGATTGCACGAGCCGGCCATCAGTCACAGACGGACCTCGGCCTCCCCCGAGATGTAGACTCGGGCGAAAGCGACGATGAGGCGCGGCGGAATATTAACTATGGCAGTTTGGATGGTGCAGCAAGGATGAGCCGTCTGAGCTCCGTTCACGATTTCCACAGCCCGCTGGAGGAGGTGGAAGAGGGCAAGCCGCTGAAGAGCAAGCACCGGAAAGCCCTCTCGGAGCACAAACTGCTGCGTTCGCTACCCAAGCTAAAGATCTCAGGCAGGAAGGAATCCAAGTCGGAGGCCCACGCAACCGACACCATGTCTTCGTCACAATTCCTCCCTTCGCGTCAATCGGAAGACGAACTACCCCTTTCCTCGCGAGACGAATCGCTAGTCGACATGAAGCCCAAGCCGGTATCTGGACAGGACTTGCGCATTGCGAAGCGTCGAGGCTCAGACCGCAAGAGCAGGTACGGAGGCACAGCAAGCGGATCCAAGAGCAAAACGACCGCCCCGCTTGCAAATCGCTTGCAGCAAATTTTTGAGTTCGAAGACTTGGAGGAAGTCATCTCAGGTTTGTCAAACATCTCAAGCCGTGGAGTGTGTCTAATCTTTCCAGAATACCCTTGCTGGCTGTTACAGAGCATACTGCTTCAAGGATACATGTATATCACCCAGAAGCACATATGTTTTTATGCATATATACCCAAGAAGCATGTACGTGTTACATTCGAATTCCTCATTCGAAGCTGACATTTGCGCAGCACGATGTTAGTAAAACTGGCTATCTTTCCAAACGCGGTCGGTCGAAATACAATCGATACTGGTTTGTACTGAGAGGCGACGTGTTAGCTTACTACACCAACCCTACAGAGCTATACTTCCCTCGCAATCGCATCAACCTACAATACGCAATATCTGCCGAAGTTTTGGAGAGCAAAGACAAGCATAAGGACGAGACGACTTTTGTAGTGACAACAGACGAGAAGACCTTCCAGTTCAAGGCTGACAGTGCGGTGAGCGCGAAAGAGTGGGTACGGTCCATACAAAAGGTCATATTCCGAACGCACAACGAAGGTAATAGCGTGAAAATCTCCCTGCCCATTCAAAACGTCCTTGAGATTGAAGAGAGTACCATTCTCGATTTTGCCGAGACGGTGAAGATTCGCGTGATTGATAATGACGAGACATACGCGATCGACGAGGCAAGTGCCCTTCCTCTGTACCGTGGAACGATCAATGCTGACAGCCGACAGTACTTCTTCTCTTTCTTCAGCCAGGGCCAGGATGCTCTGAATGTGCTGCGTATCATGATCAACGACAATGAACACCACCAGACGATGCAGCAGCAGGGCGATCCGAGTGCAGCAACACCGACCATCGTTAATCTTCCCAGTAGCCGTAATGCGGGCCCAGCTCAAGACAGTCCCGGCCACGCTCCGTATATAGAAGAGAATGTGAGGGCGACCTTATCGCCGTTACCTGGTCCTGTTGTTGGGCGCTCAAGCATGAGCGCAGATTCACGGTCCAGTCTCGATGTGCAAAAGAGCCTGGACGTGCGACGTAGTATGGACGCAAGCCGCTCTTTTCGACGACCTAGTCACGAGGTTCGCCGCAGTTTCAGCGGACATCGTTACGATAAACAATCGAAGGGTCGATCCGGTGACAAGTCGCCATTGTCACCTAGACCACAAGACACTTCAGACTCGGCGACGAATTCGGTGGATCCCGGTACCGAATCATCGGCCCATGTGCAATCCATGGATGAGAGCAACGCGTCTGCAAGTCAAATATTGGGGCGCTCAGATGTTTTTCGCGCCCCAACAGTTCACTCTGGCCAAGCCACTACGTCTGAAAGGTCCGATGAACTCGGCCGACATTCACAGGACACGACCCGCTCGTCAGGTGGGCGGAACTTTCACCCAAAGGCCTCGCGCCAAAGCAAAGAGTCTGGTGGCTTGGGCGCTCGGCAGTCAGCCAGATATAAACACGACCTCGAGAACGATCACGACCAAACGACCGCACGTTTATCAACCTCGTCTACCACTGCACTTCAAGAAATTGCCTCGTATCCGCTCCAAAAAGCAGCTGGTTTAGCAGGATTCTTACGCACCCGGTCAAAGAAGATGGGCAATTTACTTTCTACCGAGTCTATGGGCTATTACGAAAAGGTTTCTGGGATGCTAGCAGGCGGTCGAAAGCACTACAACGTGGCAGACGGACTGCAACCAAATGACCGAGTCCATGACCCCGAAGAAGACGAGGATGCTGCTAAGGCAGCGCACCACTTCCAGGAGCACTTTGCGCTGCCCGACGAGCAACTCCAGTCCTCCTACTTTGCGTATCTGCAACGCATCCTTCCGAACTACGGAAAGATCTACATCAGCGGACGCTCTTTCTGTTTTCGGAGTCTCGTGCCTACCGTTAAGACTAAGGTAAGTCTTTTCACGTACTATCGTCGCGATATGCTCACTTTTGTAGATAATCCTGCCGATGCGTGACATCGAGACGATCAACAAAGAGAAGGGCTTCCGAATGGGCTATCACGGTCTGGTAGTCGTTATTCGCGGTCACGAAGAACTGTTCTTTGAGTTCGCAAAAGCCGAGCATCGCGATGAATGCGCTATCTCTATCTTGCGCATTTTGGAGAGTACCAAGTACATTGAAGAAGATCAGTCGTCCGATGATGCGGATAGCGAGGATGAAGCAGCCAAGGCTGAGCATGAGCTACTGCAGGCTGCACGAGATACGGCAGAAGGAGACGTAAATCTGCCGACTACGCCCGCAGCAGAGCTTGATCGCATTCCACTCATTTTTGATGATCCACTAGCATCGATTGTGGACTTCAAGCCGGCCGAGCCCTTGAAGATCGTGTGTCTGACGATTGGATCTCGTGGCGATGTACAGCCCTACATCTCCCTTTGCAAGGAACTGATCAAGGAGGGACATGAGCCCATCATCGCGACCCACGGCATGTTCGAGAGTTGGGTCAAGGAACACGGCATTGGATTTGCCCCTGTAGCTGGCGATCCTGCCGAGCTTATGCGCATTTGCGTCCAGCACGGCATGTTTTCCTACGGATTCCTGAAGGAAACGAACTCGAAATTTCGTGGTTGGCTGGACGAGCTGTGCGATACAGCCTGGAAAGCATGCCAGGGAGCCAATGTCCTGATCGAAAGTCCGTCCGCTATGGTTGGAATACACATCGCCGAAGCTCTGGGAATCCCGTACTTCCGAGCTTTCACAATGCCATGGACACGCACCCGAGCATATCCGCATGCCTTCGCCGTGGGGCCGAATAAGATGGGCGGAGCCTGGAACAGCATGACATACCTAACCATAGATAAGGTATTCTGGGTTGCCATCGCCGGCCAGATGAATAGTTGGCGCCGCGAACAGCTCAAGCTGCGTAACACGTCGCAGGCCAGGATGCAGGCAAATCAGCGGCCATTCCTGTACAACTTCAGTCCACATGTTGTCCCTCCGCCATGCGACTGGCCCGACTGGATCCGCGTCACCGGCTACTGGTTCCTGGACGAAGTCGATTTCAAGCCGCCCGAAGACCTGAGCCAATTCATCGCAAAGGCGCGAGCCGACAAGAAAAGGCTGGTATATATTGGGTTCGGGTCTATTGTCATCCAGGACCCAGCTGCTCTTACCAGAACTATTATCGAAGCGGTGCAGCTGGCAGACGTTCGCTGTGTGCTCTCCAAAGGCTGGTCCGACAAATGGCAGGGCGACAAGGAAAGCACGAAGGACGCTTCTGAGGTCGAGATTCCCCTGCCGCCTGAGATCTTCAAGATCGAATCTGCACCGCATGACTGGTTGTTCAAGCAGATGGATGCCGTTGTTCACCACGGCGGCTCAGGCACCACCGGTGCCAGTCTCCGAGCCGGAAAACCAACGATAATCAAGCCATTCTTTGGGGACCAGTACTTCTTTGCCACGCGCGTAGAAGACCTTGGTGTAGGTATGTACCTCAAGAGGATCAACACCAAGATGCTGGGCAAAGCTCTGTGGGAAGCAACCAACAGCGAGCGGATGAAGGTCAAAGCCAGGATCCTCGGGAATAAGATCCGGAAGGTAAGCTCACGGCGCTCCTCACATCGTGCGATGGATCTAACATATGCGACAGGAGAATGGGGCGCAGTTAGCCGTACAGACGATATACCGCGAGCTCGACCGAGCAAAAGCTCTTTCGTGTCGACAACCGGAACGAGCGGAAGACGAGGAGCACTACGGCGACATGGATGCCGACTGGACTCTGGTGGATGATGAAGGGGACGTGCAGGGCATGGACCTTCCCCTCGAAGCCATCTCTGGGATGCGTGAACAGGCCATGGACGATTCGGAAACGGGACCATCGACCTTGGCAGTGGGTGCGGTCTTGTCACAACAACGCAAGGCGGACTAGGCGACAAAAGTCCTGGCTCTTTACGTCCCTTTGCGTAACTTCTTGCAGCGTTCTCCGCCATCTGTTACGACTGTTTAATCTGTAATATGGGACGTCTAGTACATGATGGTTAGATGCGAGGGGCATTGCGGGTGTCAGGGTAGCATTGCACAGGTGCACTTTTGCATCGTTGAGCGCGGCGTTGTGGGATGGGATGCTGGCTACGAGATGAATGTGACCAGGATGTTGAGACGCGTTTTCTCAGAGTGTTCACCTTTGATTATACTGCGGGATGGTGTTTATACGTTTTGTTGATTGAGTGCATTTGGGTCTAGTAGGACCCTTGACGTAGCTGCAGACGCGATACGTCAGGTCAGACCACGGCTGCCTATGCGGAGAAGAGGCTGTCGTGGCTGTTCGAGCGCATCGACGACAAGATGCTGGGCGGCGTGTGGTGTCTTTTTCATCAGTACGCATGCAACAGGCGAGGGCGCTCAGGGGAGTTTCTTTGTCTGGCGGGTGAAAGGCAGAGACATGAGAGACTAGAGGCGGCCCGCTAGGCTGACAGGGATGTCAGGCGGGGCATGGGTATAAGAACTGAAGGCCGCTCTTTAGGAGCTGCACAAAGCCCTGGGAGCACGCGAGAGCCGCAAGTGCTGCACCTGCAACGACAACCTCGTCCACCACGCCCCTCCCCACACACACGCACCGCACCAGCGCATTTGTCGCTCTGCACACCGCGCGCACATCCGAGGCTGCTCCCTCTGCGCGGGCGCCCGGTGGCCGTACTTGCGGCTGTGCATCATCGCTCGGCTCGTGTGACGCGACACGCCCAAAGCTTCTGCGCTACCGTGCTGCGTCCGAGCTCCACATCCAACTCGCACCTCCAGACTCCCGCGTCCCGAATGCGCCGCTCTCGATCGCGCCGCCCCCGCAGCTCTTCCCAATGGATCCGGACACGCTCGAGCCCATGAAGATTGGCGCCCCGAGCGGCCTGCACTACCCCATCACAATCACCGAGCTCGTCAAGGCCCAGGGCGACGACGTCGCGCGCTCGCAGCCGCTGTTCCACTACTCGTTCGAGAGCCTGCGCGAGGAGACGAACCGGTGGGGCGAGACCAAGGAGGTCGCCCAGAAGTTCTTCGCCAGCTTCGAGGCCCCCGTCGACGGCCAGATTGAGGCATGGCACATCAAGAAGGACCAGGTTGTCTCCCGGCCAGGGCAAGTCGCGCTCCGCCCTCCTCCCGCGGGACCTGCTAACGCGCTACCAGGACCCTCCTTCTCGACATCACAGAGCCGTGCACCCATGAAGAGCAGTTTGGCGGCCTGTGCACCATGTGCGGCAAGGACATGACCGAGGTCGACTACCTGACCGAGAAGCTCAACAGCAGTCGCGCGACCGTCAACATGACGCACGACAACACCGCCCTGCTTGTCAGCCACAAAGAAGCCAGGAAGGCCGAAGAGGCGTCCAAGACGCGCCTGCTCGAAGCGAAGAAGCTGACCCTGATCGTCGACCTGGATCAGACCGTCATCCACACCACCTGCGAGCGCACAATCGCCGAATGGAAGGAGGACCCCACAAACCCAAATTACGAATTTGTCAAGGATGTCGAGGGCTTCCAGCTCGCCGACGACAACGTTGCTCATGTCGCCGCAAACTGGTACTACGTCAAGAAACGCCCAGGGCTCAAGGACTTCTTCGACAACATGTCACAGTTGTACGAGATGCACATCTACACAATGGCAACCCGCGCTTATGCCCAGGCTGTGGCCAAGATCGTTGATCCCGAACGCAAGTACTTTGGCGATCGCATCTTGAGTCGCGACGAAAACGGTACAGACAAGGCGAAGAGCTTGCACCGATTGTTCCCCAACAACCCCGGCATGGTCGTCATCATCGATGACAGAGCCGACGTCTGGAGCTACAGCCCTTATCTGGTCCGCGTTCCCGTATTCAACTTCTTTCCCGGCGCCGGCGACATCAACGCCAGCTTCTTGCCCAAGCAGCTAGAGGTACCTGCTCCTGCGCCCGCTCCCAGAGAGAAGATTGCGAACAACGTTGAATCTGATACCGAAGGAATCTCTTTCTCCGTTGCTGGCAAACCCCTCCCGCCCTTATCCGTAAAACCGGATTCAGGAGACGTTGCCAATGGGATCGAAAATGAATTGGAGGAGAGAATGATGGCCATGGGTGCTGCGGAAAGTCAAGAGGTTCTCGAAGAGCGCGTCAGAGAGCAGGAAAAGTTAATTGTTGCTCAACAAACGGAGCGACCATTGCTGCAACAGCAGCTTACGCTCGAGAAAGAAGACGACGAGGAGGAGGCCGCCAGATCCGAGACCCCGGAAAATGGCGAGACCAAGCCAGTCGAACACCATAAGCACCGTGCCATATTGAACAACAACGACGACGGCTTGGAGGTTGTCGAAAAAAACCTACGACGCGTGTACGAAGCATTTTACGACGAATACCAGAATTCCATAGTGAAGCCTAGAGGCACCCGCGTTGCCGAGCTCAAGGGCGAGAAAAGCCCAAGGAAACCGCGTCTCGAGGGAATCGTGCCTGACATCGCCTATATCATGCCACGCATCAAGAGCGAGACTCTTGCTACATGCCGCATTGTATTTTCCGGCATCATACCACTCGGGATGGACGTTGAAACGTAAGTGAATTAATTGGTCACGTGGTACAAAAAGCTAACATCTTGTAGCTCCGACTTCGCGCTGTGGGTGAAGAGTTTCGGCGCCCAAATATCCCTAAATGTGGACAAGCGAACAACACACGTGATAGCAAATCCAGATCGAAAGACCTCGAAAGTCAAAAAGGCAGCAAGGATCCTGCACGACGGAGGCAACATACAGATAGTTACAATCCAGTGGATGATCGCATGCTGTACGCGGTGGGAACACGTTGAGGAAGAGCCTTATTACATCAACGTGGATGATGAACGTAACAGTCCGGCGCTCGCAGAGGACCTGGAAGACGATGAGAGCATCAATGGCACCGACGACGATGATGCCAAGTCACCTATATCAATATTCGACATGCCCGAAAATGACTGGGAAGCCTTGGAAAAAGAGATCGCAGAGCTCGATGATATTTCAGATGCGGAGTCTGAGGGTTCGCGGGCTTCTGACTCGGAAAGCGTACATTCCACAAACAGCACAAACTCAGACACCAACGGTAGCAAAGCCGCTCGGCAGAAGAGAAAGAGAGATACGGAGTCCGATGCTGAGTCGGAGGCTGGAGACAGCGATTCAAGCGTCAACAGTACGTCCAGGTTGCAGAAGCGGAAGAAACGCACCATGGAACGAGTCACGTCACTGACAAACGTGGTCAATGCAGACAAAGAGTCTTCAGGTCTGCCTAGTCCCGAGACCACGGGGCCCGAGGAGGACCAAGGCGACGAATTTGATCCTCAGGGCGGAGGTGCGGATCTCGCTGAGGACAACGACCAGGATCTGGAAGATGATATGCTGGCCCAGTTCAACGCTGAGTTTGAGGACGATTAATCCTGGGCCCTGCTCTGTTCCCTTTTACTCGCAATTTTCCATTCATCTTCGGCTTGGATCTCCTGCATAGCGAGGTGTGTTTGGGCATCACGGCGTTCGTTCGGTTGTGTATTGCTATTTACTCGTCAGATTAGGCCTCATTGGGTGGGATGTTCACGTCTGGGTTTTGTAGCACTTCATTGGGTGGGACATGAGCGTTTGAGCCGGACGGCTTGCATCCCTAGTTGAGTTTCCGTGAGTCTAGATAGCTCGTCGGTTTAGAGTGGAATGGACGGATGAATGAAATTCTGATACCGGTTGCTCAGATTCTGTGCTCGGTTTTTTTCTAATACTGCTGCTGATAACGATGAATTTATACCCTCAGACGCCTTGAAATTTACGGTCCTAGTGACGAGTCCCCCACCCATTCTTGAGCAGTCGAACTCCTCAACGCCAATACCTAGATATACAACGCCACGGATCAATACATTCAGGCTGATTCGCCACTCTCCGCTCTTGGCCTGCCGCTCTCTGCCTGCGTGAACGGCCACGGTCCAGCCCTGACACCTTCCGTAGGCGTCATGGCCCTCCTCCGCTCCACCGGACTCCACTCCAGCCCAGGCATAGGAAGACCGGCAATCGCCGCGTCGTCTCTCGCCCGTTGTCGCTCTCCACCGCCCACAGCACCTCCCACCGCCTCCTGGTCAGTTACCAGCCGCACGCCCGCGGACCTCTGCTTCTCACGCTCGCGCTCCAGCCGCTTCCCCTCGGCCTTCTTCTTCTCAAACTCGATGATCAGCGTCTTGAAGTATGCCTCCGCCGCGGGCGTCGCGGAATAGTGCACGGGGGTCCAAGAGTATGCATTTGAAGCGAGGGGATTCGCGCCGTACTGGAGGAGCATGCGGAGGGCCTTGAGCTCGCCGGCGGCCGAGGCGTGGTGCAGCGCCGTGTTGCCGACGTGGTCGTAGGAGGTGAGGATCTGGGGCGCGTGGAGCAGCAGCGTGGGGATCAGATGGAGGGTGCCTGTGCCGCTTTTACAGACGAGCATAAGCTGGGCTGGAGGTTAACTGGTGGTACGGGCTGAGGCCTGTGAGATTCAGGGGGGGACGCACGGCATCGAGCCCGGCTCTGTTCTGCCATGCAATGCACTCCGGGAAGCGCTTCGCCAGCATCACGCTGACCTCTTCTTTGCCCGCCATGGCTGCCAGCATGAGCGGCGTCTCGAGCTCGTTGTTGCGGCTTACGAGCTCGGCTTCGTGACCGGCTTCGACGAGGAATTCCTACCATCGCAATTGGATAAGCTGCTGTTCTGCGTCTAGAAAGGATGTATAGACCGTGACGTACCGCAATCGCCGTGAATCCATGCTTCGCCGCAAGGTGCAAGCTGGTGTTACTCTTGTCGTCAAAGTCGGGGTTCTGCAGGTACACCGGGTTGTTGCGCACGATGCGCTTCACGAGATCGAGGTCGTTGAGGAGTATGGCACGGCGCAGACGCCGCGGTACGTCAATCCTATAGATAACATGTCAGCCGATTCCTTACCACCTCTCTATCAGCCAGACTCGAGCCAGACGTACATGTCGAACAGTGCGCAGCATGATTGACGGCACGAAGACAGCAGTGTGAGCTTGTTATATGCGCTGTTGTTTGTTGATGCGGGGACTATGAGTGGTGACGCGGGGCGGACTTGCATTCACGGAGATTTACGGATGAGGCTAGTACGCCATGTGCTTGATCCGCGTTCGGTGAGCTTGGCATTGTAGCTTGGGATCTCGTGTCCACATTCCTATGTCTCGTAATAAATCACCTAGAACGTCATGAGGGTACTACAGAAAGGAACATCACAGTATGCAAGGCAGCGGTAGGAAACGCTTGCTAAAAGCGATGTCTTGCATTACGTGCATCGCGAAGATTGCCGCAAACATGCACAATTGTTGATGGTAAGGAAACAAGCTGAGATGGACAGGGTTCCAGGGTTCCAAAGTCGTTGTAAGTGCGTGTGCTCATGATTAACATGTTTCATTATGCTTGTCGCTTCAGCAGGCCGATCAATCGATGCTCGCTAGAGAAACGACTATCTTACACCCACACGGACGTTGAATCCAAGCCGCCCAAGCGCAACCATCTATTCGTCTACAAGCCATCAAAGTCGCCCGCGGCGTCGTCATCGTCGAGATCACCCTCTTGAATCTCCTTTGCAAGCTCGCGCTCACGCTCTCTAGCCTCTTGGGCGTTCTTCAGCTCTAACCGATGCTGGTTCATTGGGTAGCGCATAGCCTTAACGCATTCATCGTGAAGGGTCAAACAGGCGCGAATACGCTCGTGGAATGCCTCACCAGGCTCGCGGGTAGCATAGATATCGCCAGCCTGCTTCGTCTGCATGAAGCCCTTCTCGTGGTCGATAGAAGCCTCAATGACACCATCACGGATCGCCTTCGCAACGATGTACTCTGCCGACTCCTCACTCTCGAGGCCGAGGCGAAGACAGATATCTCGTAGAGAAATGCGCGAGTAGGAGAGCGAGAGGACGCGTATACCGGTCTTGATCACGTTTTGGCGGAGACGGAGAATCAACGTGTATGTCCCGTCACGGTGGAATGCCTTCGCGGAGTTCTGCACAATCTTCAGGAAGCTGGGAAGGTCACCGGCCCGGACTGCCTGGACCAAGCGAAAGTATGGCTCCAAGGTACGCTCAAGGCGGGGTTGGCTGAACAATTCGCGCTCTGGAATATCACCCATGAGCAACTCCACAACGATCAAGAGCTTCATGGAGGACTGGTAGAAGCCTGCAGCGACAGAGCTAGTAGGCGCCTTGCGGGTAGCGCTGATGAGGTGCTCGTGGGCGTCCGTATACGACAGCTGGATAGCCCTTATGCGACCGAGGTAGTAGAGGTACCTGGCGACTTGGTTGTTAGGTGCGTTCTCGGGGAACTGTGTCTGTGCAACGAGCAGATCGGCTTGGGTGATATCGGCAGTGGAAAGGTAGTTTCGGAGGAGCAATGTGGTGACGGAAGCCTGAGTATCGAGATCCTTTCGGAGCACCGCGCTGCGTAGAGCCGCAAGCAGTTTCCCGCGGATTGTAATGACTTGCGACTGTTTGGATGGCGGCTTAGGATCGAGCTCCTCATGGAAGAGCGAGAAGTAGAAGTACGCTTTCGCGGCCAGTGAATCGAGCGTCCGTCGGTTCAGTTCCCGAATCCTGTCGACTAATTGAGTGGAGAACTCGGCGCCCTCTTCGTAATCTTGTTGGTCGTAAAGGTACACCTGCACAAATCAGCGACATGGAAGCAACATATGAGAGCATCGGATTCGAATCTCCAGCTTCTCCGGGTATGAGCGTACCTGAAGCAGGATGCCTATGTAGACATCGACCTCTGGTAATGGTTCCTTGGTGCTGTTCTTCAGCGCCTGCACGGCATCTTTGTGTTGGTCTGCAACAGCCTTGAGATCCTCGGCCTCCATTCCCACGGCCTGAATGAGCAGGCGCGCGGTGGGGTTCTTCGCCGAGTACGTCACGACGATGACGGTACATAGCACGCGGTCGGTGAGTCTCTTCCGGAGCGATGATATTGAGCGGAGTGCCCTTAGTGTAAAGCGGGAGTCGAACTGGGCGACGGCGCGTTCCAGCAGGGCGAAGTTAGAGCGGATCTCTGCAAAAGTCGGGTCAGTCTCCCAGAATGGTCGAGCAGCGTACTCGCGCATCGCATCCGGACACATGCGCCCGACCTGCGGGGGCAGCCCTCCGAAGCCACAAGGGCAGGTAGAAAGATGCATGGTGGGTATGCTGCGTTGTATACGGGGGGCTTACCGGACACTGTCTTGTCCTCGACGTTCTCGGTGTTTGGCTGCTCGACCTCCGTCACGACGCCTTCCATGCTCTCCGCCATGGCTGCTGCTCTGCGTGGAACCGCGGGACTGAGAGAAAGGACGGGTGGCGATCACAGGCGGGTGGAGGGAGGGGCAACAAGCGGGTGTTGGGGCGATGATGCAGCTGAGGCTGTCGAGAGGCGGGAGCTCGTAGGTCGTAGCTGCCGCCGGCATACGGTATCGCCGGAGTAGGTCAAACGTTTTCCCGGTCGTTGTTTACGTCCATGCCCGTTCCCAGCACCCCGCGTCTGAACAAGCTGGGTATACGAGATCATACATGGCAGCCATGTCACTCCTCGACGCGCATCTAGAGCAAATTTCACTTTGCGCGCGATCCATCGCCGAGCTGCCGTACGTCTTATGCCTCGACTGTAGCCTCCAGTCTTAACCGTGCACCAGTTTCCCCCCGCCTAAGATATTTACGAACGCATTACTGCAATCCCACGACATTACGAGCTTGATCCGTGATACTGAATCTCATGAACGCGCGCTCTTCTCTGTTCCGCCTGCCGCTACAGCCCCAAAAGCCCAAGAGTCCGTTGGCAGCTCGAACCGACGTAATACCATCTTCAGCGCCACCGGTGCCACCGCGGGAATCGCCGGAGGCGGCGCGAATGCTATGAGAGCGCCAAAGAGGAACACGGCCGTTGCGGCTGTTCTGGGCACTGAGCTCGTTGAGCGAATACGACGTGGAGGTGGAGGCGGGGCGGGCAGTGGCCTCGGTTACCGAGCATACGATGGCGGGAACAAGAATGATATAGATGTAGACACCCTGCTGGAGGGTGCTGAGAAACTGCTAGGCGTATAGTAAGTACGATGGTAAACATCATCCTGCGCTGGCTGGGACTAAAGGGTATAGTCCAATTCCTGGAGCACACGATCGGATTGCATCGTTGCGCCAACGACATGGCCGACTCGAGGCGTCGATAGAGTATTACGAATCGCGCATTGCAGAACAGGCTGCGCAATTGAGCAAGCTCAATCGGTCACGCGAGTATGTCGAACATGAGCCAGAGGAGGTTGAAAATGTGGCACATGTCATGACCGAGGAGGATCTCCGACGTGAAGAGGAAGAGGTGAGGCAGCTAGAGCGAAGGAAACGAGGTCTCGAAGACCATGTGAATTCCATGGGAAGGGATATATCTGGTTTTCTACGTTGAGAGTGCTATTGGATCGACATCGGGAGCATATCAACACCGTCTATGTTGCCCAGGACGCGAACACCGAAGACGGGACTACAATTGAGCGTACTAGTCCACCAGAGCTGTGCGCTCATTCTTCGCAGCATAGATCCTCGGAGAAAGCACTGCTAGCTGGTGTTCGAAGAATGCTATAGGACGTGGGAAGGTGGATCGTAAACACCTAGACGATATGAAAGCACGCGAGTGAATATGAGGCTATTACGGTGACATTTATTCAATTATTCCTAATCAGCTATAGTTTGCTAATTCATGCTAGGAGTTTCATGAATTCGCCAACCCTGTCGGGTGTAAATATTTGATCTCATAGTGCATTACACATGAATCTTTTCATCCGTCCGAAATATGGGTTCATGATTCCTTTCTCCTCGGCCATTATTTCTACTGGCCTTTCCACTGAGAAATCTCCGCCTCTGTAAGCTCGCGCAACTTGTTGACGTTAGGCGGCTGGCCTGTTGCAACACCTTTGGCCAGCTCAACAAAGCTTCCCAATGTTGTGCTGTTCGACACAGCATAGGTGACTGTGCTAGCCTTCACACGTATGATGCCAATGCGCGGGTCCTCTGGGCCACCATCGTGCTTGCCATCACCGAGATCGCCAAGCCAGGCCTTCAGCGCGGGTGAGTAGTGCTTCCTTATGACGTTGCGGTCGACCTCGATGGATGCGTGTCCCGAGATCGATGCCCATTCGCCAGAGTTGTTAATGAAGCCAATGTTGACGGAAGGGTGTGTCTTAAGATCGTCTGTCTTGCCGGACTCGGTGTTGGTGTGGAACAGCAGGTCAAACCCGTTGCCCTCCTGTACAGCGTTAGCATGCTAAGCATATCGCGTATCATGACTAGGACATACCTTTGCCGCCAAAGCCATAGCTCTCGACGTAAGCAAGTCGCTTTGCGCCGTCTGCGCAGTCAACAGACAGATCTTTGTCCTGTCGATAAAGGTGAACAGATCGTCAACCTTCTCCTTGAGGGAAGGCTCCTGCTTATTCTGTGCGGTATACGGGTCGGCCTCCTTGCTGCCCGTGTTTGCGTTGCTGTAAGACGACATGGCTGACGACTGAAATTTTGGTAAAGTAGAAGATTGCTTGAATGTATAGGAAGCGCCTACAGGCTGTTAGCTGGTGGTCATGCAGTGATGTTTATTTGCGCCTGACCGAGCGGCCTGGTCCGACTGCAACTGAAGCTTGCTGGGATGCAGCGGTCCACGGTCGAAGGAAGGCCAGCACGTCGAATAAGATTGTACATACCTGAGTTGATTTGTTCGATCAATCGACTGAAGTTGTTACGAGGAACAGAGCAAACAAAAGCGCGAAGTTCGCGTTTACGTATGGGCTCTCAGTCAATGACGTCAGTCTTCCTTTGGTATGTTCCACAAAAACCCCACCTATTCTGGGGTAGGTACCGTAATCACGATCTACTCAATGTGCCAAAGCTCTCGGAATCGTGGCGCGCAGTCTTGGAACATGTGGGGCTCCAATGGTGAGACTTGCTCTCAAAAGGCGCAATCGTAGATGCAATTATTACCACGTCTCATACACACTACACACGCAGCTGCCGGAAGATGAAGGTGAGGATGAAAGATAAATAAAAAGTACATCTAGGTCTAGCTGTCTACTTCTCGAATGAAGATGTAGAACACAGCAAATCCGTTATGCCATGAAACCGTCCGATTAATGCTCCCCCTAACATGGCAACATGAAGACGCATGTAACAGAGATGAAGCAAGACCGAGCAAAAGGCCTGATCCTGTGAATTCCCCAATGCAGATTGCGACTTTTGTAATCCCATAATGCTCATAGTATGGTGACCGTCAGACCACTGCATACGTCACCAAGGCGACGGTCGACTAAGAGTAGAGTCTCCTATGACTCAGGAGCCTCGCTGTCCTCAATCTTTGCCTTCTCGAGCTCCTCCGCCACGTCGGCCTCTGCAGCCTTTTCCTGTTCAAGTTCAGCGGCCGCAGAGACAGGACCGCCATTGACAGCCTGATTCTTTTCCGAGGGCTTGCGTGCGGTATCAGTGACACCTTCAGTCTCCTCAGCCTCCAAGCGATCAATTTCCTTTTGCGCCTTCGCGATGTTCTACATAGAGGTCAGCATGGCGATCGGTATGGGCTGGCTCAGTGCTCGGCGCATGATCTCGAAGTTCCGCACCGTACGTTTTCTCTTGCAGTAGCGTGGGATGTACAGTAACGAAGTAGACTGCGCAAGAACCGATGCCAATTTGGGCATCGGCTGTGTATAAGTCAAGCTTTTCACAGTATGTGCAGGACTTGCACGCAAAGAAAGAATGACCATGGGATCTTTACAGATCTTCGTCGTTTTGATGGAAAGAAACGTACCTCCTTAGTCTTAGCATCTTGCTCAGACTTCCACTTCTCGAGCTTCTCCTTCAACTTCTCAACCGTGGCAGGGACGTCTGCCTGGCTGGATGGCGGATTCACTCCAACCTTGGCAAGCTCATCCAGGACACCAATGTTCAGGTTGAACTTCTCCGATGTCGGGGCGGCGGCTTTCCGTCCCTTCTTGTTCTTCTTTCCGCCGCTGCCAATGAAGTATGCCTCCTCGTCATCGCCTTTCTTGGAGAGCCGGGTTCCCTTGAGACCAGAGTCGTCGACAGTCCTCTGCGCGGAAGCAGCGAATTTGCTGGGGGTTGCCGTCTCTTTCGCAGGCAGAGCGGACGGATCAAAGTAGCGGATCAAACCCTCAGAGGCAAGGATCTCGTCCTGGTAGGCAGGGGCGCTGGCCTCCTCGAGACGCTTAGCAGCAACCTCCTTTCGCTTGTTCGCCTGGTATTCGGCCTGTTCCTGTCGCTTGCGCTCTTGACGGGCCTTGCGGGCCTGGAAGTCGTATTCAGCAAAGGCGCGCTTCTGCTGGTAGTACTGGTCCTTGTGCTCCTTGATGGCCTGGAATTTGTTCTGCTGATCTTCACGAGCCTTGTCCCGGGCCTCCATCAGGACCTTCATGTTCTTGAACGCTCCATCCTGCTCCGCCTTGAGCTTGTCCAACTCATCCTGAAGCTCGGTATACCGGCTGCTGAGAGCCTTCTGCTCTGGATCATCCAGCAGCTTCTTTTGCTCGGCGATTTGCGCTTTGAGGTCGTCGATCGCCTTTTGCTGAGAATCGAAACCTGAGAAGTTCTTGCGAGCCTTATTGAGGTTCGTGATCTCGTTGAGAGCTTTTTTCTCGTCGACAATCTTCATACGGCCGGTATCTACCTCCTTCTGGAGTCGTGCAATCTCGCGATCAACGTCCTCGACGCTCTTAAAGTTCACTTTGCCCTTAGCGGTCTTGAGCTCCCCAATGCGGCCCTTGAGCTGTTCGTCGAGGCGCTTCACTTTGTCTAGGATGGCGGTGCGTGAGGATTTCTGGCCCTGTTGGGTTTGTCGGATCTTGGTGAGCTCGGCCTTGAGCTCTTGCTGGCGTACAGCGTTGGGAGAGTCCTTGTTGTTGGGGCGGGCATTATCGAGCTTTGCTTTGGCGGCATTCTACAATCGTAAGCAAGCAGTTTGGCTTCGTGTCGCGCCCGCAAGCAAATAGCCGTTCGCAGCGGGTACCTGCTGGAGATGGGACTCGAGCATGCGCAGGCACCGCACCACGAGGAACAGGGCAACAAATCGATGGCACCAAGGGCAATACTGGAAGTGAACAGAACAGCATAGTACTTACGAACTTGGCCTGGGCATCGGAGTGCGCCTTCTCCAGCTTGTACAAGTGGTCTTTGTAGACAGTCTCATCTGGCTTTTCGGGGCGCACGAACTGCTGCTTGCCCTCAGAAGCCTCGGTCTTGGGGGCAGCGGGAGCTGCGGTGGTGTCTGCCATGTTGTCGGTGTTGAAATGCTTTCGACAGAGAGTCGAACTGCGGGCGAGACGAGGGTGGATGGGTGCGCGTGAGTGCCTATAATGAGAGACCCTGAACCAAAGGTAGTCAATATTCACACGAACCACGTTTCTCAGGCGTCGGCGCGGCGCACGGGCAGGGCAATTTTACCCGCGGCCCGCCCTGACGGTCTCGCCCATCCCTCGCTTATCGTGGCGGACTCTTTCACTCCCCCATCATGGCCAATACTGCTCTCGACAGTGAAAATAAAGTGCCGCTGCTGCTGCTCAAGACCAAATCCGCACCAACCGACGCATATGAGGAATATTTCACCTCTCTGGACGACGGGAAATACGAGCCCGTATTCGTACCCGTACTCGAGCACAGATTCAAGCAAGAGACGGTCAGCCAAGTTCGGCAGCACATCGAAAATGGCGACTTTGCTAGCACCCACCCTGGCAGCCGGCCCAAGTTTGGCGCCATGGTCTTCACTTCTCAGCGCGCCGTGGAGGCTTTCGCACGAATAGTGGAGGACATGAAAAAGAGCAAGGAAAGCCACAATGTTGAGTACTGGCTTCCCAGCCACATGCCTCTATACGTTGTAGGCCCGGCCACGGCACGAGGCCTGAATTCGGTGGACCTGCACTGCCCTGTGGTAGGTGAAGGGACGGGAAATGGCCAGGCCCTTGCAGAATTCATTATAGATCATTACAACAAACTATACAAGGGCAATGATAAACCTCACATCTTGTTTCTTGTGGGTGAAAAGAGAAGGGATGTCATACCGAAAACACTGCAATCTCCAATCCTTCCTCCCGACCAGAGGATCGTGGTACAGGAACTCGAGATCTACGAAACCGCTGAAATGCAGTCCTTCAAGTCGAACTTCACTTCGATTTGGCAAGGACATGCGGGCAGTGGCAAGACCCTGCAGTGGGTAGTAGTCTTTTCTCCTACGGGGTGTCAAGCTATGTTAGAGAGTCTGGGACTCTTAGACTCTGAGACGGGCAGAGCTTCAACATCTAGTGCCAGCCGAAGAGACATCTTGATTGTCACGATTGGGCCGACCACCCGTGATTACCTGATAGAAGAGTTTGGGTTTATTCCAGAGGTTTGTGCACCGAAGCCAAGTGCAGAAGGGATTGCCGAGGGCATTGAAAGCTTCCTATCGCGTTCGGGTCGATGATGTTGACACCTGGCCCATGGTATTAGAAGATGGACCAAACGACAGCTCGCGCTGGATGGATAGAGGCTGCCGTAGTCCTATCCCTTCTGACGCTCCTATTATAGTACACACGTACGATTGTCAGAGGGTCTTGTCGCTTGGAACGTGCTCAAATATAATGTGAGAGTACCTCATTCGTGTTGATATATGCACAGCTATCTCCCACGGCCGGCTCCACCTTTTCTCTCACGATCTGACAATGACCGCTGTTAAAGCCTACGTCGCCTGCGCTACCGATGGCAGCGGAAATATGCTAGAAGTGAGGTCATCTCGTCGTGGGCTAGGCACTATCCGTGGTGACTACCGCCCAACCTAACTGACAGAAACATTTTAGCGAAAAAAGAAATAAGGATGAACACAATGTGTTTGCAATCACAAAAATGATGCGACAGAATCTATGCGGAAGGGCTTCTCATACGACATGTATCATTAAGACTCTATGGTGGTCATTCTCAGTGTTCCTAGCGTTGACAATTGACATCGATGACGTCACTGTCTCCTGGTAATGTTACCTACGCGTCACAATCGCGTTGAGGACGACGCGCTAGAATTGTCAAGCCAAACGTTAGCAAACATTGATTGTACCTGTACATAAGGACATCCTTCGCACGTCGCAGTTGTCTACGTTTTGTGCCTAAGCAATTGACCATCACACGTCTACCGATACTCGCACATCACCCATCGACCAGTATGCCTAGCACGCGAGCATCAGCACGTAATGACTCCAGCCCGAGGAAACAAGACCCAGTAGCTGGTTCCAAGAGGAAGGCCGATAGCAACTCGCCCAAGGGCAGCCGTAAAGCTGCGAAGCAGACCACCATTGAAGAGTCTCTAGCAGGCGCAAACACTGAGGATCCGCCCAAGAACCCGAACGAGGATGCCGAGATGAAGGACGGACCGGCTACGGATGACTACAAGAACAAGGATGAAGAGCAAGCAAAGACAGAACTTAAGACTATAAAAGAAGATGCAAAGATGGAGGAAACCCGGGCCGTAGATGATGATAAGAGCAAAGGTGATAAGCAAGTGGAGACTGAAGCTGTGACCAAGGAAGTAGATACGAAAACTGAGGACACCAATGTGAAGAATGGTGGCGGCGACGTTGAAAGCACAGAGATCAAGAATGAAGGCCCAGTTCAGGAATCTTCCCAGCGCGAGAAGAACATTGCGTCCAACATACTCGAGAAGGGGATTGTGTACTTCTTCACTCGCAATCGTGTCGGCATCGAAGACTCCGAGAGTATCGGCGACTTGGCCCGCACCTATTTTGTGCTCCGTCCCTTGCCTATCGGGACAAAGTTAGGTCAGTGAGAACACCCTTTGCGTCTCATCATGGCGCTAATTCAAATCTCCTGTAGGTGAGGGGGCGCTTCCCGACCTCGAAAACAATCGTCTGCTGGCACTGCCGAAGAAGGTGTTCCCCAAGAGCCACAGCGACCGCTTCATGGCATTCGTCGAGAAGGCCAATACGACCATACAAGATCTCAAAGACAGCTTCTTCAAGGGCGATGAGTACGAGACGCGAACTCAGGGCACACGTCGGGTCGAACCAGTCGCCACGGTCGCGGAAGGCGTATATTTCATTACCCGTACGGAAGATCGCTCAACACATCTTGTCTACGCCATCACAATCCCATCAAAACTGGGGGAGGTGCAGGAGGATCTGGGACTGCGGGAGCAAGGTTCTTTCGTCATCTCCGTCAAGAATCCCCAACGTCCAGGTCCTGCCAACTCAAACCTGCCCCAAGGCCCTGACTTCCCAAAGGAGTAGGTTTAGACAGCACTAAAGTATGTGTTGCATCAGGACTGACCTCCCTAGGTTCTTCGAGGAATTCCGCGGCCTCGCGTGGTCTGAGGTGAAGCCGAAATATCTTGATTACCCCAATACACAGATCCTACTCATCGGTGAGCACACTGACAATGCTGTCCAAGCTACCACAAAGGATCAGAAGCATGACAAGGATACCCCCAAGGAAGAACTCGAAAAATTGGAGCACGAGGATGAACTGCGCGTCGAGCATCTTCACGGTAGGTCTGCTTTGTTCGATTGATGCTTGGTACTAATGTTAGAACGCAGGAGACGACTCCATCTTCGATGATCTCAATATCAGCCGCAAGGAATATTCTCAGGTTGCTACTACATGGTAGAGATGCAATCATCGGAGAAGACGGTATTGGATTGCTCAGTGTAGTGTTAAGACGACTGGGAAATTTGTATCATTACAATCGGCGTTCTATGATGTTCCGTCAACTGTAGACTAGACAAAGTATCACAACTTCGTGCCAACAACGCATGCGAACACCTCTCTACAGTCCAACAGCTCTTGAATTACCACTGACGTTCTGTAAGAATGGTTGTGAGCATAAATCTAGTGGTAATGATTTTCACTCACAATGTTTTCTATTGCAATCCGGATGTAAGATACAATGGAGAATAGGCCGCATGGTGGGTGTGTTGAGCTACTCTAAACACGCTCAAATCGATGACCCTCCGTCAATACACAAATTCTGTCCCGTCATACTCCGACTCAGCGCCAGCGTCCTGATTTGATCTGCAACATCCTCCACAGTGGCGAGTCTCTTCAGCTTTGTATTTTCAACCGCCTTTTCCCTTTTTGCAGCCGGAAATTTCAACCCCCATTCCGTCAACATCATTCCAGGACTCACGCTGTTGACTCTGATCTTGGGCGCCAAAATCACCGCAAGCCCCTTGGCGAGATGTATCTGTCCTGCCTTGGTTACGCTGTACGCTAAAGATGAGCCCGACGGCTTCACGCCCGCGACACTAGCTGTAGTGATGAATGTTCCTTCCGATTCGGCTAGAGCGTCTTTTGCGGCGTACGCAAGCCAAAGATGCGTCTTGATATTCATAGTGAAGCAAAGATCCCAATCCTCGTCCACGACGGCCTCATCGATGTTGAGGAAGTTTGTCATGCGTGTCCAGCCTGCGTTAGAAACGACAACATCGAGGCGTCCCATGGTCTTGACTGCGTCTTTCACAAGAGCCTCAACAGATGATCTTGATGAAACATCGGCTTGGAGTATGTGGAAGCGTGGTGTGGACGGATTTGAATGCGTGCTTGGAATCGTGGAAAGCTCGTCCACGAGTTCTGAGGCGCGCGAGGCATTGGTGGCATAGTTTATGACCTGAATGAACGGATCAGCACGTACGCCTACAAAACTCCGGGGAGAGATCAGATCTTACAATGCGGAAATCTGGTGCAAGTACACGAGCTACCTGGGCTCCTAGACCAGCCGAGCTGGCTGTGATCAGGGCAACTTTCTGGACTGACATGCTTGTGAATTCAGTGGGCAATCAAGAGTAAGAGAAGAATATGTTCAATTGCATTATGGAGAGCGCTCTATATGGTCCGTTTTTACTTGTGTCGTAGTGGGTTGCGGGGTAGCTTCCGGCGTTGACGGAATGCTTCCGCACTTGTGTGAATCGCAAGTATGATTGGACGAAGGTACGCCGTTGTCGCTTCTGCTTTGGGGACTCACAACAAATGTCATCTAGCTCTCGTGAGAAGGTGAAGAGCAGATGCACGCTGAGGCCTTCGCTAGGTAGGCATCTAACAGTAAATGCTGAAGTAATTTAGGTTACTATACAATTCTGAAGCTAAACGTAATGCTGCATCACCGGTGAGCACGTTCACGCAAGAGGCCTGGCACTCAAGGTCATATTGTCAAGACGTACGTGTATACGAAGAGCACAGACAGTGATGCCTCAGCTCGATACATGCAGGTCTATGAGCGTATTGCATCCTATTCGACGATGCGCAACAATTGTGGAATTGGCATCGTAATCAGGCGTTACAAGAATGAAGAAGTAGTGTCAAAATTATGGACTGCGACAGCCTCTCAATAACAAGCCACAAGAAGCGTTGCAGGGAAAATGGCCATAGTATGGGCCTCAACAAAGGAACCCACCAGCCTTGCATGATGCGCCATGGAGATTCAACAAATGTCCTTGTGCATGGCTCCGGTCTAGATTGATTCTTCGGGAAACAGCAGACCTTCAGCATGGCCCACCTTGTAGAGCAGGTACTCGGAAGGTAACAGCGCGAATTTTTATCGCGCGGTGTCTTACGACAACAACGCCCGGTTCGTACAACAAACGTGGACGCCCCTCGCGTCGCGACGGTCGCGTGTCCTACGAAACACGGCATGGTATCCCTGCCAGTGAACATCATCGGACATCCGAGCAGCGACATCAAACGTCAGGCCGCAAAGCCAACACACATACGATGGAACTGTGAAGGGCTTCCAGTGCAAGGCAAGGTTCCTGAAACGGTCGGTTAACAGCTTCGCGGGCGAAACACTTGAATGGGAAAGTTAGCGAACCTTCGGCCTGGTCGCGGCGGAGGTCGAATTTAGGGGTTAAAGAGGCGAGAACGAATTTCCGCAATAGAAATCGAATGGTGCGATAAGGGTGGTGAGATGGATGTGTGCCCGAGCGTTTATGTTACAGTTGTAACTGACATGGATACTATTGATTGATCTCGTGCCTTCTGTCCAATTAACGTTTTCGCCGCACACCCACATGCTATTTCTACAGTCCAATACATGTCCAAAAAGTCTTTCGATTGGAGACCGAAATGGTATCTGGACAATCACACGAGCAACGAGCGCCGAATCGATATCACACGTATCTTTCCTGATGGCGTTGGCGGTTGCCGAGCCGGCAGGCAGGATGCGGGTTGGCGCCGCGTGAGCCTGGCAGCGGAAGGAGTACCAAGCGCTGTGGCGCTCATGTGTAATTTCCCTGTTCAAGGTCAACATTATGCCCCCTGTAAGCAGTGAGCAGTGGGATCGCTTCTTTCAGCCTTGCAAACGGTATTCAGTGACATTCGTTGCTGATCGGCACTCCCAAGTCCGAATGAGCAATTCCACAGGAGATCGGACTTCAGGAGCACACCTCAACCTGTAGAAACTCACAGTAGAATTAACTCGACTACTATTTGATGATTTAGCCTGGATTCTCACAGCCGCGACAGTCCGGCCTTCGTGGTCGGCCACTGTGAATGGAGGGAGCGCAGCCGCAATATTTCCCTGGGCGTGAGACAGTTCACGAAGTAAAGCAAGGATTGATCTAAGGGTGTAAACCATGTCAATTAAATTTGTCGACTCTTGAAAGCAGCCAGTCTATGAACATGCGAATCCACCAGACCACACACAGGTTCCTCTGAGCTAGATATTGGCAGTAGCTCATCGACCAAGCGCAATATTAAATTGTACAATCGAAATGCTGCAGCGCATGAGCGCGCGGTTTCATGGCGACGGCTCCAGAACTCCAACCCCGCAATGCAACCATCGTGAAGCGGAGTCGCTGACAGTCGTCAACCATGGCAGAATCCAATCCTGTTCCTCAGACCACCAACGCCCTTCTTCTCGTCGAACCCCAGGACTAGACAAGCCCAGAGATCTTCAGAGGAGAAACCGCTTACAAGAAAGCAGCGAGAGCACCGGCAACAGCGAGCATGCTGAGGCCAGTCTTAGCACCAGCGCCGGGGAACTCGGTGGCAGGGGCCGAAGGAGAGGGGACGGTGTAAGAGCCGGTACCAGTGGCCGCGGGAGCAGTTCCAGCAGGGGCGCTGGGGACGGTTCCGTTCGAGGTGGGGTACGAAGGGACCGAGGGCACAACAGGCGCGGGAGTGTACTCGCCAACAGGGGCGGACACGGGGTAGGAGAAGGTAAGAGTGGTGGTCTCAGTTCCGGTGTACGTGAACGTGTAGCTGGGTCCGACGGGAACCTATTGACCATGTCAGAAAGAGTGAAGTGCATGAAATCGACAGGTATACGAACCTCGGTGGGGCCAGAGCACTCCACGGTGGTAGCGGAGTACGAGTACTTAGCAGAGCTGGACGAGGCGACGTAGGAGGGGACAGCCGGGGTGCTGTAGGCGGGCTTCTCGACGGAGGTGGTGTTGTACGCCGGGGGGGCGACCTCGTACTGAGGGAAAGCAACGGCAACGGCCGCGAAGGCAGCAACGGCGAAGGACTTCATTTTGATTGTGGGTTGGGTATTATTACGCGGAGGTATTAAGTATAGGTCGTTGAAAAACGAGTGAAATCGGCGGAGACCGGTGTATTAAGTAGCGAGTGTGTGGTGAGGAAAGAAAATCCGCAGATGGGCTCAAAGCACTTTATATCCACAGTGCACAACGTCGCTGACTGAGCCTGCCCCAGGCGCCCGACAGGGGATCAGTTCGCATGGTTGCATTCGTCTATTCACTTTCGGGAGCCTTGGCCATGCGTGTGGCGTCGCTGGCAGATGAGTCGGGCGATACGGAATAGGGGAAGATAGGAGCCGCGCAAACGCACCAATGATCCTGGCGTGTCTATTGATGGAGCGCTACAGGGTACATCCGAAATGGCAGACGGTAAGAGAAACGAAATTAAAGAACTGCTTTTCCTTGCCAGTCGCTTTGTTGTGTCAGCACTTGGATGTCTCGGCCTAAACCACTTCAGCCCTTGCCGTCCATTGTGCACAGTTGTGCAGATCCAGTGCACAATCATCGGCTAGCCCATTCGGTCTACTCTGCTGAGCCGCACAAACGGAACACTGTTGTTGGCATACTGAGGACTGTCCGGGGACCATGAGGCAAACATCAACCGATGTCGCGGCGGTAGAGATGTGCGATTCATCCCCGGCCTCCAAACGACATCCTTTTTCTTTCCTGGCCGGTTCAGAGACCTGCTGTCACAGCGTCGAAGCCATCAGCCGCGGGGAAGACCCCCCGCGCTTTACCAGGAAGCACCGGCAGCTCAGACACTATCGATGGGGCTCCATGATTGAGGTTTCGATCTTGTGCGGGTTCCTGCGTCTGGACCGCGCACTAAGGCAATTCATGCAGTCAGCCGGGTGGCAGACGCCGGCCAGTGCCCTCGTCGCCTCGTTCAGCGAATATTTCGGTTCGCGTCTCCGGGAAGAGCTCACCGTGTGGTCTTCCCCTGCTGAGCGGATGTGCTCTGTGCATGAGGCCATAATATGCGCTTTACAAAAAAAGAAGCGCCGAGTGATAACCCCAATATTGTATTGCGGCGTACTCGGGGCCGAGTAATCTCGCTCGCGATATCTCGCAGCTGCTTCCCGTGCTCTTAGCGCACGCCTCGGCCAACGGCTGATATCGAAATATGCAATCGCTGTGTGTGGGCTCGCGACAGCTGCACACAGCAAAGACGACGCGTCGCGTGCCTCGGAAGATGCGGCATAACACACTCCGCGACGTCTCTCCTGAGCAACAGACATGCCAATGAGAGGAGGTGCAGGCCGTGCAGTCGCAACACGAGCGACTGAGGCTGATCAGCATAGGCTTCTGTTGGTAGGAGATGTCAACGTGAAGTCAACATGTTTTTTTCGGCGTTTCCAGCAATGTTGTGTGGGCAGTCGCAGACCTCTGCAGTATCGATAGGCGGGGTAGAGCCCTGGAGTCGTTCGACCTCCACCCACCACCCAAATTGCACCAACCCGCTGCACCACCCGCTGCTGCTTGCCCCTCGTCCTACTGAGCATAATCGGTATGGGGGCTCCAAAGATCTAACACTAACAGTTGTCAGAGCTGATCAGAACGCTAATCTTGCCAGCGAGCACCCAACTCTAAACGGTCGACCACCGCTCCCCAAAGCATTCCTCTCATTCTTTCTTTGAGTCCCTCGAGGAACCTTCACATCTGAACTTCCAACGTAGTCACTCCACACGCGATGCAGACGAACCGGAAAAGAGCTCCTTCAAAGACCCCACGAACGGGAGGTGCTGGGTCAATGAAGCAGAGCCAACAACTTCCCAAAAACTGGCCAACACACATTCCTTACCTACGGCTACCAAGCTACTCAAAGGTTTTGACTTACGAGGCCATGAGCGTGTTGGTTCTAGCGAAAGCGGACCTACCGTCTGGCGAGGAAGCTCGCCAGGTAGTCGCTCCTTATTCGAACGTCAAAATTACCCCCATTGGAGATGAACGTCATCCCGCTCACGGACAGTACGGCCTGTTTGCAAGTCAAAGCCTGCAACCCGGTGCCTTCATACTATCGTACCTGGGATACGTTCATGATCACTCTGAAACTGATGACAATTCCGACTACGACTTGTCGCTAGATCGCGATCATGGCCTTTCAGTCGATGCATCCCGAAGTGGGAATGAAGCACGGTTCATTAATGACTACAGAGGCGTGTCAAGCGCACCAAATGCCGAATTCAAGGATACTTACATCGACCTGGGCAATGGGAAGATAGAAAAGCGGGTAGGAATCTTTGTCTTGCGTGTGGGAAAGAGCGGGAAGAACTCCAGAGGAATCCCGAAAGGTCAAGAGATCCTCGTCAGTTATGGGAAGGGCTTCTGGAACGAGCGTACAGCTACGCAGGAAATGTGACAGTTCGTCGACCGCGCATACGATGACTTTGCAGTTCGCAAGCAAATACGTTCACACTTTTGCCGTCTGCACCACACCCCAACCACATCGCACGCTTTACAGATATGGAAATGGGTGGCAATACAGGACTGGCGAGTGAGGAGCGTGACTACACGAGAAAGATGCGTGCGGTAGTCGAATCAAGGGCAGAAGCAGTCGAGGTCGCACATAAAGCTCAGAGGGGTGGGTCGAAGATGAGAAGCCTCGCCGACTTGTGCTTATCGATTGCACGACGGAAACGCGGGCAACCATACTACCGCTCAGAATATACGTCCAAGCCATCTTCAAGGGCATGCTGGTGGAGGACTGAGTTTGCCCTCTCCCTGCGCCCTTTTCGCAGAGATCTACTTGGCCTACGCCTTCCGAAAATCAGACCTTGTAATCTGTCTGGCAAGGCAGAGAGCGCTCCAACCCATCCAAGCCGCCTAAGGCACTCACGTAGCTCAAAGGAGTACCCTCTTATGAGACCCTGATTATCGACCACTACTGTTACGGCGCGCTGGACAAAGTGCAGGAGATGCAGCATGATGTTTAACCTTTATTAGCTATGTTACAGGACATTCCCAACGCACTCTGTCGGCTAGCCTAAATGACCTTATCGGGTGATAGCCCCGCGAGGCAGACAAGTTACTGTCTTCAGAGTACTGTCATAAGCCGGACCAGCCCCGATCCATGTCTATTCACTTCGGCTCGGTGACCCAGCCGTGCATTTCCAACCAAATTGAGAGCGACCCGGCTGACGGGCAACTGCACCGATGGCAGTATACCCAGCAAGTCAAGTTATGGAGTGGACAAATGGGACATCACAGTTCCCATGCAACTCAGACTTAACCCTGATGTTGTATCTAGGAACCGCAAAACCCGTTGGCGCGCACCTAAACCCGGCCGATGGGCGCAACACGTAGACATTTGAGCAGTCATGTGGTTTGACGAGGCAGCAATCTCGGTCCTAAATTTTCTGGCCAGATTCTCCGACGTCCAGAGACCTCCTCTTCGGCTTACGAGCAGTGTGCAGCGCTATACCACTCATCCTTTCTCCTCCACTAGTGGGTCTGAACACTCTCACAACGACGTGCCGCCGCGCCCCGGCGACGCTCCGCCTCACGATCACGACTCTTTTCGCGTTATGTATCCCATATATGAGTCCGTAAGCAAAAGCTTCAATGGCCTGCAGCACGAGGTAGGACGTGTTTGTGGCGAGGCTGCACATGCAAGAGATGTCGAGCATCTGACAGTGATGAGCTTCCGCTTCTCAGCCAGGATATCTTCGTTGGTACTTCACATCTTTGATACGCACCTGCTTTCTGCAGGGGTATTATGCCACGTGAAGACAGTAGTATCTTGATAATCTCTAACTGTTTCTCACGACATGCCCTGATGATGAAGGAAACGGTGTATCACGCCTGCTGGCGAAGTTGCTGCGGTAGAGAAACAGAACGTCTGGGAAACACGGTACGGGGCAGTTCGCGATTTTCTCTTTGCCTGTCGGTCGAAGGTTAAACATAATATGCACAAACTATAAGAATTTCGAGCCGTAGCCTTCCACTGCGCGAAACAGGCCAGCTTGAAGGTGAGGATCTGATACACTCCACAGCCCCCCTACTCTCATCACATGCCGTAGGCCTAGCGGATCTATCGATTCGTCTGCTGCTGGCTATGACCCCAATAATGTTAATGCGATTACATATCACACATTGCAGCGAAACATCGGCCTTGTTTCTAGCATTAGGCCTGCCACTGAACGTTTGAAGAAGATTTCCGTTCACTATGTCTATTTGATAGAATCCGCGTCTTGTGCTCGATTACCTCAGAGCTCCAAGTATCCCAAATAAGGACAGCTCCATTCATTGCACTTGTTCATATTTCCGAAGTTTCGTGCACGGAGATTGCATATGTATCGAGCACATTATCAGTCATGCGCTCTGAACAAAGTGGCTTATATCATTACCAGATTGGAGACTTTGTGGTACTTTATTACCTGGATGATTGCCCGGCTTGACGGTGAGTTGTAGTCGAATCTGAATCCAAGGTGAACCAGCTTCATGTTGAGGAGGGTATATGTGGATCAAAGTGGCTAACAGTAAAAACTAGGATGTTTGTGGCTGTGAGAGTTTAGCATGGACTATCAGATTATAATTTAAGAACTGTACAATACAATGATTTTTACAAGGTAAGGTACTGTAGAGGTCTAGTCTCTTGCATCAGCCCCTGTGGAACTTGCGATATGAGGGTAGATAAGGTGCTGGAATACCAGTGCAGACGCTTGACGCCAACTCACAAATACGTGACCGCGGGAGTCATGAAGGCCCCCGATCGTCAAGAGGAGTTCCTTATATGCGCTCTGCGGTAGTGGGACTCCATTTTTCATCGGTCCGGCGAATGGTGGTTTGGCCCCCACGGCACGTTGACTTCCATACGCTCCCCAAAGTCGCGACACCTGCACGGGATGCAAAGCCAGAGGGCGCAACGAACAGCTGCGTCCTTAGATGAAAGGTCACGATATCCTGTGCGGCGGCTTACCGCGAGAATACATCACCAAGATGGCCAGTGCCTTCCCTGCCAGGGCACCAAACCCGTGTTATCGTCAAGATTACTACCGGCAGAAGTCTGGCGAGATCCCGGAGGCGGATTACTTCCACGCCATTTTCATGCACCTGGTAGAGGATGGAGTCTATCACACGGGGGACGGAACCATACGCAACGAACTGGAAGACATGGATCCATTGGGATACAGTCTTAACCGTTGCAAAGCAAGCGAAGGAAATAGACACAATCGGATTGCTCACGTCCTCAGCGCAAGGCACCCGAGCATCTAACTTTGACAGACTCGAAGCCTTTTGAGAACCTCTTCGCGGTCTACCGCAGTGGCGACGTGGACGATATCGAACTTCCCTGAGCAAGCTAAGCGAAGGTCATGCACGGCACATGCGTACTTATGGTACCTCATTAGCACTGCTCGCGTTACAAGAGCGCAATGCGGCAGTGTTAAGTGGGCTACTTGACAGTATCGAGGTTGAGGAATCATTCGAGGGTGAAGTGCGCCGTGTGGTACGGAGAAGTAATCATCATGGGGACAAGCTGCTCAAAGACTACGCCGCGAAGAAGCAGAGGTCTTGGGCAGCAAGGAAAGGCCGAGACGTGGGGATGTCCTGAATTGGGGCACGTAGAGTGACGTTGCGGCATGACTCAGAGTGAGCTTGCACCACTATGTCTGAGATCCTTATCTCGGACTGGAACTTCCGCATGTCCCACGTGGAATCTGCAAGTGTTGCGGCAGCGCACATGACGCGGGAGGGAAATTCGAAACTTGGTTTCGTTGCTCTCGGAAAGGTCCAGAGTGTTCTTACCAAGGTGCGGTTGGCGATCCTCCCTAAACAAGACTTCGCCATGATCCCGAACATCCGGCAGCGTTGAAGAGTGCACCGTCGTCATGGGTAAGCGTACCAGCTAAACCTGAAATATGGGCAGCGTACAGTAGGGACACGCAACGGGGCAGCTCAAGCCACGTAGAGGAGGCTGAGGAGAAACCGGTTTCTATTTTCCCATGGTGTTAGCGAGGCAATCAGAGGGCGAGACACAGGCCGATCATTCAAAGCCACGCCTTGTGGCCTAAACAAGCAAGCTGTTGCAAGGCGCTCGGTTAGAGACACAGAGTTCGATCCGCTGGGCTCGAGCGCAAGTGACGTTGGAGAGCTGACATGTCTTGCTGAAACAGATTCTCGTGCACCAGGGGCCACGAGGGACATGATTTTGCACCAACGTCATTGTTAAATCAGACCTCACGGCGAGAGTCTGCACACATGGTGAAATAATTTTGAGCAAAGTGGTGTGGAGGGAGCTTATCGGCGAAAAACAGGCGGAACACAATGCATGCAGCTGCTGGCGCTTGGCCAAAGAAGTACCACGATCTTCAGGCACGAGGGAGTCTTGTGGTGGTGCGTTGGAGCCACGATCGCGATGCAGCAGCGCATCAGGATCGACGAGGCCCTGGCCCAGTGACGAAATCGCTGGAAATGTCACGAAATGTGGGCTTGGCGGGTTTTACACGGCTTTACAGGCAGGGCGATCTCAGCGGCAAGGCCCACGGCCCAATCACGCTTTGCAACAGCGGCCCTGGGACGCGACCCGCGGCGGAGGATGGAGTCTGCTCAAGGGGGCCGTCTAGCCGGATTCAGCCGTCCACGGCCTTTTGCTTTCACGTCATGGCCCAACGTGGAATGCGCATCAGGTCGTCCTTGATAAAGCCCCCACCGGCCTCCGCCAGGAACGCTTTACACCTTTCAGACCACCACTCCACGTCGAGCAGCACCCGCCAGTTCCCATTACACACAAATATCCTGAGCCCAAGCGTTATCGCGAGACCCTTTCCCGATATCACCTTACCACGACGCTTTCGGAACGAACCTGGCCAACCACAACGCACGCTATCGGCCAGACCTCCGCCTCCGCGACCACAACCAAGCAAGCCTGCAGCTCTAAGCGCTTTTGTGCCTGCGGTCAGCCTACAGCTATCGATAGCTTCCCCGCACCGCATCGCTCGGATCAATCGTTTCGAGTTCCCCTGCGCACTCATATACCACCTCCGGTCTGTTCGCTGCAGAAAGGACACACAGAACATACACACACCTCACCCACGACACCATCACAACACCACCGCAATGTTTCCAGCAAGTGATGTGAGCATTGTCTACCGCAAAGAACAATCAAGGAGCTGCAGCTAATCCACACACAGCACGACGCCATACAGAAGTACATGCTTCTCTCTTCGCAACAAGAAGTGCTCAATCGAAGACTCTCGCTTCACGTCCCCTGCGGTGCGCCAGTGACCACAGCATCGCCCGCGTCGCAGTCGCTTGCATCGTCGCCTCGAACGTCCTTCTCGTCAACTTGGTCGCCTGAGCCAGAATTCACCTCGAACCCAATTCCCGTTCAGCAGTCAAGTGCAGGACATGGCCACGGCGTCGCCAATCCTGAAGATGCCCACAAACTTTTCCAGGTCAACAAGGACATCAAGGCCACGCTTACCGAGCTCCTCAACACCGAGTCCGTACGAAGCGATGGCAAGTACCGTCAGTGGATCCAAGAGCGTCTCATGGATGCGGAACAGCAAATACGACGCCAGAGACGCCGACGTTCAAGCGGCTCAACGTCCGACAGGGAGTTTGCTTCGTCCATTGCTGAGCACCTCGACATGGACATGACCTTGAGCAAAACCTGGACCTAGGGACATTTTCATCCTCCCATTACGCAGGGCACTGCTAGACGTCCCCGTATGATTGCATTCGAGCAGTCTCCCTGTACATCTGCCATACCCACTTTGGAGATTGGCATTCTCACGAATATTCACGACCATGCATTGTATTGTACTGTGTTCAGGCTCATTGGTTCGGAGTTGAGCGGCGGGACGGCGCATGGTGTTTAGCTGATACGAAGTGCTCAAATCAGACACACCGATTATGATACCCAACAGCATGCATGCAATATGTAGGATGCGCTATGTATGCACTGGGCAACATCTGTGGTTAGCCTTAAAATGAGATACGAATCTTCTTTTGTATTGTTTGTACCTGCAACTTGATCTTGTGCCTGCCATGCTGGACCAGTGATTTCATGCCTACTTCATATCACGTCTGAAAAATTAAAAAGTTGGAGGAGTGCATGACTTCAGCTTGACCGCATTTCTCCACAGGTAATACATCTGCGCCACCCCTACAACGGGCCCGCGGTAGACGTGCCGCCCATCACGCCGTGCTTTCGTCGCTTGTTGGCAACGCTACGTGCGACTGCAAAGCGTATTCATGCCTCAGCTAGCCAATCAACATGCGCAGAGCACTCATCCTGTCAAGTGTTGGCCCTCGATCCCATCATCCTGACGTCGCACCCTACGCTCCCTTGCTCAATCCAAGCCTTGGAGAATCATCTCGAAACCAAACATGGCCACAACAACAGCACAGCTCATGGCGCGCCGGTTGCGAGTGGAAGCAAGCGAGACCCTGGTGCGTCCCAACAGAAATTCGCCGTCGCCCTCGGTGACTCTGTAGCGCCTGCTTGCGGATCATAGCGCGCTGTGGGGTATGATCGGCATTGAGGGGCTACGCTTTCTAGGGCTATCTATGTAAAGCTGCCGGAGCGTCGTTGGGCGTACGGAAGGATGTGGATGCAGGGTTCCCGGCTCTCAGGGTGGTGTCTCCCATGCTTGTGCGTGCGTCAACGTTGGTCGTACAGGTTTGGACATGTGGAGGTGATTGGTGTTGAGATGCCTCGTTGCGTATGATGCACGCGTTGGGCGCTGGTATGGGACCGCAGTAAGGGGACCGAAGTGGTGTAGTGTCCAGGAGCGGGAGCGTCCGGGTAGATAACTACGGTCGAAGGGGGTTAAGAAGCATGGAGCCATGTCGATCGCTGAACCGCATGCATGTGAGACCTTTGTCCGAAGCTGACATGTCCTGTGTGGCTTCGTTGGGTCAATCATATCTAACCATGCTTCCAAAGGAATGTGCATTTCGCGACACACTTAGCATTCCCAACTGGATGTGGGATTGCTTCACACCTGCCAGTCGAGCTTGGCTTGAATTGATGTAGGTCCATTGTAATTCTTTGGTGAGACAAGGAGCGAAAGACGAGATGATTCGCTGGAGAAGCAGACTGACCTTAGGTAGACCTTCTGGAGTGTCCGATGACTTCGCCCAGGCGCATTTCGTGTCCATTGATAACCATCTCCACAAAGGGGGAGGATCGAAGTTCCCTTTAACAATCCCACTCGTCTCGTCTTGAATGCTCTTTTAGGCATGATATTACGAACAGCGTGCATTCATAACAATAGCTAGTCGTATGTCTAACGTCTGTTGTGAAGCATGCGTTCAACGGATCAGCTTCTGTTGCTTCTGTTGCTTCTTCTACTTTCTCGACAGTTATCGGAGTAATTTGGTATCTGAAGGTCGGAATCAATAGGATCACTGGTCGTGCTTCCGCTCGGCCACACACCCTCGCTTTACTCGCCCAACCCAACACCCGACTTGCTCCTATAATGCGTTGACCTTCTCTCTGATAACTTGAACCGTCACATCCTTTTTGCTCCTTTCTGCACAATCGTGGGTCAAACAAAACGATATCAGAGCCTAGTGGAGAAAACCGACAAGGAGTGATGATAACTCGCCACTCGGGGGATTTGAATGGGTCTGCATATATCACGACGCTACGCTCAAAGCCCGGCTGCTCGTTAGAATCTCTTGAATTCCAGCATCTTAAAGGCGTAGTAAAGTATGCCAGTGTTTCACTTCAATCAAATAATCACACGATGACTCCTGAACCTGAGTCCCAAGTCTATTGAGGGTCGGGCAAGGAACGTCAGAGTTCGAAGTGCATTATGCACTGAGTTCACTCTAGCTGTATCGTTGATAGCACCCAGTCCAACACCAACGAAGGTTAGTACGTCCGGCCCCTGACTCACCCTTTGACAAGAGCCGTCCCAGGTCTACTCCATTGTGGAGTTTCTGTGGGCGGATTTAATATCCTCGTCACCCTTCCCTCCACACGGTCACATGCAGAGAGGCAGAAGTCGAGTATTCCAACCCCACCGCCGACGGGGCGTAGAAGTCGAACTCATGTTCCTCAACGGAGTCTGGGAGTGTGGAGACTGGGAGTGTGGAGAGGAAGTTTAGGGGTGGGAATGGGGCAGGCTTTATACATCAAGGGAGCAACTAATGGTGGCTGCTCGCAATCAGGGAGATCAGGTGGATTGTCTGCTGATGGGCATGTGGGATTGGGGGCCGATGGTAAGCGAATGTTGGGTGTGACAGTATGGTGAAGTAAGAGGTGCGGACCAACGGTAGGCGGGTCAAGTCAATAGCGCTTGCGGACATTGTGTCTCCGATTGTTCGAGAGGTGTAGAGCTCGAGAGATGAGATGCAGTCACGAAGGGAACTCCTCGAGGGAAAGCGTTACTCGAGAACCCGTGAGAGGATGACAGGTATACAAGGATTGCCTTGGTGTCTGCCTATTGCGCTTGAACGATACAAGTACCACATATTCAAGGCAAAGACGCAGTACGAGCGCAACTGTACTTGGCTTCTACTTGTTATTCTACGGGCCCCGTGAAGATGGAAAAGGCAAACCGGACGCGCTCATTGCTTGCCCTCATAATCGCTTTTCCAGACGCGTGCAAACGTCTCCTTGTCCACAGCGAACTCGACCAAGAAATCCCTCTCCAGATCATGGGTCCTGCGTCCCAGCAAGACGAGACTATGTAAAGGCCTTCCCAAGTCGGCATCGCACAGCTCGCCTAGCGTGCCGGCTACAATCTTCTCGTCCTCTGCGCCCACCCTGGCGACGCCCACAGCCAGACTCTCCCTCGAATACACGCCCTCCTTCTTTACATCCTCTTCAATCTCGAGCATTTGCTGGGCGCACTGAGCGACGGTCATGTAGCGCGGCGGCTCGTAGATCTTGCGGCCGCGGGCCATGTTCTCGAGCGACTGCTCCTTGACCTTGATGTCGAGCAGGACAAGGGTGTGCAGGCCGACGGAGACGTTCTCGCGGATACGGTCGTAGAAGGAGGCGGGCTTCCAGTTGTCGAGGAAGAAGACCATGGAAACGGTCTGGCCAAAGTTGTAGAGCTGGAGGCCGGTGGTGCCGATGGAGGTGAGGATGCTGGCGTTGGGGATGGAGCGCGTAGGGATGGAGAGCTCGCGGGCGCGGAGGACGAGGTCGGTGTGTGTCGTTGCTCTGCACTGCATGTGAGCGGCGGTCCCGGAAGGCGCCGGCCTTCCTGTACATACCCGAACGGATCGCCCACGACGAGGAATGCGACATCGACTTTGTCTGCATCGCGGAGGATGTCGTCGCTGGACGACTCGACCATCTCGCGGTCGGCAACGATGACTTGGCGGCCATAGAACGCTTCCTACTGCCGTGCAACTTAGCTGCGCCCTCGCACGCTGCTTGGAGCAAGACTCACCAGCACGTCCTTGTCGACGAGCAGGACCGCCGTGTAGGCTTCGAGGTAGACGCGCGCCGCCTTCTTGACGATTTCCAGGCCCTTGACCGTGATGTCCCGTTCGTCGGCGAGGCCGAGGCCCACGAGGTACAGCATGGCGACGCGGGGCGTGGGCTGTGCGGTGGGGTGTGCAGTTGCACGCGGATGCGCGCTGGCGATTTGTTTGTTGGCGGGGTCGTAAAATTCAAGCGGGGCTGCCCGGCGCCTACTTCGTAGGGCTGGACGCCGCGAGCCAAGCGCGCATCGCTGCACCGTCTTCCGCCCGACAGCGATCCCAGCCGCGCGCGCCCGCCGTCGCAAACCCACCGACGCCTCTCCGCCATCCTCGCGCCATCGCCACGTTCGACGGCTGGCTGTCGGTCGCTCCCCCCAGCTATATGCACCGCTTCTTGTCCCGTTAGCAGCGTCCAACCAGTACGAGTCCGCCAACATGTCGGACAAGGACAAGATGGCCAAGTACCGGACCGAGATCCAGCAGATGATGTTCGTCTCTGGAGAGACCGGCGAGCCTTCCCCTGAGACCACAACCCTGATAGAGTCCATTGTCCAGGACCAGGTTCAGCACATGCTCCGAGAATGTACAACCCTCGCCACCCGCCGCGGCTCCAAGTCAATAGGCACGGACGACCTCTTCATGCTCATCCGCCACGACCGCGCCAAAATCTCTCGTCTGCGCCATTTTCTACAGTGGAAGGATGTCCGTCGCTCCGTCAAGGACAGTGACGACAAGGGCGGTGACGCTGGCGCCGACGTCGCTGCGGGAGACGCAGACCTCGCTGCTGGTGTTGTCGGAGCGGGTCCCGCGGCTCCAGGCGATGCAGGAAAGAAAGCAAAGCGCGCAAAAGTCGATCTCGTTTGGGAGGTGCAGTCCTTTTTTGCCGAGAACCCACCCCTAATGGACGATGTCGAAGACGAAGAAGAGGAGGAGATGAACTACGCCACGCTCCAGCGTCTTAAGAACGCCGACGAGCGCACCAAGAACATGACCAGAGAAGAATACGTCCACTGGTCCGACTGCCGACAAGCCTCCTTCACCTACCGCAAGGGAAAGCGCTTCAAAGAGTGGGCGGGCTTTGGTCTGATCACGGATTCCAAGCCGAGTGACGACATCATTGATATCCTGGGTTTCTTGACCTTTGAGATTGTGCAGACGCTTACGGAAGAAGCGCTGAGAGTCAAAGAAGCCGAAGATCTGTACAAAAAGACCAGCGGAGGCGGCGCCGAGGCGAACCGACTGAAGAGGAAGAGGGAAAGGGGTTTGTTTGACCCACCTGAGGAGGCCAGAGAACCCGTGCAGCCAGGCCATGTGCAAGAGGCGTATCGGAGGTTGCAGCGAGGAAACATGAAAGCCAGAGCAATGCTGAACTTCACAAAGAGCGTGCATCGCGCCGCACTGAAACTGGTAAGTCTGCTTGTGAATGTGAAGAGCTGAGACTGGCATTCGCTAACGTCTAGAAGATTTGAAAGCGCACCATCGTTATTGACATACTATGCCTGGTCCTAGTCTGAGTACACTCTTTGGAGACATGGTGCCCAGTTTTCGTGCCCGGGACTAGAGAGTGTAATCACAGACATTAGCCTGCGACGAGAGGGTGGGTACCATCACGCCTACGTTGCTCATTGAGAACGCGCAGGTGGGGATGCGATGTGGAGCATGCTGGTAGTGAGACAACGGTTCGAATGTCGGGCACATGGGAGCATTGGCGTTATGGCTGTTCGATACCCACGGGCAGGAAGACATTGTGGCGTTATTGTTATTGATATCTTCAATCATGGCGGGCATTCTTTGGATGGACTCGGTGGGCGTCGACGTCCACAGTGCTAGAAAACATCACTTTTTCAAAAAGCCTGACACTAGCGACCACCCGTTTCTAACTCAATGCTCCCATTACCCTATGTATGGACATCATGCACGAGTCAGAAGGCGGCCAGGGCAGGTCGAGCGTGCAACGGAGAAGAGCTCTTTTGCAGACCCGGACGTACATGAAAACATGACCGCATATGCCCCATTGAGACTGTGGAAAGGAGATAGACGCCTCCTTTGCCGGTAAGAAAGCCCACGCCAGAATGTTCATGCCACATATCGTCCCGCTTACTCGTCGTCGCCGCCAACCAACGCCTGCCTCTTCTGCTGGACGCGCTCCTGCCTCCTCTCGCGCGCAGCCTTGGTCTTCGCACGCTTGGCATCCATCTCCTCCTTGAGAGCCCGGTCGCGAGCCTTCTCGGCCTTGGCCTTGTGGATCTGGAAGCGGAGTCAGTCTACTGAAGTGCAGCTGACCAGGTCATGATGTCACGGGCATGGGCAACGTACGTGTTCAACGAGAGCACGCTTGTGCTTGAAGGTGTTACCCTTGGAGAGGTGGTACAGCTCGTGGTAGAGGTGCTTGTCGATCTTTCCGGCGGCACGGTACTTTACGAGGAGACGGCGGAGGACACGGAGACGGCGCATCCACAGAACTTGGCTAAACCCCTTCGTTAGCATGCATCCCAAAAGCCGCTTCTCGCGACGGATTTTCCACCACAACCGGTGCGGTTTCGTCTAGGTTGCATACCTGGGCATACGGGCATCCTTGGTACCCTTCCTCTTACCGAAACCTCGGTGTCGGCCGATCCGTCGGGCAGCGGTCAACTCTCGGGCGCGGGCACGGGAGTGCATGGTGACGGGCTTGCGGATGATGAGGCCATCCTCGACGAGCTTACGGATGGTCTGGCGGGAGTTGGCGTTGGAGATCTCGCTGACCTCATTGGGGTCGAGCCAAATCTTGCGCTTTCCGCAGCCGACAACGGACGCCGCGAGGCGCTTCTGCGTGCGGAGGTTGACCCTAAAGGCATTGAGCGTCAGTATGTGAGTCTGGGATGCTGTGGTGGGTGGTATTGAAGAAGTTGGGCAAAGAGGGGTCGCCGCCACGCAGGAAGCGCTTTCGGGCGAAACGGTGACGCGGAAGAGGTATCGATGGCCGGGCTCGTGCTAATTGCCAGGTAGAGTTGTATTGAGATGCGTGGTTCTTACATTTTGGATGCAGTGGTTTGTCGGCGGCGGTCGTTGGAAGTTGGAGATACGGCGGAATCTTTCGTGGATCAGGTCGAAATGGAAGCGAGTGTGTGCCGCCAAGGTCACACTAGTCTGTATAAAGCCTAGCGCATGACCCACCTCAATGCTACCAAAACCAAAACAATGTCGATTCAATAACAGAAAATATAGGTCAATTTTTGAGCCGATTGAGAGTGTGGAGTCTCACGACCATCGACAAATTCTGAACACTCGGCGCTTTTTTGGGTGCGCTGCTGTCCTCCACCTTTGACAGTCCTCCATTCTCTCCGCTGTCACAAGGACATTGCCAATTAGCGCGATTGCATCACGATGCCTCGTGAACACGGCGACGAGATGGTTTTTTATACGTATACAGCTCACCAGCCAGACGATCAGGACAGCGCGATTACTTGATTAATGCGCACAATAGCATGCCTTAACCTGGTGTCAAGTTTGCCTACACATATGACGGATGCCCATCGAAACTCGATCGTGTACTGCGCACTCATCGTGACTCGCAATGAGAGCCATGTACTCGATGGCATCGTAAGATTACTCACGTATACTAGGATCAGAGCTCTGACTATACTGGTCATCCAGGAGCAGAAGCCCACAGGTATGTGTTCGTCTCATGACTGGCGTTCATACCTTTTGTGGTTTTTAAATAAAAAATCTATATGATACTTACGATGGTTCAGAATCACACCACTTATTCGCAAATTTAACCTATTCCATATATACATCATTAAGAGCATAGTAATGGCATAACTACTGTAGCCTCAAGTCTTCCTCGTGAAGCACACCATACAACTTCTCAATCTCCCGACTGATGATGGCGAGGTCACGACCCAATTGTCCGGTGATAAGAGCTATACCAGAATCAGTAATTGGCATATCCTCGTCGGAATTATGAACGTACCATAAGTGTATAACAACTCGTAGTCCTCATCCTTCGCAAGTTCGTTGCCAAGACCAGATCTCCTAAACTCAAAGACCCTAGCCAGCAGTCGATCTCTTATCCGCTCCACTTTAGGTAACACTGCATTGAGCGGGTATTCGAGCTTCATAGAAGACGCCATGACTATAAGATCTTGTAAGCAGAGATTCATCCGAGCGGTGACGATCTTACCCGAGAACAAATGACTGATGCGCCAACTCAGCTCAGTCCACTCCGTTTTCGTGTACTTTAGAATCTCTTTTTCGCCCTCGGTCAACTTTAGATTTTTAAGAACGATAACGTTCATAGCGTGAAAACTATCCAGCATGCGGCTTGTTGCTTGGAGTATGCCCCTGAAAGTCCTTGCTGGAAATGGTCCCTTCAATTCGAACTCTGAGGATGCTGAGCTTTGTAGTGCCTCAAGCGTGCTGAGAAATCGACGAAGGTCAATGTCCTCACGAGAAGTCATGTACGAAACCCCGGAGTGAGAATCGCTGGTTTGCGACTCATACAGTACGCGGAGCGGTCCACGTTGCCAGATCAGACCCATTTTAAGCCACAGAAGGGAGGTACCTTTCTTGATCTTCTTCCTTGCAGAGATGGGCCATATGAGTCGCGTGACGATGATACCCCAGATACAACCCGTCATGACTGCGACCACGCGATGCAAAACAATCTCCCAGATCTCTGGTGAGATCCCTCCTTCGTCATCGTCATCTTCTTCGTCCCTCACAGAGAGCGAGTATGCGTATAGCGCAGAGAGATTGTACGTGAGCATGATGAATCGTCCCATGGGGCCTTTTCCCTTTCCGACAATGATGTAGAAGCACTGAAGGGACACAAGCCAGCCGAAGAAGCCAAGGACAAAGGGGTTTTCATGGGCCATAATCCATGCGACTATGGCATAGGCAGCACCCAGACAAGTTCCGAAGAACCGATGGAAGCCGGTCGTGTTGGAAGCACCGATGGTCTATAGCACGATGTTAGAATATCATAAAATAGTTGCGTGGTCACGTACCATTGAGCAGACCAACATGTAACTCAAAAGACCCCATTCTCCTCTCCAATGTCCGTAGAAATCTCGCGTTGCGGGAATGAAGGCCCACATTGCGTACAGCACTGCACCGATGCCAACTTTGAAGGCATATCGGATGTCATCTTGCCGGAAAACGCTGAGCCTTAGCCATACCCGGTACGTTAAAGGCTGTTCGTCGATTCCTTTGTCCGGATCGCCACGCGTGGACTTTCGGTAGATTGGTCTTCTGATCTGCCACTGGACTCCTCGATCATCTAGCAGTCCTGTAGATTCTGAGAATTCAGCACCTGCGTCAAATACAAGGTTCAAGGGGCTCACCAGCGTCTTCATTGAGTTTTGAACTCCTAAACCAGGCCCATCTTCGCCAAAACTTCAACCAAGTCCAACTTCGTTTGCGAGGGTACCGTTTCGCATTATCTTTCAGTTGCTCTAGAACATCTAGGAAGGTAACCATGTCCTCGGCGAAATCTTGCAGAGATGATGTGAAGTAACCACAGCTAGCGGCAACTTCTTCGAAGTCGGCAGCAACCTCGAGTGAGCCTGTCTTTGTGGTTATCTTGTTCTGATACACAGCTGCTAGCGCTCCCTCCCTGGCGTTTAGAAAGAGTGCTGTAGCATCGATCAAACTATGGCGGAAGTGTTCGTTGATGGCCATTTCGTACTCGGGACCTGGCCCAAAGGGGAGTTCATCAAGGACATCTCGGAGAGTGTAAGCTAGTGATTTCTGCGTTTGTCAGACACAATGCTTGAACAATAATGTGGGGTAGTACGTACCATCGGGGGGCCGAGGTGAGCTATGAAGACGGTGAACATGTCGGCTGGGGTAAGATTGCTCTGTATACCCTGTGGCACCCGGATAGAGTTTCTATTGGGCTGGTCGGACTCATCATCAGTGACATCGGCTGAGCTTTCAGGCAGTTCGTCGATCGAGGCGAGAATACTGGATCTACGATCTGTATGACTCAAGGAAGGCGAGAGTACAGGTGATGACCCGCTCTCTATCAGTGATATCGCTGAACTGGCCGTACTGAGATTAGTCATTGCCACCCTGGTACCACCATTTGGTGTATTCGTTTGTGCCAGCAGGGTGAACTGGGTCTCAGCAGCGCTTCGTAAGCCACCAATGCTTTGCATCAGCTCTTCCAGACACTTGACTAAGCGAGATGCTATCTTGTACTCTTCTTCGGTACCTAGAGCATAATGTTCATACTTGGCTTCTCCAAGGTTCTTCACAAGCATCTTGTACGTTGACTTGCTTTGGTCAGATGCCCTGAGAAATTCGGGTGTCTTCAAGTCTGCTTCAGAACCAGATAGAAAACTACGTGTGATGTGTGTAAGCATCTCGCCCATGGCATCCGTGGCCTTGATGAACGTGTCTCGGAACTCATTGCGCGCTGATGAAGGCCGGATAAGCAGTGCAACCGCAGATGAGGCAACGGTGCCCATGATGACCATCTTCAGGACCTGCCACACCTTGATGTATGAGAATTTTGCTGCCTGGACAGCCCCTTCTTTCGTAAGGACCGTGATCAAGGCAAGAGAGGTCAGTGAACAGGCAACATTAACTAGCGGGTTCCCGAGTTTCTGTTTCGTCCATCCGACCAACCCTAGGCCTCCACCGCAGAATACCAGAAGCACTATGATATCCCCAACGACGAGGAGGTGGTGTCGACCGAAGAAGACGTTTACGGCCATACTGGTGAACGAAATGAAGGCAGCGTAGAGGAAGGCGGCGAAGGCGAGTAGAATGGCTTCGATCATGCTCCCGACGGAGCGTGCTGGGTGGAAGTAGACAGTGACTTGAAGGCGGAGTTAGTTCTACTCGGATTGAACTTTTGCAGTCCGCGAGAGACTTACCCGTGGCCACCATGTGCTTTCCATCGTTCCTTCCTAGCAGACCCGATATAAGAGGCACGAAAGTCGCCAGACTGCCGAGAATGTATGCCAGAGAGCATTTCAGGATGTTTATGCCAGTAGGGGAGGTTATAAATCTGTACGCTCCCTGCACCTTGCCCTTGCACCGCCAGAGGAACCGTTCCATCCTGCCCATGTCTCTGTGGCGGTCGGGGCCAGACTGGCCGGGCGCGAGCAGGAACTCGGTGGAGCCATGCGATCTCGCGCGTTGTCTGCGCAGGGTGAACGTCTTCTTAATGCGCTCACCCGTGCTGGCCTGGATCATGGTGGCCGCTCGCATCTGTGGCTTATTGTGAGCTTTGGTCAAAGAGCCTCAAAGAGAGCGAACTCACACTTGCCCGCGGCCGCGGCTCCGCCGGGCGTTGCGGAGACTGGCTCATGGTAGCGGTGCGAAGATACAACGCGTCTACCAAGATACTCTGCGCATGGCGTTGGCAACAGGCTGCTCACTGGGGCGCCGTGGTGTGGCAGGCGCGATCCGCACCGCCAAGGCGCGTAGGCGCGTCATTCTGCAGAAGTCCTACGCGACGCCTCGAGTGCTCGGGCGCAGACTTGCCCAGGTGACAACGTCGACAATAAACATCGATCCTTGGGCGTGACCAGATTCAGGCTGCCAGATCCACCTATGGTACGGATGCAGAGCATCAGGACTTTGACTCCGATGATGCAATATATTCTGCGATGATATGCCAATAGAGACTTTTTGATCCAAGACTTCAAGTCTACTTTCCCTTTAGATAAGCTACATGCACCATTGCCGCTCTCGAGGAGGAGGTCACATTATGGTAGCTCACGGCCCATTGATGAACTTGCAGTCGGCGCTTCTCCGCGCTCATTGGCCACTCGCTTTCGTCTTATCGATATCGCCCGTGAATCCATAAAACCGTTGAGGACAGACACAATAAGCGTTCAATCAAGTATCTGACCCAATACAACCCCCCACCCCCTCCAGGAAAACGACCATATGGAGGACATGGAAGAAGACGACATTGCAGCCGCCATGGGCTTCTCGTCCTTCGGTGGCACTAAGAAGCGAAAGTACGACCAGACAAATTCCCCCAAAGCAAGAGCCGATGCAAGCGGGGCCAACACAACACTTCTGGGTGTAAGGTCCAAGGTCAAGCTGGATCCTTCGCAAGAAGCATCCGATAACGGCGCCGATCCCGAAGCCAGCAGCTATGGTATCGAGTCACAGCAGGCGTTGGCTAAGAACAAAACCAAAGAAAAGCAAGAGCAGCCCGCCGCCACTGGCCTTGCGGCATTTTTGTCAAGGGGCCAGGATATTCCAGGACGGCCTGCTACAGAAGAGAACCGGGTTGTTGTGCCCCCACACGATGATGACTCCAGCGCCTCGTTCACGGTGTCCTTTGGCGGTCCGCCGATTCCTCAAGCTGAGCTGGCTGCTCTTCGAAATGGTGTGGTAGACGAGAACGGCGACAAGGCTTATTTCCTCCCTAGCTTTGTGGAAGATCCCTGGGAGAAGCTACCCAGCGGAAGTAAATGAGGCATTTCAAATCTTACTTACGGCGTGTCAAATCTGTAGCAATTGTCCATCTGATCCAACGACAATCACTCATCGGACTGCGTGCCTCTGCGGGGACTGATAGCGCAAGCACATTAATTGAGACTCGCTCAACAAGACTGATGGCTTGGAAGACACGCCTTTACAGAAAAGACACTGAACCCGAATTTCTTGGGCACCTGTTCCCATGCGCACATAGAGGCATACGAAAGTCGGATCTAACTGAGGTACACAACAAATACTCAACGCCCCGCACACTACAATGCCTCACCCGCACCCCACGTTACACGCCATACTTTTTTTCCGATTATCCACCGCCACAGTGCCACGAGCGGGATACACGAAGTTTTTGACCCTGTCTCTTGCACACCCCGCACGTTCATTCCCGCCGTTATATCCTTGTCGCCTATCCTCCGTCCGTGCAGGTTCCCTAATCTTACTGACCTCAAGATCCTCGCATCGGCTGTCAACTGTCGCACTTGGGCCGCAATGCTGGCTTGTATCTCTGTCACACCAGATATCATGTCATATCGGAAGCCGGAAGCTGACGGACAGCGGAATGACTGTCAATCAGAGGCGGACCATGGTTCGGATGGTGATGCGAGGCTGAGCCCTTACTGGTTTGATTGTAGCTATCGCGACTTTGTTGGGACAGCATCTGGGTTGGCTTGGGCGCATCAGTAGGCATTATGGGCGTCTGTTGCTTGCACATGCAATGTCGAGTAGGCATAACTCATAGTACTTGCCTGTGCTGCAGGTCATCTTTCACTGCGAGGATGCCCGGCAGCTGCTCGCGACTTCCCGTGTGGACTTTGTAGGTAACCACCATCTAGATTTTAGAGTCCTGATACCGCCCCGTACACCATGCGTCTGATCCCTCATCAACATTTTCTTTATTACAATCTTTTCACCCCTCGTATTGCCCGAACCCTTTTCCTTTGCCCCAGTTGCACAGATGGCTCCCGAGCATTCAGATTACCCGAAACTTGCCTCGACAGCCGCAACAGCTCCACACTATACCTGTTTCAAAAGACGAGACAAATTTGCGCCACCGGTAAGCCTGGCTGCAAGCGCGCTCCCACCGATTACACTTATGCAGATGTGGCGGAGTGGCTCATCTGTTGTCGAGCCATGATCTGGAGTACCAATCCCAACCTACCGCGTGCCGCATCCGCCGCAGTGGGTTCGCATATCAATGAGACCACGTTGACAAGCCTATGCATGCCGAGGAAATACATTGCATGTCAGTCGATCGTCTCATGTGACAATATTTCAGTCTTGCAACTGGAAAGGTGCGTGCATGCGCGGCCTTTCACCTGAAATCCTTACGTCAGACATACAACAATGGCAAGCCTGTCATTCAATAGGAAAACATGTGCAAATATGTGCATGCAGTCAACAAATCACAGGTTCCATTACATTGACAAGGCATGCCAAGGGGCCCGGCGCCACGAGAGCCCCGTGACCTGGCCGTCACATCGACCGTTACATATCAACACCGACCCTAATTCGAGGCCTACAGGAAGAAAGGCATCCGAACAACCCTCCGTTCTCCAACGGTCAGAACACCCACTTGCCAGGGCTTAGTCACTGGAAAGTCCAGGCACCGGGCACTGGGCACGCACACCATCCATCCCACTTGTCCGCGCTATTCGCTCACATCCAGCAAATCACAGCTCTCCGGGCTCCAGTCCCTAGCAAACAAGCGAAGCAGGACGAGCCACGCGGTGGGGTCGTGAGCGCCTGGTCCGTCACCTCCTGCTCGTGCATGAGCGCCTTGCAGCGGGCCGATCCGCCGTGCGTGAACCAGCAAGGGAAAAGTGGAAAAAGCAAGCGCGCCATCCTGATCGCTAAAGCGGCGAGAAGCGTCCATCCCCGTTAGATGTCGGTTTGGACGTTGCGTTCGCTGATATAAGAGGATGAAGAGAAATGCCGTGAAGAAGAACATGACGACTAAAGGAGGATACCCGGCGAAGTTGCAGACTCAAAACAATACTGGGTATAAGAAACCATAAATCGAAGTGAGATCGTCACCTGTTGATTTTGAGGGGAATCGAAAACTGAGTAAACCGAAATTTATCGTGCATCATCCACAAGGTACCGGTTCCCGAGTATCGGCGTCAGGCGTCTACGCCTAATAGTCGACAGGAGCAGGATATCGGTGCTGAGCTGCTTTGTACTGCTCAGGATATTTGCGAGCTGCGCGATTGTTCAAAGCACTGCCAGTATCAGTTCTGGTTTAGCCATACTCGCACACTAGACTCACTCGACGCGCTTCTGCGTCCACTGCAGATCTTTCTGCACATCTTTTGCGGCTCTCATGCCATCTGCAAAGTTGACTCGAGCGCCAGCTAGCCGCCGCTGAGCCAACGCCTGCAATTCCATGAGTTCTCGGTGTTTTGCGTTGAGTTCGCCTGATCTGTTCGCTGTCAATTTGTGATTTTCTTGTGCCGGGACTCGATGCCAAAGACACGACGAAAATGGGACTTACGTTTGCGCCTGCCTCGCGAGACTGCGATCCAGCGGTGTTGGGTTGAATGAGCCGTTGATACGATCACCCATATAATCCATAAGATCTACACCTGTAGTCGTGCCGCTGGAGTCATAGTCACTTGCACTGCCAGCATAGCTGCTCGACGTTGCCGAGGGCTCGTAAGACGGGCCGCCAGACGTTGTGACGCTCTCAGGAGCTTCCGGGGGTGATGCCGATACACGGCCATAAACATGTTGGGGGTGAGGATAGTAGTAACCACCTTTCTGGGGCATGTTGATGGGCATGGGCCCAGAAGGATATGAAGGGTAGTAAGCGTGTGTGGAAGACATGTTTGCTTGCTGGTGGACCGTAGGACAAGAGAAGAGTGGAGGTCGTGCTGAGAGCGAAGATGTTTGCTGAAGGAAGTGTTACCAAGTTTGACTGAGGGTAGTGAGGGAGGTGAATGACGGTGTACCGTGATTGCACCGGGTTGAAAGAACAAGTCTCTGATCTTAAGCAATTGAGAGAATAGGGTCTTGAAAGCAAAAGGCCTTCAGCCCTCAACATGGCCTCCTTTTATACCTTTGCCGGCAACAGGACGACAGGCATCATGGTGCTTGTAGCGTCGCTTTGACTCCAATCTGCCGACTCAGTCCTGTCACCCCGCGCGGCCTGTGATGGGAGTGCATAGTCCTACGGTCCACTGAAACCGTTTTCCGCTGGAACCGAAGCTAGAGGGCGTCATTGGAGCTGGCTTGTGGCAGATAGTCTCCCAAGCTGCATGCCGCAGCCGATCCACGATGCCTGGAAGGGATGGGCTGGCCGGGCAAAGTGCCATTGGCCAATGGCAATGTCCTGGCTAGTTGGAATACAGGCCGTATCAGCAGAGAGGCAAGGCGGACGGCGGGCTGGGTGCAATTGCAGAGAGGTGGAGTATCCAGAGCAGTGCAGTTGACAGCCGACAGCGACGCAGGGCTAAAGGCAGCAAGGCATTGTAAGCGCAGCAGACGCGGACCCCGGGCTGGAGGCAAAAGCAGCGAGAGTGGATGCTGTAGGCGTCTGTAGGTGCATGGGTAGTATGCCTGACGGACATGCTAAGTGCTGTCAAAGGTATGCGCTGGCTCGACAAAACGGCCACGCCTTGGAGCATGCAATCTGGAATGGCATGCGGAGGATCATGACGGCCGGCTAGGCGCTGCAGGCAGCAGCAGCAGCAGCAGCAGCAGCCGAAGAAGCACGGTGCAATGTGTTCGCAGGACCGCCGCGCAGGCGCAGAGGCGACGGCGTGGAGGGGACAGCGTCACGGGGCGACGACTGTCTGTCGGCTGCGTTGGGCTCACGACGAGTGCGGTCGACAAAGGGCTCGCCATCGGGCCGGCCCACTGCTCGGTGCGTCATCCTCGCGGCGCGCGACGAGCCACGGCATTGGCTGCGTGTTGCTCGAGGGCCGGGGGTGATGCCCCTGCCTGTTGCGCCATGTCCTCGCACGACACCATGCCCGCATCAACCGCTGCCACCACGCCAGTCGCAACGGCCAGCATGTGCTGCAGCAGGCGCCTTGGTGGCGCTGAGCGCACGTCGCGCTCCATGTGACCGTTGCTGCGGGCACCTGCACGCCCGCAGCCCCTGACGCTGTCCTCTGCCATCGAGGCCTTGTGCACCAGTTGAGCGACTCCAGCGCGGCCTACACGTGCTTGTGAGCTGGTCTTCTCCCTCTCCGCCGGGCGTCCCAGCTACCAGAACACGGATGACGACGGCCTCGGGGGCGACATTGGACCGCCTGCCCGGCCTGTCCATCGGTGCCGGAGCAGCTGCCCTTGCGCTCAACGGGTGGCACCGCTGTCATTAACTGCATGCAACCCGCGTCGAGACCAGCGGAGCCGTGGTAATACACGGGTTCAGAGAACCCGATACTGGCTTGCACATCGGCGACTGTTAGGTATTGGGTCCACACCGCACTCACAGGCTCTCAACATCAATACGAGGCTGCAAATCGCACCTCTCGGCATTCTAGTCCAAGTCACCCCACCCAGTAAGACATGCAAGTGCAATGTCGAAGAGCTTCCATGTTTTAGGTATCAAATAACGCACGGCCTGCTTTGGGGCCTGCATCTTACGGTAGTATTCTATGATCTGCAAAAGTGCCAACCTCCCGATACTGTCTTTAGGTGAACGAGCTCCTGTTCGCTGAGATCGCACTTGACATGACCCTGGCAAAGCGGCCGGGAACATCTTGATCTTCCTTTGCCGTCTCGATGGCCGTCAAGATCTTCTTGATACCTACGCCTACATCGCTGCTACCGGTAATCTCCTGTATTTCTCCGATAGCTCGCTGTTGGTCACGGTCTGAGAAGGCCCCTGACTGTTGTAGCACTTGCGCAAGCTCGGGCTGCGAGTTAACATTGGGTACCGCAATGTCTGCATCGAAACGGCTGAAAAGATCCAGCTGAGTGAGCACTGAACGTTCAGTGGTCGTTGCGAAAATCAACAGCCGGCGGTCCTGCGTTGGTTAGCGGCGAACTGGCAGCAGCCTGTGCAACAGCAAAGGATACACGACACTTACCTTGGGTGGTGGTTTCGCAAGCAGGACCTTGAGCGCGACCAACACACTGTTGCTAAATCGAGGTCCGATGGGTACCCAATCAACGAGCAACTCAATGTTGTCAATTACGATTATGCTCAGGGTACTCTTGTATGCGTCTCGGAAAATCTTGTCAAGCTGCTGTACCTTCTGCATCTCGCTAAACCCAACCATATCTTCTGGCGACACAAGCTTGATGAACGGAAACTCCGAGTCCATAGCCATTTTCGCTGCAAGGGCCGTTTTACCACTCCCGGGAGGCCCATGCAGGGCAACAGAGAGCACAGGTGTCGATCCCTTCCTGACCTGGTTGATGAAAAGCCGAGCCTCTTCGAGAATGTCGTTGATGAAGGGAGAGAAATGGATGATACCGCCGCGGACACGCTGTCCAAGCTCCTCCTCTGCAGCACCGAACAGGGGCTTGACTTCCTCAAGAGCATGTAGGAAGTCCTCGCGATTGACCTTCATATTCTCAACATCTGGATTGATGGATGCCATTGTGCCAACCTTGATATGGCGACTGAATGCGTACGACGAGGCTGCCTTTACCAGACCATTGATCTCCGCACCTGAAAAGTTTTTGGTAAGTTTCGCTAGTTCCTCGACGTTGACATCGCCCTCAATTACATTGTTGTTGCGCATCTTAGTCGTGTGAATCTTGAGAATCTGCGCACGGCCAGCTTCATCGGGGAGCGAGATTTCCATGTGGACTTCAAGACGACCAGGACGAAGAAGAGCTTCATCGATCATATCCATACGGTTGGTCATGCCGATAAGCAGGATGTTGTTTAGTTGATCGACACCGTCGAGCTTCGACAGCAGCTGGTTCACAACGCTGTCACCAACACCAGTGCCACCAGAACTAGAACCTCTTTGCTTGCAAACTGCATCAAGTTCATCGAAGATAATGATATGCAGGCCGCTCTCATCGCCCTTCTCTTTGTACTCCTTCTCGGCGTCGGCAAACATCTTCCGGATATTCTCTTCGGATTGACCGACGTATTTGTTGAGTACCTCAGGGCCGTTGATGACCTTTGGCTCCCTAGCGTTCAGCATCTTGCCGATTTGGCGAGCTATGAGTGTTTTGCCAGTTCCTGGGGGACCGTAAAGAAGGATACCACGAACATGCTGTATACCGAGTCTCTCCACAAGGCCAGGGGGGAAGATACGCGAAGCAAACGCTCTTCGAAAGATGGCGCTAAACTCTGTGTCCAGCCCACCAATGCCCATGTCCTCAAACTTGAAACCCGGCTGGATGATGGAATTGGCGGCAGGGCGTCGGCTAGAGGCCTTGATCTTGATGTCGGTACGTGCATCCTTGAAGAAGTCTATCTGGGTGTGTCGCGTTAGTATTCCGCGAGCGCCAGGATCTGTCAGAGTCGCTCCTGATGCAGACTCTGATTTTTCCATCGAGAGGTCGACTAGTTGTACAGTTCGAATAGACATTCGTAGGACGATACTCTTGACATCGACGAGCAGTTGCTGTCCGGGCGCAAGAACCTGGTTCTCGAAGTTCTACAGTGCATCAGCATCCCGCAGGCATGAAGTTCTGCTTTAGCATACCTTCTTGAAGATAGCCCCAAGCTCCTCCTGGTCATATGGGGCCTCTGTGGTCTTCCTGGTAGCAAACCCGACCTCGACCTCTAGATTCCCAAGGTATGACTGCCCACCCTGGCTGAAAGCATCATAATGCTCGACCGTGACAACATCTTGAGGACCAAGCGAGATGCCCGCCCACGTGCGTTGTGCATCCGTGAGGCCAATCTCGCCGGGCCGGCAGCCTTCAGTGGGTCTCGCGGAGAGGACGTAGTTGCGGTTCACTTTAATGTAGACGTCGGACCCATCGCGCGAGGGTGGAAAGTCTTGGGGTGACACAGCTACCCTACGGGTCGTCAGCGATATTACACAAAGTAAGAGTATGCGCTTCCATACAGGTTGCCAAAGGCATAGGCGTTGCCCCCCGGGCTTTTGATGGGCCGCAGCTGGAGCGCTCGTCCCGACTGTGACTCGCGTGCAGGCATGCGCTGCTGGCCGCCTTGGACCGGGTAGCCTGGGGGTGGCGGCTGATCGTATCCGCTTGCCCTTGCGTCGTAACCGGGTGATCGTTGTGGAGGCGCTTGTGGTGGTGGTGGTTGTTGCGGTGGTCGCCCGTAGCCGTCGTTGCGCTGTGGAGGGCGAGGCGAACTGCCCGGAAGGCCAGGTAGCCTTTCTCGATTGAACATGATGTATGTGTTTTGGAAGAGCTGGCTGCGTGTGTAGCGGAACCGCTACATATATCCCGAAGCTGCGATGGCCACGTATAGCAAGAGCGTGGATGAGTCGGTGCCTGGAGCGGCGCTTGTGGGCGACAATATTCTGCGATGCGTATACAAGGTTGACTCAAGACACGTGTCGCAAGCGGTTGTCGGGTGGTTCTCCTGATCTTGTAGACAGTGAACAGATCGATACGCTCAAGGTGTTGTGTCAAGTCAGTTTCAATCATCGGCCGGAGACTCAGTTACGTGGGGAAAGAGCTTGGACCCCTGCGCCGCCCCACGCCGTCCCGCGCGCAATGACATGGCCGCCACATGGTCGCTTGGACGCATGCGCCGGTTTTATGATATGTACAAGGGTACAAAATTCTTTTACTTGCGCCATCAGGATCGCAGACTCGTACAGAACTTGGGGCGAATCTCCCTGCAGAGAGCTTATGAACTGACTAATATTTACCATTAGGTAGATAGGTTCTCTACGGGCCACCAGGATGTCTGCGTCACTACCTACATACCGTGGCACTTGTTCGATCTAGACTATGGTGCTTGCTTGATCTCACAATCCTCGGTGCGTCCATAAAGCGTTTGGACGATCAGAAACCTTTACCTGCGTGAATGGAACTACCACCACCATACCTATAGACAACGCAGTCAGCGGTATACGTGGAAAATGCTAAGGAAGACGCGTGTACAAGCTGCCGAGGTTCGACTTACCAGAGTGTTCCCATGCCTATCACAAGTGTGTTCGATTAGCAATTGTCTCGTCTACCACCTCGTTTTGTTCATGACTTACGGCAGTTGAGACCCTTCTCTTGTCCGACTAGCCAATCTCCGCCGGCTGGCACTTTGCCCTCGTTGTGCTCTGGCCAAAATTCCTTTTCAAGCCATTCGTTTATCTCCTCGATCTTTTTGATGAATGCTTCCATCTTCTGTGGGTTGTAGGCGCCCTTGTCATCGGCGAAATCACTGGAGTTGATGAAGCGGCCGATAGTGAGATGGCTAGACTGCACGAAAGAGCCAGGTAAGATTCCATGATAAGCACGGTCGATCATGAAGAACTTACAGGCACGACATATCTGGAATCGACGGCGACGCCAATGTCCTGACAGACAGAGTACAAGTCACGTCGTAAATGGTGGTAGGTGTATGCGTCGTCCCGTCTGGTCCTTGCCAACTCGGATGGTTCTCCCGTAGCAGGGACGAAGCTGAGCGCAAGTGCAGACGCATCGAAACCGATCATCGGTTTGATCAAGCGAGCCCGATGATCGAAGGTAAAGTCAGTGATGCTGGGGATCTTGTCCCTTACAGAGTCGACGATCAGCTGTATCTCTTCCTGCTTCTTCGAGTGGGTGACTTCCAATGCAGTGATATGCAGGTTTTCCCGGGGCATGATCCAAAGATCTAAAAGACGTTAGACCTACGAACATGTAATACGAGGTGACCCCTCGATCCACACATTTTCACTCTGTTATCTTCGGTGCTGACGCATCAACATGGGTCTGCACATGAAATTGTTCTCCCAAAAAGATGAACGCAGCAGCAGCAAAGTATTGTACCAAACCTGCCTTTGACTCATCAATTACTAGACAAACTTACTTGGCGCCGCTGCAAGCAACTCCTGTTGGACACGCTCGATCAGGTTCTTGATGCATTCGCTTGGACGTCCCCAGAACACGAGGCAATGTCTCGGGTCGACGAAACCGGGCTCTATGGTAGGATCACTCAACCTGAGTAAGATAGGGTCAATATTTGGCCCCAGGAAGTCTTTGTCGAGCATCTTGGCTTTCTGCTGGCTGTTCCTTGTGCTCCTGTGCGTGTTGTAGAGCGCTTGCATTTGAACCTGACAGAAATTCAACATGATTTCAATAGTGAAGGCAGAATTACTAACGGGGTCGTTCTTCGAAGCCTTGATCAACGCATCGTAGGGGTTGCTGAAGGTTGCTGTTGATACTCCGCTGAGATCCTCGAAAGTAGCCCCAGCAGACGCCTGGGGAGCAGACATGGTATTCATTCAAGAGTAGTCAGAGAGCAATTGAGGTGCGTAATACTGTCTGCTCGAGCCGGGAATACTTATGTACAAGCTGGTAAGTTTTAGAATACGAGCAGCTAGGTACCGAGTACCGTATCATGTTTGGCCCTAACCCGTAATTGGCATGCTATCCGACTATGTCTACTTGCTAAGCACCGTTTCTCACCAAGTCATAGATTCGCCCATCTACAAAGTGACATTATGATTTAGGTGTACACATCTTACCAAGATCAGAGGTCATAGCGGCTTGCAATCATTCCATGCGTCCTGCTGCCACCCTAAAAGGGACTGCGATCTCAAGCTGCCAAGTTTTGCACACGCGTCCTGTGGTTCTAGATCCGACCATGTGTAATGAGGACCCACCATTCACTCAACAGCAACTCATTGCTTCCCTAAAGCACGGCTGCCTAGCACGGCCTCAGCATAAAAGCCGCTGAAGGTGACGAACATTGTTGACTAAGGGACATCCCCGATAGCGCGCAAAAAAACAGACCATGTCCCGTCGAGCGAGCAGACGGCCGCGAACCAGAAAGAGAGAGGCAGATGTTCGGGGTAGCATGTTATCGTACCGGCGTAGCTTCTATTAGCATACACCTCATAGAGGCAGCACATTACCAAATGAAGGATTCCAAGGGCGCATATATACGCCAACGATGGTAGCACGATCAATCCGTTGTTATTGATGAAATTCTTGCTACAGGTGCTGCGAATTCAAATCCAGGTGGCTGTAAATCGAACCAAATTAGCCTACTTCATCCCATCATTTGAATGGTTTGGCTTTGCTGGCCAGTTCCGCAGCCCTTTTCATTGCCTCCGGATCTCTGATACCAGCGTTCTGCCCCTGCTGCACGCGCTTCAACGTCAGCGCCGCGATCAAAGCCGCACCGACGCCGCTGCCATCCTCAGCAGGCAGAATCTCAATCGGATCGCCCTTGCCCTTGCCCTTGTTTTCCGGCCAGTCCAAGATCTCCTTCAATGCTTGCGCTCCACGTATCTTGAAGTGCGGGTACTTATTGAAGACAGAGCCGTCGGCGCCAACATGGCATGTCTCCCATCCCTTGTGCTTACATATGGCGGCAACACCACAGGCGGACAAGCGCGCCGCGCGCGTTCCAATGAGCTCAGCGAGACGGCGGAGGAGTTCGAGTTCGGGCTTTGTGCACGAGATGGACAGTTTGTTCTGCATCAAGTCGTGTGTCTCACTTAAATTCTCGAAGGGGTCCTCCTCGATGGCCGCCAGGAATCCGGCATCGAGAGAGTACGCTTTCTTCAGCTTGCTGATATCCTGGCCTGCAAAGAAATCACATTCGTGGTTTTGGTGCAGGTCAAGAAGAACAAGACGGAAGATCTCACCGAGGTATAGGCCGGCAATCATCTTCTCGAAGGCTTGTTGTCCGGGCCGAGGCGACTCCTTATCGATTATGATGTCATAGGGCGTGCGAGGAAGGACCTTGTGTTCATTGTCGAAAGCGCCATATTCGCAGTTGATAGCCATCGGGAGGGACGGATCAAGATTCATGTGCGCAATCTTGGGAATAGAGCCACAGTCTTCCATGTATGCGGCGTTGCAACCAGTGCCAAAGATGCATCCGATACGCATCAGAGGGTCCGTGTACGCGGATGCAATCATGGTACCCGTGGTATCGTTCACAAGTGCAGTTAGCTTGATGGGCAAGCCACGCTCTGCGAGAGCGGCTTCAAAGGGCGGCACGACATCCTTTCCCTCGACACCATCAATATCGAAGCCCTTCGTCCACCGTTGCAGGATGCCGTGATCGATGTACTCTTGTGTTGCAGGGTAGGAGAAGGTGAAGCCGAGCGGCAGCTGCTCGATCTGGTCGTCGCCGTGGTGGTACTCAATGAACTGCTGCAGGCAATCCGCAACATAGCCCCATAGCTCGTCTGCCGTGCCAGTCTTCAGCTCCTCAGGCATGCGGTATTTGGATTGTATGATGTCGAATTCGCCCTTTTCCTCGGTAAGGATTACTTCGCAGACTCGCATGTTGGTGCCGCCCATGTCGAGGGCGAGGAAGGTACCGGTTTCGTTGCCGTCGGGAAAAGCCATACACCAAGTCGGATTCATAGGCTATTCGCAACATCGTCAGTTTGTAGGCACCACGGTCGGTAAGAGAGGCGTACAATAGTAGCATCGTTCTCGCCAAGACCGCGTTCCAGCTCGGAGACGAACTGATTAGTGACCTCCTTGAGCTTCTGGCCATCGACGATAAACAAGTCTTCAAGCTTGTTGATTTGATCCAGCAGATCCTTTGGCACATCGGCCATGGAACCTGGCACATATGTCAATCCTGATGTCCTATTGTGTGCGGTGGGTGTTGTGAGGTGACAAGGGCTCGAGTGGGAGCGCGCAAGGCCCGGGGGGAGGGGCGACCGTACCCTTCCGCGAAGGTGTTCGTCGTGAACCAGTCGGCATCGTGACGGACTATGCTTGCTTGACTAGATTGCCAACTGAATTCAACCGGGGTGACTATGCTTTCGAGCGATCGATATGTGTGAACGAAGACGAGTCGATTCGAATTTTGCTAGTCTATCTAAGATGTAGTTAGCGATTGAAACGAACACGGAACTTGCCAATGCGGATGCTGAAGCGTTTAAAAGGGTAGCACACGGGACAGAAAAATATGGGGACGCACCTGACTCTGTTCGTGGATTTTGACGATTGCTTTTGGGCGGAGAAAGGAAGATATTGGACGTTGGGCTGACAAAGATGTTGTGGTAATGCTCAGTAACGAGCTACCCCGCCAAAGACGTGGAGCAGTTGGGGCGCTATCTGGACGTCCGCGACAATCCCGCGTTTACAAATGATTTCCTTCGCAGCAACACGGTGTAGCGAGAGCGTGGGTCGACACGATGCACGACGCACAGAGAATTGATGCTGGGTTCAGGAACCCATGCCTGTTGAGGACGGCTGCATCCTACGTTGCGCACGAGGGGCAGCTGCAACCCAGCCGGTGCCGGCATGACGCACGTAGCCGTGAGCCACGTGCACATGCACATCGCTCCTCCCCCCGGGGAAACGTAGCGCCGATTCATTCCTCCCATGTGCCCATGTACACCGCCATGTTGCGACGAGCTTCCATCGCGCCCTCTGATACTGATCCAATTCTCCGGCACGGCCCTTCCACATCTGACGCCTGGAGTGACCACCAACTCGAGTCCCATCAAAAAGTGCCGTCCAAAAAGACGAGAAGCCAGCGCCAACGGTCAACGCAATGCCAAGAGTCGGTAACGAGACGTTTGCAAGGAGATGATGCTCTAGGATCACGATAGTGGCCCTGGCCGTCTATGGTTCCGCGAGTTGAGCAGATCTGCAATGTTCGACAACGCCTCCAAAGTGCCATATCCAGGTCGAGCTATCCGTTACCCAGGACCATAACACATACACGAGATGAGGGAGACCACCTCCAGTGCCCGCGGATCCAGCCACTATGGAAGGGCTCCATCCCAGTCGCTGATTTTGGCCTTTTCGAGCGTCTCATCAGCCAGGACATAACATCACGCACTTCAGCCACCACCTTGATGCTCTCGAATCTATTGGACATTACTGCAAGCGCTTCATTGTCCTGGGACCAATCCAGGTTTCAGAGTATCGGGATATCTTCTACAGGGAGGAGCTCGACATTGGCACGGGCGACAATTGAGCGAGGCGATGCAGCGGTTACCGAATGTGAAGTCCATCGCATACAAGCGTGATCTGGAGGTCTGACTGGCTGGAGTTTGCGACGAGCATTGGACGACAAGTTTGTGACCAAGAGGATGGCGAGAGACGGATATTGCGATGGGAACATTGAGGTTCTCTCGGAGAGTGGAATCCAGCTCTTGGTCACGACGATTTCTTGATTGAGCCGTTCACTATAAATTAAGCATTGCATATCTACTATATGATTCTACCTCGTCATGACATTGAATTCGGGTAAGAACGTAATGACTAGTGCGCGGCAGTAAACACTAAAAAATATTGGATCTTCTATGGGACGTTCGGAGGTCGCGAATGCGCCAGACTTGCCGTAGTTGGGAGCTTTGTGGGGCGAGACTAGACTTGCATCACCTCGTCAGCCATTGATATCTCAAGCGCATATGCATTGACACACCATGACGAAATCAACACGGCTGCTCACCCGGTCCACGATGATTGCGAAGCTGCAATGAAACAAGACTTGTCGCTGCCACCGAGGAACCGTCTATGGTCGACCATACCATATTTGAGCCTGTTCTTATCCGTTAAGATGTATTGAGAGCTTACTCAGTACCTCCTACTATTTCGCTCCAACAATTGTACCAGTTTTCTTGTTTATGAAGCATCCACCACGCTTGTTCCGCCAAGTTCCGATCACTTAAAACATCATCGGTGCGAGCTCGTGTTCAAAAGCTGCCAGCTGCGGCCAATTCCTGGAGCTCCAATCCACAATCTTTTCAATGGCTTCCGAAGCTGTAAAGTCCGGCGAGAAGCTCGACAAGGCGAGCCTCTCGCCGTATGGCGAAGCCAGGGCGACCGTGAACGACAACCCACTCAGCGAAGATGAGGTTAGCCGCCTCACCGAGTATTTCCATGCGACTTTGTACCTATGTCTGGGCATGATCTATTTGAAGCAGAACCCATTGCTTCGCGAGCCTCTCACTGTCGATCACCTGAAGAGACGTCTCTTGGGCCACTGGTAAGTCTTCCCTGCGTCAAGAGTACCGTCTCCGTTTTTCTCACTCAGAATATCCTTTCATTCGTCTGTTTGTGTCCGGATAAATGGAGATTTCATACAGCTTGATTGAGACGAGCGGAATGATACTGCTTTGTTTATTCCTTGAAGATACTAATCATTTTCGTCCGAGCAGGGGTTCAGACGCTGGGCAAAGCTTCACATACATCCACATGAACCGCTTGATCAGGAAGTATGATCTGAATGCAATCTTCATCTCGGGACCTGGACATGGTGCCCCCGCCGTCCTTTCTAATTCTTACCTGGAGGGCACATACTCCGAGGTATACCCAGATAAGAGTGAAGATATTGATGGCATGAGGCGATTCTTCAAACAATTCTCGTTCCCCGGTGGCATCGGGTCACACGCTACACCAGAGACGCCAGGAAGCCTGCACGAAGGTGGGGAACTTGGCTACTCAATATCACATGCTTTTGGAACAGTATTCGATCACCCTGATCTGATCACTCTCACAATGGTGGGAGACGGTGAATCAGAGACTGGTCCGCTTGCCACCAGTTGGCACTCGACAAAATTCCTCAACCCTATTACGGACGGAGCAGTCATTCCAGTACTGCACTTAAACGGGTGAGCGATACCGGAAAGGTGGAGGTTTTAGCTGTCGTTGATGTCTGAGAAATTTCGACATTAATATCAAGTTGCAGCTGGGACACCTACCTCTATCATATCTCTTCTGTTCTGGACTTTTTTCACTGACCTCTCCCCCCTTCCCTTTAGGTACAAGATCAACAATCCTACTGTGCTATCCCGTATAAGCCATAGAGAACTTGAAGCACTCTTTGTTGGATACGGCTGGACCCCCTATTTCGTTGAGGGCAGTGATCTACCCACAATGCACCAGGCTATGGCAACCACGTTGGAGAAGTGCGTTACCGAGATCAAGTCATATCAGAGAAAAGCTCGGGATTCTGGGAAAGCTTTCAGGCCTTTGTGGCCGATGATCGTCCTGAGAACCCCCAAGGGATGGACCGGACCGCGCAAGCTCGGAGACCATTTCTTGGAAGGCTTCTGGCGTGCACATCAGGTTCCCATTACCGATGTTTTGAAGAACAAGGCCAGTTTACAGAAGCTGGAAGAGTGGATGCGAAGCTATCAGCCCGAGAAGTTGTTCGGAGAGGACGGAAAGATTAGACCTGATCTGAAAGAGCTCGCTCCTACTGGCACTCGCAGGATGAGCGCCAACCCCATAGCTAACGGTGGCGTTCTCCGACGTAAACTGAACTTACCCGACTGGCGGGAGTACTGCATAGAAGTGGAAATGCATGCTACCTCCAGGTTCGGAAGCATGAGTAATTTCGCGAAGTACCTCAGGGACGTTGTGGTGAAGAATCAAGACCAGTTCCGCGTGTTTGGTCCAGATGAGACGGAGTCTAATAAGCTCAGTGCCATTTATGAGGTATGTAGTGTCGATACACGTGCAGTAATGTTCTGACCTCATCACGATCAGGGTGGCAAGAAAGTGTGGATGGGTGATTACTTCGAAGAAGATGAAGACGGCGGTAACCTCGCCTTCGGCGGACGCGTTATGGAAATGCTTTCGGAGCATACTGTTGAGGTACTACCAAAAACAGGTAGTGGAAGTTCTTGAGAGCTAACACCTACAACAGGGCTGGCTCGAGGGTTATGTTCTGTCCGGCAGACACGGCCTACTCAACTCTTACGAACCTTTCATCCACATCATTGACTCCATGGTCAACCAGCACTGCAAATGGCTGGAGAAATGCCTTGAAGTCGACTGGAGGGGAAAAGTCCCTTCGTTAAACATCCTCCTCACAGCGACCGTATGGCGCCAAGATCACAACGGCTTCACGCACCAAGATCCAGGTTTCCTTGATGTAGTGGCCAACAAGAGTCCAGAAGTCGTGCGGATCTACCTTCCTCCAGACGCGAACTGCCTACTCTCGACTATGGATCACTGCTTCCGCAGCTCGAATTACGTTAATGTACGTCACGACATACTTAATCTTCTGATAGACACTGACTGGGTTTGTAGGTGATTGTGGCTGACAAGCAAGAACACCTCCAATTCTGCACTAAGGAGCAAGCTATCGCTCATTGTAGCAAAGGTGTCGGCATTTGGCCCTGGGCAAGCAACGACCAAGACGATGAACCTGATCTCGTCATGGCCTCGTGTGGTGATGTTGTCACTGCCGAAGCTCTTGCTGCAACCGCACTCCTTCGCGAACATCTGCCTCAGCTGAAAATTCGCTTCGTCAACGTTGTCGACCTGTTCAAACTCATCTCTCCTGATGAACATCCGCATGGCCTCAAGGACCACGAATTCAAGGCCATTTTCACAGATGACAAGCCTATCATCTTCAACTTCCATTCATACCCGGGCATCATCCATCGCATGACCTACCGCCGGAAGGGCCAGCATAATCTGCACGTACGTGGCTACAGGGAGAAAGGAAACATCGACACCCCACTTGAATTGGCCATTCGCAACGGAATTGATCGTTTCAGTTTGGCGATCGATGCGATCGACCATCTTCCTGGTCTTGGTAACAAGGGCGGAGTGGCACGGGAGATGCTACTGGACAAGCGAGTCAAGGCGGAGAATTATGCGTTTCATGAAGGTATAGATCCCGAGGATTTGGAGTCTTGGACGTGGCCGCAAACTCTCAACGACAAGGATTCCGAAGTATAGAACCTAGCACTATAAGATAGGCGTTCTACGCACCAAGTCCCAAAAACATAGTGGCCAACGTTACCTGAAATAAGCACCTTGGCTGTTCTTTATGAATCTGTCTGTGATTGAATTTTTTTGTCCGGAGTTTCAGGTCATGAAGGAATACATCGGGATTGTCCTGCCAAGGGTTCAATTTTGCACCCCTTTGAGAATGATTACCCATGCTATAGCCAGTGACGATACGTCACACGGATCCTAGCCATTTAAATGCTGAAGTATATGGTCTTTTAACATGGGCTTCCCCCACACACAACAGTCTTTCACGAAACCACAAAGATTCGACCCGCACTATCGACCATATTATCGGTACAAGTATGAGCACGCAGTTGCTTTCTCGACACCTGACACGGGCCCTATGGCTCTGGGCAACCCTACTTCCCACGAGGCTCGAAGGAACCTCCACAACAACCGTCATAGATATCGTAACTCAGACTGTCATCGAAGACGTGACAGGAAGAGAGACACCTTACGTAACACTATTCTCGTATTCGGCGACTAACGCTACCCACACATTTGACCCCAGTGCTATCCAAAGATATAGTCCCCACAACATGAGCACAACCTGTGGACAATCGATGACTAAGCTGATCTTGCCGCCGACAGCTCCCGTTCATGAGAGTCTGGATGGCGGCATGAGCATCCAAACCATCAATCTTCCAATTTCTGAAGCCCCGCAAATGCTTCCTGGCGATTCCAACGACGGGGCTGATCTTTCGACATCAACAATTACAGGAACACGAAAGAACGACTTGATCGCGGGGTCTTATATGGACCCTCAGGGTAAAGGGGTCGGCGAGAAAGGGTTGAGGAAGCGACTGCTCAGACGACTCGGCCGGTACTGAGCTACTGTAGCATTATCCGTACAGGTACTTCTGTAGAACGGACTGAATACCTGCAGCCATGATCCACACTCACCTACGATGAACGTCCCAACGTCTGATGTAATGTTGCGCGGCTGTGTTGCTCCAGTCGTCCATATACGATCATCATCATCATCATTATCATCCATGTTTCCGTCATGTCAGCATCCTCTTTGGAAACACAAGACTTAGCGGAGCATATATCGAATGCATCAATTGGAGCTGGAAGTCGTTTCACAGACTTGAGGCCGTCCATATTGACAGAAGTAGTTGGTAAACCGGCCAAGCGGCTTTGATATCGGATGATGGCCCAAGCCAAATCCCTGCCTTAGAAGCCAAAGCGATTCCTCCCATAGCAGCAATCTCTGCCGTTCATGAAATCATCATCTCTTTAACGCCAACCCATGTAAACGATTCCACAGCCATTTCGCGGACAATCTGGCATCCCGCCAGTCGCAGCTGCGGCATCCCTTTGCCACGGCCGGAATCCGCGGTTTCTCCGTCCATGTCGAGCTCATCGTCGAAGTGCGCGTCTTGCTCGGCGTTCGGTTTGTTTGTGAGGTATTGAGGCCCACACGAGTATTTGAATTGCTTTGTTCTCGCGCAGTCACCAGTCCTGTGGGCCTCGCCTCATGCTAATCGATACCGTGTTGTTTCTTGAGCTTTTCTAAGTTCTCCTGGCGCTCTGCGAGGTCGTTCGCCGCTTTTATCATTTTCTCTGGCTGATGATATAATACTGTGACAGGAGTGAGTACGAGGGCGCAAAGACGGGAGGGAGGCGCGCACCGACGAGGTAGCGGTTCTGGAAGTTAAAGCCGTTCAGCTTGTCACAGGCAGACTTTGCATCCATGACATCCTCGTAGACGACGAACGCGGTGCCCTTTGTATTGTTGGCGATGCCCTGGCGGATTTGGCTACTTGGATTAGTATTGCGAATTCGGAGGACTCGGTCGGAAGCGCATGGGCGCGGGCGACATACCGCACAGGGCCGAATTTGCCGAAGAGGTCGAAGAGATCCTCTGGGGTCACGTTGAAGCTCAGATTCTTGACGAACAGAGCACTGCATGGGGTCAGCGGAGGTCGTGCTAGGCGGCGGCGGCGGGCGGCCGACGAAGACTGCGCAACATACCGGTTGACTTCCGGGGCGAGCTTTCCGCCGCGACTCATAGCTTGGCGACTGGAAGGGTGCTGGAAAAGACAGGCTGCGCAATGCAGAGAGTTGCGATGGGGTTGGTGGAGGTGGGTGCGGCGGCGTGAAGGTCGCGGTGCACAGTCTTGGAGCGAAGGCGCCGAGACACGCTACGCCCGAAGTGGCCGCCTCGATGGTCGGAGGGCAGGCGCAAGCAGACTTGCGGCAGGCGCGACCGCGCAGGCACCTCAGCGCAGGGAATACTGGAGCGTCTAGGACGCGCAGAGCCGTCTGCACACCTAGAGATGGATGCGGCGCACAGCGGCGCCCTCGCGCGGGCCCGCGGGCGTGGCGGGCGCACCTCGCGCGGTCGAACTGGTGGACGATGCTGGCGGACCTCTGCTGCTCCAGCGAATGGCTGTGCTCTCCTCTCCTCCCGCCCGCGACGCTGCGACGCTGCTTCGCGCCCACAGGCACGGTGCAAGTGCAAGCCAGTATAGCGGTCTCGTCGGCGCTGCTGCGCATTGCCTGCACGCTGTACGCCATCGCCAGGCCCGCGCTGCGAGACGGCCAGGACAGGGCGCCTGCGCGGGAGAGCCGCGGGCGCTGTTGCTGTGCATCGTCCCCGCAAAACTACACTTTCCCTCGCACTCGACCTCCGTCCTCAACCACCACCCGCCGCACCCCACCACGCTCGCTCGCTGCCTCGTCGCGTCCGCATTGCCCCGGGACATGTCTACTGCGCCCAGCTGCTTCGTCTGCTCCCACAGCGCCGCCGTCCCGTAGCCCACTGACGCCGCGACGATTGCGCCTAGCACGGCACCTCCGAGACGCCTGCGCACCCCCTCCAATCCACCCGCCGCCCTCGCCCTCGCCGCCATGAGGGGCCTTTCCTTCAAGCCGCAGCCCGGGCAAGCTCCGCCGCGCTCTGCCACCCCGCCGCGCCCCGTCTGGGAGCCGCTCTCGCCCGTCCTCCACCCGCAACAAGCGCCGCCAGCACACCCCGCTGCCAGCGTCGCCCGCCCTACAGCGAGCGGCAATGGCCTCGCCAGTCCATCGCCGCATGCTCCACACCACAATGCAGCCTTGGACGCGCAGCTCCCGCGGGACGCCGCTGCGGAGGCATACGGACCGCGAGCCGCACCGCTGCCACCACCACGCGACGCTCCATACTCGCCCGCGCTGGGCTCCCCCATTGAGGCGCTTGCAGATGCTGCCATCAAATCTCTCAACGACGGCCCGGTCTTTGTCGAGCCCACGCGTCGCTCCGCCCAGTTGCCCTCCACCTCGCCCAATACCTTCGCCCACCCGCCCGGCCTCCGCGCGCCCAAACACAGCTATGCCCTCGACGGCAGCTATCCGCACACCGAAAGACCTGCAAAGCGCGCGCGGTCCGATTACTTCACCTCCCCTCAGCATGGGCAGCACCACTATTCGCGGCCGGCCACCAGCCACATTCCGGGTTGGTCATACAATGTGGAGCAGATGATGGACAGTGGCCATCGCATGTACCAGGAAACAGCTCGCCCGGTCCAGGACCCGGACGAAAGTAGTATGAAGAGACTATCGGATGCACAGCTGTTGATGGATTTCGCCGCCGCTGCGTCCAGCTCGACGCCTCGGCGCGATTCCACGGCCAAGCGATGGAGCATACCGCACCAGGAAACCTCCAGTCCGTACGCCCGTCAACCACACGGCGAACCGAGCAACACGTACGTAGGAGCTTCCCTACTTTCTCCCCGTGCACATCATCACATATCACCATCCGAATTTAAGTACACGTCGATTGCACCACCAGCCCCAGTCGAAGCAGTGCCGGACGAAGTCAGCACTCAGACAGAAACACCCCCAGATGAGGGTATGACTGCAGCAGCAGAGTTCCCAGTTATGAGCAATGCTGCCGTGGACGCAGGCACCAAAACGAAGAAGCATCAAGGGTGGCCGAAAGGCAAGCCTCGCGGAACGCGTACCGGCGCGTCTGGCACGAAGAAGAAGAGGTCGACACCAAAGCCCAAGCCGGTGTCGGCTGCTGCCCATGAGCCCGCGAAACAACTGCAATCCCCGCAAAGTCTACCTGCAGAGCGAGACGAGCTTCTCGATGGCGCCTCAACCTCAGCCCTCGCACCCTTTCCGGGCTCTGATGAGCCCTCATCTCAAGCCCGTCGCTACTCTTTTTCTGACTTATCGTCAACTGCAGTTCCCGATAACCCAACTTCCGATATTTCACGAGCTCTCTCTGTTCCCTTGGAGACTACCGCGCTTTCTGCACCGTCTTTTGCTCGCCCGCCACCCAAAAACAACACAGCCGAACCAGTCACCATATGCTCCGGTTGTGGCTCATCTGATTCCGAGACGATGATCGGCGATGGAGAACAGTGGATAAGATGTGACGGCTGTAAAGGATGGCACCACTACGTGTGCGCCGGTTTTCAGAGCGAGCGAGAAGTGCGTGATGTGGACAAGTTCTATTGCGAGCGATGCCAGCCAAAGTTTGGGAAGACTACGAAAGTCAGAAAGTCGACCAGAGCGCACACCGCTGTCGACTATGCTGGGCTGAATGAAGGCATACTGAAGACATCGGACGATAACCCTGAACACCACTATATTGCTGCCTTCAAAAACGGAGACATTGAGTTCACCCCAGAGACATTTGCGCGTCTGCCACCAGAGTTAGTTTCCGCCGACTTCCTCGAAAAGACGAATGGCTTCAAAGAGCCCATCCTAATTCCTGCAGCCTTGAATCCTCGACCACGATACCCCGGCAGAGGACATCCGGAACATAACAAGTCGACTACCACGACTGATGCAGCTGCAGACTCACGCTACGCACTCGAAGTGTCACTGGATGATGGTCAAGACAACTTGGATATGGTTATCCCGGAGGGTCTCACCGTTCGACGCGTTTCGGAGCTGTATGGACCCCAAGAACGTGTGCCAGTCATCGATGTCAAAGCCCAGGAAGGAGAGGACAAACGGTGGACCATGGCGAAGTGGGCCGACTATTACGAACAACAAGGCGAGAAGCCGGTCCGGAATGTCATCAGTTTGGAGGTTTCCCGGAGTCGACTAGGAAGACTAATCCGCCGGCCAAAAGCAGTGCGGGATATGGATCTTCAAGACGCTGTTTGGCGTGACGATGACAAGAAAGCTCCTCCTGCTGTGCAATTCTATTGTCTCATGTCCGTTGCGGACTGCTATACAGACTTCCACATAGACTTTGGCGGCTCATCGGTCTACTACCATATCGTGAAGGGCAGAAAGGTGTTCTTCTTCATACCACCAACAAAACAAAACTTGAAAAAATACGAGGACTGGTGCCTGTCTCCGAAGCAGGGCCACGAATGGCTCGGTCACCAGGTCAAAGAGTGCTACAGGGTCGATCTGTATCCTGGAGATACAATGCTAATTCCTTCTGGTTGGATACACGCGGTTTGGACCCCGGAGGACAGTTTGGTCATCGGCGGCAACTTCCTCACCCGGATTCATTATGGCATGCAGATCAAGGTCTTGGAGATCGAGAAGAATACCAAGGTTGCCCCCAAGTTTCGATACCCATTTTTCCAAAAGCTCATGTGGCTCTCCCTGATCCGCTACCTCGAGGAGGACCCTCTGCCCGCTCAGATAGAACACTTGTTGCTCGGTGGAGGTCAGTTCCATCGCAATGTCCCCACGTATTGCGAGACTGATAAGTTCGGACACAACTCACATCTTGGCCCGGAGAACTATCACAGACGGTATTATTCAAAAGCCGAGCTAGAGGGTCTTACTGATCTTGCAAATTATGTTTGGAGGTCTGTTTTGATATCGCTCGGCCGGATCGAAGGGATAACAGAGAAAGTGCAAAAAAGCGTCACAAGCTCTATTCCAAAAGGCTTCGGAGACCCGCTGGTGCTTGCCAAGCGCTTCGCTATGTGGATCGCTTGGAAAAGAGGAAACGAGTGCATTCCACAGTGGGCACAGTCCGACGCTGTACTGCCCGACGCTCAAGAGGCGGAAAAGAAACTCAGCGCCGCCCAATTCAAGCGGATGGAGAAACAAGCAATGGGCGAAGGCTTAAGAGCAAGTTCAGAGAAGCAATACTCAAGGGCCAGAGCGACCGAGACTCCCTTCACAAACGGCATGGAACATCGCAGCCCAGGTCTAGTCACACCACCACCACCTCCTCCACCAATGATGACTGGGTTCCTCCAGAAGCCAGATCCATCCCGACCCCAGACCACACCCAAGACATCGCAACTCGGCCCAAAGCGCATTGCATGTGACGCTTGCCGCAAACGAAGAATACGGTGCAAGCATAAAGACGAGATCTTCGATCCAACGAAGCCTGCTGGCATGGCTGGTGGCATGAACACGATAGATCTCTCCGGTTCTTTGGGATTATCGGTCAAACGTCGTTACAGCGACTTTGGTGCGTCTCACGGGCAGCAATCGAGTTCGGCGGACAAGAGCATGTCGAATGGCGGGCCACTGCTTGCGGATGCCAATGGTGATCCGTATGCACTGAAATCTGGTCGTGTGAAGGCTTGTGCGGATTGCCGCAAGAGCAAGGTGAGCAGTTTGACACTGTTGACAGCTGCCAAGCTAACAATACCAGCGTCGCTGTATTCACGATGAGTACGGCAACGTAGATCCGATCAAGGCCAACGAAGTCCCCATTCCAAGAGGTGCAGCGGCCAAGAAGCGCCGCGTTAGCGATGAAGACCCGACTGTAGGCCAACGAAAGTTGAAAAAGGAAGCTACAGCCGACAGCGCTTCATTGTATACCTCACTTCATCATAGAAACTCTTCCTCAGGAGAGTTCGTCCTGGGGGGTCATGCCGAACTTCAGGACTTGGCATTCTCTGCTCAACAGGCTCTCAGCAGCCACGGATTCGACGACGATGCGATGCCAATCGACCCGGCTCTTCAGTCATACAACCATGGAAATGATGAGTACTCGGCTGACTTAACTCACACACCTCATCAAGATGCGGTTATGTTCTCGGTAGAAGACCTACCTAACGGTGCCGTTGAAAGAGGGGGGTCTAGCATGGACGCACAATCAGGACCTGTTCTGGATCCTGTAAGCCCTGGCACTGTTCCAAACGGCTTCCATGTCCAATCTAATGGCATCGCGGAGGATCATCCTTCCCTCCACGCCAATCGAACTAGCATTCAATTCTCCCCACTAACTCCAAATGCACAACGCTCAGGATGGCCCTGTCCTAGCAGTCGCAAGCCTAGCCAAACACCACACCGTTCTCACAGGCAGAGCAACACACCGAAAACACCTTCCGGTAGAAGACGCGACAGCAAAGAATCCATCAAGCTCGAGCCACGGTCTGAACCGAAGGTGCGCGCTACGTCATCGGCTGTTATTGACAGTGAAGAAGATATGGCAAGTTTGGCCCTAGCATTGCAACTTCAGATGGAGGAACATGGCCTGCGACGAAGGAGCATGGTATGAGCGCAGATTCTTTTCCATTTCGAGGTTCGTATCCATTTGAATTTTTTATGGCGTCTACTGGCTTCGAGGCCACTGCATAGGGGCACGCAAGGAGGGCTGGCAGCTTTGATCGCTCTTTTGAATTTCGTTATATCATGCCCAGGGCTAGTGGCTGGCGTTTTGGCGTTTACGGAAGTCGGCATCGATGCCATCTATACCCGGACTTCAGTGGTAAAGTTCTGCATTTTCTTAAAATGTCTTTCCCATAGCGTCATTTTCCACCGTAGTTCCCAGGATGCACAGGTGAACTTCATTTATTAGTCAAGCCGGGGTGAAGTTGCGGCGAGTGTGTATATGTATTCCAAGTTGAACAAGCCATTGTATGAAGGTCGTTCTCGATAGTGCCGGTAACTTTCTTCGTGAGCCCAGTACACGTCGATAGAAGCCAATCGAGACAATTACGAAACCCTCCAAGTCCAATCCGGACGGGCGTTCAGCCCCCCCCCCCCCCCCCCCCCGCCCGGCCGCGGGGTCTACATCCACCGGTCCATGTCCCCGAAAGGAGGGTACTTCAACTTGCTCCCTCCTCGCCTTCCAGCTCCACCAGCAGCGCTACTCACACACTCCCAATCCCATGGTACGTCCCTGCCCAGAACCTCGTAGCCTGCAACCCTCCTCAGCCTTCCTCTATCAGGTCGCACCTCTCTCAGCGCAACGCGCGTCGTCTCCCTTATCTCGGTCTTGGCTGGCTCCACGATTTGGGTTCTGTATATCGGCTCTCGCGGCGAGTGACAGGATGACGGGCTACGTGAGGGGGGTGGAGCCGAAGTCGCAGGTGCGGGACTACGCTTCCTGCCATGGCCGTGAAGCTTCCAGTGATGGTGGTGATGGTGCGGAAGGTGGAGAGGGTGCATATGTAACGGATGGATATGCGGATGGTGATGGTGATGATCCAGATGATGGTGGTATTTCTCGGTCTCGATAGGCGCAACTATGCGGACTTTACTGTAGCGGGGACCATTTCCCTTTTTGTGAACTCGGACGAGCTCTGCTACAGATGATCCATCGTCGGAATGGTGATGGTGAGGATGGCGATGATGCCGTGTGGGCTTGGGGGTTAGTGTTATCCAGCACATGGCTGGAGTGAGTCCCGGGGAAGGATCCTGGTAGGTAGCGGATCCGTAGTGGAGGTGCGAGATGGTGGTGTGCGTGTGAGGATAAGGGAGTATAGGCGCGTGGGGGTCTGGTTATTGTATATGAGGTCCAATCTCGATGCGACATGCAGAGAGAGTGCAGCTTGCAGTGAGAGTGCAGATTGCAGCACGAAAGTATGACTGAGGACTGGGAAGGGAAATAGGGCAAGCAACTAGACTTTGTGATTTTGGTTTGCGCTTTCAATTGACGTAGACTCTACGGCAGACAATCCGAGATATACCAGCGACAAGAGCGTCATGCTGGGCTGGTCACGCAGTGGTTGCGCCTCTCCACGCGCCGACAGCAGTGTGCAAGAGCGCTGGACCAAAATACTGAAGTACGAGACAAAGGGTCCTTATGACGACTGCGTACCGTAGAGTATGCGAACATGTGTTGGCTTTGGGCGTCCGAATGACGGAGGCCGGTGGTTAGAAGTGGCACATGGCGAGGCTTACATGTCTTAAGTGACCTAGTGGAGCTCATGGAGCACATGACGACAATCCAAAGGCAGCCAGCGTGAGTCTCGAGGGGGCGCTGAATGCGATGCAGACGCCAAAAGCGTGAGCACGAAGAGCGAGGATAAGTCCCGAGCTTTCACTGCGCGCAACGTGGAACTTGGAGACAGAATGGTAGAGGCGAAGGTGTATGAGGCAAGCGTGGGCAAAGGCAGCAGCGACGCGAATAGGTGCCAAGACCGGCCATCCAGCAGCTTGCCCGGAGCTCCAGCGTCACGGCATCAACCACCGTAAAGCGCGCCCACACCCCGCCCTCTCCGCCCTCACACGCTTGCACCCTCGGCCGCCCACATTTTCCAGACGTCGCCATGGACTCATTAGTTGCACAATACACGCGGCCGGCCTTCACCGAGGAGGGCCCGACGCATGAGGAGCAGCAGGAGCTCTGTCAGGCCGCGCCGGAGCTGTCGCTCAAGTTCGCGCTGCCGCCGGTGGCGCAGGTACGTCCGCTCTGGGGCGCTCTCTCTGCAGAGCGGCGGTGTGCAGCATGCTAATCAGAGTGCCAGTCTGCCGCCTGGTTGCGCGCAATGACGGACGACTACTCAAACCCCAGCTGTCCCATCAAGATCGCACACGGCACCACGACGCTTGCCTTCCGCTTCAAGGGCGGCATCATCGTAGCGACAGACTCCAGGGCCACGGCGGGCAACTGGATTGCCTCGCAGACGGTCAAGAAGGTCATCGAGATCAACAACTGCCTGCTGGGCACCATGGCCGGTGGCGCTGCTGTAAGCCGCCCCGCTTCGTGATGGCGAAAAGGGACCGCTGACGCGCTGCAGGACTGTCAATACTGGCTGGCATATTTGGGCATGCAGTGCCGCCTCCACGAGCTCCGACACAAGCGCCGCATTTCTGTAGCCGCAGCCTCCAAGATTCTCGCCAACCTCGTATACTCATACAAGGGCATGGGCCTGTCAATGGTACCACCCTCCTCTTCGCTTTACCGGCCGACATGCTGATGATCATGTAGGGCACCATGTGCGCAGGTGTGACACCTCAAGAAGGCCCAGCTCTCTACTACATCGACAGCGATGGTACCCGACTCGCAGGCAACCTCTTCTGCGTCGGCTCCGGTCAGACGTTTGCCTACGGTGTTCTCGACGCCAACTACAAGTACGATCTCTCGGACGAAGACGCTCTCGAGCTGGGCAGGCGGAGTATCCTTGCCGCCACCCACCGCGACGCCTACTCCGGAGGCTTCATCAACCTCTACCACGTCAAGGAGGACGGCTGGGTGAAGCACGGTTTCAATGACACCAACCCCATCTTCTGGGAGACCAAACTTAACAAGGGCGAATTCTCAAACGTTACGGCAGATCTGGTATAGGGTGAGGAAGAGAGGAGCACATGCGCCGTAGATCCCCCCTGGACATGTACTACAGAGGGCAGGAAAACCTGGCTGTAGTTGTAAGATGAGCAGCCTCTGCATACTTGATTTGCGAGGGAGCAATGAGATCAATACGACAGTCAGTCGAACATCTCAAGTTACGAAACAGATACACTCTACGACATGACATGCATAATGTTGGCTATGGTCTTGGCTCGAGATTCGCTTCAAAACGTGCCTCCACAGTGCCTCATCCCAACGTCTTCTTTTCCTTTTGTTTCTCCATTGCCATGAGCACATCGGTTGCACTGTTTTTGTCCCCCTTCTTCTTCTTCGGTCCCCTCTTCCGCTTCTTGCCGCTCCTAGGCCCATCTTCACCATCCTCGTCCTCTGCGCCTCCGATGCCTTTCCACTCGGAAAACTTGACCTTCTCACCTTCTCGCTCCATGTCCTCAGCATCATCAAATCGTGACGCACCAAAACCCATATCCATGTCCTCCATGTCGCGGTCAGACGCGGAAAGCTTGGCAAGTCGCGCTTTGAGCCGAAACTCCTCGGAATCTGCGTCGTTGATAAGACTCGAGTTGGGGTCGAGGGTGCGCACTTTTTGTAGCGCGGCCCGAACGGTGGCGTCTGCTGTGGAGGATTCTGAAGGTTGAATAGATTCGCTCGATGTAAGGATTTTGCTCGAGGCAAAGTAGTTGCGCTTCGGGGCAGGGTCGCAGGCTGAGACAGAGGGCTTGGTAGAATGCCGATCGGGGTCATCGTCGTTGGCATCTTGCTCTTTAGGTATCGTTTTTTCGTTCTCGAACAACGCTGCAGTGTCTTGTGCTTCTCCTTCTTCCTCTGACGAGTCGACTTCGCTGTCCAAGGCTGCTAGCGGGTTGTAGTTGGAACCGACACCTTCAAAGATGTCGTCTTCTTCCGAGCCTTCCTGTTCTTCCTTCGCAGGCGGTAAATGGTGTGTGTTGATGGGCTTGTTTTCGTCGTCTAGATCGTGGCGTACTTCGGGCAGCGGTTCTTGCGCCTTCTGTTTCCGAACCTTACGCTTCTCCTTTCCTTGGGCATCGGTGATGATGAGGATCTCTCGCCCTTGTTTATCGATCTCGATCCTCGATGTTTCTCCTGGCTCGCTTACCTTGCGAAAGCCTTTCCCAAGGCTTGGGTATCTCTTCTCATACTCGGTTGCTGCTGCTGCGGCCGCCACTTCCCTTTGCCGCCTCAGTTCAGCCAGGATATCAGCCCTAGTCCGCTTGACACCAGCTACCGGCTTCGGTGGCGCCACCTCACCCTTCTTCTCGCCCTTCTCCCTCACAATAGAACCGATATCGCGCTCGGCCAATTCGTCGAACTCGTCTTCCACGTCAGCTGCCTGCTCAGGAACCTCCTCTTCTGGCGCCGGCTGTTCAAACACATCCTCACCCTTTCTCACGCGCTCAAGCAGTTTCCTGTCCAGGCCCTTGACCAGATGTGTAGCCGCAATGTCGCCGCCTGTGATATCTTGCACCAGCTTCTCAAACATGTCCCTGTCGATCTGCCCAAGCTTCATCGCCTCCTCGAGATTCTTGATGCGCTGCGCCGCCTCGTCATCTTCGTCGGCGATGCGCTCTTTGGTGCGGTCAGTGTAGCCTGCGGCAAGCTTGCTCCCCTTTGGCGCGGCGGACCTAAACTTCTTCTTTGGAGGGTTTGCCCTTGCATTGCGCTCGGCGAGCTGGCGAGCAAAGTCGGCCTGGATCGAGCCACGGCCTACCTGGCGCCTGGATAGCTATCAGTCAGACAAAGTGCAGGCTGTGCACGCCGGGACAGTACGTACGGGGTCATGGGGATGCTGGCGCTTTTGCGCGCGCCCAGCACGGCGCCGCGCGAGGGTACAGGCGGACTCTTGCTGCTCCTGTCGCCATTGCCACCGCGCTGTTCGGGCGAGTCGACGAGCAGTCGGCGGAACTGCTGGTTGTTCATGGCCGTGGTGTGTGGAGCGGTGAGCACTGGGTGGGCGACCCAAAGTTGCCGCCAAGGGACGGCTGGCTTGCTGGGCCCCGCTGCAGTAGCTTTGTTTACACTGCGGGCGGGCGGGGTGCTTAGCTGCCCCTCGCCAGTGCCTCGCTCCCATGCCGCATGCCGCATGCATGCGTGTACCTGCGCCTGTAAAAGTAGGCCGAAGCCGTGCCCAACGTCACTAGTGCATCCGCCTCCAGCATGTAAACATGCAGTAGAGCGTGCATCTGCCCCGCGTCAGTCCCCTTCTTGTGCCTGGCCCCTCCCATCAGAGTCCTACTGCCCTTTCGTTTCGCCGCAGCCGTGATGCTAAAACTACCGCAGTTGCTGCTAAATGCAACTTTTGCTATTGTTGCATGGGGTCAATCTTACTCAAACGCTACCACTTACACCAACCCGATTCTTTCCAAAGGAGGGGCTGACCCGTAAGTCTCGAACATACTTCCGGACGAATTCCTTCTCTGAGCCGCACAGATGGGTGTTCCGCCACGATGGTTGGTATTACATGACCTACACGACCAATGACGATGTCACGCTGCTTCGAAGTCAGGTCCTCACTGACTGGAACAACGTCGAGTCAAAGGTCCTCTTCACCCCGCCGCCTGGCAAGAACTACTCTACCGACCTATGGGCACCAGAACTCCATCAACTCAACGGAACCTGGTATGTCATCTTCACGGCAGACCCTCGCAGCGATTCTCCTTCTCCTGAAGTAGACATGTATTGTCCGTACAATTGTCCAGCCGTCCACCACCGCATGTACGTACTCGAAGGCCACGGCTCCGATCCGTGGAGCGCCAACTTCGCCTATAAGACCCAGCTTGACACCTATGACCAATTTGCCATTGACGGGACCTACTTTCAGCACACGAGTGGTCTGTACCATATATACAGCTGCTGGACAACCCAGTACGCCGCCTGGCCTGCAAACCTCTGCATTACAAAACTGGAGAATCCGTGGACCGTGGCGAGTCCCTTCTCCGAGCGCCAGATCATCTCTGTACCCAGTTTGCCATGGGAGAAGACGCCGTACGGTCGAGCTGAGAATGATCGATTGAGCAGTAATGAGGGACCGCAGCAGCTCACCAACTTGCGCACTGGTCAGCAGTTTTTGATTTACAGCGCCGCTCGTTCCGACAATCGCAACTATTGTCTCGGGCTCCTGGAACTCACTCTAGGTGGCGATCCCATGAATCCGTCTGACTGGCACAAACACCAGTATCCCGTGTTCTACCAGAACCCCGCCGAAAGTGCATTTGGAGTGGGCCACGCGAGCTTCGTCCTGAGTCCGGATGGCACGGAGGACTGGATCGTGTATCACGGCATGCAGGACCCCACCAACGGCTGGTCTGCAAGGACGATTAGGGCACAAAAGTTTACGTGGAATGATGATGGGACGCCAAATTTCCCCAAGCCGGGCTATGGACCATACGAAACCCCTAGTGGGCAGTAGCAGGTCTGTTGAGCACTCAGAGCGGCGGGCGTGGTTGCTCCGTAAACACAGTCGCACCGGTAACATTAAATAACCCACGTATAGGCAATGTTCCATATCCGGGACATGGGCTTGTGGGCAATATTTTTAGACCGCGCGTGCGTGAATTTCCGGCGACTTAGGCCAGACTGCTCAAGGGTATATCTTAAGTGCTACAGTAACAAAACCGACATCATATCACAGAAAATTTCTCACCCGGCGCTCTTCATCCTCGCTCCCTTCCTTAGCCTGCTCTTTTCTGTCGCCTCTTCGATCTTGGTCTTACGCCACGTGCATTCCTCTGCAAAATCGCACGTTCGACATTTGAAGGCTTCCTCGATCTCGACCCCTTTAGCTTCTCTATCGCCTTTCCACCAATCCATCTCGCTCTTGACATACGCATCAATAGTGTCTGCACTGTATTTAATGAGCTCATTACCGATAACCTCTCCTGTCGTCGCGGATCGAAATTCTGCACGCAAGATGTCGCTGATGGCGGGCATGATGTATTGATACTCGCTTATCATAAGTGACCACAAGGACGAAAGATTCGGGTGTGATTGTAGTGCATTAGCTTGGAGGACGCTGTAGGGATTCTCTGGATCGATGTCTGGGCCAGTGCTGTCAAGGACACCGCCGCTAAGTGTGAAAGCCTCCGAGAAGGACTCCAGTGGTGCGAGACCGTACCGGGAAAATATGGTTTCTGCGTCGACCGTGTTCAGTGAGAGCGATTCGAGAAGCTTACGGTACAGCATCAACTGCATCCAAGTGGGACGCAGTGAAGCACCTTTAGGCAATGATCGTGCACCACGTGTCTTCACATCGGCGATGTATACCTGTCTGTCCTTCCCCTTAGCACCTCGCCAAGCACTCATGGAGACGCCTGGTGGATCCAGCTTGCCGCCACCAGCGTTGCTGAAGGCTTGTTCAATGCTAGGTTGACCCTGAGGAAGTGTGCCACTGCTCTGCTTCGCATTAGACAGCTCGACCAGATTTCTCTCTGTGTCAGGATCTGGACGAGTAAAGCTGAGCTCATCGATCACACCGTTGACCACCTGACCCTCAACTACACCCCAGATCTCAAGCTCCCTTGTGAGCCCTGTTTCTCGCAGACAACGTAGTCCCTGGATTGCGTTCCAGATCTTCAGACCGAATCGATCCTCCTTGCTCACAGTCTCGACTGGTACGGTGATGTGGACTTCATCTTCCAGATCTTGGTGTATCTTCGAGCCCGTTCTCATGGCCTCGGTGCGCGGCTTCCGTCCGAACTTGGAGAGGGTGTATGAGTACTGCAGTTCGCACCATGCCGGCGAGACGAGATCCGTCACAGATAACGGCTTCTTAGGCTTCGTACGAAAACGCTCGAGAGGTGTTCGCGATTGATCGGCAGACAGGCTGAGCTCAGGGGTGGGTTGCATCTGTGAGCGTGGCGACACTCTAGGAACTAGGCGCTGTCAGCTGGTCAGATGGCAATCGCGGCGCGATGAGGGATATGGGGGATTGGCTCGTACCGCTGAACGTCCGCCGCGAAGGGGCATCGTACTCGAATTCCATCGACAAGCCACTTGCCACGACAGGTGAACTCTGGACGGCGCGCTCTTCCCGGTGCACCAGTGACTGGTGCCGCGTGTGCGTGGCCACGACAACATCCTGAGCGTCGCCCTCAATTGTAGGATATGCGATTTCGTCTGGTGCGGAGGCGGTGAGTTTGACGAGGAGGCTGCCCAAGGCTGTATCTTCCTGTATGTCACTCAAGTCGATGTCCGAGCCGTAGTCGCTTAGGGCTGCGAGGGAGACGTCAGAGCCATAGTCGCTGTTTGCTGCCTGCGCTATTGCAGCCGCAACGTGGTTATCCATAGTGTCATTTCTGGGCCGCTGGAAGGCATCTCCCGCGGGTGGGCGCGTTGGTGTATTGCGCGCTTTGAGATGGCACGGGATCGCGTGTTGTGGTGAGGTCATCTTAAAACGTACCAATCGGGCGACTTATATCAGCGTGTGCAAGGAGCAAATTCTGGGCCCAGGATAACGTGGAAAGCACACGGGCCCTCAACTTCCATCAATGCCTGTGTTTAATGCTTGGCCTGCGTGAGGGTGTAGCGCTTTTCCATTCAATCTGAATTTCTAACCTGTTCTCTAGACGTGTGCATGCCGCTATGTGTGAAGAAATAACGCACAAAGCTTCAAGAACAACCAAAATCATTTCTCAGGGGTCTGTAGACCACACACACACACACAAAAGCAGGGGCTCGCTACATCGTCAGCGATTTCAGCGCATCTTCGAAGTCGGGCAGCTCGTCAGCACTTGCACTTGGCTTGCTCCATGTCACCTTTCCGTTTCCATCGACAGCAAAGCTTCCCGAGGTTTGCCATCGTGTGCCGCTCTCAGTAGGCCTATTGTATATCCCTTGCCTGCCCAGCCTGTAGACCGAAAGTAGGCTCCAAGGATTCAACACGTGCCAAAACGAAGACACACCGAGCCCCCATTGAGCGTAAACATCTCGTTCGTCGTCCACGATGACAGCCACATCACCGTCCTCTGAAGACTGGGGAAGTGATGCTAGCCAGTGGTCTGTGGACGCACGATCACTGTGAGACACGGCGACGAAGTGTATGGTATCTTTGTGTTGTGATGCAGCGCTACGCATATTCAAAAACGTTTTCTCGGCGACTGCACGCAGTCAGCTACGATCTTAGCAGAGCTATGGGAAGTGGAGAGTTTACATGGACACCCGCAGTGCCGCAAGAATGTAACTACAACTGGCTTGCCATCTTCCGCAGGCAAAGTTAGTCTAGAAGAAGAGGGTGCGTTCTCGCCGACGTCGGGGGCATTAGCCGTCTGCAGGCTGGTCGGAGACATCCATGATTGTAGTTCTGTTTGCCAGGACATGGTGGTAGGGGAGATTCGTAGGCGTAGGACTAATGGGTTAGCATCACGTCGATTCTTTGTGCGATATAGTCGGGATGTCTTTGGTATGTGGCTCAAAGGGTTGTAATGCGTCATAAGCGGGGCTACACCTCGACGATGCATCACTGGCTGCATCGGCCCAAATAGACTGAGATGTGTCCGCCAAAGGCTCAACACCAAGGATCATACGCGCACGGTTGCCCGATTGCCTCGAATCACTAGGTACGGTCGACTGCGATGCCGAGCGGAAATAGAGGTAACGAATGCATAATGAGAATGTCTATGCAGACGATTGAAAGCTTGGAATAGAAGGCACATGAGCATTAAGGAAGGTTTGAAGATGAACCGATGAATTCGTGATCGTGTTCTCAGTGTGCGTCACTGATTAATGGTATACTACATCGCACCACTTCCCAGTGCACCGCCCATAACCCATGATAATTGAAAAGCCGAGACCATGAAACCCAAACGCCAAAAGACTAAGCCGGTGCTCACATCACACTGAGTGAGGGTGCCGAATCAGCCGGGGAGAAGAGCAGGCATCTAGCCACGCTCGCCACGAAGGCGGCGCGCAAGCTGGATATCCTTGGACTGGATGGTGACGCGCTTGGCGTGGATGGCGCAAAGGTTGGTGTCCTCGAAGAGGGAGACGAGGTAGGCCTCGACGGACTCCTGGAGAGCGCCGATGGCGGAAGACTGGAAGCGGAGGTCCGACTTGAAGTCCTGAGCGATCTCACGAACAAGACGCTGGAAGGGCAGCTTGCGGATGAGAAGCTCAGTGGACTTCTGGTAGCGACGGATCTCACGGAGAGCGACGGCTAGAGGATGTAAGCATACGATCACAAGAGAAGGTATGAGTGAAGACCTACTTCCGGGCTTGTAGCGGTGAGGCTTCTTGACACCACCGGTAGACGGGGCGGACTTGCGAGCGGCCTTGGAAGCAAGCTGCTTACGAGGGGCCTTGCCACCAGTGGACTTGCCTGTGGGGTATTGTTAGTGATGTTGCGGAGCGACACGTCATGGTGGTGAGGCGGGCTGACGTGAAGGTGGCGAGCCGAGCGACTGCGACACCTGCACCGGGCGGGAGGGCGGCTGCAGCGCCGATGCGACGGCTACAGTGCGATGCGCAGGCAGACACATGGTAGGTAGGTAGGTAGTGACTTACGGGCTGTCTGCTTGGTACGGGCCATTGTTGATGATGGACTTGATGATACTCGGTGTTGTGGTGTTGAGCTGTGGAGTGTTGGTGGAGTGGATGTGATGAGAAAGAAAGGCGAGGGGGCGGGCGGCACTTATATGGGCGGAGGGCGGGGGCGCGGCTGCCTGGATCAACAGCAGTTGCGCGTTGGCGCTAGCGAAGGACAATTGCGCAGCTGGAAAGCCAGCGTTTGTCGCTCTCAGAATTAAGCGGGCGCGCTGCGACAGCCTTGGCGGAAAACCAAAGTTGATCTGATCCAGCAGCGGCGCCGCACGGGCCCCGTGTGATCTGGCGCGCGCCCTCGCCTCATCTAAATACACAGCGCGCCCGCCACCTCCAACACCATCATCTCACAGCAAGCATCTCTCTCAGCGACTCTTCACATACACTCTCTCCCACTTCCCACAAACCCCCCAACACTCCATCACAATGACTGGTCGTAAGTCTTGCCCCTTCTCTCACTGCGGCGCGCAACGCGTCGACTAGCTCTCTCAACGCGTCGTCGCTCGACTATTCTCGCACAGCAACACATACTGACGCGCTCTCCAGGCGGCAAAGGTGGCAAGGGTCTCGGAAAGGGCGGAGCCAAGCGCCACAGGAAGATTCTTCGCGACAACATCCAGGGTATCACCAAGCCTGCTATCCGCCGTCTTGCTCGCCGTGGTGGTGTCAAGCGTATCTCCGCCATGATCTACGAGGAGACCCGTGGTGTCCTCAAGACCTTCCTCGAGTCGGTCATCCGTGACGCTGTCACCTACACTGAGCACGCCAAGCGAAAGACTGTCACCTCTCTCGATGTTGTCTACGCGCTCAAGCGACAAGGCCGTAAGTCTGCACCTAGCGCGTCTGTGTCGTGCATCACTGACATGATTCTTAGGTACCCTCTACGGTTTCGGTGGTTAAGCGCTTTCTTTCCTGCATTTTCTTGTCACGACTTTGGCACGCGCCTGATACGGCACTGGTGCTTCGTGGGATGGGCTGGGGTTCATGGTCTGCCTGTAACATAGGCTTCGGAGTTCAACGGTTGATCGGCTTATCACTTGAGTTCGATATGGAATGATACCATAATTCTTCACAAAGCCTTCTGTTGCGTGCGTTTCACTGTGATCCTTGATGTAACGCCTTGCGCTTCGCGTACATGTTGTCGAGCGCGCTGGTCAATGCTCTGTCTATAGCGTGTTGATACGCGTTAATGTGTTGGGGCGATGCTGTTCTGGAGAATGCGTGTGGCATCAGGTGGGGATGTAGCGAGGGCTTCCGTATCTGCTCTAGCGTGCTTTGGACTTCAAGCGTTGAGACTTCAGGCTAGGCGGTCACGATCAAAACATCTTTGGGTGCTATGTGTTATTCACGGGACACGATTCTATCGATACTACATGTTCGGTATGACTCATGCATATGTCTATGCTATCTCTGTCTGATTCTCGTATCCGTGCCTCTCTTCCATCGGAATTGCACGCACGCATCACGACGAGTTGTCTGTCCCGGCCGGTACGCCTACTGCAAAGCTGGTTCACGGGTAATAGCAGCACGTAGCGTTACACTTCACCAGTGTAACCGGTCTTTTCCCTTGCAGGGTGCTTGCGTTGCATGTCTTTGTTGGAGGCCGGTCCAGGTAGCGCCATGTCGCGCCTGCTTTCGGCAAGCACGTCTTACAGTTCAACGCGCCTTCAATGTCAAAGCAGCATCCCTCTGGGGAGTTCCTGCACATGTCAGATACAGCCGAGTTGACCTCTTGCAGTCTGCCCGTTCGTGACCATCCGTCAACATGCATTGAAGGTATTATTTGCCTGCTCAATGTTCGTCGATCGCTTCTGCGTGCTTATGCGACATCCAATGACGTCGGCCTCTCATGTCCTCTCACGCAATACCGCTGGGCGCGCCAACACCACTCCCATCTCTCCCGCGCGTTATCTCGGGGGTCACCATGGCTCTAACTACTCCGCCGCGAGCTCTCTTCTTCGATGTATTTGGCACGTGCGTCGACTGGCGGTCCACTGTGACTCAGGCTTTGAATGCGCAGTCACATGCAGCGCTGAATTCTGCAACGGCATCGCTCGCTTCGAGGGTACGACTGAAGGCTTCTGACATGACGCTTGCGCATTGGGGCGATTTTGCACAACAGTGGCGGAACAGCTACAAGACATTTACGCGCAAACTGGCAGCGGACCCAGCTGTGCCGTGGAAGTCGGTCGATGAGCATCATTTTGAGTCGCTAAAAGAACTTCTGACACAATGGGAACTGGACGGCTTGTGGAGTGATGAAGAGGTACGCGCTCTGAGCCTCGTGTGGCATCGGCTCGATCCATGGTCAGACTCGGCACAAGGTATCACGCTGCTCAACCGGTTATTCTGTACGTTGTGCATTTCCCCCGACCATCGACGCTAATACCATTCGCCGTAACTGACCTGGACAGGGACCGCTACACTCTCTAACGGAAATGTGTCGCTGCTGTCGGACCTCAAAGTGCACTCGAAGATCCCCTTCACACACCTGCTCAGCGCTGAGCTTTTCGGGACCTACAAGCCATCTCCCGCCGTGTACAGGGGCGCTGCTGGGAAACTTGGTCTTCCTATTAAGGAATGCGTTATGGTTGCAGCGCACTTGAATGATCTGCAAGCCGCGAAATCCCATGGTATGCAGGTGGTCTATGTTGAACGGCCAGGCGAGGAGGACTGGTCGGATGATGAAGTTGATAAGGCGAGGGATGCAGGATGGGTTGACATCTGGGTTAGCCTTGCTGAGGGCAACAGAGGTTTCGTGACGGTGGCAGAGAAGCTGGGTGTCGAACCTCCTGCAGGATATGCGAGGAAGTTGAGTTCTTCTGCCTAGTTTAATGGTTCTCGGGGAGCCTATCGGCACTTACACGTCAAATACTAGTCCATATGACTCTACGCAATTTGTTTTTGTTTTTTATTTTTCTTTCTTGCGGTGCTCATCATTGTGATCACTGGCATTGTAACTCAGCCTGCATTGACCTATGTTGTCCTGGTATACTTTTCATACCGCGACTGAGATATCGCGACTGATTATAGTCAATATTTTAACCATTTTCGGTGTGTCCTCGCGGCGGGGTTTTCCTTTTGTCTCACCATTTGATTTTTCCTGTTTTTACGATTCAAACAACAACATCATAATCTCTAAAAAATAACCACTCGCAACAACAATGGTCAAACCACACGAAATTACGACAACCCATATAATCGCACACGGAGAACATATTCAAATATAAAGAATAGCGAGAAACAGCGATTTGCGCATGCTGCCAAAGATAGGACAGTGATCAAGTTTTCATGATGGATACACGCACCACGAACCGTTTATCGACATATACCGGGTCAAAATGAAGCTGATCTCGCGAGTACCACAAGCGCTTGATTTTGAGAGTACACTCATTCGTTGTAAGATGTAGGTACCATACCTATAATACGATGTGCAATTCACGCCAAAGCCCGTAGCAAGGAAATATTAGAGTGACCACTGCAACGTACTTGAATCGCTACATTGTAAGTCGTAGGTACACACCCGCCTGCACCGCTACAGGGTACCCACCCCAACGGCCCTGAAGGAGAAGGACATCAATGATACTCGTCCGGGGAAGTCTAGCGTGAAGCGGGGGAATCTTAGCGTCCCCAGGCCCGAACCGCTTCCTCGGCTACGTATGCCTAGATTGCGCCGACCCGACCTCGACAGTATATCTATCCCATACTGCAACGGAGGGCTTGGTAGAGTTTACTTACGTCAACAATCAAAGTTGAGAAAGTGTAATACAAGGACTGACGGCAGTTGCAAGCAACGGTAGTTGCAAGCAACTGAACCAGGCCACCGCCGCTCGCCGGTTAACCATAGTTACCTCAACACCTTACCTCCGAAGGGTCGCAACTATTCCTATTCCACGCGGTAGAGCTATCCCAAAATCCCCGATCTAACCCCAATCCACCCCGGATTGTCTGCAGAAGCACAGCAGCATTGCGCTATTTGGGTTTAGGACCAAGACGATCACTTGCAGTCAGAAACAGCAACAAAATGGTGTCGGAGCACACTCAAGACCTCGTTTACAGGCGGGCAAATGCCAAACCCGATGATTTCTGGGGCACGCAAGCAAAGAATGTCCACTGGCATAAAGAACCAGAGACGGTTATTAAAAAGAGCAAGAAAACACTCAAGGGCGGTGTCTCACATGATGACTGGACCTGGTTCCCAGGCGGAGAGATATCCACAACGTTCAATTGCGTCGATCGTCATGTCAGGCATGGAAAAGGAAGCAACATCGCTATCTACTGGGATAGTCCTGTGACGGGAGCGAAAGAGCAGTTCACATACTACCAGCTCCTCCAAGAAGTGGAGACGCTGGCCGGTGTGCTGAGGGAGGAAGGCGTGAAGCAAGGTGACGTCGTACTGATATACATGCCCATGATACCAGCTGCGCTTTTTGCAATGCTCGCCATTGCTCGACTCGGTGCGATTCACGCAGTCGTTTTCGGCGGCTTTGCCCCTGCTGCCCTAGCACAACGCATCGATGCATCTCGCCCCAAAGCGATCATGACGGCGTCATGTGGAATCGAAGGCTCTAAAGGCCCCTCGGGGTACAAAAAGATAATCGAGGAAGCCATGGAGAGATCGACCTTCAAGCCATACAAGACAATTATATGGCAAAGAGACGAATTGCGCTGGGACCCAGTCTTTAAAGAGAACGGTCAACGCAATTGGCAGAGACTAGTGAAGAGTGCAAGGAACAGGGGACTCAAGGCGGATGCTGTGCCTGTGAAGAGCGAGGACGGGTTGTACATCATCTACACCTCTGGTAAGAACTCCGTTATCCAGAGCACGTGAGGTCACTGGACTGTATAACCCCAGTGACCACTAACCAGAGACTGGGCTGCTGTCACACACTATCTGAGCGAGTACTGACATCTCCAAGGTACGACTGGCTTACCGAAAGGTGTTGTGCGAACGGCTGGCGGGCATGCCGTTGGGCTTAACTTCTCTATAAAATATCTATTTGGTAAGCAAAGGACCCATGATAGCCAGACGGACTTGAAGAAATAACAACGCAGGCGTACATGGTCCCGGCGACGTCATGTTCACCGCCAGCGATATTGGCTGGGTCGTAGGACATTCCTATATCGTGTATGCACCCCTGCTAATAGGCGCTACCACGGTGCTCTTCGAAGGTAAACCCGTCGGTACTCCAGATGCCAGCACCTTCTGGCGGATCATTGAAGAGTACAAAGTCACTACTATGTTTACCGCGCCAACCGCACTGCGGGCTATACGTCGTGAGGATGGAGAGAACACTTTCTTCGAACAGGCGTACGGCGAGCGGGGGGGTCTCAAGTCGCTGCGAGCCTTGTTTCTAGCTGGCGAGAGAAGCGAACCGAGCATTGTAGAAATGTACCAGAAGCTCCTCAAGAATCACTGCGCCGAAGGTGCTGTGGTTGTGGACAATTGGTGGTCGTCTGAATCTGGGTCCCCCATTTCTGGTGTAGCACTCAGTGCGACTGCAGGGGAGGACTTTGCGACACAGCAACGCGAAAGGCCGTTGCCTATTAAACCAGGCTCGGCAGGCAAAGCTATGCCGGGCTTCGACGTACAAGTTGTGGATGACGAAGGCCATCCGGTTGAGCGTGGTCAGATGGGCAACATCGTCATGTCGATACCACTTGCTCCTACAGCTTTCACTACTTTGTGGGGCGACGAGGACAGATTTTACAAGAGCTACTTGAAGAGATTTAATGGGAGGTGGGTCGATACAGGCGACGCTGGCATGATCGACAACGATGGATACAGTAAGTTACACTGCGCGCGATGTACACGGATCTCCATTCCTATGTCGAACTGACTTGTTGCTCGCATCTAGTCTCCATCATGTCGAGATCAGACGATATATTGAACGTGGCAGCCCATCGATTCAGCACTGGTCAGTTAGTCTTATTCTTCTGAAAACCACCTCGAGAAGCTGACGACGCTGTAGGTGCGATAGAACAGGCCATCACGTCTCATCCAAACATCGCTGAAGCTGCGGTGGTGGGCATCCCAGATCAGCTAAAGGGTCACCTCCCATTTGCCTTCATCACTCTCTCCACGCATCAGCACCCAGATGCAGCAGTGCCAGATGAAGAACTCTCCAAGGAAGTGCAGAAACTGGTCCGCGATCAAATCGGTGCCATCGCAAGCCTAGGTGGCATGATCCAGGGCAGAGCCATGATACCAAAGACGCGTAGCGGCAAGACTCTCCGTCGTGTGCTACGGGAGCTGATTGAAAACGCAACTCATAATCAATTGGACAAGGAGGTTGCTGTCCCATCTACGATCGAGGACAAGGATGCTGTAGAGGTTGCTCGATTGAAGGTGAGGGAGTACTTTAGGCTGAAAGGGAAGGACTTGCACAAGCCCGCAGAGGCGAGGGCGAAGCTGTAGAGCATTCACTTGGGTGCTCGCGCCCAGCTTGCTACGCGTGTCCTTGGTGCGATGGTCAAAGGTAACAGGCGATGCTGACAGCGGGGGAGGGGCAGGGAAAAAAAGGGGGGGGAAGAGGCGATGAAGCGGTACAGACTGGCAAGGGTGCAGTGTAGGCGCTAAGGTGAACCTGTTTGAGTTTTCAATTCCTTCACAACCGTATTTGCAGAGAGGCATCGGTGCAGCCCGGACTTGGGTCGTCCTGCATGTCAGATTGACAAGGAGCGAAGCACCTGCCGTCGGCGAGACGGCGTGCTTGCGACGGCACAGCAGGGCGAGCAGAGCGGTTGAATCGATGGATCACTCCCGTCTTTGTCAGATGGCAACGGCCCGCTACCCGTGGACACGGCGAGTTGAGGGGTTGCACGCGAGCGGGCATGGAGACGGCAGTTTGCGCATGGACGCAGGTTCAACTGTCGGGTCACTCGAGTTCCCACTGGCAGCTGCAGAGCAGCTGGGCAGCGTCACCGTCACGTGGCGCGTTGTTGATGCGGGTCATGGTGCGCAGCCATGTACCCGTGTTTCTGCGAGCGCTGGAAACGTGGAAGCGACAGCTGAAGAGCAGCCTCGCATGCTGGCAGCCCGTCAGGCGGCACGTCGCTGGGCCGTGGCCGGATCGCGGCTATTCGCGCAGACCAGCCGAGCACCGAAGACGCCACCGCTCGCCAGGCCGCACCGCAAGTGAAACACAGCGAACAGCCAGCGGAGGCGAGAGTGGCTGTCGCACGCTGTGCTTGTGTGCGTGTCTGTCTGGCGAGGCGCCGTTGCTGGCCATGGATCCCGGGGCGACAGGTCGACGCAGCCGAGGGCCCGCTGTGCGGGAGTGGGAGAGGTACCGAAACCGCGGCGAGTGCTCAGTGCGCAGTGTTCAGCGCCCAGCCGCGCTGTGGGGTGGGGCGGCGGGAGCTGTTGGCGTTGGCGGCCATGGTGCGCGGTGCGTCGACACTGGACATGGCTATCTCTGCTGCAGCGGGTTACACCGTTGGTCGAAGAAGCCGAAAACCCACCAGATTCTACAGCCTCGCACAGCGCGCCTGTATGTGGTCGCGCATGCAGCAGCTCGCGGCCAGATGCAGACGCGGCCGGCAGCACGCCGCTGCTTGGGGACGGGCGCGCTGGCCATGGAGACGCGAGGGCCGCCGCCGACATGTGCATGTCTCTCCACAGCAGGCTGCCGGCCAGGGCGCGCTGGGCTGGGCCGCGAGTCTGGCCGCGGCGGGCTGGCGTGCATCGCACATGGCACCGGCGAGGGCACACAGACAGCAGCACCCTCGGTCTGCGCTGTCGCTGTCGCTGTCCACGGCGACATGTGTACGTTGCATCCACGCGGGCCGTCGCACACGCAGCAGAGGCTGGGACCATGGGCATGGGCTTGGGCTTGGGCGGTCGCGGGGCCTGCCTGCGCCTGTTGGTGTTTGTTGCTCTAGGCTAGCCAGAGCCAGAGAGCGTGTATCTGCGACCCGCCCAAACCAGCGCCAGCGCGCCAGGCAGGTCAAATGTGCTCGCCGCCGTCCGCATCCACCGTTGCTTGTTGCTTTTCTCCTCGCAGGCTCCCTTCAGCACCTTCACCCACGCTGCTCCTGCACCCCACGCCGGATCCCGCGTTGATGCGACGCGCAAACGAGACGCTGTCATAGTCGCCGCCGTCTTCACGTGGGCGCACACGGACCCAGACGCTGCCGCTGCCGCTGCCGCTGCTGCCATTACCATCCTCCGCTGCCAAAGCCACCCACTCCAGCCCCAGCAGCGCTGCACTCGCACCCCGTCACCCTGCGTCCTGCCCGTCTCCATCCTCACCTCCTGCCCGCCCGTGCTTGCTTGTCTGCCTGCTGCCCCCGATTGCACCGGCCCTCTGCGAGTCGCCCGCGAACCCCCTGCTGCGAGCCGTACCACCCTGTGCGCCGCTCCCCGCCGACTCGACACCTCTGCTCCACGACGACCGCTTCTGCGCCTCGCATCCATCCCGACCCTCCCTCTCTTCCTCCCTCCCAGCCAGCGCCAGCGCAAGCTGCCCGCTGCCTGTCTCGATACACCCCGACCTCCCTCCTCCCGCACCCGCATCCAGCCACGCCAGTCCCTCGACACGCCGGCGCCATGGCGGGGAAGATGACTCTCTACAAGCTGGTGGTCCTAGGCGACGGCGGCGTGGGCAAGACGGCCCTGACCATCCAGGTGAGCACGGCGCCGCCCGATGTTGTGATGCACCGCTAACCCTCCGCCACAGCTCTGTCTGAACCACTTCGTTGAGACGTACGACCCAACCATTGAGGACTCGTACCGCAAACAGGTCCAGATTGACGGTCAGTCGTGCATGCTCGAAGTGCTCGACACGGCCGGCCAGGAAGAGTACATTGCCTTGCGCGACCAGTGGATACGTGACGGCGAGGGTTTCGTCCTGGTCTACAGCATATCGTCACGCTCGTCATTTGCTCGCATTCAGCGCTTTCACAACCAGATTCAACGCGTCAAGGAATCCTCTCTGTCAGGCTCCCCGACCTATCCCGGCTCCCCCCTGACTTCTTCGTCGCTCGGCTCTACGTTCGGCGCTGCGCCTGTCATGCTAGTGGGAAACAAGTGCGATCGCGTGACAGAACGTGAAGTATCCACACAAGAGGGCAGTGCTCTGGCTAAAGAGTTGGGCTGCGAGTTTGTAGAAGCATCCGCTAAGAATTGCGTCAATGTTGAAAAAGCCTTCTTCGACGTCGTGCGTCAGCTACGCAAGCAGCGACACCAGGGCTCAAGCCGTGACTCCAAGCCGCCGCGCGACCGCACTCATGTCCGACCCGGCCCTACTCGCACCGCCAATGGCGAAAAGGCTCGTGGCAGGGGACGCCCAGGGCCTCGCGACAAAAAAGGTCCCAAATGCGTCATTCTTTGAGTTCAAATTCCTGGCGTGCCAGACTTGTGTGTTCTTCTGGAGTTTACGGCCTGTCCCTTGGCGGCGTAGTATCGACTGCGCACGTCCTGAGCGTTCACCCAATACTCATTCCCTTTACCTTTACGAATTACGACGCCGCCTCCGTCGACCAGTACCTCCCTTACGAGCCCTTCCGCGTCCACCACCACGAACTGATAGAATCCCCAGTCATAGGCGTCGGCATGGGAGCGGCGTTTTCGCTTGAAGCAATGGATGCATTTGGTCTCTCAAGGACCGCGGAGTTTTGGAGCACATCTTTGGTTTATGAACAGCCGACGTCCAGTCTTTGGCAATGCGGCCGGCAGGCATGCTGCGTCTTCGGCTATCAGTTTGCACGCAAGTTGCTCGCAGCCAAGTCCTGTTCCGGCAGACGCATCATTTACTACCCATGCGCGCCAATGGGCGTTTGCGACACAAAAGTGCGGAATTGTCAGATCGGTGCCACCATTCATCCTTCTCACCTTCTGTTCTCCTCGGCTTGCAGGCCCGGGCTTTGCCTCCTTGAATTGAGAGTCGGATATCAACGAACGTTTTCAATCTATTCTGCATTTGCGACTTAAGCTACACAACGAAGTGGTCTGACTTAATTCTTCTTTACGAAAACCCGAGAAGATACTTTGTTTGTATGAGGGAATACCCGTTTTGATCATTCTCCATAGTGCACATTATGGTTAGACCACTCTTATTTTGGCCCTGCTTCGCTTTTCCATGTCCTCGTGAGTGTTCCTGTTGATGTGCGTGCCGTATCTATTGAGTGTCTGTGGCGTAGTGGAATAAGATTTTGACATTGATCATACGTAGACGTCTACGGGCCTAACAAAATGCACGTTCCCCAGGATGTTATATGGAGCATGATGGCCGTGTGTATGAGTGCCAATCTTCGATAACGAGTGACCAGTGTTAGGCACATAACATCTGTTAGGATCCAGACCCAGGACGGGGTCGGAACCTCATTTTGTATTGCAATGATGCTTACGATTGGTGTAAGCCGAAACAAAGGCCACTGCGGCAACTGTGCCGCTGGACGCCAACGGGGCCAAGCCTAGAAGTCACAGGAATGATAATCAACAAGTGATAGTTGACTACCACCCACAGGACTGATAGTTGAGCGATAGTTGACTACTACTAACGTAGCCAATAGTTAACTACTGTATCGGCTCAGGTGAAGCAAAATATTCGTATGGGATTCGGGAGTACTTAGAGGCACATGGAAGTGTATAATGGCTTAAATATGTAACGAGCAAATCACGAAGTTCGTTCTGGTGTTGTGGCATATTGCGCTAAGGCCTGATAAGGTCCTATCGTGCCAAGCGAGTTGGCTGCGCATAACCCGCGCCGTACACTAGCTTTAGGGAAGTTAAGTACTATTCACTTAATGCTATTAAGTTATCCTTTTACTATTAATCCTAGTATAAAGTAAATACTATTACCTATAGCTAGACCTTATATAATAATACTTCTTATTATAATAGTCTAAGGATGGCTCTAAAAGTTATATAAGTAGTTAGTAAGGGGCAACCCTTA